>NC_089251.1:41408216-42056500 GCF_963930625.1 Muntiacus reevesi | reverse complement strand
GACAACTCGGGGAGGCCCTATATCTTTATATATATTGTCAGAAGAACAAGAAACTTGTGTCCCCTCTCAGCACACATGAAAGTGAGGCTCAGGTCAGAATAGCTCTTGGGATATGGATAAATACAGAGCTTTACCTGAAAATCTGTTCATTTCCCAGCACCTGGAGTGCTGGGCTGTGCTTCCGGGGGCAATGACCCTAGACAGGGTGTTCATGTATGGGCATATTTGTTGGTTTCTTTCCATGCAGTGTGGCGGATCAGTGTATTTCATGGCCCGAGTCCTAGCAACCGGTTCAGGAATAAACTTAAGACCCACATTAGTAAAATTCAGAATTAATTCTAGAATGTTTGCTGGAATAACAAGGAAAATATTCTCTCTTTCTGCAAGACATGAAACTGAGAATCTGTAAGCCTGGAGCTATGGAGGCCATTGTATAAAAGGAAACTGCCTGAAGCAACAGGAAAAAAAAGAAAAGAGCCAAAGGTTGTGAAGCAACCGAGGGCTGATGACATCACATGAACTACTGGGTCTAGCGATGCCTGAGTACCAACCAAATACACTCCTGACTTTTCGGTTATGTGTATTAAGATGAATACGATTTGCTAAAGCAGTTTTTTTTCTGTCACTTATATCTAGAAGAGTTTTTGCAAATATAAGATATGAATTTGCAAACAGTAAGATTTCCAGGCAAGCCCTGGTTGAAAGAACCAAGAAAAATGTCAACTGCTCTTAAAAAAAAAAAAATTATTTTTAAAATTGGGAGGATAGCAGCTTTACAATATTGTGTTGGTTTCTGCCATATAATAACATGAATCAGCCATAACTATACATATGTCCCCTCCCTCTTAAACCTCCCTCCCATATCCCACCCCATTCCACCCCTCTAGTCAACTGCACTTAATGCTTCTCAGAACTAATTTTCTGAAACCTTGGTGAATGGCATCTTAAGGGTTACCAAAGCAATACAATCAGCCCTTAGAAGTGAGTTTAAGCCTCTCCTTCTTTATCTCTGGAAGATAATTGATGGGACACTTGCTAGAGAAAAATCTACATTGTCTGGTTAAAGAAATAAGTGACTTCTAGAGCCTCCCAATGAGTTATTGGCTCATTAGAGCCTCAGCCAGACTTTTCTCGGCATCTTTCAAGGCCAACCAGGGTAAGAGATCAGAATAGGATCTCATAGTAACAGCTAACATTTTTGAGCACTTATTATGTGTCTGATACAGTTCTAAAATGTTTCATATATATAGACTCATTTAATCTTCACAAAAATCCTATGAGATAGGCACTATTTTTATCCCTGCTATACAGATGAGGAGTTGAAGAAGAGAGGTTAAGTAACTTACTAAAAGTCACACAGCTGGGGCATAGTGGAACCAGGATTCAATCCAGGAATCTAGAACCTACACTCTTTTCTAATCATCCCACGTAAAGAAAGGACCCAAACCTGCTTTCCACTAATGTCACAGCACCAGCCGAGCATGTCTCCAACCTATTCCTACAAGTGAGATGTGAACTATTCCTCTCAGGATGAGATGGGCCAAGATTAGTCAGGCATTTGGGGGCAGAGGCTGTTTTGTGGAATTAGTCGTATATGTGTAATACAGCTAAAGTCTTGGAGAACATTCCTGGGGGAAGGTGGGGTCTAATTCCTTTCCATGTCCCTTTCCTTCTCCTTTTCCATAGTCACCATACCAAAGCACCTCATCCTCAATGTCCTATTTCCCTCACTATCCACTGACGGCCTCATCACCTGTTCCACCAAGAAGAGAGCATCTGAGCCCCTCAGGTTCCTGCTCCCATAAATGTACCAGCATCTCCAAACATAGGAACCCAGGTTCCTATGCTCAGCCTAAGAGGATGTGTCCCATCTCCTCCAAGCTTTGCCTTCACTCCAGATCCCATTCCTGTCACCTCTGCAGACTTCCCAGACCCGATTATTTTCTCTCCACCCTGGCTCCTTCTCCTCAACCAGTAAGACTGCCCAACTCCCTCCCAACCTAAAAAACATTTAAAAAGTCAACCACCTCATGAAAGAGGTCCACAGTGGTGTTTCTACTTCTTCACACCCAGTCTCTCTGCAACCTGCTGCTCTCTGGTTTCTGCCCACCACACCGCTCCCTTTACAAATTGTTCCTGTGCCAAGCTTGGATGACCTAATCTTATTTGACATCCCTACTGCATTGGCAACCCCCTTCTTTTTTGAGTGTGAATAATAGTGTGGCAGTAAAGAGTGCTGTCTCAGGAGACAGACTATCTGAATTCAAAGTCCAGCTTCTACCTGTGTGACCTTGAGCAAGTGACTTAATCTCTCTGAGCTGCATTTTTCTCTTTCTTAGAGGTACTTAAAAAAAAAACTCATTCATTTATTTGGTTGCATCAGGTCTTAGTTGCACCGTGCAGGATGTTTCGTTGTGGCGCCCAGACTCTCTCATTGTGGCATGAAGGTTCAGGAGCGAGAGGCTCGGTTACCCCGTGGCATGTGGAATGTTGGATCTTAGTTCCCTGACCACATCCCCTGCATTGCAAGGCAGATTTTTAACCACTAACCCAACCAGGGAAGTCCCTCTTAGAGGTACTTATAATAATGGTGGTTTACACAATCAGGTACCTTAGACTGGATGAAATATGGTACCTTGCCACGTTTGTTTCTCCCTATTAAAAGCCTCAGTGACTCTCTTTTGCCTGGAGTATGACATCCAATTCCTTAACCACAAATATAGGGCCCATGCCCATCTCCCCCAACTCTACCAACACTAGATCACAGAAATGCCTCCACAAACTACTCTCATCTCTTCAGGCGACCAGTTCAGAGGGGAAATACGGGGTGGGAGATTGCTGTCTTGGAGCCTCTTTTATGGAAATCAGCAGGCTGAACCTGCATTCAGTTTCCCCTCTCTGAGTCACGGCTAGAAAATTATTTTTCAATAAGAAATTAAATATTAAAATTTCAGATTTTATTTTATAAAGATAGAACACTTGAAACTAAAAGGCATTTAAAAGCTAGGATTAGACGTGGGAAATAACGAAAAAGAACATGTTTTGGGAAAACAATTCTATTTCATACATGTGTAAGTATTGTTCAGTATGTATGTTTCAAATCCATATTTAAATGGTTTCTAAATTTTGGAATAGAGTTGATTTCACAAGAAATGTGATACTTCATTCAAGTACAGTTTCGCAATAAAGATTTGTTATGGTATTCTTGAACTTGATTGTTCTTGAACTTTATTTTTCATTAGTTTGGTGTTTTACTCTGAGCTATCAGAGAAGCCCTCTTAAATAACTATAGATTAGAAATTATAAAAATAGTAAAAGAGGCTTTATGTACTCCTGTGATTTATTCTTAACAGATGCTAGAAACCAATATAACGAAATATGTCCATAACATTTAAAAGTTCAAATAAAACTTACAAAAGAGGGGTTTTGTGCATTTTATATATATTTGGGGGATAAATTCCATTTGGTCACAACACTTTATTATTTTTATGCATTGCTGAACTTCATTTGCTTATATTTGTTAAGGATTTCTGTGTCTATATTCACAGGTATATTGGCCTGTCACTTCATTTCCTTAGATGTCTTGTCAGGTCTTAATATCAGGGTTATGCAGATCTTCTAAAATGAATTTTAAAACTTTCCTTTCTTCTCTCTTTTTGAAACAGTTTTTGCATGATTTATACTATTTTTCTTCTTAAATGAATCTAATTCACAAGTAAAATCATCTAGGCGTAGGGAGCTTCCCTGGCGGCTCAGACAGTAAAAGCATCTGCTTGCAATGTGGGAGAACCGGGTTCTGTCCCTGGGTGGGGAAGATCCCCTGGAGAAGGAAATGGCAACCCACTCCAGTACTCTTGCCTGGAAAATTCCATGGATGGAGGAGCCTGGTAGGCTATAGTCCATGGGGTCTCAAAGAGTCAGACATGACTGAACAACTTCACTTTTCTTTGTGGCAAGCTTCTGATAATGAATTAAATTTCTTTATAAAATATAGATTATTTAGATCTTCTGTTCCTTCTGGGTCAATTTTGGTAAATTGTATTTTTCAAAGAAAGTTCATTTCACTTAGTTATCAACCTTACTAGCATAAAGTTGTTCATAGTATTCCCCTATTACCATTATAATGCCTGTAGGATTGGTAATGTCAGCCCTTCTTCCATCCCATATATTGGTAACTTGAATTTTCTCTCCCTTTTTTTAACTGATCAGTCTTACTATGGGTTTATAAATTTTGTGAAACTTTCCAAAGAACCAGTTTTCAAGTTTGTTAAAAATCCCTATAATTTGTTTTCTGATATTTCTATTTTATACTTATTGTTTTTTCTTTCCTTGGGTTTAATTTCCTTATTTTTCTTTTTAAAGTGGAAATTTGGATAGTTAATTTTAAACCTTTCTTCTTTTCTAATATGATCAGTTCAGTTCAGTTCAGTCGCTCAGTTGTGTCTGACTCTTTGTGACCCCATGAATTGCAGCACGCCAGGCCTCCCTGTCCATCACCAACTCCCGGAGTCTACCCAAACCCATGCCCATCGAGTTGGTTATGCCATCCAGCCATCTCATCCTCTGTCATCCACTTCTCCTCCTGCCCCCACTCCCTCCCAGCATCAGGGTCTTTTCCAATGAGTCAACTCTTCGCGTGAGGTGGTATAACCAGGTTGGTGCTATTGATTTCTCTCTAAGTGCTATACCCTATAAATTTTATAAATGGAAATGTAATATTGACTTTTTTTCATTCCATTTAAATATTTTCTAATTTCTCTTAAAATATTTTCTTTAATCCATAGCTATTTAGAAGTATTACCTATTGTTTAATATTCAAATATTTATAATTATCTAGGTATTTTATTCAGTTTTAATTTCATTCCATTGTGGTCAAAGAACATACTCTGTAAGATTTCAGCCTTTTGAAATGTGTGAATATAAACAAGTATGTAACTTGCTTCATAGAAAATGGAAAGTAGTCATCAGAGAGGTGAGGACAAAATACCGTGAGAGTGGAGGGAAAAGGAAATTCCAACTGAGCTCAATCATGGAAGGCTTATGGAGGGAGGTGGCATTTGAGCTGGGTCTTGAAGGATGGATAGGATTAAGAAATAAGGAGTAGAGGAAGGAAAAACTCCAATTAGACTCAATTTTCCTTAAGAGGAGAAATTATGATTATCTTTTATGAAACCCAAGACCTCAGAACACTGCTGAGTGCTCAGAGCTCAGCTGAGTGCACTTCAAATAGGTTTCATTAAAGTGATCACCAACCTATGGCCCCAATTCCTTCCTCTAAGCTTCCTTAAAACACCTGCTCCCAAACCACCACTTAAATACTTTGAATTTTGAATCTGGTCACCTCCTGTTTTAGAAACTCAAGCAGCACAATATATCCTGAACTAGTAATAACAACAACCAGATTTCATAACTTGAAAAGTGTTTTTCTTTTCAGTTCCCTGGTACTCATCATTCTAAGCTTTCTTTTTATGCCCACAGATACAGGAGTTTAAGAAGTGAGATATACTGGGAAGTCTGTATTTGCAGTCACCCCTCTTTCTTTCAGAGAAGTTTGGAATTCTCAGTGACATCACTGGAGAAAAGTTCTATTTGTCACTACAGTCATGTGGCAAGAGTCACTCTTGAAAGTGTCAGAGGCAGCAGGCAAGTGCCTCGTGGGGATCTATGTCATCTGAAAATAACTCCTGATCAGAGCCCTCTGGGTGAGTGATGCAGTTAAACCTGGGCCTGAATCCATTATCCTTCAGCCAAGCAACATAGAGGATGAGATGGTTGGGTGGACAAGAGTTTGAGCAAACTCCGGACATGGTGAAGGACGAGGAAGCCCGTGCTGCAGTCCATGGGGTTGCAAAGAATCAGACATGAAATAGCGACTGAACAACAAGCAACACGTAGGTCACCTTTCAGCTCTGCAGAATCTTGAGGGCTCACAGCCACCATCCCAGAGCTCAGGGCAGGGATGGTGTTCTTACTTGTTTTGCACTGACAGTCCCTCAAGGGTCTGAGCAGGGCCCAGTTGAGCCTCTTCTTCCCTGAGCCCAGCACACGGCGGGTGTGGCATTTACCCTGCTCTGCCTTCTTAGAGGCGAGATGGTCGCCCTTATCTCGACTCTTTCTTAGGGACTGAGCTCCCTATGTGGAATGGTTGGCTTGGAATGTTTGCTCAGATCTTCTCTGACATGCTAACACCTACCTTCCTGCCTAAAGTTAATAGTCTTGCCAGATGGCATGGGCTTGCCTGTGTCACAGGTGCCCTGGGGATCTGTGGATGGTCTGAATGGCTGAGTCCTGACAGCTGACTCTCAAAAGACTCCAAAGCCACACCAAAGTCTATCAAGGCCTTCAGTTCCAGATAGAATCATTTAATATAATTCCTGGCAAGAAGAGTGTAATCCAAAGTCAGGGTGAGGGTTAGTCCTCTGTGGGTCTAATGAAGCCTATTTGAAAAAAATCAGCTTGCTGTTCCATTTGGTCTTGCTGAAAGTCTGTGTCCTCTGGCTGGTGGCTGATGTTGGACACACCAGCATGCCTGCCCACGTGTGACACACTTCAGCCGTGTGTTTACATTGAAACCTGCAGCGAGGTCCCCACCTCTAGTGAGCAGTACCTCCTTGGCTTTTGCAACCCCTAGGCTGAAGAGCTCCCGTATTAGGATGGTGGTGAAGATGAAACTCTCCCCAGAATGCTTCTCTTCAGAGGTACCTGATGCTTTTGTGTTAGAGACACAGACAAAATATGAGAGCAGAAAATGCCTCTTCCTCTGCAAGCACACCATCTCCAGCAATGACATCTGATTGTTTCTCAGGCTGAGTTATCTTGGCAAAGCCTGCCAGCTCAGTTCTTAACACCAGGCAGAAAATGGGCACCTGGTACCTCGCTCTCCGAGTGAGGGGTAAAGAAGGTTCAGGGAACCTCTAGCTTAGAGGCCCCTTTGGGGTTGTGAGGCCTGGATGAGTGCTTTTCTTTAAAAATTATTTATCTTTAATTGGAGGATAGTTGCTTTGCAATGTTGTGTTAGTTTCTGCCTTACAACAATGTGAATCAGATGTCAGTATACATATGTCCCCTGTCTTGAACCTCCCTCCCAACTCCCACCCCATCCCAGCCCTCTAGGTTGCCACGGAGCATTGGGTTGAGGTCCCTGGGTTTACAGCAACTTCCCACCAGCTATCCGTTTTATATATTGTAATGTATATGTTTTCAGTGCTACTCTCTCAAGTCATCCCACCCTCTCCTTCCCCCACTGTGTCCAGGAGACTGTTCTCTATGTCCATTCTCTATTTCCTGCCTTACAAACAGGTTCTTCAGTACCATATATCTAGATTCCATATATATGCATTAATATTACAATATTTGTTTTTCTCTTTCTGACTCACTTCACTCTGTATAACAGGATCTAGGTTCAACCACTTCACTTCAACTGACTCAAATTTGTTCCTTTTTATGGCAAGTAACATCCCATTGTATGTATGTACCACATCTGTCAATGGATATCTAGGTTGCTTCCATGTCCTGGCTCTTGTAAACAGTGCTACAGTGAACAATGGGGTGTGCTGCTGCTGTCACTTCAGTCATGTCTGACTCTTGGTGACCCTATGCATTGCAGCGTGTCAGGCTCTTCTGTCCATGGGATTTTCCCAGCAAGAATACTGGAGTGAGTTGCCATGCCATTTTCCAGTGGATCTTCCCAACCCAGGGACTGAACCCACGTCTCCTGCATCTCCTGCACTGGCAGGCAGGTTCTTTACCACTGAGCCACTGGGGAAGCCTGAACACTGGGGGTACATGTGTCTTTTTGAATTATGGTTTTTGCAGAGTGTATGCCCAATAAAGGGATTGCTGGGTCATATGGTAGTTTTATTCCTAGTTTTTTTAAAGGAATTTCCATACTGTTCTCCATAGTGGCTGTATCAGTTTATAGTCCCACCTTAGAGCATTTAGGGGAAAACACTTCAATCTCGAGTCTGGCATCTTCTTCCTGATGGGTTGGTTTATGTCACTAGTCCATCCCATCAACTCATCAATTACTTCCTTACTTACTCCTCCCTATTTTCCTCTCTCTTTGCAGAGGAAGCTAGTATTTGAGGACTGCAGGGTTTGGAGGCTTGTGGACTGAGACTGGAAACTAGAAAGAGGCCCAAGTGGAAAAAATGAAATGCCTAACAAAGCCCCATGGCATATATTTGTCAAGAGAGGAAGGAATGCTGATGACCAGAAAGGCCAAGGGAAGGCTGCTGGTAACACCTCTTACAGATTTTGAAAATGCATTTATAAGCTAAGCCAAATGCTACAGAAAAACATGTTCCAAATGTAATGGGTTTGACAAGCTGGGGTAATGTCAATGTCATATTTATTTGAGACGTTTCCAGCATCCTCCCAGAATGTGCCCAGAGCAATAACTATTACAACAACCTCATCGAAACAGGAGTGCCCTGGAGTGCTCCACCCTCCACTTTAGGGGTTAGGCTTCGTGTATTAGCATACATTCCCGACACTTAACAGAACTCCCTCCTTGTGTATAAGATGCTCGGGCTCAAAATAATTGGTTTGCACTTAAATGCCCAAATATGATTATATAACTTTGATCCAATTAACAGGTCTGACTTGATTTAAACCTTGCCTAGGAACGAGCCAAACAGTCATCTAAATAATAATTAGAACAAGACAAACCAGCCTGACTGGTCTCCAGTGTGGAAGATTAAAGGAACTTCCGAGTCATCAGATGGACCTGAGGATCCAGAGGCCCCAATACTGTGCTCACTTACCTTTGAGACCCGGGGCTAATGGTCTGCGGTTCACTCACAGTGGTCAGTGAGGGCTCTGACCATTGCTCCCTCTGTCCAACTCAGCAATGATAAAATGGAGCCCAAGAAAGGTGATGTTGCCAGGCCAGGTTTGTTCCATCAGTTGAAAGCAGAGTGAAGACTCAAGTCCAGCACAAAGGGCTGTAGAGTTTATCTCACTCAACCTCCCTCCCAGTATAAGACCCTCTGACTGTCATCATGCCTCTGCTTGGCCCCTGCCAACAAACACCCACTACCTCCACCAGTCTTGGATGGCTCCAACTATGATAAAGTTTTCCTTGTTTTGAGCTCAAACTCATATTCCTATAACTTCCATCCAAAGATCCTTTTATGCTTATCATTGTCATTTCTTGTTGTTTAATCACTAAGTCGTGTCCGACTTTTTGCAACCCCATGGACTGCAGCACGCCAGGCTTCCCTGTCTTTCACTGTCTCTGGAGTTTACTCAAGTTCATGTCCATTGAGTCAATGATGCCATCCATCCAACCATCTCATCCTCTGTCAACCCCTTCTCCTTCTGCCCTCAACCTTTCCCAGTACCGGGTCTTTCACACTAAGTCGGCTCTTCCTGTCAGGTGGCCAAAGTATTGGAGCTTCAGCTTCAGCATCAGTCCCTCCAATGAATATTCAGGGTTGATTTCCTTTAGTATTAACTAGTTTGATCTCCTTGCTGTCCAAAGGACTCTCAAGAGTCATTTCTTAACTTCCTCAGTTCCACTCCTTCAAAACAGATCTTTAAAAAAGATCTTCCTGGATCTTTAAAAAATCTGCTCTGCAAAGGTATGTTAACCAGCAGCTTAGACTCATGGTTTCTTACAAAAACCAATCGTGGGCCCTGCCTTGAATTCTGAATGTTTCAGCTGCCCCATCGTTGAACACCAAAACAGCCCCAGACCTGGCAGGGTTCAGAGGAATTAAGGAATCCAGAACTTTGCGGTACAAAGTCATTGGAAGACTAGAACAAAATTGGAGAGGAAAATAAAATAATTAATTAGAGCCTTTGCCATAGAATGACATATGTTGATGAGAGAATCTGAATTGTTTTTCTAAATAGATTTTTATATCAATTTCATGGTATCATTTATGATTAGCAAATGATGACATAGTATGTCTTTCATAATATTAGAAATGGATCCCACTGAGGGCAAGTTTGCAGAAGGAGAGGCCAGATTACCCAACCTCTTGATTAGATGTTTCATTTGAAGAGATTAGATAGAATTCATCACAGTTTACACAATGCATGGCATCTAAGATGCTGGGAGCTGTGTACCTTCCTGTCTTTGCCACCAGACTGTGAAGTCCTTGAAGGCAGGAAGTATGTCCCCTTCATCACTGTACCCTCAAGGTTGGCACAGGTGGGTTCTCAGTAAAGCCTCACTGGCCCACAGCTTCCATGAGAGAAGGGCTTTGGCTTCTTGGGCGGGGCAGCTGCCACCTTCAGGGTTTGATTTCTCACCACGGGTTCACAGTTAACCCAGAATCCCTTGGCTTTTCCACTTCTAATTGTAAATTACTTAGAAAAACATGTCATGTCTGAGAATCCCATCCTGATGTAAAGGGGTGGGGAAATATGAGTGAGGGGCTGGTGAGTACCTGCTGTGATGGTGAACTGGGTTCTGACACTGTTCTCTCTTCTCTCCACCACCTTCTTTCCCTTCTCTCTCCACCTCCTTCACACTCAGCCATGGGACAGGAGAGAAGACACAGTGTTCCTGGCACCCCCAGACTTCAATCCTATCTTTGCAGGTAATGGATAGAGACCTTGGCTTTGAGATAACCAACTTGGGATTCAGCTTAATCCTCCCCTATAAGACAACTAGGGAGGAAGAAAACCTATCATGAGTCCCTCTTCACCTACAGGCCAAGGGGGAGGGGTCATTTTGGGAGTACTGATGTCCTTAGGCAATCTCTTTTCTGGCCTTTGCCCAGAATGACCCAGTTACGTGGCATATGGGATGACCACAGGATGACTAGGGTGGGCCTGCCCTGTGGGAATGAATGGGACTGGAATAAAACAGGTGATTGGTTCCATTTCCCATTGTTCATCCTAGCCAGAGGAAGCCGTGTATCAGAAGGCTCTGGTTGCATTTGTCCCCAGTTAATAATCTCCTTGCCTCATCTGTAGAATGATGGCCCTTTACCCCTGGCTCCACCCGACCTCCCCAAATCTTCCCCCACCCTGTCTCGACTCATGCTTTCCCCTCACAGTGCCTCCTCTTTATCCTCAAACACACCATGTTCTTTGACACCATTGAGTCCCTTCTATCTAAAATAGCTTTCCCCAATCCTCTCTCCGTTGTCTACACCCAACTCTGATGTCACCTCCTTGCTGTAACTTGCCATAACAAAGCAAAATTAATGACTCCCTCTTCCAAATTTCCATAGCACTTTGTCTATATCGCTTGTCATACGATATGAGAGCATTCATTCCCATGTCTGTCTCACTGGTCGGACAATGCACTCTTTGGAGGGGAGGGGCCGTTTCTTATTCCTGCGCACATCCCCAGGGCCTGGAACACAGAAGTTGTTGCTGCCATGAGAGAAGCAGCATCAGGAGACATTTTGTTTTTTTGCTCCAAGGGTCCTGGGAAGCTCCTAGACACCAGGAGCACAGGACAGGCTCCAGAGTGAGAGGATCTCGCCTCCCTCTCTTACCACGTTCTCCGGGGGGGCTCAGATTGGGTGCTGGAGGAGAGAGTCTGTCATTTCTAGAGTAAGGAGGGTGTTCTGGGGGCAGAGCTTGGTTTGGGGGCTCAAAGTGTCCTTTGAAGGACATCAATGTTATTTCTCAAATCCGTGAGGATGGTTCCCTAAGCAAGAGGTACAGATAGACAGATGGAGTCACAATTTACTACCTGGCTTGAGCATGGGGTTGCAAAATGTTGGACACGACTGAGCGACTAAGCACACACAACTTTGAACAAATCTCAATACGTTCACTTATACACAAGGGGAAGATGATCAAACCTGGTGTTGCTGTGAAGATTAATAATTACTACTTATTGGATTTATTGTAGCAGAATGAGCTCTACAAACATCAGCTGGTGAGAAAACAATAGAGACAGAATCAGAACAATGACACCATATGAAAAGGACATGGAAAAATGCAAAAGACTATACAAATATTACTACAGCTTTGGCTGAAAGCGCGTTGAGACTTCAAAACCTTCATCCAATTAGGAACTGAAGCTGGGGGCGGGTGGGGGGAGACATTGTTCCTGAACCACAGTAAATGGTGGTTCTAGGAAGTACAAAGGTGAGGGGATGGCAGGGACAGCTAATTGTCCACCAACAAATCGTGCCTCATCTTCCTGGCTGAATTATTTCTGGAAGTGGCTGCCCAGCCAGGGATTACATTTCCCAGCTTCCTATGCATGTAGGTGGGGCCATATAATAGGTTCTCCTAAGGAATGGGATCAAATGACAGATGTCACTTGCATGTCAAGATGGTTAAGAAGAGGGTGTGAAGAGCCAAGAGGTTAAAACAACCCAAGTGTCCATTAACGGATGGATAAACGAAATGTGGTGTACACATACCATGGAATATTATTCAGCCTTCAAAGGGAAGGAAATTCTAACAGGTGCTACGACATGGGTGAAACTTGCAGACATGGTGCTAAACAAAATAATCCAGTCACAAAAGGAGAAATATCACAAGAGGCCACTTATATGAGGTATTTAAAGTAACTGAATTCACAGAGACAGACAATGGAATGATAGTTGCCAGGAGCTAGGGGGTGGCAGGAAATGGGGAGTTAGTGTTTAAAGGGAAAAGAGTTTCAGTTTAGGAAGATGAAAAAGTTCTAGGGAGTTCCCTGGTGGTCCAATATTTAAGTCTCTGCATGGTCAATGCAAAGGGCATGGGTTTGATCCCTGGTCAGGGAACTAAGATCTCACATGCCAGCAGTGTAGCCAAAAAAAGAGAAAAAGTTCTGAAGATGGACAGCAGTGATGGCTACAAAGCAATGTGCATGTACTTGCCACTGAATTACATAATTTAAAAAGATTAAATGGTAAATTTAATGTATATTTTACTGCAATAAAAAAAGAAGAGGATGTGACTTCTCTATATCTGTCAGTTAGATGCAGAGGACTTCCAGGTCCTTGAATGGAAAAAGCCACATGATGGCAACAGCCTCATGACAAAAAGCCACTTGCTGACTAGGAACCAGGCACTAGACTCTTGTGTGAGTGGTAAGTAGACTTCTGATGTGTTAAATCACTGAACTTGGGGCTTGTTACAGCAGCTAGTGACACCCTAACACAGCCTGCAGCCAATACTCATGGCTGATGTCACAGCATGATACCACTGCGACATGGTCCTCTGAGAACAAGAGAGAAGATGCCGTCAGAGCTTGGCTTGGTTTGGAGATGAGCAGACCTTTGTGCTGAGGGCACATCTCCAAGTTCAGCAGTTCTCAAAGACTGAATCACAACCCCCTGGCTGCAAGATGGATTCCAAGGACTTTATGACTGAGGAGTCTGTCTCCTTGAAAGACACGTAACTCATTCAGTGATAGGAACTGGGTGTGGGCTTAGGCTCTAGCAATGCAGAGGAGAAGGGAGCTGTGGTCCTCAGTCTGCCACAGGCAGACAGGGGAACCTGTTCCCACACGCTGTCCTGGTCAGGCTGCCCAGGGGCAGTAGCTCCTCATGGCTCCAGTCGGGGAGCAGCCTTAGCGTGGTGAGGGGGGCCAGGGACCATCCTGTCTTGGACTCAAAGGACAATTGCCAGTGGGACCTGTACCAGGGCTTCTGGCTGTGCCACAGACTCCAGGATCAGCAGCAAGAGAAGTCCAAGACTCAGGGTTAAAGCAAGTGGGAGCAACCAGGACAGGCTTTGGGGCTCAGACAAGGTCATAGAATTACAAACTGGCAGCAACTGCAGCAACCATACAAGCTGCTGTCGGCTCTGGCCCCTCGGGCTTTGGCGACCAACCAAGAACCCTGGGTTTGGCGGTGACTGAGGAGCTCCCAGGCTGAAGGCATGCATCTGAAGTAGCTCCAGTGGTCCAAGAGACCAGGAGTCACTGTTGCATTTCAGATAATCATCCTGGAAACCTGGACTTCCTGCGTTCATCACAGAACAAGTGACCTGGGGAAAGATAGAAGGCCATCCTTACGGTAGAGCGGATGAAGCTGGAGCCAAAGTAATGGAACTGACAAAAGAGATGCAACCTCATTTCATTCTCAGTTTTGCAAACAATTTACTGTTTTAATGATTTAGAGCAATTCAAGGTTACCCTATAATGACTATACTCTTACATGCATTCTTCCTGAGCTGCTAAGCTGGAGAAAAAGATGAAATGAGAGCCCAGGAATTGCACACATTTGACAATTGTGTCAAAATCTGGCACTGTCTACAGAGGTGAATCATGCAGGTAAAGGTCATGTGAGTCGCATTAAAATAAAGGCTAAGGATGATTGGGTTTTCTAGATTTTTTTCAAGGAGCCAATGTTAGTGGCCATCAACACTGCTGTCGTCTATTAGTTCTCTTTAGCTTGTCTCAGGCAAGATGTGGGTTTGATCCCTATGGCAGGAAGAGCCCCTGGAGGAGGACATGGCAATCCACTCCAGTATTCTTGCCTGGAGAATCCCATGGACAGAGGAGACTGGTGGGCTACAGTCCATTGGGTGGCAAAGAGTCAGATACAACTGAAGCAACTTAGCACGCACGCACGCTTGATGTGATACGACATCAAGCTCTGAGGCATTCAGAGATGACAAGTGGCATGACAGTCAAAGAAAAAGAGGTGCAGACCCAGGCTTTCTTTGACACCCCATGTCTCTTGGAGTCATTCCCCCATCTTCCTACAGGAAGGTGTCTGTTTTGTTCTCCACCTCTGGGCTGATGTTCACTTTATCCTTCACTAAGGTCCAAGAGGTATGGAAGAACCTGCCTATGATCTGAGCCTTATTTTTAAAAAGCTGTTCTGACTTCCCTGGCATCTTCTATGCTCTTATGCAGCCTCAGCCTGGGCCTGGTACAAAAACCCACTGATAAAGCATCTTGAAGCCAGCCTTTGAAATGGTGCCAAGGCCACCTGGATCCCTTGCAGCTTCTTGGGAGCTGGTCCCAAGGTCAGTGCTGAGCACCAGGCCTCCCACCTGCCTAACCCAGGCAGGGCCCAGCCAAGAGTGGAAGCCCTTGCGAAAGGGAGGCCTGACCTTTGCCAATCGGAGGCTGAGTCATAGCTGCTGATCCGGAATCCCAGGTCCCACAACGTGAAGACACTCTCCTGCCACTCACTTGCCAGGATACCCAGCCCTGCCCCCCTCCCCACCTCCACCCCTCTGGCTGGCAGCGCTCACCTGTGTGGGAAGCACTCACTGGGTCACGGGAATATTTTCCCATCCCCTACAGCACCGGGGTGGGTTGGTGGTGGTGGTGACTCGGGGTCATTCAGTGCCCGGCCTCTCGGTCTCCTCTGGGCCTCCTGTCTTCTTGCTGCCACTGGCAATGGGCTGAACCATTCCTGACACCTGGAGTTGAGCGACACTGCAGGGAGGCCATGGGTGAATGAGGATAACCACGCCGGGTTCGGCATGCCTTGCAACACACAAAGCACATGAATCCCAAACCCCGGCCCACGGCCACATAAGAGGGCAGACTTATGTTCTGAGGATCACCTCTGCCTCCTAGATTCTGCTTCCTCTGGAGTTTTTCAGTTCGAGTCACTTTGGGACCTGTCTGCACTGTTCTAGGTCTGCACCTAACTCAGGTCCCTGCCTCAGTTTCCACCAAAACCAAACCAAACACTCACGAAAGACCTGTGTGTGGTCCGTCGAGGGCCGCTCAGGCCAAGCAGGCTTAGGGTGCAGAAATACAAACAACTTTGAAAAGAACTTTTGATCCTTAAGAATCTTCTTTGAGGCTGTCCCACCTCTGAAGTGTTCTAACTGATCAGATTTCCCCAAGTTGCTAACCAAGTGTGGTTCATTAGCCGGCTGCACCGTAATTGCCAGTGTGGAATTGGGGGTCTGTTGGGGGTCTATTGTGTGTACACGTGTGTGCATTAGAGACAGGCAACTTTGTATTTTTGGCTCATTTGTTTGGATTTTGGGGGTTTTTTAAGGACACCCGTTTTTAAGGGAAGTTTTACATTTGGGGCTGTCATTACACACTCCCCTCAAACATTTTTACATTGGTGTCTAAGATTTTTCATCTTAAGTTTAAATAGCTGCAAAAAATTAAAAGTCTACTGTAAATCTGAAATATTTTAACAGTTTAAACATTTAAAAATCATTGTTGTCCCTCTTTTAAATGTATCCAAATAGAATTGAAATATTAAAGGAATTGATATCCTCCATCATCCTTTTAAAAATATCACAAATGTGCACTTCCTTAACAGTAAGAAATTTTACATTATTCCTTCTCTTTGAATTTGTATTTCCATTTCTCTACCCCTGTAAAACTTTATCATAATGTAATATACATTTATGATTAAAATACTTTATTAATCACTTTATCATAGTTCTCTTAAAAATGTATATAAATTCAAATTTAGTAGTTTCCTTTTCAGTGGCCATAAAGTTCTAAAGTTGTGCTGTCCAACACTATAGCCACTAGCCACGTGTGACTATTAAAACTTTTTAAAATAAATAAAATTTGAAATTCAGCTCCTCATTCACACTAGCCACATTCCAGGTATTTAATAGCAACACATGGCATATGGGGCTGTATTGGATGGAGCAAATCCAATCATCACAGAAAGTTCTGTTAGACAGGGCTGGTCTACAGCATGAAGATTTTCTTACAGAATGAGTTATCATTACAATTAGTAGTAACACACATCAAAATAACATAAATATATCACAGGTTTATTTAACATTCTAATAAAATATTATTATCCCAAAGAATATTTTGGAAATGCTTTTCTTAATGAGACAGTTGGTGCTTTCCCCTCCACATATTCATGGATAAATATTACTCTTTCCAGAATGAGAGTGGGTTCAGCATCAATTCTAGCTTTAATCTTTCACTTTTAAAAATGTAAGTGCTAAGAAAACATGTTCAGGATGGAGGAAATTTATTGTAGTTATTATTTGATTCTCTGAACTCTTTTGGAATTCATGCATAATAACAAGATCATTATTAATCATTTATCACGTGATATTACTAAATGCTCATTGGTTTCTCCTTCACCTTTGCTAAAATAATGGGGTAATATCTGATTTGCAAACAGATCTGTAGTCCTATCTTTGGAGTAATTCACTTTCTCAGCTAGAACCAATGCTTTGAATTGTCTCTTTGATTCCCGTCTGGAGATTTTTACCAAGGACAAAACGATAAGAAGGAGCACATCTTTCTTTTGAAAAATATGGGAAAAGGCCACTTAGAAAAGAGGAAAGGGGAAAGGAGAACAGCTCAAACACAGTAGTATTCTCAGGAAGACCAATGTTAGTCAAGAGGTCATCTAGAAATGAGCATCTAGAAACTGATTCTTTAATAGAATATGTATTACAACCTTTTAGAATGTCTTCATGGACCCTGGGAATATGTTTACCCCAGCTTAAAGACCACTGTTCCAGGACTTCCAAGTGTTTCTCATTTTAGCTCTCACCTTCTCCTCTCTCAGCCTCCACTTTTTAAAAATCTAAATATACAAATTATGTATTTGGATAAAAATTATTAAAAGATTTATTCTTTTCTCTCTTTTTTTGTTTCTTCCTTTCCAATATTTTATACCTAATATACATATATACATAAGTGAAAGTGAAGTCGCTCAGTAATGTTCGACTCTTTGCGACCCCATGGACTGTAGCCCACCAGGCTCCTCTGTCCATGGGATTCTCCAGGCAAGAATACTGGAGTGGGTTGCCATTTCCTTCTCCAGGGAATCTTCTGGACCCAGGGATCGAACCCAGGTCTCCCGCAATGCGGACAGGCGCTTTAACCTCTGAGCCACCAGGGAAGGCCCTACATATATACATATGTCTTACTTAAATAAGACATATATATATATATAGTTGCTGTTGTCATAGTTTAGTTGCTAAGTTGTGTCTGATTCTTTGTAATCTTATGGACTGTAGCCTGCCAGGGTCCCCTGTCCATGGAATTTTCCCAGCAAAAATACTGGGGTGGGTTGCCATGCCCTCCTCCAGTGGATATTCCCAACCCACGTCTCCTGGTTGGTAGGTGGATTTTTTTACCACCGAGCAACCTGGGAAGCCCATATACGTAAATAGCATATGATAAGCATAAATGTATTTATAAATTTATATGTATAAATTAATAATTAAGCA
The DNA here is from genome assembly GCF_963930625.1 of Muntiacus reevesi. Classification (NCBI taxonomy): domain Eukaryota; kingdom Metazoa; phylum Chordata; class Mammalia; order Artiodactyla; family Cervidae; genus Muntiacus; species Muntiacus reevesi. The sequence goes on along the minus strand of NC_089251.1, from coordinate 42,038,449 downwards.
AGTACTCCATGAACCTACCACTCAACTTAAAGCCAAATGATCCTAATGAAGTAGAACAATACCAAATGACCCGAATGTCTCAATTTCCCTCCTGGGCACATGATCAGATGGCATTTCCCCACTTCCTTGTACATACTCATGGCCATGTGACTTGCTCCGGCCAATAGGATGTAAGCAGAAGTAACAAGTGCCCCTTCTGGATGACCTCTAAGACCCAGTGCATGTCTTATCATGGTCCCTCTCCTCACCACACTTATTCAAGACATACCATCTGGTGGAGGCCATATTAGCTGGCCTGTAATGAATCTTTAATGTATTTAAGCCTTTGAGATTTCAGGGGCAGTTTGTTCCCAAAGCATAATTAGCCCATCATAACTGAAACAGAAGTATCTCTGAAATTCCACATATATCTCTTGGCAGTGGTATTCTTTCCCTCTTCCCCAGTGATAACCATCGTCCTTGCTTTTCTTTAAGGTTTTGCCATATACTTATATCAATAAATAATATACTTTATGTTTTTGAACTCTATGAACATGAAATCATACTTTATTGTTTTTTGTAAAGTATTGTTTATGAGATTCAGCAATACTATGAATATATCACAATTTATCACTTCTACTATTTATAAACATTTAAGTCAGGTTTCTTTTTGTTGTTACAAATAAGACCACTCTGAGCATACTTGTACTTTTCTCCTGGGATCGAAGTAAGAAATGTTTTCTGGGCAACCCTGAGATGATCTTGGCCGGGGTGGAGGAGGGGATCTGAGAAGTCAAAACTGTTTTCATAATAATATAAAGATTTTTTGGCTTTTTTGCTTTCACACTCTCATAAGTAAATGGTGAAGTTTTCCACCAATTACATGAGATAACGCAGAGATGCAGAAGCAGATATGAGAATTCCAGCTGTCTTCTATTAATTCAGATTTGCAAGATTATAAAACAATGGCACTCTTCCCACTAAATTGTTTTGTTTTAGAAAATAGTTATTTTTCATAAACGTTTTGTTGGTTATGTAATTTTTATTGTTACTTGTAAATGCATCAAGTTATCAAATTCTTAGGTTTAATTTCTAGTGTGGTAAATATTAGTCAATATAACTCACCTAAGCAAAAGTTATTTGGCACCCTAAACAATATTTCATAGTAAAAAGGGGTCCTGAAACCAAAAGCCTTGAGAGCTGCGGTCCTAGGACACGTAACGAAGAATGGAATTGCTGGGTTAGTTTTGCACATCTTGGACTCTCCTATGTAATGTGACAAGTTCTCCCAAGTGGTTGTACCAAGTCACCCTCCCACCAGCAACACCTCAGAGTTCCCGCGGCAGTACAGATGACGCACGTTCTCAGAAAGCCATGTGAAAGGGGTGGCTTTAAATGCATCCACTTCTCCCCTCGGGCTTCCCAAGTGGCGCTAGTGGTAAAGAACCCGCCTGCTAATGCAGGAGACAGAAGAGACACAAGTTGGATCCCTGAATTGGGAAGATCCCCTGGAGAAGGGCATGACAACCCATTCCAGTATTCTTGTTTGGAGAATCCCCATGGACAGAGGAGCCTGGGGGAGGGGGGTGGCGGGGTGGGCTACAGCTCATAGGGTCACAAAGAGTCAGACACGACAAGTGACTTAGCATGCACACACACGCACTCGTCCCCTCTTCCATCCCCTGCCCGACATGGGCTTTCCAGGGGGGTTTCCCAGATTAATCAGAGTCACAGTCCACTCCCTGAGAAAAAAAGGGGCTCCTTTGGCTCTGGGGACAGCTTCACAGTGAGGTTCTGAAGTCAAAGAAATTATGAAATGCCCCCACCCCATCAGAGACAGCTATGGGCTGGGGTTCTGGATGGGAGAATGAGTTGTTGCAGACTGAGGGTCTGCTTATCCACTTTGGATCTCTTGGAAACCATGCTGATTTTAGACCTCTCTGCAATTATAAATGTGTAACTCCTTTCCCCCTCTTCATTCACGCCTCCCGCTCCCTGCTCAGAGCTTTCCTTCCCCAAGTGCACCTTGCTAGAGCAGCCAAGGCAGGTTGTCTGCATATCTGTATCCCTCACCCTCCCCAGCCAGAAAAGCCCTGAAGAGGCCAAAACTGAGCCTCTGGCTCTCACAGGCTGGAAAGGAGCTTCCCAGGAGAATTCCCAGCCTTGTCCTGGAAGATGACATAGAAGGCATGATCCTGCCTCAGAAACACAAGGAGGTGGGGCTTATTTATTATTATTTTTTAAAACTTTCTTAACACCAAAAATATTTTATATTGGGGTATAGCCTATAACAATGTTGTGATATTTTGAGGTGAATGGTGAAGGGATTCAGTCATACATACACATGTATCCATTCTGATGTGTGCCTGAGTTTTGCACTCCATGATTCCAAAGCCTTCTCAGGCTGGGACCACAAATAGTTTATCATATCCCTTCTTTGAACACGCACACCTGGGAATAACTGCCTTCACAGGAAGTAGGCCAGTCTGGAAGAATAAAAACCGTCTTCATTTTCAGGAACATGTTTAACCCCAGACAGGCTTTTTAACCAAGGAGAACGCTGCTGGGTTATGTCCATTCCCTTCAGGGCCCTCTTCCCTCCACCCTTCCCACAAAACCTCCACTTCCGTCACAAGTTGGCAGGAACTTGCTGTTCCTCAGGCCTGGGATGCCTGCCAGAGCCCTCCCATTTTCCGGAGAGATTTTCTTCTAAGTAGAGTTGTTTAAAATCCGGATGCCATATGGAGCCCCGGCTCCTTGCCCTTCAAGTCCCACCCCTTTCCCTAACCCCTGGGCCCATAGAGCAGGCCACTCCCCACTTCACTGCTCTTGAATTTGGAGCCACGCGGTGTGACCACAGTCAAGCTGCGTCTGTGGAGCAGGCAGGCTCCAGCTCCAGGTCAGCGATGGGGGAAGCTGCCAGAAGAAATCTCACTGGGCAGTGAGGCTCCTGAAAGACCTATCAGCTGCCTCTTCTCTCAGGCCCCTCACTTTCTTCTCCCCCACCTCGCTGTCCTAGAGTTCTCAGACCAGAGGAATCAGACCAGTTCATCTAGCCCTCAGACCGAGTCAGACTTAAGCCAGCACAGATGACAGGGAGATAGTCTAGCTGAAGAAACAACCAAAGGAGTGTCTACAGCCTTCATTCATTTTGTTCCAATACATAGCCATTTATTCATTCATTTTCGGTCCAACAAGGTATCTACAGGTACCAGCTGCTGCTTTCAGTATCGCGCCATTGTGGATCTTATGTACAACTGATGGACATTGATGGATATTAGAGATTTAATACAGGAAGGAAAGGGGCTTCCCTGGTGGCTTGGTGGTAAAGAATCCGCCTGCCAGTGCAGGAGATTCGGGTTCGATTCCTGGTCTGGGAAGATCCCACATGCCTCGGAGCAACTAAGCCTCTATGCCATAACTACTGAGTCCATGCTCTAGAGCCTGGGAGCCAAAACTACCAAGCCCATGTGCTGCAACTGCTGAAGCCCACGCTCCATGACAAAAGAAGCCTGCACACCACAACTAGAGAGTAACCCCTGCTCGCTGCAACTAGTAGCCCCTGCCGAAGTAGCAACGAAGACCCAGCTTAGCCAATAAATAAAAATTTAAAAAATACATATAGGAAGGAAGGAATAGGAAGTCGTTGGAAAAATGATAATAAAGAGAATAATTAGAGGCTGTTCAGCCCCAGATTGGAAACTATCCTTTGACCCTGTTGCAAACTTATCGGTGCATCTAGGATTCACCTGGCCTGAAGTCTAGATCTAGCAATTAGGAAGGCTGAAAAGCCCACCAAGAATGTAATGGCTAATGGGAGTGGGAAATTGAAATGTTGCTTTGAATTTCCCCCAACACATACACAGAAGGAAGTGAGCCATCATCGGAAGCTTAGAGGGGAGGGCCCTCGCCTGCAGCAGCCCAGAACCCTTTGCTCAAGTCTGCAGAGCTGCTGGCCATTAGAGGATCCCCCCCAAGCTGGCAAGCTGGGGGAGGGGCCCCTGGCCTCCTTCCCTGGTGCTGCTTTTCTGGTTGCTACAGGAGCTGTGGGTGTGCCTAGTCGCTCAGTCGTGTCCGACTCTTTGCGACCCCATGGACTGCAGCCCATCAGGCTCCTCTGTCCATGGGATTCTCCAGACAAGAACACTGAAGTGGGCTGTCATTCCGTTCTCCAGGGGATCTTCCCACCCCAGGGATCAAACCCAGGTCTCCCACATTGCAGGCGGATTCATTACTGTCTGAGCCACTAGGAACGAATCTGTTATACCCACAGGTCACCCATGGTGACAGGGGTTGGGCGGGGGACCCAATAAGAAACAATCGCTGCTGTTCTCCAGAGCTGTAGTGAGGTCCAAGTCTTTCCAAATCAAATTCAGTTTTCCACAGTGAACTCATCATCTGTGTGGGAGACTTTATCTCTGTTCCTGATGATTGTTTCTTGAGCAAGGCCTTCAACATTTGGCTTTCAATTTCTCTGTGTCCAGCTTATCTGTCACATGGACAGTGGTCTATAAATACACATTCATTTATTCAAGGAACATGCACTGGGTGGCAACCACGGGCCAGGCCCTGTGCAGGATGCGGAGAACACTATTTGGAGAAGTATGGGTCCTGCCCTGAGGGTTGTGATGGGAGAGGCAGGCACCTGAGAAATGCTTTCATGGAGACATTAGTGAGCTGAGTGTCCGGGGCAGACAGAAGGGCACTCCTGACTCCCTGGGGGTGCATCTGAGCCTTCAGCCAGCATCAATTGCACTGTGCTAGGCATTGGGATCTCAGCGGGCTTAGCTTAGGATGGATGGTGAGCTCATTCAAGATGAATGAAGAGAACTTTGAAGGCAGGCTGCTGACGGGGAAGGAGCCAGGAGCTGGCACAGTGAATGACTTGTGCAAAGGCTGAGAAGGGGAAAAGGGCAAGGTTCACAGCGTGCTCAAGAGCAGTTCCCACGTCGGAGCCTGAGTGCGGGGGTGGGGAGGTGGCCTGACAAGGAGAACTCGGGAGTGGAGAGGCCAGAGGGTGTGTATGGAGGACTCGCCAAGGAGCGTTTGGACTTCACTCTATAATAAGAAGGAACTATGCAAGGTTTTGAAAGCATGACATGATCAGATCAAGAGACACGCTCGCATATACATACATATATATATAATATATATATTACACAAACAGGTACACACATATAGATATGTATAAAATACACTAAAATATCTAAATATTCTAAACATATATATATTTAAAATACATATATTTCACTCCTATAAATCTAGATAAATCGTTTTTTATGTTTTTCTTTCTCTGTTCACTCTCCCTCAGGCAGTCAGAGGCCTGAACATTGCCCAGGAGAATTACGATGCTCTTAGCAGAAACATAAGGAGAAAAACACAATTAATATTCAGTTGGGTTTTTTTTTCCCCTTTCTTCCAAATGATGCTCTTGAGAATCAATAAGCAAGGCTCTAGGGGAGTGAATTGAAAAAGAAGGGGAGAGAGGAGGGGCAGATGACACCCCTCCCAAGGGGGCCTTCTTCCCCCGCCACAGGGGTGGGAGGTGGCACAGAGGAAGGCTGCAGACACAGCCTAGGGAGGAGGAGTCCCCTTGAGAGACTGCCGTGAAGCCCACACCCACACCCCTTCAGCTTCTTCGCACTGACTCATCTCCACCCCTGGGCAGGAGGGGGGGAAGTTCTACATCAACAGCTGGCTGAGCACTGTGGGGGTCACACCTGAAATTGCTGAGCCCCATCGTCTGAACTGGCTGAGGTGAGGGTTTAGTTCAGCCCTCCAGCTCTCCCACTCCAAAAATACCCCAGAAGGGTAGTCCCGAGAGGCCACACAAGAGAGGAAGGAATGGGGGGGAGCTATATATATATATATATATACCACATATCATTAGAATATTTTTGAGACAACTTACAAAATCTACCCACTATAAAATCTTTTAAAATTGATTTAAAAAATTAGGTATAAGGAGAAAATGGAACAGAGGTATAAGAAAGGAGATTGATGTAGAAAGGCAGTACTCAGTGATTTGCACTGATCTTATAAAGTTTTCAAAAGTAGGCTATCAATTAGGCTGTGAACTTCCTATAAACAAAGCAAAAATGAAAATGTGAGTTATAAAATTGTTGTTGTTGTTTAGTCATTTAAGACTCTTTTACGACCCTGTGAACTGTAATAAAAGACCTGAGAAAACCAGTTCCCCGGGACTAGCTCTATTTATCCTTGTTCTGAGACCTGAGTGAACATTTTCCTCCAAGTCCTCATGCAGGGCAGTCTCCCAGTGCCCCCATCAGCTCTCCATCAACAGTAAGTTTTGTATGGCATTTTCCATAGGGTCACTGTGGGTGATACTCCAAAACTCAATTTAGGACAGCAATTCTTTGAGGTGACAGAGGAGGAAGGCCAAACATATCAACCCACAGTATTAGACTTAATCCAATGTGGATCCAAAAATAATATCTACATTCCCTAAAGAGTGGGCTGCATATCCTTCAAGCATTCTTCCATAAACATTTCTTAAAAGCTGAGCTGTACATAAAAGTTATACTATCTGCAAAGACTCAGCTAGAATAATTTTCTAACAGAATAATATTTCTATTAATCAAAGTACTGATTAAAAGCAAATCAGTAAGCTTAAAAATCAATCTAACACATTCCAAAGAAACACTAGAAAGTCATTAACCATTATTTTCTATATCATCATTTTCACAATCTACAAATGTCTATAATATAATAGTTAAACAAAAAATCAGTAACAAAATATGATGTGTAGCATGAAGCACTGGGGGGAGAAAAGGAAAGATATAAAATATTAATTGGTCGATTCTAAGTGGAAAAATGTGTGCATGTGTGTGTGTGTGTGTGTGTGTGTGTGTACTTATATACAGGGAGAGAGAAAGAGCGAAAGAAAGGATATAAATGTTAACTCTACCACTTTGCTCTTGACATGGTCTTCCCTGGTAGCTCAGTGGCAAAGCATCCACCTGCCAATGTAGGATTCCATCTATGGGTTGGGAAGATCCCCTGGAGGAGGAAACGACAACCCACTCCAGCATTCTTGCCTAGGAAATCCCATGGACAGAGGAACCTGGCAAAGCTACAGCCTGTGGGGTTACAAACAGTCGGACACAGCTGAGCAACTAACACTTTCACTTTCACTTCCTCTTGACATAGTGTAGGTTCTCCTTACTCCTAAGACAAGGATTTGGGTGCAGGTGGTATGTTTGGAGATAATCCAGGAGGCACTAGAAGGGGAGTGGGAAAGTGAACAGAGCAGGGAAGAAAGCCAATCAGGAGTGCCTTGGTGAGGGGCACTTGATGTGGGCAAGTGGGCAACTGGAGTGAAATCCCCCAGGGACTCTCTGAGAGGCAGGTGTGACATATCTTAGACCTGTGACGCAGAAGGCCAGATAGCTGGGGTTTTACCCAGCCACTCTCACCCCCACTGTTGAGGGTTGCCCTTGGGGTGTTAACCCCCCAGTACTTTGACCTGCCCTGTGTGGAGGCCAAACAAGCCCCTGTGGCCTCAAGAAGATAAAGTCCTTACAAAGAGGACAGAGATGCTGAGAAAAGGACACCACCGACAGATAAGGTCCCCTGTCAGCAGGGGACCTCCAGAACAGATTGAGGAATATGGACAGACAACATAGTTTTCAAATTTTCTACATATATTACTTTTGCTATTGGGAAAATACTTTAAAAAACTGAATTGTCAGAAGCTGTCTGTTGGCACCTGTTATAAGAATTGAAGAGCCTAGGAGACCATGACTCTCCTAAACAATGACAATTGCCTCTCTGTCCAAAGGTGGGCTGGGGCCAGTACAATAGAAAAAATGAAGTTTGTCTCATCAAATATGCTGGAACCAACCCAGAACATAGCTTCCCTGGTGGCTTACTTGGTAAAAGATGCCACCTGCCATGCGGGAGACGAGGATTCAATCCCTGGGTTGGGAAGATCCCCTGGAGAAGGAAATGGCACCCCACTCCAGTATTCTTGCCTGGAAAATTCCATGGGCAGAGGAGCCTGGCAGGCTACAGTCCATGGGGTCACAAAGAATCAGTCACGACTGAGTATACACACACACACACACACACACACACACACCCCAGAACACAAGCCAATGAGAAGTCAAAATCTCAAACCTTCACCCATGGAATACTAGCCACACTGATGCTGGCCTAAAATCTGTTCACATTGGGAGTTACCAACTGTCCACTAGACCATAGCACTCAGTCATGCTTTCATGAAGCATTTAAATTTGGGCATTACGATTTCCAAGGAAAGATGACTTTCACTTTAAATTTATCATCTCAGACTTCAAATGGGTGCCCAACCCTGCCTGAGCATGATCACATCCATTCTAGTAAATTTGTCTTCTCCATGGTGGCAGTTGAGAACGCATCATAGGGAGCATAATTAGCCTAAGGACCCAGTGGCTGTGCTCTGAAATCCATCCAGGTCTGTGTTGATGCTAAGAACACCTTCCCAGCTGCTGCTCCCCAATGACTGGGCTCAGCAGGAACAAGGAAACAGAGGACTCCTCCGACAGCCAGCTTCAGCTCCCCATTGGCCTCGCTCAAACGTCTCTAGATTTCATGACAGTCTAGTATATTTCCACCCGCTCTTCCTTTCCTCTTTCCTTCACTTGGAGTTAGACCTGCATCACTGTCTGACAGCTTTCCCAGCCTCTTCTGGCTCCCTCCCCATTTTTTTCTTACGCATGATTCTACTAATAAAATCCTTGCATGTTTACTCCCATCTTGGCATCTGCTTCTTTCAAGACCTGGGCCGATACACCACTCTTGAAACTGGCTCTTTCCTCCTTCTCCTCTCTTCTCAAGAACTCCCTTCTCTTCCTCCCCTGCACAGCTGATGTCCTGTAGCCTGACAATGGAAATCATCAGATGGAGCCTAAATCCACGAGCATCTTTTTTCATCACAATATGGGGGAGATGAAGTGTCCCTCCTCCTGCCGAAGCCCAATCTTTCCAGAGGCACCCAGGGTCTCACCCACTTCTCCCCAAGATCTTCACCCCTTCAGTTCTCTTCTCCTCTCCTGCAGCAGCAGTCTCTTCCTCATTCTCTGCTGTCCAACCCCTCTGGCTACTGCCTCATCCTTTACTCCTCTCCAAAACCAACTTTGTAGGAGGCAATATTTACACATCTTATCACCACTTAGTCACTTGCCATTCACCCCTAACCCACTTCATTTTAGCCTCAGAAACCACTGCTCTAGTGCTCTTGCCAAGGGCAACACTACTTCCACTCAGGCAAATCCATGGACACTCGCCTATCTTCATCCCACTCAGCTGTTCACAGCATTAGGCACAGCTGACCATTTCCTCATTCTTTAAACCTTCTTCTCTTTTGACTGACACCATAGACTCCTGGTTTTCCTCCTACACTGCTGGCTATTCCTTCCCAGTCCCTTTTTCTGACTCTTCCTCTTTTGTCTGATATCCAAATGTGGTGTTTTCCAAGATCCTCAACTCTTTTCTCTGCCTTTCTCCCTATGGGAGCTCATTCGTGACCTGGTTTTCAATACCACTGACCTGCATGAGTGTCAAGTTTACATCTCCAGCTCTTACTTTCCTCTAATACTTAGACTTGTTATAACCATCTACTTACTCCACATCTCCACTCAGATGTCTAATAAGCATCTCAAATTTAATAGATCTGAGTTGTTTTGTTTTGTTTTTTCTCTCCCCAGATATGCTCCTTCTTGGCCCTCTTCTCAGTAAACAGCACCACCATTCACCCTGATTGTATTAGAGATGTAGGAGTGACCTTAATTCTTCCCTCTTCAACTCCAAACTATAAGGAAAGGCAGATGTGTTTCTCTTTTTCTGTATTTCTAAGGTTCATTCATTACCTGGACTTTACTACATGACTGAATCTTTCCATTTCCCTTGCACTGCAGAGGATAAGGCTCCTCAGAGAGTATTGGCAGTCCTCCCAAAGTTACAGAGTTAGACTCCAGCCCCTTGGAGGAAGCCGCATGCTTCTGTGGCATTCCTCTGTTGTCCAGGACTCTCGGGCTGAAACCACGCACAGAGCAAAGTGGTAAGTGTTGGAAAAGTGTATCCCACTGAATCCAGATTAGCAATCACAGTGCAGTCTCAAGGTTAGGGTGGGTGGTTGCTGTTTTATGTTTCATTGGTTGCTGAAAGAAAAGGTGGTGGGGAGAGGAATCATCAGGAAAGCTTTCATAAAATAGGGATCAAATCACCACTACCCTTAGCAAGGCGGAAGGAGGTGAATCATGATTTTCATGTCGAAAGTCAACCCCTTTCTAATCCTCCAGCCTGTTCTCAAGTCATGATGTTTAAAACTGCAACAAAAGGAGCCAAGGGTAAAGAACTGTTGAATTAATTAAATTACAGGGGGAAAAAAGCTAAACACGCTTAAATATAATCCCAGAGAAATGAAGGCATATGGTCCTCTGGAGACATGTATAAGAATATTTATAACAGCTATATTCATAATAACAAAAAAGTAGAAACATCCCAAACATCCTTCAGTACTGAAATAAAAAATAGTGGTCTGTTCATACATATGAATACTACACGGTGGAAAAGAATGAACAAAGTATGCACTCATCAATATGGACAAATCTCATAGACATTAGGGTGAACCAAAGAAGTCAAACACAAAACAGAATGTGGCAGACACACTCTGTGGTGACTCCCCCCAACACATCATATCCTTATCCAATCCTCTCCTTCTGATTGCAGGAGGAGTCTGTGACTTGTTTCTAAGAATAGAATAAAGCAAACATAATGGGACATTGCTTCTTTGGTTAGATCATGATATATGTCACAAGTAATGGAACACCATTTCTTCCATGGTAATATCACTTTATACAAGACGCTGTCATTGTAAACTAGAGAGAGAGAGATTCTCCCTTACTTTCCATGAAGTAGCTGTCATATTATGAGAGAGACTGTGATAAGAGGTCCACGTGGCAAGGAACTACAAGTATTTTCTAAGAATTCAGAGTGGCCTCTGGCCAACAGTCATGCAACCACAAGAAAGTGAATTCTGCCAAGAACCTGAATGAACTTGCAAGCAGTTTCTTCCCCATCAAGCCATCAGAGGAGAACACAGCCCAGCCAAAACCTTGATTACAGCCTCAAAAGATCCTGAGCAGAGGATACAGCTAAGTTCTGCCTCAGAAAATGTGAGATGATAAATATCTGTTGTTTTAAAGCAATGTTTATGGTAATCTGTTATACCATAGCAGAAAACTAATACAGAAAATACATTGAATGACTCCTTTTATGAAGTTCAAGAAAAGGAAAAGCTAATCAATGGTAAGAGAAATCAGAATACTGGTTAACTCCAGAGTAAGGAAGGATAATAAAGTATGAAGGAGCAAGGGTTACTTTCTGGGGTGCTGAAAATGTCTATATATCTGAGTAGTGGTGACATGGATTTACATGTATGCAAAAATTTTTTGAGCTGTACACATAAGATTAATACACTTTAAACACTTAACTATATATACTGTATTCTTTGATTTGAAATTTTTTTAAGTAAGAAGAAAACCAAAGGAGAGCGGGACTTCAGAAGAAGGATCCTTTCTGAAGAAAGGATCTGTTCACCAATCTTGCATCCAATTGAGCCTCCAGCAAAGAGAAGTTCCCAGAATTTGGGTTCTAGTACATTTCCTTAGCCTTCCCTCAGCTGAGGTTCACTTCCCTGTCCTACACTTTTTCTCTACTTACGAAAGGAAGCCACTTGCAGAATTTTGGGCAGAATTTTAAAGCAGGGTCATGGCATTAATTTAACAATGACAGTTTGATTGTTGTTGTTCAGTTGCTAAGTCGTGTCCATATCTTTGTGAACCCATGAACTGCAGCACACCAGAATTCCTTGTCCTTCACTATCACCCAGAGTTTGCGCAAATGCATGTCCATTGAGTTGGTGATGCTCTCTAACAATCTCATCCTCTGCTGCCCCATTCTCTTTTTGCCTTCAATATTTCCCAGCATCAGGGTCTTTTCCAATGAGTCAGCTTTTCACATCAGATGGCCAAAGTATTGGAGCTTCAGCATCAGTCCTTCTGGTTAATATTCAGGGATGATTTCCTTTAGGATTGACTCGTTTGATCACCTTGCAATCCAAGGGATTCTCAAGAGTCTTCTCCAGCACCACAATTTAAAAGCATCAATTTTTTGACTCTCAGCCTTCTTTATGGTCCAACTCTGACATCTGTATGTGACTACTGGAAAAACCATAGCTCTGACTATCCAGACTTTTTTTTGACAAGGTGACAGCCTTGCTTTTTAATACACTGTCTGGGTTTGTCATAGCTTTCCTTCCAAAGGAGCAAGCGTCTTTTAATTTTGTGGCTGCAGTCACCATCCATAGTGATTTTGGCGCCCAAGAAAATAAAGTCTGCCACTCTTCCATGTTTTCCCTTTCTTTGCCAGGAAGTGATGGGAGGATATGACTAATCCTTCATAACCCAGAATTCCTGTGATGCAGGTGTCTTTAGATGAGGCTCACTTGCATCTATCTCTCTCTGGAAGCTTGGGTGATCCAGAATGTCAGTTAGCTAGTGTGACTGAACCTGGCCAACAGAGCAGCAACCATATCACAAGGGGATTTTATCATTCTCTACTGTCTTTGTTTCCACATTCTACTGGGTAGAGTCTATACTCTTGGATGTTCACGTATTGAGGGTTCTGGGAAGTCTCCAGTTATCTCCTGCCTCTTGAAGTCAATCACACAGACAGGCACCTTCGCTGCCCCATCCCACCCCTCCACCCCCCAGCAGAGTTCCCTCATATCTTTGCTAATGCCTCCTGCCTGCTCAGCTTCCAACACGACTCAGTCAGTCATACTCTCTGCTGGATTCTCTGCTGACAATCCAGCTTTGTTCGTGCTCTCTTTAGATGGGCTCCAAGGAAGAGCTTCTGTTTCTCAGTGCTTTCTCAAGATATGTACTCATCTTAGAACTTTTCTCCCCACTTCTTGAAAGATTAACCCTGTTTCAGGGGATAGGAGACAATGAGGATAACTGGGGATAGGAGACAATGAGGATAACTAACTGGGAAATATCAGCTCAGGTCCTGCACAGGTCCAATACTTTCAAAACACTCAGCACTCTCAGGGGAAAAATCTCAGCCCTGTGATTCCCATGATCAACCCTGGCCTCTGTCTCAGTATCAAAGCAGAGGTGGATCTACTGTAAAGCCAATGAAGCTCTGAGATCCACTGACTCCTCTTGCATTCACTCCTCCAGGCTTTCGAAGGACCCTAGCAATGGGATCATATAGCCATATATTTTTGTAAAATTGGCAATATATATATATGTGTGTGTGTGTGTGTGAATTTATATGGTACATGTATACAGTAGAATATTTACTATTATAAATGTATAATACATAGCATATAATAGACTGCATATCTCTTATATATATCATTGATATATACAGTATGCTGCTGCTGCTCAGTCGCTTCAGCTGTGCCCGAGTCCTCAACTCCATGGATTGTAGTCCACCAGGTTCCTCTGTCCATGGGATTCTCCAGGCAAGAATACTGGGGTGGTTTGCCATTTCCTTCTCCAGAATATATAGTGTATATATATATACACACACACACACACACACACACACAAGTTACAGGGTCCACTTGAAATATGTATCATACTATCTGCAGTATAAATAATAAAATATACATATGTAAATATATGTATTTCTATCAGCAACAATTTAAAATCACAGCCTCTTTTCACTCTCCCTCCTCTTCCATCATGCATTCACCCCAAGTCAGTCAGTCCTGGACTGCTCATGGGCATCTGGGGGATCTGGCTGAGGAGAATTCAAATTAGAGACACACCTGTGCATGCATTTAGGGAATGTCTGTGGTGTTTTCCACGTGCAGATCAGTGACAGTGAGCCATCCCACTGCAGGAATGGCCTTGATAGACCACTCTGCAAGCTCATCCAATGTCCTGACATGTCCTCTTTAAGTGAAGCTAAGGCAGAGATGGATGCACCTAGTTCATTTATCCCAACATTCTTATTTCTTAAATCTCCACCTTCTCCTTCCTCTTAGTTCCCCACCTCCCAATATAGCCAGGAAGGGAGAAGCAGTGGCCTGGTCTCTTCATAGTTGCTTACTGTCCCACCTCCCTCCAGATAAACACACACACACACACACACAAACACACACACACACACACACGGTACTGTGATCTGTTCCCCTAACACATTTAGCATATAAGTCATTTATAAGGATAAATACCCAGTGAAGTCCAAGGACTGTCTAGAGTCTAAACAGCAAATAGACCACAGATCCCATACCAGGAGTTTTGGAAAATAATTCCTGGTAGATTTCACAAATGCTTATCTGTCCTCTATACGAAATGTAAAAGCTGGACCTGTCACATCCAGTTTCATTATTGACTATGGGGATAACCATAGGGTGAACCAGAGAATAGCTGGTGTGATTAATTTCTGACTCAGGCCTTTATCATCATCTTGATGCTAACTAGTAGTGATCTGATCTGCTCCCTCCAGACATCTGGGGCCTCGTGAGACTGGCAACCAGAACAGGACACACGCTTTCAATTTCTAAACAAACGGGATGCCGTTTGAGGCCTTAGCAGTCATAGCCCCCGAACTTTGCTGCCCCTGGTAGACCAAGTTAGGAGAAGACAGGTTTTGCCTCATGGAATAATGTATGTAAACTCTGCCAGTTATCAGAAGCAATATAAATGCAGTGTTTCTACTCACTATTTTTAAAAGCCCTGATCTGGAAGTCTTTGGACGGTGTTCCCGAGCCCAGAGTACTCAGCTGGCGTTCCCCTAAAACGCATAAGTGTGGACCTGACTAATAATTTGGCCCAAAAAGAAACCCTCATGGTAATACAATTCTACTTTTATAAGAGCTACAAAGAAGACTATTAATGGCAATGCTTTCTGTTGTTAATAATCAAGCTTGCCAAGAACAGTACCTTTGGTGTTCAGGTCCTCACACCCCTGAGATGTGAGAGACTGCCAGAGCTCAAACCAACCTGTCCCTAGGAGATGCTGGCTTCTTTTGCTATGAAAGTTTTGCCTATGAAAAGCATGACTGCTTTTTAAATGTCCTTTGGCCTCTCTGCTTCCTCTGTGTTAGTGTCCCAAAGCTAAATCCAAGGTCTATCTGTTTCTCTAAATAGACTTGTATTATCAGTTAGTGTTCTATGAATAAATGTCATCCCTACCTTCATGAATATGGTGGTCCTGATTCTAAGGGTCATAGCTAAATAGTACCTCATCTCAGTGATTTAGGAAGCCCTTTCCTCTGTTTTCAGGATTAAAAATAAAGATTACTCACATAGATCTGTGATTCTATCTTGGCAGTTTCAGAGTCTGAAAACCAGAGTCTATTAGATGAACATTCAGAGCCTTAATTTCAGAATCTCAAATGACAGAAACATTCTCACTGACTGCAAATGAGGGCCAGAATACTAGGTGAGTTTTTATATTTTAAGCAGCCTTAAAACAACAGGGACTACCATCTCTTGAATTTCCATATTTCAAAACGTATTCTTGAACTTTCGCAACAACAAAAAAAGTTGAAGTTCAGTCATTGAGAAAATTACCTGGTAAATTATCAAGAACATTTGTTGATACACAAAGAACTATGCTAAGTACCTTGGTGCCCAAAAAAACAGGACACAGTTTCCATCGGGAGGACCTTACAGTCCAGTTGAGGAGTTAAAACATGTGCCCTGGTGAACACAAATAGAATGTGAGAAGTGCCACAAAAGAGGGACAAACAAGCTATAGGATTTCAGATGCAAGAGATTACTTCTAGCTGAAGAGACTCCATGAAGATCTTAAAGGAGGTGACATCTGAGCTGAGTTTTAGAAGGTGTGCACAGTCTTGCTACTAGATCTGCCTAGTGTTTCTCCAATTACCCACTCGATAATGTTTTCTTGCCAATGGATCTCATAGTTTTGACTTGTGTGAGTTTTCTATTGCTGCGTAACATATAGCACAAATTGGATGACTTAAAACAACACACATTTGTCATTTCATAGTTTCTGTTGGTCCGAGACATGGAGTAGCTAAGTTCTCTACTCAGAGTCTGGAGTTATTAGCCGGAGGACTGTGTTCTCACCTGGAGTTCTTCCGATTTCACTCAGTTGTTGGCAGAATTTTCTTGTAGGACTGAGGTTCCTTTTTTCTTACTGGCTGTTGCTCGGCGTTGCTGTCAGCTCTTAGAGGCCACCCTTATAGGGAAGCCTCATGGCCTTCTCACAACAAGGCAGTTTACTTTTCAAAGCCAGGAGGAGAATACCTAATTTAGGGAAAATCTGACAGGGGGTCCTCACTTCCAGGATCTAATGCCTGATGAGCTGAGGTGGAACTGATTTAATAATAATAAAAATAAAGTGAACAATAAATGTAACGCACTTGAACCACTCCAAAGCCATCCCTACCTCACCCTGTGTCCGCAGAAAAATCATTTTCCAAGAAACCAGTCCCTAGTGCCAAAAAGGTCGCGGACTGTTGCTTTAAAGCACTCATCAGATTATGTCAGGCCACCAGTGTAATCTCCCTTTTATTAACTCAAAGTAACTGATTAGGGACCTTAATTACACCTGCAAAATCCCTCTACCTTTGGCATCTCGTGTAACTTAATCATCCCAGGAAATCCCCATCATAGGCACAGGTCCCCCCAACTCAAGGGGAGGGGATTATACAGGACATGTAGACCAGGAGGTGGAAATCTTGGGGTCATCTTGAGGCCATTCTTCCTACCACGTGCTTCAAGCAAAAGTGTAAGTTTAACACCCATACATTACACAAACCTTACTATAAATTCCATCTCTGTCTATATGTGTAAACCACTAGGATACAAGAGGCAAAGAAAGGGATGGTGAATGTGAAAAGAGAGGAGGTAGATTGAACTTTCTTCTAAACACAGCTGCCACAACATGGTGCGTGTTCACTATACTTAATACGTATACATGACATTACTACAATAGAGTACATAGAGCATTACATGTACACATACACACCACACAGGCTGTTTTTACCATACGACACTGAACCCTCCTCCCATTGTGTAGTGTGTTCTATGCTACACCCCTCTCTTGAATCTGGACAGAATTTTGTGACTGCCTCAACAATTATAATATTGGTATTATTATATTACCAAAATATTACCATGGCTAACACCATTAAACAGGTATTTTCTATACATAAAATGCTTTCTAATCTGTCATTATTAAATAAGCAGTTTTACATTTTTTTTCACTGCTATGAGCTACAACCTCTCTATGAAATAAGTTCAATATTTAGCAAATGAGAAAATTAAAGAAATGCTAAAAAAAAAAATGTATCTAGATTCCTAAAACTGATTTGTAGTGAGAGAGCCTAGAAGGATCCTAACTCCAAGTTCATTCTCCTTTCCAGTTCCTTCTTCAAGGAGAATGAGATGAAACATTAAAGCATTGCATATTGTCAATAAACGCTAGATTTTCCAAGGATTTCTAGTTTCTTAAAGGTTCAGTATTATTTGTTCACTATGACAATTAGTTCAAATCTTTTTTCCCTCTCACTCTATGACTGTTTTCATACATGTTTGCATACTTTAAAGTGTTTGATTTAGTTTTTGTTAATAATAGAATGGGCTTCCCAGATGGTGCTGGTGGTAAAGAACCTGCCTGCCAGTGCAGGAGGTGTAAAGAGACCTGAGTTTGATCCCTAGTTGGGGAAGATCCCCTGGAGAAGGAAATGGCAACCTACTCCAGTATTCTTGCCTGGAGAATCCCATGGACAGAAGAGCCAGGCGAGCTAGAGTCCATGGGGTCACAAAGAGTCGGACATGACTGAAGCGACTTAGCACACACAGCCAGCAGAGTATAACAGGGTGATGCTAAATTACTTCCGAGACTAAGTCATAAAAGTAATACCCTCTTCCACCTTGTCTCTTGATACACTGACTCTTGGAACCCAGCCACCAGGCTGTGAGAACGCAGGTTTTTCAGAAAAGCCACATGAAGGTGTTCCAGCTGACCATCCCAGTTAAGGTCCCAGCCAACAGCCAGCAATAAACAGCAGACTTGTGAGTGAATGAGTTTCGGATGACTCCAACCCCCAGCCGTGGCGTCACCCCTCACCTTTGAGCCACCCGAGCAAGTGCCATGCTGAAATCACAGATCAATGAGCAAAACTGATGATCGTTGTTTGAAGCCACTGAGTTTGGGGTGACTTGTTAAGGAGCAATATAGGACTGGAACAGATGTGGAATGGCAAGCTGGACCCTGGCAGCTCCGAACAACCCCAGAATCAAGAGGAAACTCTCCTGTAGCGAGGAAAGTATAAGTGCTAAAGATTCTGACAACCAGCATCCTAGCAATCATATGGCATTCTCATCGTTCCTGCTTGAATGTGGGGCCCCCTCCACACAGCAGATTAAGAACACTGAGCTGCTGTCACTGGGAGCTTGACACGCTGTTCCCAGGCAAAACAGGAAGCAGGGGGTGGGGGGGGGGTGCGCTGGGGGCTGGGGCTAGACAGATGAATGAAGAACAATAGAACCGGAGATAGAGATGCAAAGGGAAGAAGAGGCTGACTTTTAAATTGGAGCTTGAAATGCAAATGCATGTGTAAATGCGGGAACACTAGAAAAGACTGAGATTTTAATGACAGATGCCCCCTACACACACACACACACACACACACACACACACACACACACACACACACACACACTCTCTTAGAGAGGGCAGCCCAGCCCTCCCTTGCCCTCTCAGATTTAGGAAAAGGAATTTGATTTCCAAATACAAACTGAACTTTTTTTTTTACTGCATGCCACGTCCCTGGTTCTCTACAAAGCATATAATTCCAGCTGTTTGGCTGCATCTCAAGAGGCACCGGAACAAGGCTTTTCACATGTGTTCTTGCTTATTTGGCTGGGTGTGGGAGACAGGGTTTCTGAAGGATCCGGAAATCCAGCTCTGATGGGGCCATGTGGGTGGTCGCTCTGGATAGCAGGAATAAATAGTGCATGACATGCCAAACACACACTACACACACAACATATACACATTGCACACATGTGCCGCATACACTCAACACACATACACAATGTACATATACACTACACACGCAGCACATACACACCACACACACACACACACAAACACAGATACTGCCATTTAACCTGCAGGAAGAAAATCATTGTGATAGGTAGGGTTTGACTTAAACACTTGTAAGAACCTGAGTGAAATGACAAATCCTAGAATTGGAACATTTAATTTCAACCTATTTTGTAGGCAGAGAAGCTGGGGTTTAGCCAGAAGTGGAAGCCTGCATTCCCATCTCCAGGCTGGAGCTTTTCCCTCCCATCTCAGTGCTAGGGAAGTCCTCACTGTGCCTCTCCTGGAGTTTTAGAAAGAGCCACGCTAACTGAGACAGCTTCAGCAGCAGTCATACACACTCATCTGTGCGGCTGTTGTTTTGACTTAAGTTTAAAAAAAAAAAAAAAGAAAGGAAGGAATGTGTTGCTTCCTTTCATTACCCATGCAGAAAACCATGGACTTCCTCTAGCTCCCAACAAATGCAATCTTGTCGTTCATTTTTCAATCTGAACACCAAATCCAAATCCTAAAACTCCAAGGATAAAGTTGCTGTGGTATCTGAGGCTCAGAGCAAAGCAACAGAATGGGGGCCAAGAGGATGCCTCTCTTGTTACCCAAAAGTCCTCCTTTCCTCACACTCAGAGGTCACCCTTCACTTTGGGGCCAAGAAACAGCATCTGAGACCCTGAACCACATACCCAGGGCACCAGCCTCTCACCGGATCCTTGTTAGTTAGTTAATTGTTAGTCGCTTAGTCGTGTCTGACTCTTTGCAACCCTGTGGACTGCAGCCCATAGGCTCCTCTGTCCATGGGGATTCTCTAGGCAAGAATACTGGAGTGGGTAGCCATTCCCTTCTCCCGACCCAGAGATCAAGCCCAGGTCTCATGCATTGCAGGCAGATTCTTTACTATCACACTGGATCCTTAACGGTCTCTTAACCGCATCCGGGGATGCCTGAGGAAGGTAAAACCACAGCTCTCTCTGTGGATGGTGCCACTCAGGAGCCCTGCTGGTCACGGGCCATTTCACTACCAGCGCCTCCCGGCCTCCCTGAGTCTGCTTAGACATATCAAGTCAACTTTTGAATCCTGGGCCCCATGAGAGACGAACACCTATTTCCTCTCAGTCTTATTTCCCAGGAGCTCAGGGGACTTCACAGTCAGGTTAATCATCTTCTGCTGAGACGCAGTTCTGCCCACCAAGAGGATCTTCTGTGCTGCAACCAGGAGGGCTCACCCTGGTCCAGCCCCACCTGAGTTCCTCTGCTGCGTCTTCCCTTCCACATCATCCTCACCCCTCTTGGGGCCAAGGACACTCTGTTGTGGAGGGGCTTACAGGTGCCCCAGGCTGTTGTTGAAGGAGTCTGCCCAGCTTCAGAGAGAGCTCAGCAAGGTCCTGGCCACGAGAGGTCAACTTTTCCATAGTTGATAGCCTTTCTGCTATGCTTCTTTCTATATAGTTTACATTTTACTTTTAAATCCATGATCATTTTAAGTTAATTTTGTATAAGATGTGCAATTTAAGTTAAGGTTCATTTTTTTTTTTTTTGCCTATAGATGTCCAATTGCTACAGCACCATTTATTGAAAAGCCTGTCTTTCCATCACTGAACTGCTTTTGCATTGTTGTCCAAAATAAGTTGGACCTGCTTATGTGAGCTTATTTTTGGGTTCTCTGTTCTGTTCCATGGATCGTTGTGTGTGTCCCTTCACCATTATCACTTAGTCTTGATTACTGCAGCCGTATTATAAATCTTGAACTAAGGTAAACTGAGTTCTCCTACACAGTTATTTTAAAAAATTATTTTAGCCATTCTAGTTCCTTTATCTTCTGGTGTAAAATTTAGAATGCTCTTACTATATCTTTAAAAGTTCTTTCTGAGATTTGATAGGGATTCTGTCTAGCCTGTATATCATTTTTGGGAGAATTTATATCTTTGTTGAGTCTTCTTGTCCATGGAAGGTGGTATGTTTCCATTAATTTAGATATTGCTATCTTTTATCAGTGCTATGTACTTTTCACTGTAAAGTCCTAAATGCATCATATTAGGCTTACACTTAAGCAGTTCTCTCTTTTGAGCAATTATAAATGATCTTGCATCTTTAATTTCAGTGACTATGGTTCTATATTTTATATAGAAAGATAATCTATTTTTGCACATTGTTTGGCATATATTTTGCATCTTGCATCCTGTGCCTCTTGTACTCTTTAACCTTGCTGAACTTATTGCTTCTGGGAGGGGTTTCTTGTGTGGATTTCTTGGAACGTTCTACATAGTCAATCATGTTATCTGAAAACAGGAATTGTTTTATTTCTTCTGAACCACCAGGAAAGTCCCTGGAATGCTTCTTTCATACTTGTTTCTGAAAATCAGGCTTAATAAAACTTCCTTCAAGTAAGGAGTAAATTTGCCTATCCAGATTCCTTTAAAAAATCAAGTAATGGCATTAACATTCTGTTTTGTTTCTATTTGAAGGCTTAATTATGTAAATTAAATAGTTTTTAATAACATTCAAAAATTGAATTAAATGGGACCTCAGATCTATGATCTTGATCTATTTGTGAAAGTTCATATTACCAACCACTCTAAAATATCTTAATGCCAGAATATCTGTGCTGAATATTTTCCATTTGTCCTTCCAGATCCACTCAGCTCTCTTTTTCATCCTGCTGAGGGCTTTAGGAGGCTAACCTTTATGGACTGCACTAACTACTCCCTGGCAGTTGTGCTGGGTCAGTGAGAAACACCCCAGAAAATCAGAAGGTAAGTAGAAATCATCAAGGTCAGGATATTTATTTCCTGTTCACCTTCTGCTGGGTCACCATGGATTGATTGTGTCTCCCTTTCGAAGGTCACAGCTCTACAAATGTCAGGCAGCCATTTCTTATAGTTGTCTCTCTGAGTTCCATGATCTGCCCCCCGCCCCAGAAATGGTATTATTGTTTCTAGCCCTATAGTACTATACCAGCCCCTGTTAGCTTTCCTTAACACATCACACTTCTATAAATATCCCCTTCGTTAAGCACTCTTCACCATGCTGAAGACTAAGACCTTGATTAACAGAATATCCTACCCAATTCTTTGTTTTCTTTCATCATTCCAAGGGTGACCTCCATAAGCCTTTCATTTTAAAAAGTGAACAAATGTGTGATCAACAAGTTTGCCTTTATACAAGTATCATTAAGACTTCTCTACAAGAGGAGATACAATTAGTAAAACAAGCCTGTGGGAAAGTATTCACTATTTAGGCCCAACTGTTTATCAAAACACAAATTAAACAACCATGAACTTTGTTTTCTGCCAGTCAGTTCCTATTATGCTGGCAAAAATATAAAAAAACAGTGAGATGACTAGTTCTGGTAAGGATACAATGACAGGTACACTCAAACTTGGTTAACAGGTATTACCCCTGGAAACGATGTTATTGATACAATTCTGATAAAGCCACTGAGCAATCTATTTTGAAAATCATTCACTGTTCATCCCTTTTGACACAATAGTTCTGATGCTGAAAGTTCATCTAAGAGGAGATACTTTATAAAAATTAAAGGGGCTATATTAATGTTTGTATTAATTAGATAAATATTTAAAATAAAGCAGAAAACAAGATTGGAAATGATTTAGATGTCTACTGATTGGTAAACTGCTGAGTAAAGAAAATGATAATTAAGAAAATTAATAGAGCCTCCCTGAAGATCCAGTGGCTAAGACTCCATGCACCCAATACAGGGGGCTTGGGTTTGATCCCTGGTTGGGGAACTACGGCAAATAATCTGCCTGCAATACAGGAGACCTGGGTTCGATCCCTGGGTTGGGAAGATTCCTTGGAGAATAGAACGGCTACCCACTCCAGTATTCTGGCCTGGAGAATTCCAAGGACTGTATGGTCCATGGGGTCGCCAAGATCAACACAACTGAGCAACTTTCACCTCACTCCCAGGGGAACTAGATCCTACATTTTGCAACTAAAGATCCCACATGCAGCAAGTAAAGATCAAAGATCCTGCATGCCGCAATTAAGATGTGGCACAGCCAAATAAATAAATAGTAATAAATTTTTAAAAAAGAAAATTAACAATGAGATGAAATTCTTAGCATATATGCTAAGTTCAAAAGCACACCTCAAAATTATAGTGATGCTATAATTATGTAAAATAATAAATGGATGTGATCAAGGACTAAAATGGAATCATTAAAATCAAAAGAATTTATTTTTAAGACAACAGAATTATGGTTGAGTATTTTTTCTTTTACCAGTTTTGTAATATAGCTGATTTTTAAAGGGTCAAAGGATACCTCACTAAGATAATAATATATATACAATATAGCATGTATTGTAGTAACATAATATGCTCTATTGTATACCATTATATTCCATACTACATGGTATGGCATTTGGCCCTTACCTATAGCATGGAGGTAGTGTAATCTTCATTTCACCCATGAGGAAATTGAGGCTCTGAGAGGTTAAGTAAACTTACTCAAGAACACCATGTAATCAAGAAGTGGAGCAGAGAGTCAGGCACAAAGCTTACATTAGCACTATCTGCTCTAAGATCTGACCCCTGACCCAGTGCACTCTTCTAGAGGCTTTCCTCCTCCACTTTCATAACATAGTTGTTGACTGTTCTGCTCCTCTGACCATCCTTGCTGAATCCCAAGAGTATAGGCCTGGAATGAAGGAATTTTCACAGTTCAACTCTTGGCTTTCCCCTCTTTAGACATCATCTTTTAGATCACAGAGCTATCCCCAGGGTTGTAACTGGTTCTCTCTGTAGATCCAGACCCCTCTGTTCTCTTGCCTTTGAAACCTGCATATCCAACTGTCTGGCAGGCCTTCACATAGGTTGGCATCTCGACCTAATCATGTCCAAAACCAGAGCTCTTCTTCCTTCGAAGTACTTTCTTGTCCCTAAACTTCAAAGAGCCTGATGCTTGGAAAGATTGAAGGCAAGAGGAGAAGCGGACGACAGAGGATAAAATGATTGGATGGCATCACTGACTCAATGGACATGAGTCTGAGCAAACTCAGGGAGATAGTGAAGGACAGAGAAGCCTGGTGTACTGCAGTTCATGGGGTCACAAACAGCTGGACACAACTTAGCTACTGAACAAAACCTTCATCCCCTGTTATGATACCATCATTCTCCCCCGGTGACTCAGGCATAAAACCTCTCTGAATTCTCTTTGGTTCTATACCATCCTGACATTCCTTCACTTGTCAAGGCATGTAAGTTCTTGACTCACTTTGTTTATTACATCCTTCCCCACCTTTTCTGCTCCCACTGCCTCTCTCCAAGTACTGGTCTCATAAGCTCTCAACTGGACTGTCAATAGTCTTCACATTCAGTTTGGGCTCATAAATTCTCACCACCAGTTTCTGCATCAGAAGTATACACACACACACACACACACACACACACACACACACACACACACATTCCCAAGCCCAAAGGCACACCTACTAAATCAGAACCTTTAGAAGTGCAATATAGAGTTGGCACCTTTTTAAAAATCTCCAAGGGATTCTGACAGGTAGCCAGGTTGAAAACAGCCTGACTTACTGATTCTTTGCCCCTAGTCTTCACTGAGGCACCCTCTTTCCAAAATATTGATGATACAGGTTGTACATTGCTTTCAGAAATGTTTCTAAAGCATCTGCTTACATCATTCTTTTCAAAGAATTCCAGTGGCTCCCCACTATCCCTCCAGCACCTTCCTGTTGTCAGGTATTATGGCGGGAGAATGGTGAGGGGAATCCTGGATTAAGTTCAACCAGTTCCTTTAAAACAGAACTTCTCAGCCTTTCGTCATCAATTATACATCGTGAATTTTCAAGACGGAGGGATGGATGTATGGTTCCCAAATTTATATGACCATGTGCTAAGTCGCTTTAGCAACCCTATGCATGTGCAACCCTATGGACTATAGCCTGCCAGGCTCCTCTATCCATGGGATTCTCCAGGCAAGAATACTGGAGTGGGTTGCCAGGCCCTTCTCCAGGGTATCTTCCCAACCCAGGGATCAAATCCGTGTCTCTTAATTCTCCTGCATTGGCAGATGGGTTCTTTACCACTAGCTCCACCTGGGAAGACTTTCTGGCCATAGGACCTCTCTTTTCTGAAATATCTCATTACCCTAGGGTTCTAAGAAAGTCTTTGGCAAAGTATGGGATGAATTCCAAATTTCTGTATCTGGCCAGTCAGTCCATGGACAAACCCCAGTCTGCCTTTCCAGCTTTATCATGCACAGCTTCCAAATACCCCTCCCAGACTGAACTGGTCACTTTTCTCTCAACACACCTTTCTCTTTTTTCAATGTTATCTTATTTTATATTGGAGTATAGTTGATTAACAATGTTGTGTTAGTTTCAGGTGTATAGCAAAGTTATTCAGTTACAAATATATATGTATCTATTATTTTTTCAAGTTATTTTCTGATTTAGGTTGTTCCATAATATCGAACAGAATTCCCTGTGCTATTAAGTAGGTCCCTGTTGGTTATCCATTTTAAATGTCTCAGTGTCAACACATCTTTTTCTTTCTCTCTTGAGCTAGAAAGTGTTTTATCATGATAGTCAAATAGGAGTCTACCACTCGGCATTCTTGTCTTCTAAATCCACAGGCCCATTTCTATTTACCAAACTAAAATGTATAGTTATGCATTTTAACTAGACTTTTAATAGGAAAAAAAAAGCCCAGATTTCCCTCCTATATCAAAGAATGATATCCACGATGCATGTATACACACTAAGGAAGTCTTGATTGTTTGGTACCGCAGGCTATGAAACTGACTTTTGTTCTTTATATATTTGTTTACTAGAAAAAATTTGGAGAAGGAAATGGCAACCCACTCCAGTATTCTTGCCTGGAGAATCCCACGGACTGAGAAGCCTGGTGGGCTACAGTCCATGGGGTCACAAAGAGTCGGACACAACTGAAGTGACTTAGCATGCAAGCATGCAGAGAAACTTATTGGCTTGTTGGGAAATAATGACATAAATATGACCAGAAGTTAGTCAAACAGACTCTATGAAGTTATCTTCTTTCATTCAATCTCTGCAAAGTTGAGAACATCAGACAAATAAACTCTTTGACTTTTGGGTCACAGTGAGCACTGAAAGCACCACAAGGATTAAAAGAGGAATTTCAGAGTTGTCTTTCTCTCCTGTGGTTAATCAAATCCTCAGGATATCTGAAACTGATCATCCTCAAACCCTAAGTACAGTGACTTTTTGGGATAGTTGACCCACTCTTGTTTAGAACCAAGTCCCAAATAAGCACCCATGATACAGAAATTAGGTAGTGTGTATCAGTGCTTCCATTGCATGAAACAAAAACCAAATTACAGTGCCTAAAACAAGCAGATTATTTCCCTTACCTAAGAATTGTGTGGATAGCACTCCAGGTTAGACACCCAAGGGTCCTTGATACCATCAAGGACCAGGTTCTGCCTAACTTTCTGTTCCACCATGATTAGCGTGCAGCTTCTGCCCTCATTATGTCCATGTTCCAGTAAGAAAGAAGGAGGAAGAACAAAGAACTAACGGCATGGGCTAGTTATGGGTAAGAGTGGCTTTTCAGAAAGCCCCTTCAATTAAACTTCTATTAAAATCATGCTGACATTACATGACTACCTTGACAGCAAGGAAGTCTGGGGAACAGAGCTTTCTAGCTGGCAAGTAGCTACTCACCTTGAACAGGTTCTTTTTGTAAGGAAAGGATAACATTGGGGTGGGGGGACTGCATACTGGGGAATCATCGGGAAGTATCTGACATAAAGGAAGCACCAAGCTAACCGCTCTGGCACGCAGAGTCCTTGCAATTTCTATATGGATGTAACCCCCAGCCTCAGGCATCTAAAAAGCTTCTAAATAAATGTTTGGCTCTGATTACCTGCCTGTATTGCAATGTGCACATGCACCCAGCATACCTTCAAGAGTTCCTTCTCTCTGTACACGTTGTTATTTAGTCGCTAAAGATGTGGCTAACTCTTTGTGACCCCATGAACTTAGCCTGGACGGGACAGGCTAACTTCAGGACAGGTTCCTCTGTCCATGAGATTTCCCAGGCAAAAATACTGGAGAGAGTTTCTATTTCCTTCTCGAGGGGATCTTCTTGACCCAGGGATCGAACTGTTGTCCCCTGCATTGGCAGGCAGATTCTTTACCACTAAGCCACCAGGGAAGTCCACTCTCTATATAACATTTAGCAAATTACCTACACAAGGATGACTGAGCATTCCTTAGATCTTCTAGTCGCTAAGCATTTAAAATGAACTTTCAGCAAATGAGACATAAAGCATAATGTGCTCTGAAAATTGAAATTGCTATCAAAGCTGCTCTGGAAGAACTCCTTTTGCCCAGGGACTAAAAGACTGATAGATATTTGAGTGACAAATTTTTCAGTGAATTCCACTAATTCATGCATTTTCACCCAGCATGCAGAGAGGAAGAACTGTCTTCCTTATCTTGCTGATACTGAAACCGCTATAGTTTTTTTTAAATAGAAAATGCTTAAAAGAGTCCAGTGTGAACTGATGATATATTAAATGCCTTGGATTTAAGAATTTGGGCAAGCTTCAGACATAACCTTCCTAACAATGCAGACAAAAGAAATACTAACAACAAGTAATGGGGCCAGTGAATAGGAACAACTCATTCCTTCTGTAATGATCCAAAGAAATAATCATTAAAAATACAATCATTTTCCAGATTGCTTTATTGCAGTTTCATGCAAGGGTTTCAGGAGCTTTGCACTCATGTCATGTGACAGCAAAGCCAAGAGAATTGAACTGGCATCCTTCTCCCTCAGTGACTCAGGCCAGGTAGCTCTTTTCAACAGCACTTGTTAATCTTGTTAAATCGTAAGTGCCTCTTGGTTTTATGAACCACGCTCACTTTCCCTTCCAGCCCTCACTGACCTTGCTTTTTGTGGCTTGAATGTCATCTTATGAAAGAGGTGTACAGTTAATTCTAGAACCACAGCAGGCTGAAAAGTGTATGTGTGGCTTGCATCACAGGGGGGAGGCACAGAGCCAATGGTCGATATCAGATCCCCATAGAATTTATTTTAGACCTATCTGTGACCAAATATCTTGTAGAGATTGAATTTTGGTGACTTGGATGTTGCATGTTTGTCCTTGTTTTTCAGAAGAAAATAGCTTTGTCTTAGGGTTGGTTCAAGAGAGTGATGATATATCACATATGAGAGAAGATAATGTATTTAGTTGGTGCAGCTGCCTCTATAAAACTATTAGATGTATACCCTATAATCAAGCGATTTCACTTCCAAGTAGTCAAATGCCTTGATTTTTCACAAGAATGTATCCTGATTTATCTGGTGAGTGGAGCATTCTATGCAACAGACCACTTTTTGATACTGAATTCAGCTCTTGGAAGAACAAATGTCCTAGAAAAGATGGATTCCAAACGCAGTGTCCAAAGATTGAATACAGGCACCTCAGTGTCCTAAAGCAACCCACCTTTTCAGTGCTCCCTAAAACAAGGCTTATTTTCAGTGGGTCCCATGCACAATGCCACAGAAAGGCAAGTCAGAATTGTCAACAGCTCAATAGAGAACATGAAGAACTCCAAAATAACTCTTCCTTCTGTCACCCCAATCCTTACCACTCAACAGTGATCTTCCATGCTTATTCCTGCTTCTGCCTTCATAAAGCCTGTCGTGTTTGGGAAAAATATTCTTCAATAAAATCCTGGAGTTCAGAAATAAGTTACTTGTCCCCCGGCCCAAATACAAATCATGTACTCCAGGAAACAACTATTTTCCTCTGAAAACATGCTCGTTTTTAAGATGATGGCATTCGAAATATACTATGCTCCAGACACACATCCTCGCAATCTGGTTTAGTGTAACAGATGAGTTTGAATATCTACTCTAAGATCCGTACTGGGCATCATGACTTCTCCTGTGGTTGTAAATTATTTAACATCTATGTATGTGCTTTGCTTTGTGAATTATTTAGAGCAGTGTTATTCTGCAGGCTGAAAAGTAAGTTTCTAAGATGGCTTTATGTGTTTAAAAAAAAAATGGGCAAATTGTGCTGAAATACCCATAAGGGAATGTGCTAGAATATGTGACATGGGAAAGAACCTGTGAACATTAAGGATCAATAATAACAACGTAATCAGTTCAGCAGCAAGAATGACCTTTATTCAAATCCCACGTAGATCCTTTAATCCCTCAGAGGACACATTTGGTCTGCTGGGAAGTTTACATGACCTGTTGTGAATCATATCCCCACTGACTATTTTTGCAAAGAGCCCTTACTTATCAAGACACTGTTACAGCCACTGGGGATGTGTTTTTATATACAAATAAAGATAGTGAGGGGTTAAAACAGAATTTCTCTACTGTTTTTAAAGAGGGGATTTTCCCAAACTTCAGAAAAAGGATGTGAAACAAGTGAATCCCACTGGAGTGAAAAGTCTTAAGGATAATGACTTCTATTGCTTGAACTCTTACAGACAAAAAGAGAATGATAAATAGGGAGAAACGTGTATTCTACATCATCCAAAATAAAACTGTCAGCCTTGAATTCCTTCCTTACCCTAAGCCAGTCTGTAGAATTAAGAAATCTAATTATGTAATGTGGGAAATGATTTCTAAATATCTTTAAAAGATTATTTGCTGTCATTGTCGTTCAGCCGCTAAGTCATGTCCGACTCTTTTCGATCCAATGAACTCTAGCACTCCAGGCTCCTCTGTGTTCCACTATCTCTCAGAGTTGACTCAAATTTACATCCATTGAGTCAGTGATGCTATTTAATCATTTCATCCCCTGTCACCCCCTTCTCATCCTGCTTTTCAATATTTCCCAGAATCAGGGTCTTTTCCAGTGAGTCAGTTTGTAACATCAGGCGGTCAAGGTATTGGAGTTTCAGCTTCAGCTGAACTGCGGCCCCTCCAAGCTCCTCTGTCCATGGGATTCTCCAGGCAAGAATACTGGAGTGGGTTGCCATGTCCTCCTCCAGGGGATCTTCCCCACCTAGGGATTGAATCCGCATCTCTTACATCTCCTGCATTGGCAGGCAGGTTCTTTACCAGTAGCACCACCTGGGAACATTCTGTAAGCACTAATTAAGTAATAGGGAAAAGCAGCACCTTCACGGCTCATTCTTCTTAGAGAAGATGTTATAATTAATGTTCAATATCAGGTTACTTTAAAGAGCCTGAGAGCCTACCTCATCAGGACGAGGAAACAATAATACTGCTAATAACGCTACTGACATTGTTTTGCTTGTGCTTCGGGATTTTTTTTCACTATTATCTTTTCTGCCCTTGATCTCACCAATCCAACTTTTCATTGCTTACAAGTGTACTTTCTGACAATTTTTACTTAGGTTCAACAACCTAATTTTTAGGTTGCTTCATGTTTAGGCTGAGTTTATGTATAACCCATGGCATCGAGAATCAAGACTTCTCAGGGATGGGAAGGATCTCTCAGGGCATGTCCTTCTATGTCAGTCCAAAGAGGATTGTTCTCAGGCTGTGCAACAGAGGGAAACGAGTAGACTCTGGCCTTGGGACCCTGGAAGGCTCCCTATAATGCGAGGGTTTTTTTAAAAATTATTTATTTATTTATTTTTGGTTGCACTGGATATTTGTTGCTATTTCTAGTTGTGGTGAGTGGGGGCTACTCATTGCAGTGGCTTCCCTGGAGGAGCACAGGCTTTAGGTGCACAGGCTTCAGTATGTTGTGGCAGAGGGGCTCATGAGCCCTAGAGTACACAGGCCCCAGTAGTGGTGGCACATGGGCTTTAGCTGCCCAAGGCATGTGGAGTCTTCCCAGGTCAGGGATTGAAGTGATGTCCTCTGCATTGGCAGGCGGATTATTATCCACTGCACCACCAGCAAAGTCCGGTTCTGAGATTTTATTTCATCTGCAGATCTGCAGCTGTGCATTATTCAGTAACTCATTCATTTACTCATACATTCAATCAATAAATCTTTGCTCCCAGTTTCACTTCACTTCAGGAAGAAGAAAGACAAGAATCTGCTCTTAAGGCTCATATCCTCTGATGTGGAAAAACCACACCAGGTAATAAACAAGACAATTAAAGATGGAGGGACAACATGGATGCAGTGCAAGAGCCCTGGCTGGAGCCTATATTAGGAACTGTCTCTCATGGAAAGTGACATTTGAGTGAAGAATTTAAAAATAGGAAACCCAAAGAAGTGCCTGGGGAAGCACTCTCCCCCAAGAGCAAGTGAAAAGACCCTAAGGAATGAGTGCGCTCGACTGTTGGGAAAACTTCAGGAAGGCCAGTTTGGGCTGAAAAGCAGTGAGCAGGGGGTGGAATATAGCCCCCAGGTAAAGGTGGAGAGAGAGGGCCAGCTCCCACAGGGCCTTAAAAACCATGGAAAGGAATTAGGGTTTCATCCTAAACACCATGAGAACTCACCACGTGATTTTAAGGAGAGTCAATGGTACATGATTTATGTTTTTTAAAAGACCATACTGATAATGTGAACTCAGTGTTGAAGACAGACCTGAATTGCAGTTTACAAAAGATGTGGCTACTCTCAGATTCTTGGATGATGCTCTATTTTAGCACGGTGCCGTAATTTCTAAGGGCTCTGGGGTGAACTGTGACTGTTTTATGAGCTGCTATCAGGGCACTGAGAATAAAACAACACTGTAGATTAAAACCAACTCTAGACCTGAGGAAACACGCATCCTGCCCATACTCAGAAAATCTACCCATCCTCTCTTCTCACTGAGCTCATTCCTTGTTATTTCTAGCTATAGAATATTACCTGACATTGGATAGTTTGTATAAATCATCTAAAGCAACCCTTAGTTATGGCTTCTCTAGAATAACTTTCAGCTGTATCACTTTATGAAATGGGATGACATTTCTTCTGCCCAGTCCTGGCTACAGCATCAGTCTGTCAACAGTGACTAAAAGAGAAGCCTTCTGAAAGACAAGAACTGCCTTCCAGAGACAGGCATTTTGTAAACGCAACGTGCTTGTCGGTTTTTTATTTTCTCTTTCAGGCTGGGTGAGAGTCTACTCAATGAAGACAGGCTGTGGAGGAGGGGCCTGCCCAGGAGGAGAGCCCAGATCCAGTGGGAAGAGAGGGGTGGAGCCTGGGAACAGCAATGACGTGGACAAGCCTGGCGGGGCGGAGCTGGGATTACTGGGGAAAGTGCCCATGAGACTGATGTGCAAAGTGGGCATCACTGGCCAGGAATAGAGTTTTGTGAAGGAAGATTCCAAACCAGTATCAAGGAGGACATCTGTTAGCAGAGAAAATATCAAAGGATAGAAATGAAATATGTGTATCTCTGCCTCAGTCACCTGAAAAAAAAGAAGTATGAGGTTCTCGTCTGTTGATGAGGTTTCTACTTAAAAAAATCAGTGTACTCAAAAACAACCAGTCAGCTAGTTTGCTTCCTCTCCTGAAGTTACTTCTATCTATTCCTGGTATTAAAATGAGGACTGGCTTTTAAGAAAGGCTGAAATTTTTCATCCTTCCCCACTCCACCTGGCCTTACACACACACACACTCACACACACACCTCACATACCAAGTAAGTAAGTAAGTGTTAGTCACTCAGTTGTGTCCGACTCTTTGAGACCCCATGAACTATAACCTTCCAGGATCTTCTGTCCATGGAATTCTCCAGGCAAGATACTGGAGTGAGTTGCCATTCCTTTCTCCAGGGATCTTCCTGACCTAAGGATCAAACCCAGATCTCCTGCATTGCAGGCAGATTCTTTACATCTAAGCCACCAGGGAAGCCCCATTTGTTACACACACACACACACACACACACACACACACACACACACCCCCCACATACCAAGCAACTGTGAAAATTCACACCTAACTCCAAAGTCTCCTGAATTTATGTGATGTGTGATGCACTCAGTCGCTCAGTCATGTCCTACTCTTTGCAACTCCATGGACTGCAGCCCACCAGGCTCCTTTCCATGGGATTTTTCAAGCAAGAATAGTGGAGTGGGTTGCCATTTCCTTCTCCAGTGGATCTTCCCAACACAGGGATTGAACACGTGTCTCCTGCATCTCCAAGCATTAGCAGGCAGATTCTTTACTCCTGAATCACCTGGGAAGACCCCTAAATTTACAAGTTCCAATTAATTCTTATGTTCAAGAGCAACACTGAACCAGCCATGGCCAAGGTTGTGAATGAATGAAATGTGATGAGTTTAAATACTGTAGATTACCAATTTGAACTCCTGCAATTTAAAACATCTTCTTCAACTCTTCGATTAATCTTTCTCTATGGGATAAATTAATCATTTGAACAATTTCAGGCCTAAAAATCAACATGTTACCAGCTAAACTAAATTTAGATAGAAAATGTGTTATCTGATTGGAAGTGGAATGAAACCAGCCTCTGAATTCAAAACACTTTATTTTTATTTTCTGGGCTACGCTGCCATGTTGGCAAGGGAGCTCTTAGATCCATTCTGGATACTGTCAGATGGAATAGGCAGTATGCAGGGAGGGGTCTACAGTATGAGGAAGGAGAGATGCCCTAAAGAGACTCATATGGAAAAGGATGGCAAATATTTTCAGTATGAGTATGTGTATGGTCGTTTGGGGCTTTTTTAAGGAAGTAAAAAGTGATCCTAATTACAACTAAAACAGAGCCCAGCTCAATAAAGGATTATTGAACAAATAAACGAAGTCTGTTTCCTCTGAATCTCTTTGGTTAGTCAAATTTGGATGCCACGTTTAAATTCTCAGGTCCTTCCTGGCTGATGGTTTGTTCAGAAGTTGCCTGTGTTAATCCCTCCTCTGTGCAGTTCACCTTTTAAGAAGTCTAGAAATCTGTGTCACCCAAACATGTTTCCTCTAAAAATCAAATGACCACCTAGCAGCCTGCCTCCGGAGTTTTCCTGTGCCCATTAGTCAGGATTTCCAGCGGACTGCTAAATCTGAACCTTCACCTGCTTCCACGCAGCCAAGCCAAGCAAGTTTCCATGAAACTACCAGAGCAAGAAACTCTTTATGCCACTTGATGACTAGAAAATAAAATCACAGAGGCAATAAAAAAGAGGACTATAAACCAACAGATGGAAACAGAAACCTCATGCATAAGGAGACGAATGAAATGAGGCCTGGGGCTCCCTCACGTAGTCCGGTCACATTCCTTATTGGTACAAGGCTGGCTGCGCACAGATCTGACTCTTGGAATTACTTAGAGGGAAGGCTGGAGAGGGGGGCACACAAACACAGCCTTGGCTCTCAATACCCACACAAAGCCTGTGTCTTAAAATACCTTTCATTCATGCTGCCAGATCCACAGGCTGGACGTAGCGTCCTTTTCTGTTTCACAGCAGAATGCTTTTTGCTTCCCCATCAGCAAAGACTCCTGTTACCTTTCACAGGAGTGAGCCCACTTGGGAGCTGTGTACTCCCAAGGTGTCTCAGACATGATAAAGGGCCCACAGTGTCATCCCTGGAGTAGGAAGCAGTGCATAGCTTTGAAGCCCTGAATTCCTCCTGGGAAATGGGCTCATTATTACGCTCTTCAGCCTGAAGGTTTTCTGAAATCAATCCTTCCTGCGCTAAATAATTAAAATGCAAGCAGGAGTCTGGTTCTAGTTTCCTCATAAATAAACTGAAAATAATGAAATGTTGGAAACTGGCACTGATTGCCAAATTTTATGGTTGTCCCCTAATTACACTGGTACAACACAAATTTGTGTGTGTGTCCAAAATAATTATTTGATAACCATGACCAGAGTTCCTAGAATAATTAAGAACTTTAATCATGTATTGAAATACAGAAAAGAGCTGATAAATGTTTGCCCTCCTACCTAACTAGGTAAACAAAAGAATGCTGAGTTTGTATATTTTCTGCCTAAGTGATTATTTATCCTGAGCAGAGACTGGCCTGACTAAAACAATTATGGAGCGTTGAAAGCCTGACCAGCCTGTAAAATGGTGCATTATCTTATTCCTCAAAATGGGCTGCAACCACCCTTTGGGGTCTGGGACAGGCAGGGAATTCGGCCACAAGATGAATGGGTAAACATTTAGATGCCTCAATTTTGCTGTATTTATGGATTTGGGGAGCACATCATGTTTATATCAAAAATAAACATGGTGATATTGTGGAACAGAATGCAAAAATCACACAAATTTCTCAATATTACAGACATTTTGAGCTGGCAGCTAAATTCATAGGGGTCCTCACAGGTCCTCTTCATTGTAGAGGTTCTTTGTGGAATCATTTAAAGTACTCCCACATTATCAGGAAGCAATGACTTGTCAAATGAAAAGGCAAATGTCTCTGATGTACAAGTTTCTACTCTAGATCAGATTGGATAGATTATATATATATGTACTGCTTAGTCATCTCAGTTGTGTCCAACTGTGAGACCCTGTGAACTGTAGCCCGCCAGGCTTCTCTGTCCATGGGATTCTCCAGGCAAGAACACTGGAGAGGGTTGCCATGTCCTTCTCCAGGGGATCTTCTCAACCCAGGGATCAAACCCAGGTTTCCCACATTGCAGGCAGATTCTTTACCACTGAACCACCAGGGAAGCCCACACACACACACACAGATACTGGAGAAGGAAATGGCAACCCACTTCAATCAGACACAACTG
This sequence comes from Muntiacus reevesi, assembly GCF_963930625.1. Classification (NCBI taxonomy): domain Eukaryota; kingdom Metazoa; phylum Chordata; class Mammalia; order Artiodactyla; family Cervidae; genus Muntiacus; species Muntiacus reevesi. The sequence goes on along the minus strand of NC_089251.1, from coordinate 42,002,767 downwards.
AAGTGACTTACTGCACACACATATACGAGTAAAAGGAATCTTAAAGGAAAAACATCTATTTCTGCTTTATTGACTATGCCAAAGCCTTTGGCTGTGTGGATCACCACAAACTGTGGAAAATTCTGAAAGAGATGGCAATACTAGGCTACCTGACCTGCCTCTTGAGAAACCTGTATGCAGGTCAGGAAGCAACAGTTAGAACTGGACATGGAATAACAGACTGTTTCCAGATAGGAAAAGGAGTACATCAAGGCTGTATATTGTCACCCTGCTTATTTAACTTATATGCAGAGTACATCATGAGAAACGCTGGCCTGGAGGAAGCACAGGCTGGAATCAGGATTGCTGGGAGAAATATCAATAACCTCAGATATGCAGATGACACCACCCTTATGGCAGAAAGTGAAGAAGAATTAAAGAGCCTCTTGATGAAAGTGAAAGCTGCTGCTGCTGCTAAGTCGCTTCAGTCGTGTCTGACTCTGTGCGACCCCATAGACGGCAGCCCACCCGGCTCCCCCGTCCCTGGGATTCTCCAGGCAAGAACACTGGAGTGGGCTGCCGTTTCCTTCTCCAATGCACGAAAGTGAAAAGTGAAAGTGAAGTTGCTCAGTCATGTCCGACTCTTAGCGACCCCATGGACTGCAGCCCACCAGGCTCCTCCATCCATGGGATTTTCCAGCCAAGAAGACTGGAGTGGGTTGCCATTGCCTTCTCCAGAAAGCGAAAGAGGAGAGTGAAAAAGTTGGCTTAAAGCTCAACATTCAGAAAACCAAGATCATGGCATCTGGTCCTATCACTTCATGGCAAATAGATGGGGAATCAGTGGAAACAGTGGCTGACTTTATATTTTTAGGCTCCTAAATCACTGCAGATGGTGATGGCAGCCATGAAATGAAAAGATGCTTACTCCTTGGAAGGAAAGTTATGACCAACCTAGACAGCATATTAAAAAGCAGAGACATTACTTTGTTAACAAAGGTCCATCTAGTCAAGGCTATGGTTTTTCCAGTGGTCATGTATGGATGTGAGAGTTGGGCTATAAAGAAAGCTGAGCGCTGAAGAATTGATGCTTTTGAACTGTGGTGTTGGAGAAGACTCTTGAGAGTCCCTTGGACTGCAAGGAGATCCAACTAGTCCATCCTAAAGGAGATCAGTCCTGGGTGTTCATTGGAAGGAATGACGTTGAAGCTGAAACTCCAATACTTTGGCCACCCGCAGCAAAGAGCTGACTCATTTGAAAAGACCCTGATGCTGGGAAAGATTGAGGGCAGGAGGAGAAGAGGACGACAGAGGATGAGATGGCTGGATGGCATTACCGATTCAATGGACATGGGTTTGGGTGGACTCCAGGAGTTGGTAATGGACAGGGAGGCCTGGCATCCTGCGGTTCATAGGGTCGCAAAGAGTCGGACACGACTGAGCGACTGAACTGAACTGAACTGAAAGCATCTTTTAAATAACTGGTTCTCAACTGGAGGCAAGTTTGCCCCATCCCACTCAGGGATATTTTACCTTTGTCAACGCTGGAGGAACTTCTGGTTGTCACCATTTGGTGGTGGTGCGGGTAGCACTACTGGTATCTACCCGCCACTGGAAAGAATTTCTCAGCCTAAAATGTCAATAGGGTTGAGGATGAGAACCCCTGCTGCTGCTGATGCATATACATACACACAGAGAGGAAGGCACGCATCTATCTGGACCACAGCAGGAGACAAAATCAGCCTCTGAGAACCAGGGTTCAGCTGGTTTAGAATTTGAACCATGAATACAGCTGTAGCGCAGTCTCTGCAGACTCGCTTTGGGGAGACAGTGGAAGGGGCTGCTGTACCTGGGTCAGAGATATGCCAGCCCCTCCAGAAAGCTGCAGTAATCCTCTCAGTGGAGGGACTCTCCCAACTTGTTGCTCGGGCTGTAGATCTGAGGCCTTTATTATCTTATCCCCTGCATTCTACATAGGTTCCCAGAATGACCTCTGAGCTCCTGCAGGAAAACATCCATGGATTTTCAAATAGCTCTTCTTGGTGCACACTATCACAGCACCTAGCCTTGCTCATAATATGGTTGCTGAACCGAAGTCAATGCTATATTTTCCCCCCAGTATTAGAAATTCTACATGCCTGCATTTGAGAAAAAAAAAAAAAAACCAACATATTAAACAGGAAGAAAAGAAAGACACTTCCCTTCTACTGTTTTCATCTGGGAAGATCATTTAGCAAAGTCTGTCTTCAAAGAGCTGTGCATACTTCTTTTTTGATGCTAATCATGTTTCACTGCCTCCCCCACCTACCTTAGCCTTTTTAGTAGTTTCCAGCAGTAATGCAGTTCACTCTTGCATTTCATAAAAGGGTCACAGTCTTGGTTAATGTTTTATAGACACAAATGCCCACAATCAAAGCCCAGAGCAAAGTTTGCCTGTCTTTCTCTGTACAACTCTTTAAAAACTCAAGTTCTATCTTTCATTTATTTGCTAATGAATTTCCCTGTAAGGGATAGTTTGACTCTGCTCAGCTTTAATTAGAACAACAAAAAAATTCATTTAGGCTTTCTGCCTGCTCTCCATGTTCAAAACTATTCTATAGAATGATTGAGAAGGAACAAAGCATTTTTGGAATAAAAGCACTTTTCCAGAATAAAATGTTCTGGGCAGGCTCAGTATCTTCCTGTTCTTCACATTCCTAAAACATAAGAAATGTAAGACCTCATCTCAAGCAATCCAAGTATCTTCAACTCCACTTACAATGTAAATCAAAGCGTTATTCTTCACCCTACAAACTACTTCAATCCAAGATTATTTTCATTCAAAAGCACCTACTCTCAAACCATTTACATTTAGATGGTATTTACACAGCTTTTCAGGAACCAGAAGAACTTTTTAAGAGTTAAGGAGGAATGGTGAATGAGCCCACCCTCTTAATTTTGCAGTGAGGTAACTGAAGTTCAGAAGTCGATTTGAACTCTCCGAACTACGTAATAACAACGGCTAGGACTTATCAAGGGCCCACAGCTTGTCGTATCTTCAGCACTTCTACTGTGTCTGAGCCACCACGATATCTTGCTGGGATTGGTGCAGGGGCCTCCTAAGTCCTGCTTATACTCTACTTAGGTCAACAAAAAGTCCTCACTGAGGTTCCTTAAAAAACTAAAAGTAGAGTTACCATATGATCCAGCAATCCCACTCCTGGACAAGTACCTGGAAAAGACAAAAACTATGTTCCAAAAAGATACATGCACCCCAATGTTCATGGCAGCACTACTTACAATGGCGAAGACACAGAAGCAACCTAAATATCCATCGACAAATGAATGAATAAAGAGGATGCATTATGTATATACAATGGAATATTGCTCAGTCACTCAGTCGTATCTGACTCTTTTCGACCCCATGAACGGTTGCCCGCCAGGCTCCTCTGTCCCATGGAACTGCCTAGGTAAGAATACTGGAGTGGGTTGCTTTCCTCCTGCAGGGGATTGTCCCGACCCAGGGATTGAACTTGTGTCTCCTGCACCTCCTGCATTGGCAGGTGAATTCTTTACCACTGAACCACCTGGGAAGCCCACAATGGAATATTACTCGGCCATAAAAAGAATGAAATAATGCCATTTGCAGCAACATGGATGGACCTAGAGATTATCATAGTAAGTGAAGTCAGACAGAGACAAACATCATGTGATATCACTTATCAATTATATGTGGAATCTAACAAAAGATACGAATGAACATTTGTATTTACAAAACAGAAACAGACATAGAAAATGAACTTATGGGTACCAAAGGAAGAAGGGGTGGAGAAGGATAAATCAGTAGTTTGACTTAACAGATACACAGTACTAAATATAAAATAGATAAACATCATGGTCCTACTTACAGCACAGGGAACTATATTCAATAATGTGTAATAACCTAAAAGAGAAACGAATCTGAAAAAGAATAGATAGCTGAATCACTTTGCCATACACTTGAAACTAACACAATGTAATATAATCAATTATATTTTCATTCTTAAAATGATTTTAAAATAATAAAATAGAACTACAAAAAGAATCCCGATAAATTCCCCAGTGCCTGATACACTGCAGGCCTTCAGGATGTTTGTGGATTTGTAAAGTGTTTACTATATGCCAGGTACTAATCTAACAAAGGTATGGGAACCAATTACCTAATCTTTCCAATAACACAAGATGAGTGCTATCGTCATCACTGCTGTCATCTTGGATTCACAGATGAAGAAACTGGGGCACAGAGAAGTTTAGTAACTTGTCCAAGATCACCCAGTTAGTTAATCACAGAGCCAGGATTTGAACCTAGGGCACAGGCTCTTTAACTACCACAATGTACTGTGGCCCTCTTAGCTTAGCTAATGACGAAAAAAGACTTCAATGAGTCTTCCCTTACCAAACTCTCAGAAGTTGAAATGTATCAAACTGCGCTTTAAAAACATTGTTTCCTATGACTGCCTAACATTTTAAAATCATCAATAAGGTGGATTTTGAGCTAAGACTGGTAAACAAGAGCAACAGTGTGAGTCACACTGTGTTGCACTTCACTCTCGAGTTCAGAGCACAAAGGGTATGACTGCGGCTCACAGTCGTGTGCAGGTAATTCTTCCCTACTCAACTGCGATTACCATGATTAGCTCTGGTCCATAAAGGGAAAGCTAAGACACAAAAGCCTCAGTGATGTTCCAGGCCACACAGTCAGCAACCATGGCAGGAAAGGAGTCTCCCAGGGCCCCTCTGAGGTCACACTTGTTCTCTGATTAGTAAGTATAAAACACCAGGGTGATTCACACAATGGAATGTTTAAGCCAAGATGTCACCGAATACAGGGTATGTTGATACAGCTTTATCTGAGAAGTTACATAATCTTCCTAATGTGGAAACACCATAAAGGAATTTGTGACTTGGAATGAAGAGAGGTGCACTCCCTGGGAATTACTCCTCAAGGGGTATCAGGAGATGTTCAGTGAGAAACCCACTCCCCTAGATTGAGCAGGTGACTTGTAAAACAAACAAACAAACAAAACAGCCCAATGAAGGCTTTCTGAGGGCAGGCACTGTGTCCAGTTCAATTTGATGAGACTTAACCAGACCCCTGGCTTGAGACTGTTTAGTCTCTGGGGACCCCATCTTTTCGCAGGGCCGGGAGGTCTATTCTATATTCAGTCTCCTGTTATATAAAAGTCCTTACTCCGAGTCCTCTCTGCCTCTTGCTTTTAGGTCAAAATATTTACTTATGCAAGCCCAGAGGCCTTTCATTATCTTTGTACCCTGGAAGGCTCGAAATGAATCTCTTCTAGCACTTTGTTGAAATTCTTTGAAAGAAATCTCGAGCTCTGGAATCCATCTCCACCTCCAATCTTCCCTGGATCTCGGCCTCCACTGTCCCACCTGCCCCCAGGCGCAGCCAGAGAAGGAAGGGGGTGACCGGAGGGGCGGGGCGGGGATGTCACAAGCACCTGTCACCTGGCAGGCCCCGGCCTCACTTCCTCACCCCCGGCCCCACCCACCCTGCAGCAGAAGAGGACCGACCAGGCACCCGCCCCCTCGCACGCCCCGACACTGACAGGCCAGTCCCTCCCGCCCCAGCCTCCAGCCGCCGTCCAATGGCCAAGGGGCAGGGCAAGCTGAGCAAGCCGCGGCAGCCCAGCCGGGTCTCCGCCCTGTTCCCGGTTCCCGAGCCGGGCCCCGGCGGCCTTTAAATGCCGCCCAGGGCCGACACGGCGCGGCCCTCGCCACCTTTTTCCTCGGGCGGCGGCAGCGGCACCCCGAGGAAGAAGTCAGCTTAGACGCTGCAGCTCCGTCCCGGCCGCGGCGGCCACCTCCGACCTCGGGGCCCGCGCCGCCTCCTCCGCCTCCCCCGCCTCCCCCTACTCCTCCCCCTCCCCCTCCCCCGGGCCCCGCCGGCCAGGTCGGCGCCGGGCCCCCGGGCGTGCGCGCGCGCGCGCGTCCCCGCGCGTGTGTGCGCGCCCCAGCCAGCCTCGGACCCGCGCCCCCGCCCGGCGCAGGACCGCCCCGGGATCCCCGCCCGCGCGCCGCGTCCCACGTCCCCCGCCGCCCGGCCGCCAGCCGCGCACCCCGCCGCGCTGCGCGAGAAGATGGCGGGGTCGGTGGCCGACAGCGATGCAGTGGTGGTGAGTGCGGGCGAGGCGCCCCCTTCCCGCGGCCCGCACGGCCCCGCCGCTGGCTCCCGCCTGGCGGAGGCCCAGCCCCGCGCCCCGGCGGGAGAAGGCGCCCCAGTACCTGGTTAGAGGGAGCCGGCTGTGCGCGACCGGAGTAGGGGGAGGGTTGGAGGGGTGCCCTGCCGCAGGACCGCTGGCTGAGTGGCGGTGTTGGGGGCGGCCTGCGTTGGGGGTGAGCTACAGCCCACTCCGCGCCGTGCAGCCACCAGCCAGGTGTGTGTGCGCGGGTGTGAGTGTGTCCGGCGCGCGCGCCCCGTGTCCGCTCCCCCTCCCCCCCACGACATCCCGGGGATTCCCCCTTGGAAATGGGTCCTAGCCGGGGGCTAGCGGGAGAAGTTGAGCGCGGCTGCTGCACTCCAGCCATGTCCTGGAGGACGGGCCTAGGCGACAGGTTCTAGGGGCGTTTGCAATTGGAGAGGAGCCTGCTCTCCTCCGGAGCGGGGTTCTGGTTCCCCAGTGGGCCTCGACCTTCATTTTGATCTAGATCTGAAGGGTCTGGGGAGCATCAGACGCTTAGCTACTTGATGGAAAGGACGGGTTTGGTTCCGGGGTTTTCTGCGGGTATTCGGTGGACTGAGCCTATGTTATGGGGAGGGCTGCTGGATTCCTCCAAATTTGTATAGGTTTTTCCCCGCTCCCGCTAACACCCACCTCCGAAAGCCTTTGGAAAGCCAATCTGTGTGCTTCTATTTTTAGAAACTAGATGATGGGCATTTAAACAACTCCTTGGGCTCTCCAGTTCAAGCCGACGTGTACTTCCCACGACTGGTAAATGATTTTGTTCCCTCTTCGGTGTCTGCCTGTACCCTCTTGTTTCTAATTGCATTTTCAAATGGGTCAAGTCCTAAGGATCTGAGGGCTTGGCTCTTCCCTAACAGACTGTAAACTTTGTTTCTGCTCTCATCCTCTATAGATCGTGCCGTTTTGTGGGCATATTAAAGGTGGCATGAGACCAGGCAAGAAGGTGTTAGTGATGGGCATTGTAGACCTCAACCCAGAAAGGTAAGGCAGATTCCTTGTCTCCTATGATGCTGTCAAAAATCTTGGCTTTGTCTGCCCACCCAAGCCAAATGAAAAATAGGGAGACAGAGTTTGGAGGAAATAAAAGGGTGGCTTTAATCCTCAGCCAGAGGAGGGGAGACACAGCAGACTAGAGCCTCAAGAACTATGCGCCCCTTCCATGAGGAATCAGGGGTGGGGGGGTGGGGTGATTATATAGATGAGGGGTTCGGTGATTAGGAACAAAGGTGTGAAGGTCTTGTATTCTTCCTTTTGGATCATTTCAAAAACAGTCAAAGACTGGCCATCAGGTAGCCCAGTAGTTGGGTCCATTGTCTTGCATGAATTGTTCTGTGGCCTCCTTTCTGTAATGCAAAAAGAAAGGAAAAGAGCTGTGAGGGGTCGTCTGCAGAGAGAGTGCTGTAAAGGTGAGCCCCAGACAGAATGTGATCAGCATATCAGGTTAGTCTTGATTACCTACTACAGATCAGGAACAGTGAAAGTGAAAAAAAGAGCTCAGAAAAGGGCAAGAGAAAAAACAAAACAACTTTTTCCTCTTTTTTTCCACTGCAACGCTTACACCTATCCAGCAGTTACGAGGCGCTGCTCACTCTTGTTGTGGCTTTCTGCTGCTCTTCCAACTCCTGTGGCCAGTGTTACTGGTTGCAAGTGCCAAGAAAGTACTATGTTCCCATGAAAAGAATGTGTATGAATCTCAGCGGTCATTTCTCTAGACAGCTATTTATATCAGAGATGATAAATATAGACCCACATCATTTTCTCTTTGACCCTTAGGGAGGCCAGAGGACTTTTTTTTTTTTTAATGTTTTTCAAACATAGTGCATGGAGTAAGAACTATCAATATAAATGAGAACCAAACTGCAAGATATTGTTTCCCTTGGTCAATTTCCCCTGGCTGTTTTTGAGTCCTCAGTCCTCGGAAATGGATTAAATGGATTAAAACACAGATAGTTTGGGATATCTGAAGTGTCTACAGTTAGTTATTTTCATCTCTGTCAAAGTTTTCTCCAGGGCCACCTCCTGTGGGTAACAAAATAAACTAGTTTGATTGTAATCCTTCTTCTCCAAAGTCTATCACACCCCTACCCCTGCCCTGTGGAGAGTGGTGGCCCATTAAAAGCTGACAAATCCAGAGAGGAAGAAGGAAATCGGAGCCTGGGTCTTTGTTAAATGTTATTTTGCTCAACCATGAATAAATGAGATGATTTTCTGTTCAGTTTTGCAATCAGCTTGACCTGTGGTGATTCAGAAGATCCTCCCGCCGACGTGGCGATTGAACTCAAAGCAGTGTTCACAGACCGGCAGCTACTCAGAAATTCTTGTATATCTGGGGAAAGGGGTGAAGAACAGTCAGCGATCCCTTACTTCCCATTCATCCCAGACCAGCCATTCAGGGTGAGTACCTCGAGTGCTTCAGCTCCAGCCATTGGCAGGATGGTGATATTCTCATCTAAGATGTGCCAAGAGTGCTTTAAGCAGCCAGAATTTTTGCATGTCCAGGAAATTTGTCACCTGATGGTGAAAAAAAGAAAAACGATCAAAAGAGCTCTGTTTGCCGATATGAATTAACAGTCAATAGTAGCTCTTGGTTCTGTTTAGCCAATACATGTAAATAAACCCATATTTACATGCCTAGATTGTTAATAAATGCTTCTCTGTGTAGTATTCAATATAGTACTAGGCATTTAATAGATAATTGTCCTAAGATAGCTATTTAATAAATATTAATAAATACCTAGAATTTCTTTATTTTTTCTCATCCATTAAGTAGTACCAGACCATATCAGTTATACCTTTTTAAAGAATAGAGTGATTATTATTTTATTTTCTCTTGTTCCCTTTGCTAATGAGGACTGGCCATGCCGTTGCTCCCCTGGGCTTCCCTGGTGGCTCAGATGCTAAAGACTCTGCCTGCAAGGCAGAAGACCCAGGTTCCCTAGGTGGGGAAGATCCTCTGGAGGAGGGCATGGCAACCCACTCCAGTATTCTTGCCTGGAGAATTCCATGGACAGAGGAGCCTGGCGGGCTACAGTCCATGGGGTCATAAAGAGTCAGACATGATTGAGTGACTAATACTGGGTTAAGCAGCCTCAGTCTACTTCATTGTCATAGGCTGTGTGGCTGATAGATTCCTTCCCTTGGGCCGGAATGAGTATAGATTTGCTCCCCACTATCTGCCAGGCAGTAAGCACAGCCCAAACTTCCATTCCCATCAAATAGCACAAGCCGCACCTTCCTCTGTGAAGGACAATGTCAAGTAAAAGATGCAAGTCAGTAATGTGTTAGAGAAGAATTTACTGACATGTCAGACCTGGTGATGAAGTGTCTGCGTTATACTTTGTTGTGCGGTCGCTTCAGTTGTGTCCGATTCTTTGCAACCCTAGAGACCGTAGCCCGCCAGGCTCCTCTGTCCATGGATTCTCCAGACAAGAATACTGGAGTGGATTGCCATGCCTTCCTCCGGGGATCTTCCCCACCCAGGGATCGAATCCATGTCTCTTGCATCTCCTGCATGGGCAGATGAGTTCTGTACTGCTAAGCTACCAGGGAAACCCTACACTTTGTTAACATACATCATAATAATGACAATTTGGTTAAAAACTCCCTGTTTCATATATACCTAACAAACCAGAACTATCCTGAACCTGTTGCTCCTCATCTAGAAATGTACAAGGGCCTTATGAATAAGTCATAATTTTTCTTCCCATCTTGCAGTCTTGGGGGGAAAGAAGAATCTATGACATTCACATCAGTGATAGAATAGAGACTGATTGCCCTTCTAGCATAGCCTGAGGAAGGCACCCCTACCCTTCTCTAGAATGATAATGACCCTGAGGCTCCCCGAACTGTGACAGTTTCTTAATGGTGACTCTTAATAGAGAGCTCATGAGTGAGGAACCAAAGCTTCTGCCCAGTGGAATAATGCTCCCCAACAACAAAATTGAGATGGAATCAGCCCTTCTTGGTGACATAATCTTAGTAATAATATGCATTAAATGTGACTAATATCACATATGGAGTCTCTCCTTATATGATGAATACAAATGCTTTTAATAAATACATAGCGCAAACCCAGTGATTAAACTCTATGGTGAATTCCTTAAGTTAGAAAAAAGAGGAAGAAAAAGCTTTTACTATATGGAATCAGTATTTTTGTTTGGCTTAACAAAGCCTTGTTAATTACACATCCTTGGTCCAATGGTAATTACTGTGTATCCTTCTCTGCTTAGAGTTTATCTTGTTTGAGTGTCTCCAGACTGTTATTACATGCTCCTAATGGGTACCTGCTCTGCCTTGTGAGGGGCTTCTCTGAAGTTGGGATAGAATTGTTCAGGGGATGAGAATTAAGTGCCATATAGATAAATCTGTACCTCTTTATATCACTTTCTGGCATGCAATGAGAAGGGAGAAATAGTAAGGCAATTTTAAATCCTTCAAGGACATTGAATAGTGTAGAGCAGTGCCTTCCAAAGTGTGTCCCTCATTCCAGCAATACCAGCATCATCTTGGAACTTGGTGGAAAAGCACATTCTTAGACCTTACCCTTGACCTACTAAATGGAAAATTTGGGGGGGCGGAGCCCAACAGTCTGTTCTATAGCCTTCTGTCTGATTCCAGTGCGCTCTGTAGAGTTTGAGAACTACTGAAGATGTTGCCTTTCATTTTTCCTAGCAGCGTTCATTGAAATTATGAACTGAGGGATTTACTTTGTTTCTTCCAGGTGGAAATCCTTTGTGAGCACCCACGTTTTAGAGTGTTTGTGGATGGACACCAACTTTTTGATTTTTACCACCGCATTCAAACGTTATCTGCAATCGACACCATAAAGATCAACGGAGACCTCCAGATCACTAAGCTTGGCTGATGTTTAAACCACGTCTGTTTCAAAGAGCATCAGGTGCCACAACTGCCTGACTGTTGATCTGGAAGAAGTGTCCTAGCAAGATCTAAAGACTTGAAAACAAAAAGGCAGACTTCACTGTCTCTTCTTTCTGTGCAGTTTAAACCCAAAATGACTTCAATGGTGGTTTGCCCTTAGGAAGCTATCAGAACTAAGACACCGAGCCATTATTCCCAGAACAAAGTAATACATTTATGCTGGATTTTATTCAGACTAAACTGAGATGGATTTGTGACGATTTGTGATTCAGTAGTAAGTTATTCATCTTTTCAAAGCAAGGTGATATTTAGAACAAAAGTGCTAAAGACTTAAAACAACAACAACAAAGACGGTACACAGAAATCAACTCATTTCTGCACTGAAGTGGAATTGTGTAGCACAACCAACATTTTAGTCAGGGTATTTAACGTAGAATGTAGGTTGTTCAAGGTTTTTTTTTTTTTTTTGCACAGCATAATGTTAACTCAGATTTTTTAAGCTTTCTTGTAGTTATTTATTTCTACTCAGTGTATGTGTTAGAGATGATTAATGTCTCAAGAACAGCTTATTATGAACTTTTGAATGTACAATTAATTATCTTAGGTCTGAGTGGGGAAATTACCTATTACAGTCATGAGAAAGGTGAGTTTCTACCTTAAAGAGTTGAGTCTTATCCTCCTACCCCTAAACTTAGGATCTCTTGATATAAATTGCTGTAAGTGCTTTTGGGAAAACTTTGCAACAGTTCAGCAAGACTGCTTTTCAAGTTATTGATGATTATGTAAAATTCTACTTACATTGCTTTTTCTCCATACTGTGAAATTGGCACAGTATTGGCTTTCTTAAGACTAATTAACTACTTTTCACTGGATCTACATAGTAGCTCATCAAGTTTTTAAGCTAATTGAAAACACATTAAGAGGTGATTGCATTGATAGTTTTAAAAATGAACTATTATATACATTTTTAAAGGTATAGTGTGAAAATGATTTGGGAATGCAATGGAAAGCAGAAGCAAATGGCCCCAAATAACTTACTTGGAAATAATTTATATCAACTTAAGCTGTTAGCTCATTGTATCACTTTTATTATGTGACCCTCACCAATCCCTAAGCAATGCCTTTGGAGCTTCAGAGTAGAAGATGCTTCCTACTGTGTGGGCTCTGCTGAGATAGTATGATAAGACAAGATCCAACCTAGGAAATGATCCAGTTAGTTTATCTGCAAAGTTAACTCCCAGGACTCTAGGTCTTTGAGTCCAGCCAATAGTGTGAATGCTGCAGTGAAGCTCTGGGAGTTTCCCTGTACTTGTGGAACTGATTGGACAGCAGGGAGTCTCCGGGAAAAGCCTGCAGTGATGCACACGTCACTGCAAGGCCAGGGATGGTTGGAGTCCTGGGTGCTGGATTTCATAAACTGCATTGGCCTTGGAGAGAAGGACCCTTGGCATTGCTCTGGTCAGCTAGTTGGGGGGGTAAGGGGGTGCCGGGGTGGGGGTGTATTTATATATAATTTAGGTTTTATTTGTACAGCATACTGCGTCTTGTTATGACACGTCCTTGTCCTGCTTTGCTTTTGAGTTTTTTTACACAACATGCAGAGGCACTGAAGTGGCCACGTCATTTTCACGTGTCAAGAATGTAGACAGTGTTTCAGTACCAAAGTTTAAGAAAAAGCAAACTAAAATCGTGAATTTTTTTAATAGGTGATATATTTGGATTCTCCTCAGCTTTTAAACTGTTTAGCACAGTTCTGTTGTGTTATGTAAGAAGATGCTTTATCCAACAAGACTGGCTGAACATTGAAAAGCTTTATGTCCCAGCTGACTTAACCAGCCATGTTCAGCCAGGAGGGCTCTGCTCTGGCTCCAGGTATTTTGGAGTCCGTGACTAACCTTGTGCAGCCACTAGATTTTGTCAAGTGTTTGTAGAGAGACCTAGAGGGCACCCTGAAATGTATTGGTAGGGGTTTTGATTCTCCTTGTGGTAGAAGACCCCCCACACACACACACAGGAGGTTTTCTTTGAGTGGGCATCCATTCCCACTCACTGCATAATTCAGCAAAAACTAGAGGAGTTGGGGGTGTAACTGTTGGAACTAACACTGTTCTCTCTACCTATCAGCTAACTGGTTAGCAGCCAAGCCCTTAGGCAGGTTAGTGTGAAGATACACTGTTAACCCTTCATTGTTCTGTGAGGTCAGTGAGAACCTCTTGGTTAAACTTACTGAAATTTATCTGAATGATGTGATGGTTTGATTCAGGTATAATTAAGTTAGCAGGAGGCTAGTCCAGCTGTATTAATTATTAGCTGGAAACTGTTCACATCCTCTCATCAGCATGTGAGGTCTAAGGTGGGAATTCAGGATGAAAAGTGCAATTTTAAGCTTCACAGGAAAGCATTTGGGTGTGTAAGTTGTTATTTCTGACCAGAGCCCTAATTCTGCAATATGACCAAAACCAAGAAACATAAATAACAATCAGGCTCTGGGGGAATAATAGGCAGGCTTTAGACAATCTGTTCATTTCTGCATCACAATTGGAGTGAATGTATGTATCTTCTTAAAAGTTAATAGAAGTGACTTCTACTTTCTGGGCTATCCCAGAATTGTCTTAATTTTTTAAAAAATTTGAAACCCCATTTCAAATCATGCCAGTCTTAGTTCAAAACCTCCAAAGGGATCATTCTTAGCATTGTTGATGATTTATTAAAAGGGCAACTCCTTTCATTTGTATTAAAAAGAAAATATCTAAAAAGAGGGAGGGAGCCCTTTTGCCTTGAGAGAAACACCCTTGGCATTTTCCAGCTACATTATTAATGTAGAAATAATGTTCCTATGATGACATTTTCAAAGAAACACTTTCTTATTTACTGCGTGGTGTAAAATGTTGCTAAATGTGTTTTAGCGTTATGATGTCACTGCTGAGAGTTATTTGCACTATAATAAAGGAATTTTCTACAAAATGATTTCCCATTTATAAGGTGCTAAATTTGGTACCAGATGTGACGTACTTGGGCTTCCCGGGTGGCTCAGTGGTAAAGCATCCTCCTGCCAATGCAGGAGACACAGGAGACTCAGATTCAATCCCTGGGTCAGGAAGATCCCCTGGAAAAGGAATTGGCAACCTACTCCAGTATTCTTGCTTGAAAAATCGCATGGGCTGTGGAGCCTGGCAGGCTACAGTCCATGGGGTTGCGAAGAGTCGGACGGGACTAAGCGCACAGGCACGTGAGGTACTTAGCATGGACCATCTGGTAGCGCAACCCTCCCTCACTTGCACACACTCCCTCCAAGACCACTTGTTTATGTGTTCCTCATTAATAAACTGATCAAGGGAAGGAAAGTGTCTGAGGGGGCCGCCTCAGAGACCTAATGAGTTGTCTGTGCAATGGGTTATTTTAAAATACAATTTGCATATGGTAAATTTACATTATTTCTTGATGTGCAGTTTTGTGAATTTCATTACATGAATGGATTCACATAACAATCACCTCAAACAGGATACAGAATTGTTCCATCACCCCCCAAACCCCCCTTGTATTGTCACTTTATGGTTAAATATGACCTCCACTCCCAGGCCTAATCAGGCAACAACTGACCCATTCCACCTGCCTATAGTTTTGCCTTTTCCTGAATGTCATATAAAGAGAATCATACAATCCTTTGGGATTGGTTTCTGGCATAATGCATTTGAGGTTCATATTGTGTGTATTAAGTTTTTCCTTTTTATTGCTGAGTAGTATTCCATTGTGTGGATAAATCAGGTTCTTGATTCATTCACCTGTTAAGGATGTAGTGGGTTCTTAATAAATTATTAATACAATCTTATCAGCACAGTGTATATACAAAAGCAAGATTGTGTATACAATCTTTCCTGTGGTTTGAATGATTAAGAAGGAAACTTGATCTCTTAACTATTATGACTACAAGTAAAACTGGTTTATAGAAGTTTGCCTAGCTTTAGTTATGGGTGGTTTAGGAAAGAAAATGTACTCAATATGCTGGATTTAGGGTACCTACTTATTCCTTCAACTGAGTGACTTCACTTTCTGTGGCTCAGATGGTAAAGAGTCTGCCTATAATGCGGGAGACCCAGGTTCAATCCCTGGGTCAGGAAGATCTCCTGGAGAAGGAAATGGCAGCCTACTCCAGTATCCTTGCCTGGAAAATCCCATGGACAGAGGAGCGTGGTGGGCTGCAGTCCATGGGGTTGCAAAGAGTCGGACACGACAGTGACTTCACTTATTCCTTAGTTGGTTTTACTAATTCCTTCCTTTATTATTATTATTTTTTTATCTTTATTTTTTAAGGAAGCAAAGCTGTGAGGCTGGTCTTTGTCACAGTCTTTGGTGTGAAATACAGGCAGGGAAGGGCTTCCCAGTTGTCACTAGTGGTAAAGAACTGGCCTGCCTATGCAGGAGATATAAAGAGACTTTGAGTTTGATCCCTAGGTTGGGACGATCCCCTGGAGGAGGGCATGGCAACCCACTCCAGTATTCTTGCCAGGAAAATTCCATGGACAGAGGAGCCTGGTAGGCTACAGTCCATGAGGTCACAAAAAGTTGGACACGACTGAAGCGACTTGGCATGCACATACATAGGCAGGGAAAGCCCTGTCAGAGTGGGAATAATTTGCTGAGGCTGCTGGGCAGAGATAGGAGAGCTTCCTCTGCCCCCGTGGGATACAACAGTATCCTTGTTCTATGACAGCATTTTGAATTAGTCTAGAAGATATTTATAACTGGAGTCTCTGAGTGCCACAGACACTTAAGAACCTTTATTCATTCAGCAGGTATTTGAATTGCTGTTCTAGATGCTTGAACACATCAATGAATAAAACAGACCCTGGTGCTTTTAAACTTCCGTATGCTGAGGAATCACCCCAGAAGCCTCCTTAGAGGGTAAAAGTTCATTCTCACCTTGGAAAATTATGTTTTAATGGGTCTGGAGTAGGTCTCAGGAGTTTGTATTTTTAAAAAACATCCTTAAAACAAAACAAAAAAAACCTCCTTGATGGTGTCAGTGGTCCCAGGTCCCAAACTAAGCAGCTCTGCCTTTGAGAATTCCATAAACATTCACTGAATCAAGCTGTTGAATTGTGCCAGGCTGTGGGATTCTGATCTGTGGGTATCTTTCTGTGAAAACTTGAACACTGGGGCATTCTTTCTTTGCCAAAAAAACCACCTCGCAACTTTCATTGTAACTTTACAGCTATGTATTTCCCCACCGCCCCACCATGCCCCCCGCCCCTGGTTTAACCTTCCTCACTCCCACCCCTCCCTCACTATAAACACTGTAGGAAAAGGAAGTGTCTTTCAACAGAGTTGTGTAAGAACCCTCCTTATTGGGGTGGCTTTAGGACCTCACTAGAACCCTCTGTGTGTGTTAGTCGCTCAGTCGTGTCCAACTCTTTGTGACTCCATGGAGCCCTCCAGGCTCCTCTGTCCATGGAATTTTCCAGGCAAGAATAGTGGAGTGGTTAGCCATTCCCTTCTGCAGGGAATCTTCCAGACCCAGGGATCAAACCTGGGTCTCCTGCATTGCAGGCAGACTTTAACATCTGAGCCACCAAAGGACCCTGACACCTGTTTTAAGTAGCAGGTGCTCTGAGAAAGATTAAGGTTCTAGGGGAAGTTTACCTCATTCCTTGGTAAACATCTCAATTAATTATTCATTTGCAGAATTGCCAGGGTGGGGCCCGATTTTTCTATAACATAAATATACAAGGTGGCTTGTAACTTGTAAAGAGGGTAGAGGGCAAGTGATAATGCCCCAGCTGAGCTGTTCACAGCATTTTGGAAATAAATTTCAAGTGTCCCTTTCACAAAGAGCAGCTGAGTTGTACCCAGTAATCATGCCTAACTTGTTTCCTGATCACTGTGTTAATTTCACAATGATTTTTTTAAGCCTCTTGCAAAAGGCAAAGAACTGCTTTGGAAAGCATATATTTCATCATGAATTTACATAGGTATATACAAGGTGCTGAAACAATACTCAACCTAGAGAGAGAAGGGGAAGAAATAGCCACTGACGCTTTCTCTTGCTTTGATACACCCTTCCATCTCCCAGGGAAAGATGGTGATGAGGTGAGCAAACACAGACGGGAAGCAGGCTTTGTTGTTTGAGAGGACAACACAGACAGTTCTAAATAATAGGCTCTGGCAGTGGCAAGCCAGCCACAGACCTTGGGGATGATGGATCTTCCAAGCTTTCATGAGTAAGAACAATAAGAAACACTTGCCATTAACTCCAGCACCTCCCTTTCTGTCAGTATTCTGTCATTAATTCTGAAAAGACAGATGCACATGATCAAAGCTTACCTGAACAGTTAAGTCTGGGAACGGGAAGAGAAGCAGTGAGGCTGTGATGAGGGTGAGAAGGAAGAACCACCATCTGGACCTCGGGGATATATTGTGTATATTGTGTGTGTTCAGACGGGCACTTTGAATCTCCAGTCTTAATTTGCTTCCCCTGGGAAATGGAAATAATGACACTTGTGACAGTGTGTTTTGAGAGCCAGCAGTGACAGTGGTGTAAGCATTTCTTACAGCTGATAAGGCCAGAGTTAAAATAATCATGATACCAATTTCTGTAATAATCCTGCATGATTTTGTAAGAAGCAGTACTAGAAGTGTTAATCCTTGAAACTGTCTAATTCACTGGAACATACTTTTCATATCATTTCATTGAAGCCTGTTTTATTTAAAATCTAGCCAAAATTAGCAGTGTATTAGACAATGTGTAGAATGATGTTTGTAAAATGTACTCAGGGATTTTTTTTACTTTGAATTATTATAGCTGTTTCAACATTAGAAAGCATAGGTTTCTCCTAATGCAATAAAAATCACCTTTAGTTCAACATAAAATTATTTTTAATGCTGTGAAAGGTGAACAAGGAAGAAATATACAACATAATGAGATATGACTTAAAAGAAAATTTTTTAAATGAGAGTCTTCCTAGAGTCCTGTGGTCTGTTATTCTAAGATTCTAATTAACCATTCATTTAATCCCTCATTTTTTAAAAAAACACACACCTGTACGAACACAAGATCATAGTCTCTTTGTTTGAGGAGGCTGGAAATAGATGCTGTTTTTTTGGTAAGGCTTTGATTAATATCAAATATTGGGATTACCTTATAGTTTGAGGTTTTTAAGGAAACTAACATTATCTTTGCTTTTACAAATGTAAATTCCTGACTTGGGAATCCCCTTGCAATCCTCAACTTCAAAATTAAGTAAATGATTTTAAAAATTCAGCTTGCTAAATTGAAAGGGCAAATCCTGGCCTTTTCATATAGTTGGTGCTTTAACAGCACATGTCTACACATTAGTTCACTTCCTGAGAGGATCACTCATAACTGATGAAGCTGCAGAGAAACAGAGCACTTTTATATGAAGGCGCCATGTTAGACAGTGTGGGTTATTAAAAGATAAAAGACCTATGCCATCTGCCCTTGAAGAATTTATGATCTTACTGAAAGACAGGTCAGGTACCTATGAAATAACACATAAGGATGACTGTCGATATATAGAGCCAGACTGAATGGGCAGAGAAGTGCATGTGACAGGAGTTCCCAGGAACACAACCTGTCCACTGGGATGACCCAGGAGGGCATCTGGGTCTAAGGGGCCTTAGCTGGGCTTCCAACGGCCTGAATGCCCCTTGCTCTCTGTGCAACACCCAAACACCCCAGTACACAGACCAACTTCAGGTTCAATCTGAGGGGCTAGTGTCGTATTTTCCGGGATTCAGTGTTGTAGTTGAGATTCTGGCCTCCCAAAGGAGGAGTTCAAGAAGAAACCTGGTATTCTTTAATTACAAAACACATGAGTCTCTGGTGGAGAGCAGACCCTTTCTCTAATGATGCCCCCGGCAAAGAAAGGATGGCCTGGACTTCCCTGGTGGCCCAGGGGTTCAAACTTCACACTCCCATTGCAGAGGGCATGGGTTTCATCCCTGATCGGGGAACTAAGATCCCATATGCCCCACAACAATACCAAAAAAAAAAAGAAGAAGAAGAAAGAAAATGACATCTTCATGGAATGTATGTGGGGAAATTGTATTGTAAATGCATTTCAGGTATTCAACTTCACCTCCACACATTTGGTACCAAAACACAACACAATACAAAAAACACCATATAGAGAAAAAGAAGACTTAACCACTTTGGGCAATTCCACCTGCCCCCCCCCCCCACCCCGTTGAAGGAGCAGAGGGCCCGAGGATGCACATGTGATTCAGGTGCTTCTGTCTCCTGCGTCTCTCACAGTTGAGCTCTCTGGCTCCCTGCTGTGTCAGAGAGCCAATGTGCAGAGAGATCTTTGATCTTCCTCGTGCTTGCTCTTAACGGCAAATCACATCTTTCTGGTGCTCAGCCAAAGAAACAAAGATCTGCTCTATCACTGGATGAAAAATTGTGGTCTTGAATTCACTGAGAGCTCATCTCCCAAGTGACCCCTTCCTAAGGGACTTTTCAAGGGAAAATTTGACATGAAGCTATTTTTGCCTTATATGCTGACTTTTGCGCCTAACCCATGTGTGAGACAGACTTCTGTTTATCTTGAATGAATAGTTTTCTTGTGTATACATAATGGCCAGCTCTTTGATAGCAGAATCCATTTTTTGAGTTCTGGCTCTAAACACAAGGCTGTTCAATAAAACTGTGGTGTTGGGGAGGCTCTATCTACTAATATAATTTACACAGTCCAATATGGTTGCCACTAGCCACAGGGTCTATTAAGCACTTCACATGTGGCTAATGCCACTGAGGAACTAAATTTTAAATTTTGTTGAATTTTCATTAACTTAACTTTTTGTATGTGTCCTTGTGTATGTATGTGTGACACATGGGCTTAGTTGCTCCATGGCATGTGGGATCTTAGTTCCTCAGACCAGGGATTGAACCCACATCCCCTGCATTGCAAGGCAGATTCTTAATCACTGGACCACCAAGGAATTTCCTCATTAACCTAACTTTAAATAGCCAAATGTAGCTCATGGCTACCATATTGGACATTGCAGGTCTAAAACATCAGACCCTGATGGGCTTATGTTTGGTCTCAATCTTCATATGCATATGACAGGTAGTAGAAGTTCCTATTTGAACCTAAGCCATGTTCACTCTCAAATTCAGGAAAGTCTAGACACATTCTGGAGGCTAGTGGAGAAGTGGAAGCCTTTTCATAGAAGAGACAAAGACGCCCACGGGAAAGAACTTACCCAGAGGAAGCATAAAAAAAGAGTCCACCAGGGGGTTTGTTTCAGGAAGACAGGCAAGCTTCAGAAGAAAGTGGCAACTATGTGGTCAGATCTGTGTTGTCACTCACACTGTCCCAGGCCCAGCACAATGGAGCCATTGCTGAATCTAGGAACAAGGGGCTGCAACCCACACCCTGTCCCTGTAAGCCCCGCTCCCCTGTAAGCCCCGCTCCCCTGTAAGCCCTGCTCCCCAGAGCATTGAAGGACAAGGAAGTGGCCGTGCGGGAAGCATGCAGCCAACATTTCTGAGCTGCTCCTGAGTGCCAGGCATGGTGCCAGGTGCCGCCAGGGCTGACAGCTACTGTAGCACCTGCCTGGGCCCTGCCTTCAGCAACCTCTGCGCAGTTGTCAGCAGGGCACCGATGCCTCTGATGAGCATCGAGAGCGCAGCCCCCACAGCACTGGGAGTTGCCATGATGATCTGAAGCTTTCTTTTTTTTATGGTTAACACCACTGCGTTTATATATTTATTCAACATTACTGTAAGTGGCTGGTCTCATGTGAACAGTCTGGGGTTCGCCTGAAGACATTCTTGAAAGCAGGCATATTCTCCTCTGTCCTTCTTGTCATATCCTCAAAGACAAGAGATTATACTGGCCAAGAATGGCCAGTGGGAGAAAGAGCGTTTTACCACACTTTACATGAGAAAGAAGGGAATAAAAATCCTCACTAGATATTTTTCTCCCCAAGTCCCTCTTTAGCTTCTAGCCTTCTCCAACCCTCTCCTTGGTTGCTTCTTAAATCTCTCTAATTCCTTTCCTAATGCACAGCTATTTGACTGTACCAGCTTTCCCAGGGGGCATTTTAAAGCACTCACCTAGCAAAAGGTCACTTTCTCCATAGGGGAGATTCATTCCATAAGAAAAATAAGAATTCTCCATCATTTTGATTTCTAGTTTCTTTAATACCTTGTGTCATTTCCAGAAGAACTCAAGGCAGCAAAAAATGAGGCCATTAAGAGGAAAATGCCAGAACTTTCTGGTTCTAGCTTCCTCAGGTTTAATGTCTCCTCTTCAACTTTCCCAACAACTTAATTTTAAAGAAGGTGCCTCCTCTCTCTCAATGTTCTTTGACCTGTTTGTCTGCTTGCTTAATGTTCATCTCTCCTGCTAAATGATCATTTCCATCAGGGCAGGTACCATGCTGATCATGTTCACTACTGCACCCTAAGCATGTGGCATGGAGCGTGTCACAATAAATAATGAATGGATGTCTGTCAGATGAATGAATGGTCAACAAATGCAGTATTGGTTATCTATTGCTGGGCAACAAATAATCCCAAAATGTACAAGCTTACAACAACAATGATCATTTATTATCTCACACAGGAATCTAGGAACAGCTTTGCTGGGTAATTCTAACTCAGGGTCTCTCATGATGTGACAGTTACACTATCTTCCAGTGCTGCAGTCATCTGAAGGTTTGACTGGTCCTCCATAAAGTGTGCCTTCTTTGTATTTGGCAACAATTTTTTAGGGGACCAGTTTGTCCCCACTCAGAGGTACCGTGCAAAGGAGAAAAGCATTAGGAAAGAGATTGGCATTCAAATCCTGCTTACCAGCTCCATGATCTCTTTGTGTAAGTCTTGACAAGTCTGAACTCTTTTTTTTATCATTCCTCATTTTTCTCTTCTGTAATAGGGGCTTCCACGACTCTTTTTTGCAAGACAAATGTAAGGCTTAAGCAAAAGGAGGTCCATAAGGCACCGAGCATAGCACCTGGTGTGTAATAAGAGCTTGATAAGTGGTGGCTGTTAGGGTAACGGCTCCCTCACCTGATCGTTTATGTTCTGGACCTCAGCTTAGCAGTTCTGGTACCTCCTGGGTGGTAGAGTTGGCGAGGTTCTCACGTTGGCAATGAGAAAAACAAGTCCGGGGTGCTTAAGTGCTTGTCCACAGTGCGGCTTTGCTCCTCACTGCTTGTCGGGATCCTGGGCAGGGCTCTCAGAGGAGACTCAGTGATCGCCAGTTCGGGAAGGGTGACGAGTGGCCCGAGACAGCGGTGTCCCATCTCAGCTCCCCCAGGCCGTTCTTGAGGGGGAGCTGGGACTCTGGCTAACGTCTCGGCTGAGTCTTCAGGGGAGGTTTCTGTGCCTGACCCTCCTCCCGGCGCTGGGTCACAGAGATTGATTAGTGGCTGGTAAAACAGCAATGACAGAGCATGCTTATCCCAACGAGCCACCTGAGTGCCTCCAACAGCTACAGGCAGATGGAAAACGACCACTTAGGCCTTAATGAGCTTGCTCAGCGGTAATTCTGGGGAGTCCTAAGAGCCTTAGCAGTCATCCAATCTTGTAGTTACTGTTGTTGTTTGGGTTTTCTAGGTTTATTTTGGTTTTTGTTTGTTAAGGGGTTTGGGGGTGGGGGGTGTTTGTTTGTTTGTTTAAGATTTTCCTTACTGAGCAGACTCCTGCTTTGATTACTCAGCCAGGTTGTCACATCCTACTTTATGGGTAGATTTTCAGTCATTTGCAGATGTGAGATTATGAGACTGTGTTTGCATTTGCCTGCTTTCTAACCGCCTTCAGTTCTCCTGAATGCCTTTCATCTTTAACCCAAAGAGCACACACTTCTTTTTTGAATCCAGTCTAGAAACTGTGACAGCCCACTCAGGGCACTAGAGGAGAAAAGGGCAAGACTTTCTCTTTTCCAAAAAAAGTAACTCCTTGGTTAAGCAAAGAAAAAACATCAGACACTTTTTAGGTCAGCAGGGTCAGATGGAGTGCCCTACACAGGTTTTGATGAACATCTCTGTATGTGAGACATCACCATGAAATTTAAAGTTAGTTTGTGTTCACAGTGCAATAGGCTCAAAGTCCACTTCAGCTCACCCATGACTTAACAGAGGGAAAATTCCTACTTATGCATGAATTTGTATAAGCAGAGTGTCTGGGCCAGGAGAGTACCACTGAGACAAGCAAGTTCTGGGTGGCTGCTTGTTTGCAGTGAGTGGTGGCCACTACAAAATCAGGCTCCAGAGCATCACTCACCCCCAATCCAGGTGTGCTGTTCCCCGCAGGAGAGTTATACTCTGGAGGTGCGGCACCGCCTCTAGAAGACACTTGGGAAGAATTCAAAGAAAATGTCTGGAAGAACAGCATATTGATCCTGCAGGAGTGGGACCT
Source organism: Muntiacus reevesi (assembly GCF_963930625.1). NCBI lineage: Eukaryota > Metazoa > Chordata > Mammalia > Artiodactyla > Cervidae > Muntiacus > Muntiacus reevesi. The sequence continues at coordinate 41,979,304 of NC_089251.1, read as the reverse complement.
GGAAGGCTAGGTCAAAGGTGAGACGAGGAACTGACAGGAGGCATAGATCATTCAGTGATCTGATATTGTCATTTTTTAGAACTAAGTTCCAGGGAGATGAAGTCAACTGCTTAAAATCACAGTTTGCCATAGACCTGCCTCCTAAGCTAGGACGTATGGCAGGAGAAAAGCCAGGAGCAGGAGGAGGCAGCATGAGAAGTGGAGGTGAGATGGGAGTTTCTGAGGCTGCTTGAGTGGCACTGAAAGGCAGGGAGCCGGGTACTCCGCGTACTTCACGTGTTTTCCAGGGATTATCCCAGTTTAGTGAGTAATGAAGGCAACTCTCCAAGAAATTGAATTTTACTTCAAGGGTAAGGGAAAAAAAGATGCGGAAACAGAGAAGGGCCTATTCAATGTAGTTGGAGGCCCAAAAAGAGAAGGACTGAGATGAAGCCCTGTCAAGTTAATTTGGGACGCTGCATGCAGCTACAGTAGTCTGCCGGAAGTATGACCTTCAGTTCAGGTCCACGGAGATGCTTCCAGCAGAAAGTCTGTTGAAAGAGAACAGGGGTAAACTGATTATCATGGGGTCGCAAGAATCAGACATGACTTTGCAACTAAAACCACCGCCACCTTGGTACCTAAAGTGACAGTGAAAGTGTTAGTCATGTCTGACTCTTTGCGACCCCATGGACTGTAGCCCACCAGGCTCCTCCGTCCATGGGCTTCTCCAGGCAAGAATACTGGAGTCGGTAGCCATTCCCTTCTACAGGGGGTCTTCCTGACCCAGGGGTCAAATCCATGTCTCTTGCATTGCAGGCGGATTCTTTACCATGTGAGCCATCAGGGAAGCCCAATGGTACCTAAGAATGACATAATTATCCAAAGACAAGTGCCAAAGGCCAACTCTGCCAGGTGTGCCTGCCACCCACATTCCTATCAGTCACTGGCTCTCAGGGATGAGCTTGCCCATGGGACTCTCCCCCTTGTGGAGGGCTGTTCATCCCTATAAAATGAGGAAGGGCAAGGGTCCCTAAGGACCCTCCATGTTAGGCTGGCAAATGGGAATATAGACCCAGAGAGGAATGGGCAGGGACAGTGAGAAGGATGGGGATGCTGGGCCTCAAGTTCCCCTAACTGTTGGAGCCGCTCCATACCCTGAAGCGGAACCCTGAGCAGTCCATGTTGGGGAGGGACAGTGTGTGTTTGACCCCTTGGTGGGCAGGAGGCTGAACTAAGGCTGCACTGCAGAGTCAAGCCTGCAACATCTGGAGCATCACTCGGGACAAGCAGGCACGCTCTCTGTTTCTGCACTTCTCTTCACCACTACTTGGCCCAAATGATGAGCTTTTAATAGATCTCCTTCCAATAATGGGCTTTCCTCGTGGCTCAGACAGTAAAGAATTCGCCTGCAATGCGGAAGACCCGGGTTCGATCTCTAGATTAGGAAGATCCCCTAGAGGAGGGCATGGCAACCCACTCCAGTACTCTTACCTGGAGAATCCCCATAGACAGAGGAGCCAGGCAGGCTATAGTCCATGGGGTCGCAAAGAGTTAGACATGACTGAGCGTCTAAGCACACTTCCAATAACGACCAATAATATAATGTGGTTCTCAGGGTATTGGTGATGAGCCTGGCCATCTAGGGCTTGGCCCAATCAAGACTTGGGCTCACCTCTATTCCCAGGTGGGAAGGAGCCAAGTGACAGCCTTGTGTGGTCCTTGGATTTGGGCTACACTCACTTGGTCAGTGTTATGTTCCTGTAATCATCATATCCTGTGGCCTCTGGCCTCCAAAGGGTTTGATTTCTGCTGAAAACACTGTAAAAAGAAATCTCTCTGCTTGTCAAACAACAGTTTGCGCGCTTCAGAGGGTGTGAACGCTGAGACTTCCTATTTTCTGTTCCTTTTCTGAAGTGCAAAGGGCAGCTGATGAGCCAAGAGGCTGTTCCAGATTAAAGCCCTCCTGACAGGCTTCCCACGGACCTCCCAGCACACAGCCTCCTGAAGTACCAAGATGCCCAGGCCAGCCTTTCCTATCAGGAGTCTCACCTGGACAAGAAAAAGAGACAGGCTTCCTAAAGGCATTTTATAAAGCAGAAGAGAACACTTTTTAAAATTCAGGCCTTTGGAAACAGACACTCTCAAACTGTGCTGGGAGAAGTATGCTTTGAAGAGCTTTGTTGGCAAGTCATTTGGCAAAAAGCATCACAAGTGTATCTGCCATTCGAAATTCCCATCGAAAGTGCAGTTGGGAATTCCACTTCTAAGAACTTACCCAAGGAAACAGTCTAAGATATGCCTAAAGACTGAGATGCCAGGGAATTCATTACAGCCTATTTAGAACAGGGGAAAAGCTGGAAACAACCTAAATGGAGAATAGCTTCAATAAATAAGTGTGATCATAAGATGAATCCTACCTAGACTATTACTACTAAAATACTGTAAGGTGAAAGAAAGGAGGAAAAAACAGTAGGGAGAGGGAGAGGAAGGAAGGAAACAAACAAGATAGTAGGTACAATAAAATCTTATTTTTGTAAAAATGCATGAGGGACACATTTCAAGGGGTAATATAGGATTATGTGTAAATTTTATTGTCTTCCTTTTGCTGTTCAATACATTCTGATTTTTCTGCAGGAAACACACATTCATTTAGTCTTTCAACAAACATGTATTGAGTAACTACGAGGTATCAAGAGCAATGCTAGGCTAGTGCTGAGAGAGAAGATTTCTGTACGCCAGAACTTCCTGATCTATTGCTACCTGTACAATTTTTTTAAATTAATTGTATTATTTAGTACTGTAGAAGACTCTTGAGAGTCACTTAGACAGCAAGGAGATCAAACCAGTCAGCCCTAAAGGAAACCAACCCTGAATATTCATTGGCAGTATTGGTGCTGAAGCTTGAAGCTGCAATACTTTGGCCACCTGATGTGAAGAGCCGACTCATTGGAAAAGACCCTGGTGCTGGGAAAGATTGAGGGCAAGAAGAGAAGGGGACAACAGAGGATGAGATGGTTGGATAGCATCACTGACTCAATGGATATGAGTCTGAGCAAATTCCGGGAGATAGGGAAGGACAGGGAAGCCTGGCATGCTGTGATGAATGTAATCGCAGAGTTGGACATGACTTAGCGACTGAACAACAACAATAGTAGTAATCATACTGCTTAGGTAATTTTCAGCCTAGAGTCTAGGAGTGATTTATACCAGAAGCTGTCCAAATGATTCCCTGGTAGCTCAGTTAGTAAAGAATCTCCCTGCAATGCAGGAGACCCTGGTTCAATTCCAGGGTCAGGAAGATCTGCTAAAGAAGGGATAGGCTACCCATTCCAGGGTTCTTGGGTTTCCCTTAGTGGCTCAGCTGGTAAAGAATCTGCCTGCAATGCAAGAGACCTGGGTTCGATCCTAGGTTGGGAAGATCCTCTGGAGAAGGGAACGGCTACCCACTCCAGTATCCCGGCCTGGAGAATTTCATGGACTATACAGTCTGTGGGGTCACAAAGAGTCGGACATGACTAAGTGATTTTCACTTTCACTTTCACTTTACAAACCACCCTGCTTTGCAGAAATCCACGGCCCTCCTGTTTCTCCCACAACTTACTCCTGCTTGTCATGGCAAAGCAAGCATAAGCTTTGGAAGGGCAGTAGGGAAATGCAGAGCTGCCTTTGGAGAAGGCTGCATTTTTGGTAAGTATCTGAAGACTGATTTGTGTGGGAAGCTGGATACCTGTGGTGAGAGATGGGGCAATGGGATAAACAGCAAGGACGGCTGTGACACCAGCCTTGCTGAGGCATCTAGGTGGCTTTCACAAAGTCAGTAAGGTCTGTGCCACACTTTTCTTGTGGGAATGTTTGCCCTGCCTGTAGGTCTAATCGGATTAAAAGAAGGAAAACATATCTGTCCTGTCTACCTGCATGGGGAGTTGCCCCAGGATGGCCCAACCTGTGGCCATAGCAGGTTGAACCAGGAGTGGACACCACCCTCACATAGGTCTAACCAGACTTCCTGTCCTGGGATTATATTTTACTTTTAAAAACACTTTATTTTATCAAACATTTTATTTTATCTTGGAGTAGAGTTGATTAGTAATGTTGTGTTAGCTTCAGGTGTACACCAAAGGGATTCAGTTATACGTATACATGGATCTATTCTTTTTTAAATTCTTCTCCTAATTAGATTGTTACAGAATATTGAGCCCAGTTCCCTGTGCTATGCAGTAGGTCCTTGTAGGTTATCTATTTTAAATAGAGCAGTGTGCACATGTCGATCCTGAGCCTCTCCTGGGATTTTAGAAAAAGTACCAGGAGGTTCAGGCTCAGTCTGAATTGATTTTTTGAAAGGAAGAAATGAAAAGCCTCAGCCTCTGGGCTTGGCCATCTTTGAGAGAAGTTGGGCTATAGAACAGAGCAGCTCGTGGGAGAGGCAGAGCTGAGAGATGGTCTTGACTGATTTCCAGTTGCCGAACCCTGGCCTGGCCTGAGACCGAGCTTTCCTTCTATCTTCAGGTCTGAGGAAATGCCCTCATCTTTTAACATAAGTTCCCCAGTTTTGCTCACAGTTAGCTTAAATGGTCTCAGCTTCTCAAATTAGTTTTGAGAAGGGTTCTAACTAATACCCTTGCTCACAAAGCTGGTATGAAAATCAAATAGACTCATTTTACATAAAACATCTGAAAACTTCTTTAAAAAAAAAAACAGACTTAAATTTGCAGTTAGGGCAGGATCACAGGCTCTGACTGTTTTTTTAAGCCCCAAACTAAAAAAAAAACTCTGCTGATTTCAACCCTATCCTTGCCACAAGTTTAAAAGTACATGTTGCATCCAGTTTCTGGGTTTTGGGTAAGGGAAGGCAGCGGGGAAGGTGTCTGTGACTGAAGGCAACATGACCCTTGGATTCTATATTACAATCAGTAACCCTGACTGCTCTACCAACAAACTCCCAACTTCAGCAATTTGCAAAATAAAAAGATAACGCCCACCTCCTGTACAAGCCCAAGGGTGTTGGCATGGAAGCTCTGCTTAAACCCGTTATCTAGGAACCTAGGTTTCTTCTACTTCTCTGCTTTTGCCACTTGGCATACCTTCCTTCCAGGGCCACGGAGTTCTCCACGGGTCCTCTGTAACCAGCCAGCAGATAAGGGAAGAGCAAGTGAGAACACAGAGATCTCCTGGGATGTTTTTAAGGAGCCAGGCCTGAAGATGGAAGACTTTATTTCTGCTCATATTCCATTATTCAGAGTTCAGTCACATGGCCACGCTTAACTATGAGAGAGGTTGGGAAAATGTAGTCAGGGACTGCTGTGAGCGTCGCAGTCCCTGACTCCATCGTTTAGCCCTTCTTCCCTGACTCCTGTTTGTAGTTGTCTCTGGCCTGCTGTCACGCAGCCAGTAATACAGGGACTGGCAAACAACTGGCCTGTGGGTTAGATCCCACCTACAGCCTGCTTTTGTAAATAAGCTGTTTTATTGGAACACAGTCATGCCCATTTGTTCATTTCTTGTCTTCGGCTGTATTCCTGTGATAATGGCAGTGCTGAATAATTTTGATGAAGACCACAAAGACCACAAAGGCTGAAACATTTACTCTCTGGACCTTTACAAAAAAATTTGACAACTTCTACAAAAAATACATAAGCATTCCAGATTCCAAAAGTATGTTGATCTCTCTGAACTGTGTCTTTTCTTTTTCTGTTTCCTTGCCCTTGTGGATCAGTTTGCTGCCCTGGGCAAACCAGTGAATGAGACCACATGTGGTGAAGGGTTCCATTGTGTTGGGAAGAACTCGGGTGCTCACTTTTTCTGGGGTCATTGGAGCATTTTGGTCATTTTCATAACATTGCTGAAGTTCACCCTATTTTTAGGCTTAAGGAAACTCTTTCTGAATTTAATTCTTTGCAGTTATTCAACTTCTAAATAAAGTTCCCATATCATCTGGAAGTTTTTATATGTTTTCAATTAATGGAAGAGGAAGCCGATAATGTAAGTGTGGCCAACTCAAGAACAACAACAACAAACGGATTATAGGAAGAGCAAAAACTGGAAAGAGAGTTGAGCAATGTTATGATAAGCCTCACAAACTGCAACCCTAACTCTACTCCTGTAAAATTATCTTATTGTTGCTACTGAAAAAATGCCCAACTGCAAAATATGATTTACGGCATAAGTTGTGCTATCTCTATAAATTAAAATATTATATGTCACTTAGATAATTTTAAACTAACAATAACTAGGCGTTGCTTCATTTTCCCTCATTATGTATGATGTTATGATACTTTGCTGTGTGATCGAGACCTTTTGGATCCTTTATTGAATGAAGATTTTGAGACTTCAAAACAGCCTGCCTCCCCTCTCAAATGGCCTTTTCTTGCCTGGAGTTTCTGTGATTCACTGCAATACCATCAACTCCCAGTCACTCTGCCAAGCCCTTCTGCGGTGTTTCTAAGGACACAGGTTTGGTTTCTAAGATCATTGACACGTCTCGCCTCTCCCAGCACTCAGAGTTTCCACCTTCTGGTTTGGGGCTTTGGCCAGAGCCCACGCCCTGTTCGCAGATGTGCCAGAAGGAGCCCAGACCCTCTGGCAGAAGCACTGTCTTTTCTGCCTGTGGAGCGGCTGGTGGGGCGGTGATGTGGTTGTTGTTCCCCTCCCCCAAGCCACAGGGAGACTCGGGTTGGGGCTGGAAGATTTGCAGTCTCTTCCTCTGGGCCCCACCTGAAAGAGAAGTTCTAGGCTATGAAGCTTGCAAGGAATTTTTGTTTTCTGCTTTGTGAGTCTTGTTCATGAATCCCCCTTTTACATTGATCACTGGGGCATTTGAAAACAGAAATTCCAGGGGCTCCAGCTGAAACCAGGAGGAACCTCTCTCTCCTCTGCCCGCTAAAGGATCTTGATAGAATGTAAGCTCCATGAAGACAGGTAGTTTTGTCTCTTCATTGATGGATTCTCAGTTCAGTTCAGTTCAGTCGCTCAGTCGTGTCCGACTCTTTGTGACCCCATGAATCACAGCACACCAGGCCTCCCCGTCCATCACCAACTCACGGAGTTTACACAAACTTATGTCCATCGAGTCGGTGATGCCATCCAGCCATCTCATCCTCTGTCATCCCCTTCTTCTCCTGCCCCCAATCCCTCCCAGCATCAGGGTCTTTTCCAGTGAGTCAACTCTTCGCATGAGGTGGCCAAAGTATTGGAGTTTCAGCTTCAGCATCAGTCCTTCCAATGAACACCCAGGACTGATCTCCTTTAGGATGGACTGGTTGGATCTCCTTGATGGATTCTAGAACAGTCCTAATACATATTAGCTTCTCAAGAAATATTTGGTGAATGAATGACAGATGACTGACCAAATGGCATTTGGGAATGACTCTATGTCTGCTTACTGATACTTCTTTTCTCATTTCTTCAACAACAATAACAACAAAACAGGTTTTATTTAGGTAATATTTACACACAAAGAAATGTATAGGTCTTCAGTGCACAATCTGATGAACTTTGAGAACAGATAATCCCTATGCATCCAAGGGCTTCCCAGGTGGCACTAGCGGTAAAGAATCCACCTGCCAATGCAGGGGACATAAGGGATGTAGTTTCCATCCCTGAGTCCGGAAAATCCCCTGGAGAAGTGCATGGCAACCCATTCCAGTATTTTTGCCTGGAGAATTCCAAGGATAGAAGAGCCTGGCAGGCTACAGTCCATAGTGTCGCAAGGAGTAAGACACAAGTGAAGCAACTGAGCTCGTACATACCCATGCAACCAATGTTCCAATCAAGTTTTATAATATTTTCATCACCACAGAAAAGAACAATGCCTTGTATTAATCAGCTTGGGTTCCAGCCTCACTTTATATAGTTCCCTTTAGAGTTCTCATTTCATTTTATCCTATTACAAGAACTCATGTGAGCCTACACCTACCAAAATATAAGCTCGGTGAGGTTGGAGATACCATGACCTGTCATGGCATGTCTGGAGCCAGGTAACTAAATAAATGTTGAAGTAGGCACTCCTGGATAATCCGAAGATAAGTCTTACATCAAAGATGCACTGGGGTGCATGTGACCTATTTCTGAGTGCAGTGCTGGGTGCAGAGCACAGAGAGAAGATACAGGGTGGAGGAGAAGGAGAAGCCAGCTAAGCCAAAGAAAGAACAGAAAAGGTTCAAGAAGGGCCAGATAGTGGGACACACAGGGATTTCACAATGTTGTCTCAGGTCAGATCTACTATTCTTGCCAGCAAAAGGATTTCCTTCCCAATCATTACATGAAAAACTAGTGTGCTTCATCTCCATACCAAATCTCACATCCCAGGTTTGCAAATTAGCAGTGCTTCACAATCAGTGGACGTTCAACACAAGATTCTTCAACAGAATTTATTGAATACCTGTCTTTTCTCATGATACTGCTGTACCTGACCCAAACAACTAGGACCCAAAGGACTGTGCAGGAAATGGGCTAAGATCTAGAATCAGTCATAGCATCATGGTGCAGAATACAGGTTTTAGAGCCCTTTGACCGCATTCAACTTCCAGCACCACTACAAGATGGGCAACCCTGTGCATGTTATTTAACCTCTCTGCTCCACACTGTCCGCATTTATAAAGGAGCATGACAAGAGGGACAAGCTTCTTGCGGGGATTAATGAAAACAAAGCACATAAAGAGCTTAGCATGAGCCCAGCATATACTAAGCACTCAACCAGTGTTCTCATTACTAGCAACTCAGAGAGTGAGCCTGACAAGAATACCCTCAGCTGCAGGAACTGAGCAAAAGGTATCTCATCTGTTCCGGGGTCAGCTACAGTACTGAGAAGATGTGGCCTCAGCAGGTCACAGTCTCAGCAGACAGAGGGCCTTGAAGAATCTCATTGGAGGTGGTGGAATAGCCCAAAAAGCAGGGACAGAAAAAAATAGGGCAGTGGGGACGGAAGAGGAGTCTGGGAGAACTCCTTAGAGAAAGGACAGAAACCAGAAATGAGTGACTTGTTCAGAAATATGGAGGCACTTCTGCCTTAGGACCCAATACATCTAACTCCTTCTCCCAATTTTGTTCTAATTAAGCTACAGGTACACACCAGGTATGAGCTTGATATTGGCACATGCACAAATACACCATATGTTTGTCCTGATGAAAAGATTTTGGTAATTAATATATTATAATACTGAAAATACAAATGGAGGAAAAGGAATTTGTGATACATTTCCACTCATGTAGTGGTATCCTGATAAAATGTGATTCTCAGCTCTATAAATCAGATTGATAATGAAATGCAACTGTAGGTTGGTAAGGACTATGAGAACTGGAGTCTGGAAGCTTGAGCTAAGCATCACTTCTTCCCTAGATCAGAGCGAAGCAGGGGGGGAAGAGACATATCTTGGATAAGAGGCTGGTTCCGTGTAAACTTTTTCCTTTTTCAGGTCACTTTCAGAGTATCACAAGTATTAATTATCCATTTCTACAGTGCCTTATTAGAAGGATCCCCTCCAGGGAAAAAGCAGTTGACCTTCTAAAAAATGCAGTCCTTTAAAGGCTTGGGCCTATGACTGTCCCCTCTGTGATGTTCTAAATAGCTTCCCTTGGTGGTTCAGCTATGACTCACATGGCCCAGAACAGCGTTTCAGGAAAATTGTTTGTTTCTGTCTCTAGTCTCTGTTCTTGGCTTCTCTTATTCAGCTGATAAGACTTTACAGTGCCATCCAGGTGAAGAAATCAGAGTTATATCTGCAAATAGAACACTCCACTCCATCACACATCCCATTAGGTGTGGCAGAAGCTGAGACTAAGGGCTCCTCTTCATAGTGAGGAAGCTTAGGACATCCTCTCTGGGCCCCAAACTTCCTGGCTGGCCTCCATTGAGGGGGGCCATTGCAGGTGCCCATGAGAGCTGGTGGCACTGCATCTTCCCTGGCATGTTCCGCTTCGGTTTAACACAGAAGCAATTTGACTTGGAGAGTGATGAAGGGATTCCCTCCCCAAGGGATCTGTTTAGCTGGCAGTAGTTCCGGTTAGAAATTTACCTGTTGGCACAGAAAGAAAAGAACAGAGTAATTCTGTCAAAACTGTACAATCAAACTGGTCAGCCCTCTCTGAATGAAGGCCTGATGCTGGAGTCAGCCCCGTGCCCCCATCAGCATGAACAAAGGGCCTATTATTGGATGAAAACAATTACCTGCATGCCAGCAGGCAGCATGCTGCAGCAGGACCAACATGCTTTGTTTGTGTCCCATCACTGCCACTTCCCTGATAAGTGATCTTGAGAAAGTTTTGTCAACCCTCCATGCTTCAGTTTTCTTACCTGTGGAACAGATCTAATAAAACTAGCCTCCTGGGGTTTGGGGAAATGATTCAAAGAGACTAATCATGGAAAGTGGGCTGCAAAGTGCTTGACACATAGTAGGCCCTCATTATTGCTACTTTCTCAACATATGTCTCTTCTTTGTTCTTTTGCTTTCCTGCTGGTTTTCCTAACAGCAAGGAGAATGGAAAGAAATAAAAGTTATGAAGAAGACGGAGATACTAAAGGCAGCGAGGAAGATAGAACTGGCAGGAAGTCTGATGAGGAAAGCTCAGGACATTCGGAAACCAGAACAATGGTGATATTTTGGGTACTAGTAGGTTCTGCAGCAGATACCTGTGTATTTTTTCTGTCTGTGCAATGTCCTTCCTTCTTGTATTAACTTTCTTTTGTTGTATAACAAGTTACTCCAAAATTTAGCAGCTTAAAGCCATGTGCACTGCTGACATCACAGTTCCTATGGGTCAGGAATGTAAGTACAGCTTAGCTGGATCATCCAGCTCAGGGTCTCTCACAGGCTATAGTCAAGGAGTTGGCCAGGTCTGCCCTCACTCAAGGCTCATATGGGGAGGTATCCACTCGTAAGGTCACTCAGTGAGTGGTTAATGACAGGACTCAGCTCCTTGTGAGCTATTGGATTGAGAGTCTCAGTTCCTTGCTGTCTATTGGCCAGAGCTGATCCTCAACTTCTTGCCACATGAGCCTTTCCATAGGGTAGCTCATAATATGGGAGTTGGCTTCAACAGAGTAAGCAAGGGAAAAGGGGGATCATAGACTTTGGTAAAATACTGTTAGAAGGACTATTCCATCACCTTCACTGTATTCTATACATTAGAAGTGAATCACTAGATCAAACTCACACTTAAAGGGAAGGAATTACGTAAAGGCCATTATCATCAGACATGATGATCACTGAGGTCTTAGAAGGCTGATAACCTCACTGCCCTTCTGGTGAGAGCAACCCTCCATAATTCCTGCCATCTCTCCTGGACCCCTCAATGGGATAACATGAGACCCAGGTCGTCTTTGATCATAGCACATCCAATTAGCCTCAGTGATTGGTTCAAGAAGTAGCCATGTGATCCAAATTGGGTCAATCAGAGTCTTTCCCTGGTATTTATATATACTAAAACAAGGAGACAGAAGTTCTCTGTTTCATCTGAAATCACTAATATGAAATGATGTAGCCTGGGGTTTCCCATGGCCATATCCTCTACTAATCATAAAAAAGAATTCCAACTCTACAAACAATTTAAGACATCACATTTTGAAGTAAAGACAAAAGATCTAAGATTAAAAAGAGAGCACTAACAAACCAATGGCATTTGTTTCTAACCCCTGAAGCTAGTTTCCCTTGAAAATGAATATATCTCCCCTTTTCACTTGAGATAATTTAAATTGGGTTACATCTCTTGAAACAAAAACAATCTTGGTTAAGTTGGCCTTGGTTTTTGCATCTGTAAAATCAAGGAGCTAAACCAAATGATTCCATGTTTCAAGTTCTAAGATTTTGACTTGTTACGTTGGCCTTGATTTTTGCATCTGTAAAATCAAGGAGCTAAACCAAATGATTCCATGTTTCAAGTTCTAAGATTTTGACTTGAATGGTCTGATCCTTTATCAAGAAATAGATTTTTCAGAAGTGGGGAAAGAATAGAAGAGCAGCCTGAAGGGAGAGGCACACACAAGGGGCACAGAGGCCCTCCTGTAGCCAAAGACCAAGTCTGCCTTCCCCAGAATTTACCAAGGCTCCAAGTTTCAACTCAGAACATTAGAATGCCACCAAAAAGGATTCACACTTCTAGTGACCCAGGGTAAGAATCAGACACCTTATTTCATAGACTGCTGGAGCCATGATAACACAGTCTCAGGGACATGGACTTTATAGAGGCAGTAGCCCTGTGCTTAATGATGATAATAATAAAATAATAGTATATGTTTACTGAGTGAGTACTACATACCTGGCAATACCTCACATCCCAAGTTCTTGACTTACTAGGTATGTGACTTTAGACAGGTGACTTACCCTCCATAAGCTCAGCCTCTGCAGAGCTGAAGTCACTCAGTCATGTCCGACTCTTTGCAACCCCATGGACTGTAGCCCCCCAGGCTCCTTGGTCCATGGGATTTTCCGGGCATGAATACTGGAGTGGGTTGCCATTTCCTGCTCCAGGGTCCTCATCTGTAAACTGGGGATAATAACAGTTCCCTTCTCACTGGGCTGTTGTGAGTGCCACATATGAGTCCATGCGGGTAAAGCACCAAGCACAGTAACTAGCATTCACTGTTCTTCAAAGGCTCCTCCTTGCCATCCTCGTTAGTATAGTGGTGAGTATCCCCACCTGTCAAAGGCTCCTCCTTGCCGTCCTTGTTAGTGTAGTGGTGAGTATCCCCACCTGTCAAAGGCTCCTCCTTGCCTTTTACACCCAGCTCAAGTATCGACCATCCCACACACCACCCCCTCTTGTCTGTCCACCTCCTCTGTGCCCCCCACAGCACTTCATTCCTGCCTGCTTTTCTAGTCCTACAAACTTGCATTACATTTACCTATTCCCCTAGTTATCACTCTTGGCCAACCATACCTTATTTATCTGTGGGTTCCTAAGGTCTAGAATCATGCCAAACACACAATTTGGATCCCAACAAATCCAAGCAGGTGGATAAGCACCACATACATCAGCCTCTAAAGCAGAGGAGCAGATGATCTGCCTGGGAGGGGGACACATCTCTGGGTTTCATGACCTGGTTGGGTATTCAGGATTTTTGTCAAGCGAAACTCTGATGTGTGTTTGTAAAGCTTCTCCTCCAATGAAACCATCAATTGCTCAAGTGAAACGCAATAATTCCTCACAACTGGCAGTCCAACCTATCAGTAACCAGCGTGGAGCCCAGTGTTAATGGGTGCGGTGCTGCTGGTTTGGAAGCTGACCAGACAGTAAGTAAACATGACGGTTGCCTGGGTGTACAAACACCAAACCAGCTTCTCATGGCCTCATCCCTGGGACAGTCCAGTCACCGCATCCGTGACACCCACATGTGGTTACTTGTCAGCTCCTGTCAAGTGCAGCAGCAAGAGCCGATCACCCTCAAAATGCAGATATTAAGGACAAAAACACAGTAACAGCAGTTTTTATAAGAAGCCAATGTGTTTGTGTGGGTGTGTTCAGAAAAAGTGGTCATTTTCTAAGGGGGTATATGATAAGGGCCTGTGTTAAAAGAGGAAATATTTCTCTTCTTCTAAGACCACATTATTTTTTTCAGCTAGAGGCCAGGCAGGACTAGAAGGTTAGAACTGTACACCCTCCCAACTGATGACAGAAAGATGCTCTGGGGGATGGTCTATACAGCACTTCATTTCTCATTTGTGTGGATGTCAGAGAAGCAGTGCAAAGTGTTTTTGGAATCTATAAGTAGTGTGGAAAAGGAAATGGGAAGCTTGCCTGGCTCCTGTGGCATGAATAATGGAAAAAATTTTAAATACAATGTTTACTCCCTTGTACTCATTGGAATTCAACTCCAGGGCATAGTAGGGCTTACAGGATTACAGTGGGTGGTCTCCCTCATGACAGGAATTCAATAAAACTCTTACAAATTCCCCATCTGTTAGTTTCTCTTCATTCACTCACTCATTTATCTATACCCTGTCTGGTTTCTGGTTCTGGAAAGGAATGCAGCCACATATTCTATAGGCTTGGGGAGCTACGCATGGTTTTTAAGCAGGGGAACTCTGTGATCAAATAAGACTTTTAGAGCATCTAGCATCTAGAATCAGTGCTGAGGATGAGAATAGAGGCCAGTAGCCATCCAGATGAGTCCTAACTAGTGGCTATGGAGGAGAGAGGATAATCAGAATTTCTTGGCTTGGCCAGAATGTGGATGGTGGAGAAGTAGCAAAAACTAACTAGAAAGTTACTTGTTTAGGTGATTTTGTGAATGATGACACTACCAAAGAAGACTGACAAGAGGAGGAGAATTTTGGAGAAGAGGAGATGAAAAGCATGAGGAACCACCTTAGTGAAAAGTGTCATGTAATGATGTGTCCCATTACCAGTGAAGGGGACAGATAATGTTGCTAAGGAGGGTCATGTGTTGTTCCAGAGGTCAATTGTGGGTTGACCTACAGCTGCACCACGTTGGGTTGCTCTGCCTCACATCCACAGCTGGTCTTACATGCTGATTGTGCTCCATGGCATGACCACTATGGCCACTAAAGGAACTGTGAGAGTGTGGGAATGGGGCAGTACAAGCCTAGGACCACCCTTAGAGACCCCCCAAAGGCCTCTATCTTTACTGATAGTGAGCCTGGTGTGTACCACTTTCACACCTAAATATCTTGAATTTGGACAGAAATCCACAGGTAGGGGAAAACTGAGTACACCAGAGTAGATAATCAGACTGTTAAGATCGTCCTCAGGCTCTGCCTTGAATCTCTGCCCCAATTTGACCTCCTAACCTGAGGGATGAAGTATACTTAGTCGCTCAGTCAGTTCTGACTCTTTTCAGCCCCGTGGACAGTAGCTTGCCAGGCTCCTCTGTCCAAGGGATTTCCCAGGCAAGAATACTGGAGTGGGTAGCCATTGCCTGTGCCAGTGGATCTTTCTGACCGAGGGATGGAAGGCGGATTCTTTACTGTCTGAGCTACCAGGGAAGCCTGGAGGGGAAAGAGGAATTCTTTCCAAGAAGCCTAGTCTTCTGTCTTGCCTCCCAAAGCACCTTCTCCTCATCTGAGAGCCTCTGCTGCTCCTCACAAGTCCCCATAAAGCCTTTCTTTTCCATACTGGGCAAGTCTGTGAGCCAAGCAGTTTCCTGGATAGGAGAGCTGTTCTCTATTGGAGCAATTCGGACTTTGTAGGCTGTCTCTGCTGCACACATAGAAGGCAGCTTGGAGGTTTTCTTGGGTTTTTTTTTTTTTTTTTTGTCTTGTCTAGCTTATTTATTCTCACTTTGTTTTAAATAAAAGTTTTAGGCTTCTCAGTATAACGGGCTTTAAAATTTTTAAGAACAAGCCTTGCACAAGGCTGAGACTGCCCCCCACCCAAGGAGCAAATGTGAGGCGACCCCTGCTGGCTAGTTTTGCTCCTGCAGCCCTCTGCCCATCTGAACACGCTAGCCTTTGGGAAGGCCTGTGCAGTTTCACAGGGAGAATCACCTAGCGCCAGAAGATACTCTTGCTTTCCGAAACAATGGTCAGTGCCCCGGCAGATAGACCATTTGTAAAACTCATTCCATCACTCTCTACGCTTCTCTTTCATCAGCTCTTGCACAAATATTCAGGGTCTTAATTTGCTCGTCCATGGAACATTTCCGGGGCCCTGAGGCTAAGCCCGCACTTCGCCAGCAGTGGGAGCCTTCAGGCGAAGGAACACGCTACATACCCGGGAGTACAGCATTAGCAGAGTTGGTCTCTTTCAGTAGTAAAACCCCAACCATCCAGGCTGAGAACACTCAGTCTACAGGTGTTCCTCAGACCCGAGAGGTAGGTTTACATTTACCTAGGATTTTTCAGGAAGCCAGAGTATTTATTTTATCATGAGATAACTTAACCCGGTGCTTCCTCTAGGCTGAGGCAGAACCAGGCTGCCCCCTGCAGGTGGGAGGGAGAGGCACGCATCCTGAGGGCTGCTGCCCAGGCGGCCTTTGCTCAACCCACGTGACCTTCTTCTCAGCGCTTCCCCCTCGCCCTGGGCGTTGCTCCATGTGATGCTCAACTCTTGATCCCCAGACTAGCGGCAGGGGCGCACCTGGGAACTTGTTGGAAGTGTGAATTCTCAGGCCTCACCCCAGTCCTACTGAAAGGCAACTCTGGGGGTGGGGCCAGCAGCCCGCTTCTGCAAACCCTCCAGGGGATCCTAATGCACCTCAAGTTTAAGAACCACTGGTCTGGAAAGGGCAGTGTAGCCGCCTCTGGGGGCCCTACTAGACAGCCCCGCTACATGAGACGCGGCCCCTCCTGCCTCATTTCAGCCTCAGAACCACAGGATCTCAGAAGTGCCTACTGCAGAGCCCTTCTGTTTATAAACGAGAACAGTGAGGTGCAAGGGTGTGAGGGAATCCTCCCCCAAACCTCGCAAGTTACACGAGAGGAAAAGGAAGGCCAGGAAAAGTAACCCTCTCGGGGTTCCTCAGACCTACCTGGGTTTGGAGGCTCTGCCCATTCCTCTCTGCGGATCTGGCTTTCCCACGCTTGTGCCAGGGCAGCTCAGAGCTCTGGGCTTTGAGACAGAGCCCCTGGCCTTGCCTTCCTCTCTTCAGAGCGATGTTCCTTCCGACTTCTCCTTTTTGATCACACTAAGTCTTGCCTGCCACTCAGAGATGGGACAGAAAGGGCCCAGCTGTGAAAGGATCACAGCAGGGTTTGGTTTTGTTTTTCATCAGTCTCCAGCATCTTAAAACGATTTGTCAATCACAGAGAGATGGGAAGTCACTAGAAAGACAGGAAACACTGGAGGATGGAAACACATCCCGTTCAGCACAGCTGTCTTTGCAGATGAGCGCCTGAGTCTTTGTGGCAGGCTGGGATGAAGCGGGTGCACTGCCTCCCTCTCCTCCCAGGGTTCAGATGCAGGCTGATTTTCTAGAAGGGCCGGGGAGCCGGGGGTGGGTGGGATGGGGGTAGAGAGAAGAGAATAGCATCTAATAAAGAGCTATGTGTAAAAAGAATTTAAAAATGGCATCTAATATGAGTATACTTGTTAACAAAATCAGAGGGGTTCGGTCCCCAAGGGGAGATTATACCTTGAACATGCAGCTTTCTCTCAAAGACTGGAGAAGCAATCAGCCCCTTTTCTAAGCTCTGCACACAGCCACAGAGGATCCCCTGACACTCCCCACTTGCATGGCCTTGGTGACAGGTCCAGCGCTCCTTTGTTTCAGAACATCACCACATACACTTTTCCACCCAGTACCCACTGGGCAGGGTGGGCAGTGGAGGAGACTTTAAACAAAGGAAAAGCTGTCCTTCTCCCTAGATTTGGAGGAGGCATCTTTGCAAGAGGCTTTAACTGAATGCTGCAGCTGAAACTCCTGAGGAAAATCATCCAGTAACAGGAGGACAATCCTTTTTCACATTTTGATGGGAGCTCTACTCCCTCCAGCCGTTTTGGGAGGCGGGCTTTTACAAGGCTGTTCCATTCAGAGGAACTTCAGCAGGTATTTGTAGCCTGGCTGGACTTGGGGACTGCAATTAAAAGAGGCGGAGGAGAGGGTCTTGCAGTGGTGTAGGAAAGGGAGCTCAGGATATAAAAGGCATGTTCATTACCAACACACTTGCATTACACACACACTCATACTCACACTCAAAGCTAATTCTGCTTTGTTTTCTGGACATCCTGTCTCCGCATTCCAAGAAAATGTTAAGCTAATACTTATATTTCTTAACTTCAAGAGCACTTGCTAAGTGGAAAGTTGGTGTTTTCAGAAGATAAGCTCTTTCCCGGGCCTAAATGAAAGTTTTAATCTCATTGAGGATTTTCTATTCTTCTGGAAGTGGGCTGTGTTTAGGGGAGGGATGGGGCAGGAGCTGAAGCAAGAGGAAGATTCACACACCAGGGTCCTGGCATGAAAGATCTAAGAATGTCTAAATACTGTGGAACAAGTGATCATGACTTTTTAGGGAGACATGGAACAAGAGAGGAAAAGGCAAATAGTAGTTGGAGTGAGGAAGAAAGAAAATGTGTCCACAAAGATCATATTAGAGGGCATATCTGGAGATACCAGAAAGGAAATACAGGCAGCTCTTCCAACAAGAGCACGTGTTCAAACACGTGATCAGACCAACCAACCCCAAAAAAGAGGTGGAAGCAACAGACACTGTTATGTTGGAGGGGAGGTGGTGATCAGGCCAAGAGTGGCATGTGGCTCCAGGGAACCAAGTTTGCCCACAGTCAAAAATGTTTGGGCTCCATAGATTGGTAGCCTTACATGTACTGGAATTCTGAAATGTTAAAATCCTAGAAGGGCCTTTGCTGTTTATCTAATGTGACCCCTTCCCTTTTTATAAGAGAGGAGGCTGAGACTCAGAAACATGAAACAGCTTGCCCCAAATCGTATTAAACTTGTCAGGACTCTTTCATTCACAGTGACAGAAACCCAGCTCAAACCAATTCAATATATAAAAGGGAATATATTGGCTGGTGTAACTATGGGGACCACAAGTGGTCCCACAGCAGGACCGAGACAGAAATTTGGATGTGAACAATTCTAGAATTTACAGCAGAGATAGTATGAGAAATAGACTTCTGTCACAGTCTTCTGTGAAGAGACAGGCAGGCAGGCAGGCGTGGGACTCCCTGGAATTTATAAAACTTTTCTTAAAAATTCCTTGTGGTCTATTTCCCAGAACAAAATAAATCAAACATCTACTTTGTGGGAGGCAGGAAATTGCTTGCAACTCTAAATGGCACTTTCCTCCAAGGACTTCTCAGTAAGGGTCTAAAACAGAAGTTGTAAACTCATGACCCATGCACTAAATCCGATCTCCAGCTGTGCATTGTCTGACCCACATGTTAAGATGTTTTTTAAAGTTCATTTACTTAACAAATAAATGTTGAGCTCTCTAAGTGCCACATACTATTCTAGGCACTTGGAACACAAAAGTGAACAAAACAAGACAAAAAAAAAAATCCTTGCTTTCATATACTTTGATTATAATGGTAGGAAATGGGCATATCAATCACTAGGTTTTTAAATTATTATTTATTTGTGTGTGTTAGTCGCTCAATTGTATCCGACTCTTTGCAACCCCATGAATTGGAGCCCACCAGATTCCTCCATCCATGGGATTCTCCAGGCAAGAATACTGGAGTGGGTTGCCATTCCCTTCTCCAATTATTTATTTAGAAGGCAATAAATAATATGGAGAAGAAAAAAACAGGAAAGGGAGAGAAAATATAAGGCAGGAGGAAGAGGGTGTTGTGGTTTAAAGAGGGTGGTTGGGAAAGGCTGAGAAGGTGACATTTGAGCAAAGACATGAGGAGAAGAAACAAGCCTTACAGATGTCTAAAGGAAGAACATTCCAGGAAGAAGTGCAAAAACTTTGAGGCAGAAACATACCTATGATGTTTAGGAAATAGCAAAAATGTTTTTTGGTTTTCTAGTCTATATGAGCTGCCAACATTTAAAAAATTGGTAGATTTCACATCAACATCCAGATTCCCAGTTTTTCTTGGAAAAAAAAAAAATTCAGTTAGGATCTGGCAATGTTGGCCCCAAATTATCCCATAAGAGAATGAGCCAGATCTAAACAGCAGCTCTTCCCCTGTAATGGAACAAGCATCTCCAACTCAGCGCAATCCCCTCCCCACCCCAAGCACCTCTCTTGGCTTTCCACCTCTTCATTCATTTCAGTTGGTCAAGTCCCTGCGGGCATTTAAGCTCTCGTAGTTACATAGGCCAGGTTACGGTCTTAGGTAAAGCCCAGCAGCTCAGTGGCTTAATGCATCAGAAGATTCATTTCCTGTTCACACAAAATCCAGGAGGAGTGGGGTGATTTTTCCAAGCATCTGCCCTCTGTGAAATGACTCCAGGATCCAGGTTATTTCCATCTTGTGTCTCTGCCTTTTCAATTTTGGAAACCTCGAGTGCTTTGACTTTTATAGCAGGTGCAAACAAATGAACCAGTGGAAGAGAAAGGTGAAAGGGAGGAAGAGCATGGTGTTAGGGAAACCGTGGTAAGTTTCTAAAGAAAGAGAGAACAGCCAAGTTATCTTTCACTCCTGGATATAGTCATGCATTTAGAGAAATTGGGTTCTATAGATTAGATAAAGCTCACTTGGGGTGAGCTTTAGCAATATACCTAAGTCCATCAAGTAAGAGGAAAACTCCCTATGGGTTCTGGGGTGTCTGTTCAAATCCCCCAAACAAAAGCCATACAGTCATCCCTCTGCCTAAGCAGTGCTGCACCCAAGCCCGCCAGGATGGACAGGACCTGCTGTTCTGGTTCTGACAATGTCTGCTGTGTGATCAGTTGTGTCTGATTCGTGGCGACCCCATCGACTGTAGCACACCAGGCTCTTCTGTCCATAGAATTCTCCTGGCAAGAATACTGGAGTAGGTTGCTGTTCCCTTCTCCGGGGGATCTTCCCAACTCAGGGATCGAACCTGAGTCTCTTGTGTCTCCTGCATTGGCAGGTGGATTCTTTACCACTGGCAACATATGGGAAATTGTAGTTCCACATAAACTGACTAGAGCCTGAATTCTGATAGACAAGCATAGTCATGCTCTAGGTTTTTGCAGTCAAGGCATTAGGGACTGTTTTCAAGTAGCTGGAGGAGAACAGGATCTTGAAGATGCCAGAAAGAGAGAGAACTGTCAACAGAGGAGGAGTTGGGGAATTATTGATAAAATCAAGAACTCCAGGAAAGATTAGTTTGGGAAACAAAAATAGGCTTCTCTAGAATTAGGTAGAAAAGCTGAAGGAAAAAAAGCAAAGGATGGATGACAATGTAGATGAAGTTGAGACAGAAGGGAGGAGAGCTGAGGCTTTGACCCCCTCAGTAAACTAGGTGTGGAGACCATCTGTGGGGAAGGGGGAGGTCAGAAGTTCTTTGAGAAAAGGATTTGGAACAGCTGTCTTGAAGAATTTAATAGAAAGTCAAGAGGAATAAAAAGGCTACTCCTTCAACAAAATGACATATGAATCTGAAAATCAAACATGCCTGGATAATGCATTGGATACAGATTGATTTCCTCCAGAAAAAAAGTCTTTACAGGTCTCTGCTGATTGTACTGCTTGTTGGAACATCCATCTGAATGTCTAAGTCTGATACAAATCTTGGCAGACTTGCTAATGGCTGGGATAGCTATTAGCATGCACGTCTCAATACTTAGAGAAATGAAATGTTCCACTCACAGTAAGCTGTTAAAATCCTAATTATCTCCTTGGAGCCCAGCCCTTTCAATTTCAGAAACTAGCTCCTTCACAAAGGAATGAAATCTCTCTCTCTCTCACACACACACACACACCCATTCATAGACACTATGAATAAAATAAATGGATCTTCATTTCCTCATCCAGTAAGATACTCTAAGTCACTGCTTGACACACCGACTTTTTGGTAATCCCATCGTTGATCATTCCAAACAAAGTAAGCTTTCCACCAGTTCCAGTGACAGCAGCAGCTGGATTTTGTTGGGAGATGCATTTATGTCAACTCTGGAGAACATTTACTCCCACACCACACTGTGGCCAATTATGAATGAAAGGCCTTTCCTCCTGGGCTTTTGTGGAGAGACTGAGAAAATCATTTCCTGGGGAAATGAAGGCTGAAAGCCCTGTCAGGAAAGGAGACAGCTCTCCAGAGAGCGGTAGCAAAAGGTTGGCAGGGGGAGAAATGTAAGGGACTGATGCCAGAAGCAAGGTACCTGAATGATTATGGCACCTTCTTCTCAACCCTAAATGGCTTCTCCATGGGCTCAGACTTTCGGTAAATGGCAGTGTGAAGCAGCATAGAGAGCTATTTTTACGTGGTCCTGAGTAACACAGCCTGGGAAGTCCCAAGTCAACCAGAAGTCCTGTGGCAGTTTGCCCAAAGGGGAACCCAAACAGAATGGAGGTTGGAGGAGGTTTGGGAAGCAGAGCCAAGCTTTGACCAAAAGGTGAGCAACAATAAAAGGAAAGGGAATGAAAGCCTTCCTGTGTGGTCATCCCTGCACAGAAAATTGAGTTAATTAATTTAAGAGGCTCTAATAATACTCTACATGGAGAAGGAAATGGCAACCCACTCCAGTGCTCTTGCCTGGGGAATCCTATGGATAGAGGAGCCTGATGGGCTACAGTCCATGGGGTTGCAAGGAGCTGAACACGACTGAGTGACTTCACTTCACTCACTTCATACTTTATAGCTGGAGCAGGAAATGGCAACCCGCTCCAGTGTTCTTGCCTGGAGGATCCCATGGACGGAGGAGCCTGGCAGGCCATAGTCCATGGGGTCACAGAGAGTCAGACACGACTGAAGTGACTGAGCACAATAATACTCTACAAAATTTAGAATTTGCAGCATTTTGTTATTTGGGAGCTGTTAGATTGCAGTGAGATCTATAGTTTAATATAAACAAATCATATCTGTTATAATTATTATGAATCCACCAATGGTAAAAAGAAAAAAAAGGAATCAGCAGGGCTATGAGGAGGGGGGGGCAGTGCTATGGGCACATAGTTATGGGCAGTTAAAGAGCACAAAGGACTTCCCTGGTGGCCCAGTGGGTAAGAATCTGCCTTCCCATTCAGGGGATGCAGATTCAATCCCTGGTCGGGGAACAAAGATCCCACATGCCCAGGGGCAACTAAACCCAAGCACCTCAACTACTGAGCCCAAATGCCCTGGAGCCCACACTCAGCAACTAGAGAAGCCCCTAGGCCACAACTAAGATCCAGCACAGCCAACAACAACAAAAAAGAGAGTGCAAAGAATATGGAGTTAAATGAATAGAGTGGGGCTACCCCCTGGGAGATGAAGGTTAGTAATTGAGTTGAAGCATAACCAGACAGGTGATACATTGTGTTCTTTCCCAAGGTTGGCTGTTCTTTAATTGTGCTATTTATCTCTTAAGAACACTTGAGTATTTGCAAAGTTAACTTCTGAGCTGAAACTGAAGAGCTATAGGTCCACACACATCCCTATTGCTGTAGACCCCGTGGTGCAGAAGTAAAGACCCTCCACAGATTGGTCTCAGCCTGCCTTTCCAAAATAAGGCATAGAAGAGCCAGCGGGTAATGCATTAGGTTGGGAAAAGATGAATTAACATTGGACCTAACACCACATTGGAAATTGATCGAAATGACAGGTTGTCTATAAAGGAGTGAGAAGGTGGAGGAACAAGGCTTTCCCATGGGTCCAGGCACTGTCCCACCTCCTCTGCTGCCCTCTTCATCCCTCCTTCCCTCTCAGCCCCTTTCCAGGACATCCAGTTACACTCTGGCGGTGCTTTCTGACTAGCTGAAGTTACCATCACACCCCAAACTAGGCTGGCAGCTCTTTAACATGCTTCAAATTACTCACACCCCTTTCCTTCCACTTTCTGCCCCACTTGTTAGACAAATCCATAAAGAAACCACGGAATTATTTGTCACAGCGAAATACAATAGAGACAGCTTTATGCCAAGCATCTTGGGAACTGGTTAAAAAATTATAGCCAGCATATTGTGGAGTGCTATGCAACCATAAAAAGGGAAACACACTGTGTAAATTGATAGGAGAAAATGTCCATAATATATTGCTGAGATTTTTCAAAAAGTAGTTTGTCTGAAACTATGTCAGAAGTCAGATGATTCCATCTTTGTAAAATGAATAAAACCAAAGAATATACAGATGCCTTGAGACCCCAGGAGTAAGCTTGGGGAACAGCAGGTAGTCTGCATGGCAAGAGCCTGAGACTCACCTTGATGGTGAAAGGTTGTTGCTGAACCACAAAAGATGCTGGGATTCTTGACCTCCAGAGGAGAAGAATTCAATCCAGGGCCAGAGATGAGGCTTGATCGCTCAGAACTTTTGTGTAATAAAGTTTTACTAAAGTATAAAAGAGATAGAGAAAGCTTCTGACATAGACATCAGAAGGGGGCAGAAAGAGTGCCCCTCTGCTAGTCTTTAGCTGGATGTTAAATAGCTACTAGCAGGCTGTTAATTACAGAAAGGAGATGTCTCAAAACTCAGAATGGCACCAGGCCGCTCACCCACAACATGCATTTTGAGATAACATTGGCACCAGGTGAGTCACCCCGGGCGGGAGAAAAGAAAGGGGAGACGCCTTGCCACAGGGAGAGGAACTACACAGGGGACGTTCTGACAGTTTCTCTGCAAGTCATCTAGGCCTGCGGTGTGATTGCCACTTACTAGAACCAGTTTCTCAGTTCAGAACATCTTTCTGCACACTGTGGAAAAGCAAAACTCCTCACTGAGTTTTAGGTTTATAAATTAGCAGAAGAACTTTTATTTATTCATTTTTAAGCAGGATTGGTGTTTGCTGCTTCAAATACCAGACATTACACTGTATGGTCTTGAAGAAAAACCTGGAGAACAGTGAGAAAGGAGGAGTATAGGGACCTTTGTTGACAAAGTCTCTGCAAAAAAAAAAAAAAGCTTTTGATTTTTTATCTCTGCTTTTTTAATATGCTGTGTAGGTTTGTCATAACTAACCTTTAAAAATTGTGAAACACTATGTTGTACACCTAAAACATATAATGTTGTACATCAACTAAATACCTCAGTTAAAAAAACTTAGATTGTTTATACATATAACTCCATGTCATTCATTCATTTAATTTTTTATTTTTTAATTTTTTCATTCATTCATTTTAGATGTTCTATACTGTATAACCACATCATAATGTATTTATACATTCTTTTCAACGGTGACAAATGGTTTTCACATTTTTGCTATTACAACCAATGTTGCCATAAACATTCATACTCTCACCTTATTATGCTGGCTTGCAAAGTTTTCTCTGAGATGTACTTCTGAGGCAGAGTTGCTGGGGTGAGAATCCCTTGGACTACAAGGAGAGCCAACCAGTCAATCCTAAAGGAAATCAGTCCTGAATATTCATTGGAAGGAATGTTATTTTAAGTTATTTTAAGAACTATTTCCTTATCATAGGTCATAAAGTATTCTTGTATATTTTCCTGAAAATTTTTAAATTTTGTTTTTCATTTTCAGGTTTTTAATCTATCTAGAATTTATTTTTCATTTGTTTTGAAGCATGGTTCTAATTTTACATCCAAATGGAAAATTCAGGTTAAGACTCTGCATTCCAATGCAGGCAATCCAGATTCGATCCCTGGTCAGGGAACTAAGATCCTGCATGCCACATGGCAAGGCCACAAATAAATTAACAAAGAAAATTCAAATGAAGTATTTTGCCAGCCCTTTTTATCTCATTATGCCTTTTTCATCTCCTGTCTGTAGTGACAGTTCTGTCATGTATCAAGCTGCATTTGTGTAGATCTATTTCTGGGCTCTCTAATTTATTCCATTGGTTTACCTGTATATCGCTAAGCTAACACAAACTTTTTTCAAAACTGTAACTTTACATTATGGCTTGATAAGGTAATCGCCCCCGTCGTGTTCTTCAAATTTTTACTTTTCTTGGCCCTTTGCTCTTCCAAATGTTTAAATCAACTTATTAAATTTTATGCAAAAAGGCATGCTTGAATTTGTGTTGGAAATTGATGAAATTTGTAAATTTATTCATGAAAAATTGACCTCTCTACCATATTGCAGCTTCCTTTCTATGAACACAGTGTACCTCTTTACTTAGGTGGTTTTAGTACATTTTTAAAAAGATTTATGATCTTCCTCTATAGAATCTTGCCCTTCTTTTATTAAATTTTCTTTTTTGTTGTTGGTATTATAAATGACATACATATTTAAGTTACACTTTTCTCACTGTTTTTTATGTATAGCTTTGCAGTTGACTCTTTCAAATTAATCTTATATCCAGCAAACTTTAGCTCCAACAATTTGTCTATAAAGTATTTTAGATTTTCTATGTTGTTTTTTCTTCCCTTATATATAATATAATAATATTTATATGTTTTTTACTTGCAAATGATCTTACCATGTTGTCTAAGACCTCCAATACAATGCAGAACAAAGCAGTGGCAGCAGGCATTTTATTTCTGATTTTAAAGACAATGCTTCTAAAATGTTATCACTACATAAAATAATTGTGGCAGATCTGGTAGATACTTTAGTTTCATGTTCTTTTTCTTCAAAGGGGAGGTGGTTTACATTCTTACTTTTTTCCATGGACATGTAAGGATGGTCAGATGCCAATAACTTGAAGCCTGCTGACCACACTTACAAAAGACTGACTGGAGCATCAGTTAATTACTTTGTAATAAAAAGAATAAATACCAGGTGGACCAGATACTGGTGCATAGATACTCTGTCTGGGGCCAAACCTTTCTGAGAAACCAAGTTATCTTCAGAAGCTCATTTAGTGTGTGGGAAAAGTTTGCAAAAGTGTTATCAAACTGTGACACTTCATTGCTGTATGCTCTACTGCAGGATAAACCCAATTGAATCAGTACATGGTCAAAAGTCAAGGCTTCTCTGTCCTGGACAAAGTAATGCTGCATTTGTTTCTCCTCTACTTTTCATGTGTCTATTGCTGGCCAACCTTTTTCTGAATGACATCCCGCAGTATGCTTGTGCCTTCAATCATATTAATAAATATGATGACAGTTTAAGAAGAACTTCTTATGTTCCTACTGAGATCCACAGTGTGTTTGACACTCTACAGCGACTGAATTTATAGTTTTGACACTCAAACAGCAACTATGTGATAGTGTGACACTCAGAGTTTGACGCTCATACAATTATATTTCACCTAATTTTAAGAATGTAGATCATCCCAAAATGTGTTCACCCTTAGATCTTACCGTTCTAATTCTGAGAAATGGTAGGATAAGTCTTCAAATGTGCATAGGTAGAAATGGTTCAGTGATATTTTAATACTTAAAAAATGGAAACATAAATATAACTCAACAGGGGACTGGTTAAATTAATTGAGTATATCCACTCAATGAAATATACCACAGCTGCTAAAGAGGCTAGGACAGGTTTTTGTATACTTGCATGGAAATAGGTAGGCTTCCCTGATTGCTCAGTGGGTAAAGAATTCGCCTGCAATACAGGAGATGTGGGTTAGATCCCTGGGTAGGGAAGATCCCCTGGAGGAGGAAATGGCAACCCACGCCAATATTTTTGCCCCAAAATCACATGGACAGAGGAACCTGAGGGGCGATAGTCCAAAGGGTTGCAAAGAATTGGACACAACTGAGTGGATACCACAATGATAATGGAAACAGGTACCTAACATGATTCCACAGAGAAAAAAAATTATAAAGTATGTATTTATAATATTATTTTCAGTTCAGTTCAGTTGCTCACTTGCGTCCGACTCTTTGTGACTCCATGGACTGCAGCATGCCAGGCCTCCCTGTCTATCACCAACTCCCAGAGTTCACTCAAACTCATGTCCATTGAGTCAGTGATGCCATCCAGTCATCTCATCCTCTATCGTCCCCTTCTCCTCCTGCCTTCAATCTTTCCCAGCATCAGGGTCTTTTCAAATGAGCCAGTTTGTAACATCAGGTGGTCATGTATTGGATTTCAGTTTCAGCATCAGTCCTTCCAATGAATATTCAGGACTAATTTCCTTTAGGATGGACTGGTTGGATCTCTTGCAGTCCAAGGAACTCTCAAGAGTCTTCTCCAACACCACAGTTCAAAAGCATCTTTTCTCAGCACTCAGCTTTCTTTATAGTCCAATTCTCACATCCATACATGACTACTGGAAAAACCATAGCTTTGACTAGACGAACCTTTGTTGGCAAAGTAATGTCTCTGCTTTTTAATATGCTGTCTAGGTTGGTCATAACTTTTCTTCCAAGGAGCAAGCATCTTTTAATTTCATGGCTGCAGTCACCATCTGCAGTGATTTTGGATCCCCCCAAAATAAAACCTCTCACTGTTTCCATTGCTTCCCCATCTATTTGCCATGACGTGATGGGACCAGATGCCATGATCTTAGTTTTCTAAATGTTAAGTTTTAAGCCAACTTTTTCACTCTCCTCTTTCACTTTCATTAAGAGGGGCTCTTTAGTTCTTTGCTTTCTGCCATAAGGGTGGTGTCATCTGCATATCTGAGGTTATTGATATTTCTCCCGGCAATCTTGATTCCAGCTTGTGCTTCTTCCAGCCCAGCGTTTCTCATGATGTACTCTGCATATTAGTTAAATAAGCAGGGTGACAATATACAGCCTTGACGTCCTCCTTTTCCTATTTGGAACCAGTCTGTGGTTCCATGTCCAGTTCTAACTGTTGCTTCCTGACCTGTATACAGATTTCTCAGGAGGCAGGTCAGGTGGTCTGGTATTTCCATCTCTTTCAGAATTTTCCACATTACGTTGTGATCCACATAGTCAAAGGTTTTGGCATAGTCAATAAAGCAGAAATAGATATTTTTCTGGAACTCTCTTGCTTTTTTGATGATCCAGTGGATGTTGGCAATTTGATCTCTGGTTCCTCTGCCTTTTCTAAATCCAGTTTGAACATCTGGAAGTTCATGGTTCACATACTGTTGAAGCCTGGCTTGGAGAATTTTGAGTGCTACTTTGATAGCATGTGAGATGAGTGCACTTGTGCAGTAGTTTGAACATTCTTTGGCATTGTCCTTCTTTGGGACTGGAATGAAAACTAACCTTTTCCAGTCCTGTGGCTACCGCTGAGTTTTTCATATTTGCTGGCATATTGAGGGCAGCACTTTCACAGCATCATTTTTTAGGATCTGAAATAGCTCATCTGGGATTCCATCACCTCCACTAGCTTTGTTCATAGTGATGCTTCCTAAGGTCCACTTGACTTCATATTCCAGGTGTCTGGCTCTAGGTGAGTGATCATAGCATCGTGATTATCTGGGTTGTGAAGATCTTTTTTGTGTAGTTCTTCTGTGTATTCTTGCCACCTCTTCTTAATATCTTCTGCTTCTGTTAGGTCCCTACCATTTCTGTCCTTTATTGAGCCCATCTTTTCATGAAATGTTCCCTTAGTATCTCTAATTTTCTTGAAGAGATCTCTAGTCTTTCCCATTCTATTGTTTTCCTCTATTTTTTGCATTGATCACTGAGGAAGGCATTCTTATCTCTCCTTGCTATTCTTTGGAACTCTGCATTCAAGTGGGTATATCTTTCCTTTTCTCCTTTGCCTTTTGCTTCTTTTCTTTTCACAGCTATTTGTAAGACCTCCTCAGACAACCATTTTGGTTTTTTGCATTTCTTTTTCTTAGGGATGGTCTTGATCACTGCCTCCATACAATGTCATGAACTTCCATCCATAGTTCTTCAGGCACTCTGTCAGATCCAATCCCTTGAATGTATTTGTCACTTCCACTGTATAATCATAAGGGATTTGATTTACATCATACCTGAATGGTCTAGTAATTTTCCCTACTTTCTTCAATTTAAGTCTGAATTTGGCAATAAGGAGTTCATGATCTGAGCCACAGTTAGCTCCCAGTCTTGTTTTTGCTGACTGTGTAGAACTTCTCCATCTTTGGCTGCAAAGAATGTAATCAATCTGATTTTGGTATTGACCCTCTGGTGATGTCCCTGTGTGATTTTCTCTTGTGTTGTTGGAAGAGGGTGTTTGCTATGACCAGTGCGTTTTCTTGGCAAAACTCAGTTAGCCTTTGCCCTGCTTCATTCTGTACTCCAAGGCAAAATTTTCCTGTTACTCCAGGTGTTTCTTGACTTCCTACTTTTGTATTCCAGTCCCCTATAATGAAAAGGACATATTTTTGAGTGTTAGTTCTAGATGGTCTTGTAGATCTTCATGGAACCATTCAATTTCAGCTTCTTCAGCATTACTGGTCAGGGCATAGACTTGGATTACTGTGATATTGAATGGTTTTCCTTGGAAACGAACAGAGATCATTCTGTCATTTTTGAGATTGCATCCAAGTACTGCATTTCGGACTCTTTTGTTGACTACAATGGCTACTCCATTTCTTCTAAGGGATTCTTGTCCACAGTAGTAGATATTATGGCCATCTGAGTTAAATTCACCCATTCCAGTCCATTTTAGTTCGCTGATTTCTAAAATGTTGATGTTCACACTTGCCATCTCCTGTTTAACCATTTCCAATTTTCCTTGATTCATGGACCTATGCAATATTGCTCTTTACAGCATTGGCCTTTACTTCCATCACCACTTTACTTCACATCCGCAACTGGGTGGTGGTGTTGCTTTTGTTCCGTCTCTTCATTCATTCATATTATCTTACCTTTATCTTTTTAATGTTTATGTGTGTTTATATAGGTCAAAAAACCCTATAACTACATATCACCCCCCACAGATATGTATATATTAGCAAGATGCTAACATTAGCTATCACTGAGGAGAGGAAATTGTGGAGCTACAGTAGCAGAAATTTCCCCCTTTTCTCTCTTTCCATTATACTGTATTATCTGACAAAAAATATTTGTGGATTTTTTTACATTTTTATAATTTTTTAAAATTATGCAACATAAAGGTACAAAAATTATAAATATATTGTAGGGGTAAAAAACTTGACAGATCCAATTTTTTTTAAGATTACTTGGATAGAGAAGGGAGGAGAGGAAATTTGTCAGCAATAAGAAAGCAGAAGACAGAAAAAGATTTTTGATGTATTGAGATACTATTTTGTTTTTTCAATCATGCTGTACAGCATGTGGGATCTTAGTTCCCTGGTCAGGGATTGAACCCAGGCCTCCTGCATTGGAAACAGAGAGTCTTAATCACTTAATCACCAGGGAAGTCCTAACAGACCTCTTAAAAAAAAAAAAAAAGCCTTTGCAGGACTTCCCTTGTGGTTAAGACTTTGTGCTGCCAATGCAGGAGACAAGAGTTCCATCCTTGGTTGGGGAACTAAGATCCTGCATTCCACTTGGTATGGTCAAAAAGTAAAATTAAACAATAAAAAAAAACCCCACCTTTGCTATTTATAAGAACTGCATTGCCAAAAGGAAGGAGGAGAGGACTCCTAGCTAGGGGCTGGGAACCACCAACCCCCGTTCCTTAGTTCCCCAGTTCCTTGATTTTGTAGGGTCTCTTTTACACCCAAGTACAACCCGAGATTCAACATGTCCCCATGCTACTTTAGGAACTGTTTTGTGAACCACAAGAGAGGAAAGGCCTTGTGACACATGGAATATGGGTCCAAAGCACCTGCTGGGAAAATGCAGACTATCCATCTCTAGCAAATGTCCAACCTGAAGGATCGAAGTAGGATGACAGATACTCCTCCACCCAAAGTTCTGTTCTGCTTTGGTAGACAGCATGTCATCCATGACTTTCATCTTAACAAGCTTCAAACATTTATTTGAAAGGAAAAACTGAAAACATACATTTGAAAATGAGAGGAGTTCCAACATTTGTTTGAAGAATAAGACTCAGTAGCACATTAAGGAACTCAATTTTAACTTTTAGAATATGTGACATGAAGGTCTTTGATTATGGAAGGACTGATTCCTCATTAAAGGTTCCTACCCATTTTGAAATTATGCAAATGTTAATATTTTGCCTTAATTGCCGCTGACGTTTCTCTTTTTTAACAATAAAATATGGCAAGAACAACAAAGCCCTCCCTCCCAAACTTCTCCTCATTTCCCTTCCCAGAGATCAGCCCAAACTCCCACCTCCTATCTTCCTTTCCGAGTTCTTTTCCCATTATCCTGTAGTTTGTATGTTGTATTTCCCATGCATGTTTTAATATGGTAAAAGAGCACGCATACTATTCTATGTTTAAATATACACTGCTGCTAAGTCACTTCAGTCATGTCCGACCCTTCCAATCAACCTTGTTTTTGAAATTTATACACATAGATCCAGTTCATTCACATTAAGTGTGAATAACCACAGTTGCTTTACCATCCCCGTGCAGATGGACAGATTGCTTCCACTATACCACTGTTACAAACGGAGCTATAATGCATTTTCTTATACTTACTCCTTGGACACAGATGCTGGAATGGTTCATGAGAGTTGCTGGCATACATATTTTCTGAATTCCTTCAGAATGAACTCTAAAGCATTTAAGTGAATATTTTGTTTATTAAAAATAAAATTATTATTCATAGAACATATCTATCATTCTATGAATATGTGCGGTCTCAAATGGTTCTGGATATATATGGTTTGAACCCTTAGGTCAGTGGTCTCCAACCTTTTTGGCACCAGACATCCATTTTGTGGAAGTCAATTTTTCTGTGGACCAGGTTGGGGGTGGATAGTTTCAGGATGATCAAGTGCATTATGTTTATTGGGCACTTTATTTCTATTATTATCACATCAGCTCCACCTCAGACCCCTCGTGGCTCAGACAGTAAAGCGTCTGCCTATAATGCGGAAAACCCAGGTTTGATCCCTG
This sequence comes from Muntiacus reevesi, assembly GCF_963930625.1. Taxonomy (NCBI): domain Eukaryota; kingdom Metazoa; phylum Chordata; class Mammalia; order Artiodactyla; family Cervidae; genus Muntiacus; species Muntiacus reevesi. The sequence goes on along the minus strand of NC_089251.1, from coordinate 41,947,123 downwards.
GGTCGAGAAAATCCCCTGGAGAAGGAAATGGCAACCCACTCCAGTACTCTTTCCTGGAAAAATCCCATGACGGAGGAGCCTGGTAGGCTACAGTCTGTGGGGTCACAAAGAGTTGGACAGGACTGAGTGACTTTACTCACTCACTCTGCCTCAAGATCATCAGGCACTAGGAGGTTGGGGACTCCTGCCTTGGGGCATGTTAACCTTCTAGTAAGATGAAAGTGACAGTAAAGTGAGTGATAACGATTCTTTGCACCTCAAAAGGAGAAACTGAATTTTATGGTATATCACCCTTGTTAGTCTTTTTGCATATATATCCTAGATCCTCAACCAGTTCATGAACCACTTGTCAGGAGGTACCTCAGAATTCCCAGCCATTAAGAGGGTGCCCTTTACATAGTATAACCTCCTTGCTACTCAAATATGTAACTCAAACTAGCACCATAGGCATCACCTGGGTCCTTGTTAGAAATGCAGAATTACATGTCTCAAGCCAGACAAACTGAATCTGGTTCTGCAGGTTAATAAGATCTTCCTCCCATTAAAGTCTGAGCAACGCTGGTGTAAGTAGACAGGATGTTCCCTGGGCCTCCCCAGCAGGTGTGGTTAATTTTGATTGTGTTAACCTCAATAACTCAGATTCCCTAATCCTATGTTTATTTGCTTTCAAGAACCTTAACTATTTCTGTGCCTCTAATGCACCACCAGTGTGTTATGGGGGTATTAGAAATAGGGCACTCTCAGATGAGTGGGTCAGAACACAGTCCCAAAGACGTTGATGTCTGAGCAAGTCTTAAAGGACTCTTGGTCAGTAACCAAGTAACCAAGAAAGGCAGAGGGAATCAAGTGAGAAGAGGTTCCAGAGATGTTTTAACAAACTATATTTCATACCATCAATTTCATATTATCTTTCAATTATTCACCCATCCAACAGATGTTAGATGAACCCTACAGTAGATGCTAGAGATACAGAGATGAAAGTACAGTCCATTCCTTTAAAGTTGTGTGTTTAATGGAGCAGACAATTAGGGAAGTTGAAATTACAATTTATATAAGAGCAACATTATGGATACACCAAAAAGCACTGCAGGGGCTTAGGGGCTTAGAAGAGGGGCAAAATATTTATATGGGGGGGGGGGGCAAGTACAGAGAAGATATCAGTGAAGTTATTCAGAAGAAGTAATTCTTGACCTCTGAATTTTATCTTCAGGAAAAAAAGAGAAGTCAACTGGTTTAAAGGAGTATTGTTTAGAGATCCTAGTCACAAGCAACAGAACTTGAGATTGTCTGATTAAGGAGAAAAGAAATTTACTTAAATGATAGCAGATAGCTCACAGAATTTCATGAATGACCCAACAACAATGCTCAGAGTCCATGCAGCCAGAAACATTTCCCCAAATTATGCCAGAGATCTAGTCCAGTAAGGATGCAGCTGAAGTTGGTCTAGTCGGTGCCACTGGCGCTGGACACTCAACAGCCACTAGCCCCTGCTGCCTTGAAGTTCAGTCTTGCTGCAGCTGCTACCATCACCATCAGCAAAAATTCTCTGAACTCCTGCTTCTGTGTATCATTAGCTCCTAACTGAAAGTCTGGTCAGCAAAGCCTGGGTCTCATGCTATCTCTAGCTGCAAAGAAAGCAAGGAAAGCCAACAGCTGCCTGTTTTCTTTACCCACTGCTGTATTCTTGCCTGGAGAATCCCATGGACAGAGCAGCCTGGAGGGCTACAGTCCATGGGGTTGCAAAGGGTCAGACACTACTGAAGCAACTTAGCGTGCATAACGAACCACCCCAAACTTTGATAGCTTCAAACATCAACAACCATTATTATATCTCAAGATTTTGTAGGTTGACTGGGCTCAGCTGGACAGCTGTGCTCCAAGTGGTGTCTTCTGGGTCTAAAGTCATCTGAAAGCTCATCCAAGATGGCTCACATGGCTGGCTGTTGGCTGGGAACTCAGCCAGTCACCTAATATTAATAAAGCTATTTTCTACTTAATCAGCCAATTTGATTGGTTGAACATTACTTAATTGAGGAAAAAACAAGACTGAGGAAGAGGTAGAACTGTAGCAGGTCAAATTCTCCTCAATGGGGCTCTTCACGTAGACCGGGCTTCCCCACAGCTTGGTGCTCTTGGAAAAACTGTACAAAATACAAAGAGGGGCAAAACCCCTGCAGCTGTCTTCAAGTCCCCACACTGGCACTTTCAGCTCTTATATTAATACGTGGAGGAAGGCTTTGCCTTCCGCCTAGGCTAAGTTAGAGATTTTCTCAAAGGTATAAAAAAGGGTTCAGATGCTGAACTCTCATTAAAAAAAAAAAAAAAAGACTATTGTCCACTGTAAGAAGCAGGAAGAAGGGCATTCCATGCAGAGTGAACAGTATTGGAAAGTCAGACAGGGCTTCAGTTGATCCTGCCACTTAAATAGTGTACTACTCATGACAGCTTAATTCTTGCTAACACTGCATTAGAACTGCTCTTTGTTGAGCAGAGTTGTAATTCTACTGCATTTGTACGTATTAGAGAGTTTAACCTAATTACAATTGATTTGGGAGTTGCAATCCTTGTTTGTTTTCTCCTTTCTACATCTTTAAAACACTTTACAAGATCACTGTTTACAAGATCTGCTCCTGAATCAGAAATGTGTGTTTGACAATGATCGCCTAAGGTGCGCAGTAATTTGGAAATAAATAAGGGAAATTCAAACCTCATTATATGCTCAGGTATTTTGAATAGTTTTTTATTTTAATTATGAAAATATTCAAAATGGGAAAAGTTGAAAGAAAAGTACAATTAACACCAAGATATTCACCATCTTGATTCAATTCAGTAACTGCTAGCATTCTGCCATATTTTCTTTATCTCTGTGTACATAGTCTTTTTTTCTGAGCCATTTTAAAATAAGTTACATATGACATGATATTTTAGTCACCTCCAAAAAGTAAGGACATTCTCCTACATGTCCATAATTTCGTTATTATATCTAAAAAAGTTAATAGTAATTCCTCAAGGGGATTTCACACCAGCACACATTCAGATTTCCTCAGTTATCCCCAAAATGTCTCCTATAACTGATTCATTCAAATAAAGGTCCTATTAAGAACCACACACTACATTTGGTTGTTATTTCCCTTAAGTCTCTTTTAATCTAGAATTTCCCTTTTGAAGAGACCAAGTTATTTGTTTTGTCCAGTAATCTGGGTCCTGGATTGGTATGACTGTTTCTTTGTAGCCCTGTTCAACTGGTTCTTCCAGTATTTCCTGTAAAACGAAATGCTGTATTTACAGGCTTATTTAGATTCAGGTTAAATATATTTGGCAAGAATACCCTGTACTTCTGTGCTCTGTATATTTCATCTGTGATGAAAATATACAATTGAATGAATTGTATACATTGATTACAATTCAATACATTGAGTACAATGAAATATACATTGAATTATATCAGGAAGCTCATGGTGGTCAGTTGTCTTTGTCTTTTAGTTTGGGGAGGAGACAGCAAAAATAATGCACATCAGGGTTATGAGGCAAAACAGTCTAAGACAGGGTCATAGCAGGACTCAAGGTGTGGAGAGAAGAGGTAACCAGCCCATGACTGGGGTGCTGTCAGCTTCTAAGCACTAAGCTTCAGGCTGACTTGCTCACCTGAGACAAGAGACACTCATCTTTTTTTTTTTTTTTTTCTTTTAAGTCTTTATTGAATTTGTAACAATATTGCTTATGTTTTGGTTTTTTGACCAAGAGGTATGGGGATCTTAGCTCTCCAGTTAGGGATCAAACCCACAACCCCTGCACTGGAAGGCAAAATCCTAACCGCTGGACCACCAGGAAAGTTCCAAGAGACACTCATCTTGACAGTATTAATGAAGGAGGGCAAAGACGCTGGCTGCAGTCTGAAGATAGGTCCTCCTCTCTAGCTCAGAGGACAGGAAGATCTCAGCCTAGCCCCTGAACAAGTCTTTCTTGCCCTGTCCTGGGAGAAGACTAGCCTGATTTTCTAACAAGGAAAGCAGTACATCAACATTTATTTCTTGGGAGCTACGGAGCTGTGAGAATTTAGGGTCTGGGGTATTTACATGGGCCCAGAGGCCAAACACCGGAATTAGTGTCACTGTCAGCTCTAACACACCAGTAGAAGCCCAAAAATGGCATTAAGAAATCCTCTGGAAAGCTGGTGAGGAAGTGTGACTCCTGGAGTGCTTTCAAGTTTGTAGGTGCAATAACAGACACTTAAGGACCCAGGATTAGCGGCCCCAGTGGACAGAATTAGCCAAGGCAATACAGTAACAACTGGCACCCCCAGGGTGGTCTAGAGCAGGATTTCTCAACCTAGCCACTACTGACAGTTGGGGCTGAATAATTCTTTATTGTGGAGGCCATCCTCTGCATGGCAGGATGTTTCGTGACAGCCCTGGCCTCTACCCACTAGATGCCAACTGCACCCCAACCATAGCTGTGACAATGAACAGTTTCTCTAGACATTGCCAAATGGCCCAGGCAGGGGCAGAGAGGTAAAACTGTGTCCCTGGTTTTGAATCACTGATCCAAAGGAAGGGTCAGTTAGGTAGCAGTAGGGTTTTCCACCAAGAGACTAACACCAGGCTCTATACTGAAACCTCTTACATACATTCAGTTCAGTTCAGTTCAGTTTAGTCACTCAGTTGTGTCCGACGCTTTGCGACCCCATGAATCACAGCATGCCAAGCCTCCCTGTCCATCACCAACTCCCAGAGTCCACCCAAACCCATGTCCATTGAGTCGATGATGCCATCCAACCATCTTACCCTCTGTCGTCCCCTTCTTTTCCTGGCCTCAATCTTTCCCAGCATCAGGGTCTTTTCAAATGAATCAGTTCTTCGCATCAGGTGGCCAAAGTATTGGAGCTTCAGCTTCAACATCAGTCCTTCCAATGAACACCCAGGAGTGATCTCCTTTAGGATGGACTGGTTGGATCTCCTTGCAGTCTAAGGGACTCTCAAGAGTCTGCTCCAACACCACAGTTCAAAAGCATCAATTTTTCGGTGCTCAGCTTTCTTTATAGTCCAACTCTCACATCCATACATGACCACTGGAAAAACTATAGCCTTGACCAGAAGGACCTTTGTTGGCAAAGTGATGTCCCTGCTTTTTAATATGCTATCTAGGTTGATCATAACTTTCCTTCCAAGGAGTTACATACATTAGTGCATCTCAATTAGACAGCAGCTCTGTGAGGTAGGGGTACTGTCTCAAATTTTAAGCTGAGAAAAGTTCTCAGCAAGGTTCTATGATGTGGCTAAGGTTCTGTCCAGGGTCTATCCCACTTTAAATCTAATTATTGGTCTTCCCTGGTGGTTCAGTGCTAAAGAACCTACCTGCCAATGCAGGAGACACGGGTCCTATCCCTGATCCAGGAGGATCCCACAGGCCGTGAGGAAACTAAGCCCGTGAGCTACAGCTACTGAGGCCCAAGTGCCCTAGAGCCCGTACTCCACAACGGAAGAGGCCACTGCAGTGAGAAGCCCATGCACCAAACCTAGGGAGTAGTCTCCACTCACCACAACTAAAGAAAAGCCCTCACAGCAGTGAAGACCCAGCACAGCCAAAAATAAATAAATAAATAAAATTATAAACCTAATTGTGTGTCTGTATCCCCAGCTGCCTCTCTCTCTGGCAGCAGGGAGCCGCTGCCATAACACCAGCATCTAGCCCGGTTTCTGGCACTGAACTTCAAAGCAGGTGAGGAGTATGAGGGACAGTCTTGAAGGAGCTTTTTTAGCTCAGGGCGGGGAGTAGCTTCCAGCTCAGCATCAGTAATTTGGTTGTTCAAGGGCACAGGGAAGTTTCCACTGGTGGTCTTCATGGGGCTGCTGCTACTTGGCCTGCCAAAGACATGAGGAAGGGACAGCCAAGAGGGTCGCAGAGACCTGGCTTGAGGGTTGGGAGAACATGGAACGTGTTAAAAACATGGAAGGGAAACGTGGTGGGTCCCTGAGAAATAATGAGAAGATTATCCTTAAGTTCTTTAAGTAATGTATAAGATCCTGGCTCCAGAGAAGCCTGAGATAATTCAGGAGTTGCAGCATGAGAACAGTACCTGGACAGACTGCACCTCCACGGAAACAGTGGAGTTGAAAGCAATTCAGCAGATACCCTCGTAAGGAAGGCGGGGCAGGGCTTGATGCACTGAGTCCAAAGGAGTCTGGAGAAGTACCCAGCCCCAGTAGAACCTATGGGATACACTGAGGCGAGCACATACCTGTAATGAAGCCTTTTCCAACCACTCTAGCAGATCTTTCTCTTCTCTGAATTCCAGTTACTTTTGTCAGTATTTTGCAGTCCTCAGAGTTTTATTGTTCTCCGCTTTAGAGTCAGTTTTCAGGTGGCACTTGTTTCAAGTGTATTGGTTTTGTCTTCCTAACTGGACTATAAATTCTTTTGTTTATGGTCAATAACCAAGATCTATTTCTTGATAGTCCCTCAGCAAATGCTGAGTGCATAAAGGTGTTCAGTAAATTGTTAATTGATTTTGAAAGACAAATTACAAAAATAATCAAGGATAGGGTAACTATAAAATCACTGAAGAATGTGGTAAACAGCAAAGGCTTGAAAAAGAAATCTAGTAACAAGTATTTTTCAATTTTTTTTTTCTGGAAACATTCCACTGCTTCAAGAGAATGTCATTTGTTCAACAAGTATATATTGTCATCGATGTTCTTGAAGTTGGAAATATAGGAGTAAGACAGAAATCTCTGCCCTCGTGCAAGTATAAGCCACATGAAATTATCTCTGTCATATTTCCCTGGATCCTACTACCACACAAAGTTAAAGACACACAATGAGCTTTTCACAAAGGTAAAACTTTAGTTCAGCATTATCTAATATAATTTTAGCTACATATGTAATGTAAAAAATTCCAGTAGCTACACTTTTTAAAAAGTAAAAGGAAATAGGTGAAATTAATTTCAAAAGATTTTTAATGAAATGTATCTAACATATTATTTCCACATATAATCAATATCTTTACTGATGAGATCATTTACATTATTTTTTGTACTAGGTCTTCAAAATCCTGTGTGTATATCATATAACAACACATCTCAATACAGAGTACACACATGTGGCTAGTGGCTACCATATTGGATAATGTAGATATAGTCATTTTTAAGTAGCTTATTGGATTAGACTATCACATCTATGACAGTTATGTGTGCTAAGTCACTTCAGTTGTGCCTGACTCTGTGAGACCCCATGGACTGTAGCTCACCAGGCTCCTCTGTCCATGGGATTCTCCAGGCAAGAATACTGGAGTGGGTTGCCGTTCTCTTCTCCAAGGGATCTTCCCAATCTAGGGATCAAACCTGTAACTCCTGTGTCTCTTGCATTGGCAGGAGGGTTCTTTACCACTAGCGCCACCTTGGAAGCCCCTTATGATGGTTATATCAATGTGTTAATAAAGTTAACTAAACAGGAGTTAAGTTTAGGCATTATCCCCTACACCCTGGAAATGTCTTTGGAGTCCTTAATTTAAATGTGATATATTAATGTGAATTCCTACTCCCAGGAGCCTATCTTTCAAAACTTCATCCTTGGAAAGGTCTATATAGCCCAGACATATTGAATATTTTTCCAGAATGGTCTAGATATCCAGTAGTCCAGAAAGTACCACAGCATTAAATTATAATTCGCATTATTTTTGCAATAAACTTGATAAGCAAGTTCAAGAAGGACCAGTGGGAAAAAGAAACAACATCTCTGATGCTCATCACATTTTTACAAAGTATAAAATGGTAAAATCCTCATCAAACCAGCAACAAAAAAATTTAGTTGTATTCCCACTATGAAACAAGTTTCTTTTTATGCTTTTATTTCACATGATTAATGCAATTTGTATCTAACATGAATATTTATCTTCAGTGCATATTATGACCATAGCCAGCTAAGCGCATAGAAAATAAGCTCATGAGGGTCCCAAATACTTTTGGTTTCTCACGTATTTTGATAAAAGAGAAAATAATAACCAACAAGGAATAATGTGGAGAATAAATGGAGGTTACTGGATTAGGAATCTGGCTTTTAGTTTCTAATACCTAGTTCTCTACAAATCAGTGGGATAACTGAGGACATTGCTGTCATTTAATCTCTTAGGACATTATTGATCTAACCTATAAAACTAGAAGGGTAGATGGGAATCAAACTACTTTTGGACTAGATGATGTCTCAAATTCCTGAAACTTTTTCAGGAGAGTTTTCAATGGCCCAAATTCTATATACACAATATTTTAGATTATAATGAAGTCATGTTCCATTTACTAACCAACACTTTTTGTGAGAAGAAAAACTCCATTTGAAAGCAATTCAAACATGAGGAAAATGGGGACAAGGCTTCAAATGATGAAAATGTCTTTGCTATGAGGAAACTGAGGAAGTAGTCTTCTATAAAGTGAAAAAGCCAGAAGGTTTCGGGGGAAAGAATTGTGAATCAGGAAATCACGGTTCTAGTCCTAAATCCAGCCCTAACTTTTTAAATTTTGTAAAATCCTTAAATCTGTCATCACATCTTCTATACAATGACAGTAATTGGCTCTAAGAGTGTCTATGTGAGAGTCAGAAGAGCTAATATATTTAAAAGCACTTTGAAAAGTTGTACAAATTTAAGATATTAGCATTAGCAAAGTACATTAGGAACTATCTCTAGGACACTGTTCACAATTCATAGTTTTAAACTAACTGGTTCCGGAAGAGTTATTTTTAACCATAAAAAAATGAATGTAAAATATATCAGAGAATTACGTAACAAGCACTCATGTAACCCCTACCTGGAATTTAATGTAAATAGTTTGATTAAAACATCAGGTTGCACACCTTAAATCTATATAATTTTTGTAATTATATCTCAATAAAACTGGAAACAAAAATGTACATGGTTTTTCACATTTGCTTCAAAATTTTTTAAGATATAAAACTTTGAAATAACATATAAAATCCCCTTTAGTGCTTTCTGACCCGCTCTATGTAAAAAAAGGGAAAGTGTTAGTCACTCAGTTGTGTCCGACTCTTTGAGACCCCCATGGACTGTAGTCCTCCAGGCTTCTCTGTCCATGGGATTCTTCAGGCAAGAATACTGGAGTGAGTTGCCATTCCCTTCTCCAGGGGATCTTCCCAACCCAGGTATCAAAGCCGGGTCCCCCTTGCACGCAGTTTCTTTACCATCTGAGCCATTCCATCCTAACCCCTAATGAATGTTGTGTATATCATCCCAGTCCATATTTTTATACTTTATTATGAAAATGTATATTGTGTCATTTGTAGAGATGGACCTGGAGTCTGTCATACAGAGTAAAGTGAGTCAGAAAAAGAAAAAAAAAAATATTGTGTTACATAGTAACGTATATTTGTGAAATCCAGAAAAATGCTACACGTGAACCTATTTGCAGGGCAGAAATAGAGACGCAGACATAGAGAACAGATGTGTGGACACAGGGTAGGGAAGGGGAAGGTGGGACAAACTGGGAGATTAGGATTGACAGATACACATTACCATGTGTAAAATAGCTAGCTAGCAAAAACCTGAGCTCTGTAGCACAGGGAGCTTACTTTTTATAGCACAGGGAAATTCACTTTGTTGTACAGAAGAAACTAACACAACACTTAAACCAATTAGGGATGCCTGAGTAGTTGCTTCAGTCATGACTGACACTTTGTAGCCTGGCTGGCTCCTCTGTCCATGGAATTTTCCAGGCAAGGATACTGGAAGGGGCTTCCATGCCTCCTCCAGGGAATCTTCCTAACCCAGAGATCGAACCAACGTCTCATGTCACCTGCATTGCAGGTGGGTTCTTTACCACTAGTGCCACGTGAGAAACCTGTAATGCAATTATATTCCAATTTAAAATATGTAAAGTAGAAAAATAGTACATCTGTAAATAATAAGGTATTGGTTTAAGTCACATATACTGTAAAATTCATATATATACTCAGTTTGAACTTCATTCACTTTTTTTTTCATAATCTGATCACACTGATAGTTCTAGTTTGAGTGCTGGTAATGGTAATCCATTTATGAATATATCACAATCTGTTTATCTACTAAAAGTATTTTTTAGACAGCATTCACTGGATTATGAAATGAAATCACAGGATCTGTGGAGGTGTGGAAAGGACCTTGGAGATCATCTTGTATAGGGTTTCTTAAGCTGAGTTCATAGAATCTCTTCTATAAATGAGATTTACAAGATCTAAGAAATTTTGAGCATTCGTGGAATGAGCATTTTCTGCAGAAAGAACCAAAGCTTCCACCATATTCTCAAAGGGATAAATGTGCTAAATAGTTATGTCTTAGTAATGTCCTAAGAGGGTTGAGAACATGTGGTCTAGTTCCATTCTCTCATTTGATATATAAGACTGAGCTCCAGAGAGGTTAAGCAATTCACACAAAATCAAAGTGACAATAGAGCCTGTGGGCAGACTCAGGTCTACCTATTGCTTTTTCAATACATCACATGGGTGGGGTTTTGTGCTTGCTTGTTTCTTGATTTCTCACACAATATGAGTTAAATTCCTTTCAACTGCTAGTCTACAAAGTAAAATTCAATCTTTTTTCTCTTTTAATTATTACTTTTAATAATTATTATTCACTGCTGGTGAGAAGGTGGTAAAATTGGTATACTCCTGTATTACTGGTGGTGTTGTAAATCAACAGAGTCTTTTGGTAAATAATATAAGATGATGAAGTGCCAATAAAACATTGAGCCTTTTGGCTTAATTGTTTTCATATTGAGAAAAAAATTTCTAAAACTGGACAAAGCCACAAGCACAAGATCAATACAGTATCATTTGTAATATTGGAAAATATCCACAAACAGGATAATGGATAAATCATGGTATGTCCACTCCATTGAATACTATGTAGGTAATTAAAATCAAATGTTAAATTGATTTTAAAATGTTTTATAAAAATTTTTTATAAAAAGTTTTATAAAATGTTAAGCAACAGGATGAAATACTTACAACATAATATTAAGTGAGAAAAGGGATACAAAATTGGTTTACATGATGATGACAATTTTGTAAAGAGCACAAGAGAAAAAGTTAGAACTACAACAAATGGTAACTAGCCATTCAATGTTTCTAGATGCAAAATCTTAAGTAATTATGGCCATAACTTTTAAAAAGTAAATAAAAACGATCACTGGATCCAAATGCAATGGTTTTTAATAATTCTTCCTCCCCCATTCAGCTTAAAAAATTGAGATTTTTTTGTAATACAATTTCATAAGCATTGGAATGCTGCCTCCAAAATTATGTGTAACATTACCAATTACAAGTTGGTTGATTGCTCTCAAGTCAACTGGCCAAACAGGGACTCAACAGCTCTACACAATGTTGGACACTGATTTCTCTGTTGTTGTCCTTAACTGAATAGAACTGGCTTCTGCAGTTACCTCACAAAAATCATTTTATAATATTTTATGTATGAACTTAGGAAGATTTTTCTGAAAGCAGAGTTTTCTTTTTAAAGTTTTGATGTTTAAATTTATTATTTCGTTTTAAACATTTTCTTGATGATGGGTCTGCTTTTTGCCCTATGTTCTTCTGCTATTTCTGTTGGGTTGAGCTATCAAATTGGAACAGCCATGAATACATCTAAAATCAACTCATTTCCAGTCTCTAAACACATACACACAAATGCAAATATTTTCGTTTCTTTCCTTCCCGGTCAATAAACATTTATAATGAAATACATATACATATATACATACACGGCTTCCCTGGCGGCTCAGTGGTAAAGAACCCGCCTGCCAATGCAGGAGACACGGTTCAATCCCTGGATAGGGAGGATCCCCTGGAGAAGCAAATGTCAACCTGCTCCAGTATTCTTGCCTGGGAAATCCCATGGACAGAGGAGTCGGGCGGGCTATTATATAGTACTTGCGGTCGCAAAGAGTCGGACTCTGCTGAGAGATTGAGCACGAACAAGCTCCCATACCAGCAGGGGGCGAAATACAATAGGGATAAATTTGACAAGCTGTATAGATTTTTCTTGCTTTAGCGACTTAGCAATAGCAAAAATCCAGCACCACCGCCGCAAAACAATTGATACTCCAATGTAAAGTGATGCAGTCTCCGTACATCTTACAGCTATTGAGTTGTAAAGAGATGCGGGTCTATTTTAGCGCTTCAAGTTAAGTCGTCTAGAACATTGCAGAGGCGGGATAAACCGTGATGAACTGCTTTTGTCCTTCTCTTTCCCCTGATTTGTGTAATTCCTCCACTCAAAAGGGTGGACACTTCTCTGTGGCTGGTGGGGGGTGGGTGGTGTTTTCCATCCTTGTTTCTTTGCGTAGCTGCTGAGCTTTGCTGTTTTGGAACTATTTTAAATTATTCAAATTGTCTGTGCAAGTAAGAAGGAGCAGCCGGTAGCGCTCACGACTGCCGGATAGGATCCCAGGCTCATCGTCCCAGACGATAACAATAATCCCCGCAGTCTTGCAGTCTGGTTCTTACAGTGGCTGGCGTTCTAACAGATATTCACTACAAAGGAAGGGGAAAGGTTGTAAGAACGCAAACGGTCAAGGCTGACGACAGAAAAATGTTATGACCGCTGTTATAGAAACGCGGAAGTTAATTTTATTTCTTTACTTTAATCGAATAGTCTTACGCAGCATATGTGAATAAACGACCACCGTCTCAATCTGTTAGCAAAATCCCCCCAATTTTTGTTGTTGTTGGTCTCAAAGACGGTTTTCAGTTCGGCGGGTGCTTTCCCTCTTGCTTCCCATTTTAAATTTGATTTAACTCTTCTTACATATCAACTTCCTCTTCTGTCAGCGTAAATTAAAAAGAGGAAGGGACTTAGACTGTGACGAAAAAGTCGTTTTTCGTGGCGAAAAGGGCAAGCTAATAAATGCTCTCCAGTAGGCTTCTGGTGAAGATACAGTTCTGTACCTCAAAACCTTTGCACATTTTACTTGGAGAGCAAAAGAGTTAAGACGGTCTCGAGCTGAACGTTAATCTTAGCGGGTTGAGGAGCACCTGCCCCTTGCCCGGAGCGCTGCCTCAGGAGCGGCGGAGTGCGGGAGGACCTTTCCCCCCACCCCGCAGCTCGATGACTCGCTAGGAAGTCAGGAAAAAGGGCAGCTTGCCCGCACCCAAAATGGCTGCCGGCGCTCTGTACGATGGCGCCTGCGCAGGGGTAAGCATTCTGTGACACAGATTCCCCCTGTGTGTCCTCCCCCACCCCACCCCTTCGGCACCCACCAGCGCCGGGCCCCGACCCAGCCACCTGCGCCCGGAAGTGACGTGTCAGCGGCAGCGGTTCCCCCGCTGCATGATGGGAGTGTGTGTGGAGTGGGCGGGGGGTCTCCGCGGAGGAGGAGGTGGAGGCGGCGGCGGCGACGGCGGCGGCGACGGCGGCGGCGGCGGAAGAGGGCGGAGGGTAATGGGATGGGGGTCTCGCGGCAGCACTGAAACTCCGGGTGGGCGTCCATGGCGCTGCTTCGCTGACAGGGCTGTGAGCAGCCTGCCTTCCGCTCTTACCAGCGCCGCGTCCGAATAGCCGGTCCTTCCCCGGGGAGCCAGTTCCTCCCCGGGCCCCTGAGCCATGCCCATCGCGGCCGCCCCGGACGAGCCAGGTAAGCTTCACCAGCTTTCCCAGCCGCGCGGGGAAAAGAGGTTAGGAGACTTGGCCCGGCCCACCGGCCGGATCCTCGCCTGGGCCGGGGACACCTGCCCGCTGCGGATCCGGGGGCTGCGGGGACGTTGCCGGCTCTGCGGGCCTGCGGGCTCCCGGCTCTGTCCTCTTCTACAGCGGGTGCGGGGACGCCGGCGGCGGCGGCGTCTGAGGCGCACGGCCCCTCCTCGCCCTCCCGGGCACCGGCCGGCGAAGTGAGAGCTTTTCCCACGTCCCTGGCCGTCGCCGACTCGCCCTGCCCCTCCGCTTCCACCTGCCCTCGGCTCTGCACCGGCCGCTCCCTCCCGGGAGCTTGTTGAGAAGTTTGGGGCTTTGCTCCTGCTTCCTCGTTCTCCCTCCCCCTCCCTCGTGACAGGTGTAAACACTGCCTGCTTTGCCCAGGCCCCAGGCCAGCGGCGACCAGAGTGTGCTGCTTCCTAGGGTCTCTGAAGCAAACAGCTTTTGAATCCTCCAGCAGGCAGAGGAGACTGCACCAAAGCTCATTCATCCTTTCCTGAGAGGACCTTTTCTGCTCCCTTCTTGCACTGCTCAAGAAATCGCCTGCGTCCCCTTCCCAGACTGCGTGCGAAAAGTTGGACCTTTATTCTTGAAGTGCCCAGTTTGGCAGCTGCTACATCTTGCTTGGGCAGGGGACATAGTATAAGGTAAATAGTGATAGGATCCTTTCACCAGTGGGAAAGTACTGAGAATGCTTAGGTTTTACTCTTGCTGGTTAGTTCACGTTGATTTCGCACTGAATCTTCCGTTGGGGCCAAGGGAAGGACTAACCCAGACATGGAAATATTTTACTGGGGAGCAAATGAAACAAAATCGGTAGTTCCGTTTCAAAGTTCTCACTTTAGGAGAAGTAAAACTCTTGAACTTTAATCTTCCCTTTCATCAGCTACGTTTTTGTCTTTGGTGGAATGGGACAGGGAGATAGTTTAATCTTTGAGGTTGCATTTAACTATTGCTTTCCATTAACCTTTTAGACGTGATTATATGCCAAAACTCTAAGGGAAACAGCTGTTTCAACGCTATTGTGTTGATACAATCTACACAGTTACTCTACATTTTATGTGCTTTGCTGACTTCGTCAGTATTGGCCTTTGTAGTAGTCATTTTTAATTCTTTGCAGAAATATTTGAAGAATTTATGGTAGTCTTCAAAATTTTGTTCATGAAGATATCTCACATGGATTAAAAAACAGATCCTGTGTAAAACATCTAGCCCAGTAAATGTTAACCTTTATTAAGTGCTCATTAGATCGAATTCTTCCATTTATATATCTTTTGATATATTAATCTTCAAGGCATAGATACCTTTTAATAGATATCTATTAAAAACATAGATAAATCTTTTTAAAGTGCTTGAAAGAAATTCACTAGAATTCACATAGTATGTAGGACATTTAGGTTTTGTTATTTTTTGATCTTTTGACCTAGAGACTATTATAAAAGTAATCTTGTCCTCAAAGAAAGTACATCCACAATTGCATCGATAAATTTTACAGAATCCAGTTGCCTATGAAAATCTTGTAGGTGAATCCTATTTTAAAATAGATCATTTTAAATTTTAATTTCTTCCTACTTAGAGAAAAACTGGTTCAGAGAAATAGTGAAATTTATCAAATAATGTTTTATTTTGTGTGAATTTTACTAAAGTGCCTCCCTTAACAGTCTAATAAATCTTTGATTAGCATCTCATTGAGGGATTACCCCTTCGTCTCCCTAGCCTACCCCCAAAAACTCATAAAAGGAAGACGTTAAATTTTAGGTATTTTTAAGCGATCACACATTATTTAAATTAAATGTTTATATTCATGTTTAATTTTATCTAGAATTTATGAGTTAAAAATACACTTTTCTCTCTATGCTTAATATTTTCAATTCCTCTTTAAGTAGGCTAGCCTGAAATTCATAAATATTTCTAGTTTTTACACAATTTTGAAAGTATATGGTGTTACATGGATTATATATACATATCACTTTGATAATTAATCTTTTCTCAGTGTATATGCACATGTATACATAACATGACACACACAGTCACAGATTCCTTTGCAACTTTATATGATGTTACTAAACCAATGCACACTACTTCTATGAGCTAGATATTTATTTTTAGCCCTTGCAGCTTGCTGGATCTTAGTTCGCCCACCAAGGATTGAACCCATGCCCTTGGCAGTGATAGTGGCAAGTCCTAATTACTGGTTTGCCAGGGAACTCCCAGCAAGATTCTTTTCTGAGTGATTTATGTACACTCATTTAACTCACTTAATACTCGTAACAGTCCTGTAAACTGGTATTTATCCAGAGATGGTATTATCCTCACTTTTCAGAAAGGAAACTTAGGCACAGATATGTTAAGTAACTTGCCTGAGGTCAAGCAACTGGTGACAGAGCCAGGATTTAATAGGTTTATTTATCATATTTATATAGTTTTTAAAGCATCCCAATAGAGTATATTTTATAGGAATCGTATAGCATCACCAACTCAATGGACATGAATTTGAGGAAACTCCGGGAGATGGTGAAGGACAGGGGGGCCTGACGTGCTGCAGTCCATGGGGTTGCAAAAAGTCAAACTTTTAACAACTGAATGACAACAACAAATAATACGTAACAGAAGTATGAAAACATGCATTGCAATGATAAACTCCAAATCAAAGTAAAAGTTACTTCTGGAGAACTGGAGAGGAATAAAGGATCTAGGAAGAGCCCGTGGCTTTTCAACTTTAACTTTTAAATCTGAGGCAGATTTGGTAAAGATTAAGATTTAACACAGCCGGGTGGTGTGTACTTGATTGTCCATCATATGTATTTTTCTACACTTGGTTGTACACTTGAAATCATAGTAAAATACAAAGTTCAGGTTTTTCCTTTAAAAACAAAGTATCACTCTGTCTTTCAACAGCGTATATTTAAAAAGAGGACAGGAAGGAGTTAGTGTTATTTTGTGTTGATTTCCTTTTAAAATATAAGAAATTTTAGTTTGAAAATATTTGAATGAAGAATTGTTGGCCTCCTGAGCTTCCTCTGCAGTGACTTCCCTTGCTGGGGCTCTCCTTTACTAGCTGCCAGCCATCTCAACAGCCCTGTATCACACTTCCAGTTTCTATTTCTGGCCTCAGCCAAGGGTAGGGCTTAGGGGTCGGGATTAGACCTGTTCCCTAGGAAGGGGAAAGGTCTGAAACTATATGGAGGAGAAGGGGGACGCAGGGAAGTAAGGAGTTTGGGAAAAGTGAAAAAAGAGGAAAAATAGGTAATTTAAGGCTCCATCCTGTTATTTTTCAGTCACCACCACTCCTGTTCCAAATAACTATCTTAAATAAACCTTGTGAAGATAAATTGCTAATAAATTAAAGGTTGTCTGTATGCTTAAAACTTAATTTACAAGCACTATTTTGGTGAGTAGTTCCCAGAGGAAAATTAAGTTGTAAATTAGAATAAATTCATTGCATGTTCTATTTATATAAATATTTATAGCATGCCACAAACCCTTCCAACTAAATATCTACTAACATCATGATATTCTCTTCCTTCCATTCATACAGCAGATACGTATTGAGCACTCACTATATGTCAGGCCTTGTTCTAGGTGCTGGAAACACTGAAATTATCAAATTTAAACAAAAACAGTAGCCCTCGTAGAGCTTCAGTGTCTTGGCATTTTTGTATATGTGTGCGCACATGAATGTTTGTGTACGGGACTCAATGATTTAGAGGGTGAGAGGACAGTGCTCTATCTAGAACTTTGTGGAAATTCTCATGACTTTGGTTTTCTGCTGTGTGAGATGGGAAGCTGTTGCAGGGTTTTTGAGTAGCGATGTGACTATATCTTAAAAGGATCTGTCTGGCCGCTGTAGAGAAAGTAGCTTATAGGAGTACAAGAGTGGCAGCCGGAAGATTTCATTAGAAATTGTTGACTGATACAGCTAAACATCATCATTATGATCATTTCATAAGGAATACAGATGTCAGCTCTAAATGTAGTACACTGTATACTGTTGCAGAAATTAAAAATGAATAGATGATAGCAGTGCCTTGAACCAAGATGGTAGCAAGATGGAACCAAGATGATGAGAAGTGGTAGGACAGTTTCTTGAATTGGAACCTCAACAAATTTGCCCATTGTTAAACTCAAAAAACTTAGAGGTACTTGATCCTTTCTGAGAAGTCAAGGCCCTCATAGCCTACTTTCCCAGTACACTGCCTACTCCCTTCATATATCCTACATTTCAGCCAAACTCTATAATGTGACTTCCTGCTCTCTTTGACAGTCACTTCATGCTTTATCTTTTGTGCCTGCCATTTCCTCTGTCAGTTAAAATCCTTATTTCAAATTCTCTTTCATAAAGTTTTTTCTCATTTTCATTCACTACTCTTCCCAATCAAGTGAGGTCTTTTTCTTAGACTCCTTATAACCACATTTTACTTTATTTGATGTTTATATTCTGCTTTGCATTAATTACTTGTACTGTTTTCTTATGTTGCTCCTCCTAATTAAAGTTTCTTTAAGCTTGTGACTCCATTTACTCAATTCTACCCCTTATAGAACCTAGCAGTATTGTATGCAGTAGATACTCAATAAAATGTATATATAGTTTAATTTTCTAAAGTCTTATTATAGAAGCATATAAAAGCATTGTAGAAAATAATAAAGCAATTTACATTCACATTACCCAGAAATCCCACTGTTAACAGTTTAGTGCCTATTATTCCATACATATATATATATATATATATACTTTTTACCAGAATGGAATCTTATCATGCAGACTGTTTTGTAGGTTGTTTAGTTTTATTCAGTTAGACTCCTATACCACTTCAAAAAATTAATATTCAAGGCCATATTCAAATTCTCCCCCCTTTGACCCAAAAATGTTCCTTTATAGCTGACTTGCCTAAAACAGCATCCACCTGGGACAGAGTAGCACTCATGTTATATATTTAAAGGAATTATAGTAAAAATAATATTACTAGTCATCACACCACAAAAAAAGAACTGGAAGCATTTTGGTGTTTTACACTTAGTTTTATTTTTTTCCCTAAGGACATATGAGTGTCATACACACTGTGTGTATGTATGAGTCATATCATATCTCAGTGAACAATTTGTAGGTAAATCTTTGTCTCTGGTTATTCCCATATGACTAAGTCTTAGAAGTGGAGTTATTAAATCAAAGGGAAAGCCAATGACTTTCCAAGAGGTCGTGATAAAGTCACTTCTACCAGCAGTGGTTGAGAGCACTGCTCTTCCCGTAATCTGCTCAAGTGGTCAATAAATATACAGTCTTAAAATTGTTTACCTGAATTTTTATTTTGAATTTAGGCTTTTCAGCAGCATAGGATGTTTGCATAATTTAAATTTTTTTGAAGGATTTAAATGTGATACATATCCTTGTTGATAGAGGTTAACTGTTTAATGTCATGCTCTTTTAAAAATAATTCTGATTCTGTTAGCATGCTATTTGATCTTCCGTGATAGCTCAGTTGGTAATCTTTTGGTCTTCCGTGATAGCTCAGCTGGTAAAAGACTACACCTGCAATACAGGAGACCCCGGTTCAATTCCTGGGTCAGGAAGATCACCTGGAGAAGGGATAGGCTACCTACTCCAGTATTCTTGCCCGGAGAAGCCCATGAATAGAGGAGCCTGGCAGGCTACAGTCTATGGGCTGGCAAGAGTTGGACACGACTAAGTGACTAAGCACACAGCACCCACTCCAGTATTCTTGGGCATCCCTTGTGGCTCAGCTGGTAAAGAATCCGCCTGCAAAGTGGGAGTCCTGAGTTCTAGCCCTAGGTTGGGAAGATCCCTGGAGAAGGGAAAAGCTACCCACTCCAGTATTCTAGCCTGGAGAATTCCATGGACTTTATAGCCCATGGGGTCGCAAAGAGTCAGATACAACTGAGCAATTTTCGCTTTCACTTTAGTTATAAGAAATAGAATATTTTCTTCTAGGACTATGTTGTACAGAGGAGAAGCCAATAGCCACATGTGGCATTTGAGATAAAGCTAGTCCAAATAAGATGTGTTTTATTAAATGTAAAATGCACACCAGATTTAAAAAACTAATGTAAAATACAGATTTTACATTATTAAGATAATTGGATACTTGGGTTAAGTAAAATATATTAAATTTCACCTGTTTCTTTTTTAATCAGCTGCGGAGTATTTTAAATTGTGTATGTGGCTTTACTGTTTTTCTGTTGGATAGTGCTGCTCTAGGGCATGACATTTTTATCCATGGAAGGGAAATACAAGGTAACTTTATTGCTTTAGACAGTATTTAATAGGTTTCTTAAATTACCTTCTACATTTAGGCCTATCTGTGTGTTTTCCCTAGTATACTCAGTTTGCAGTGATTTTTGAAATTATGTTTCTTTTTACAAACTCTAACTTACTGCACTTCTTAATGTTCTGAAAGAAATATGTGTAGTAGGAGTTGGGGGAGGGTGTTAGGAAACTTACTTGAGGAATTGGTTACTCTTTTAAGAATTTAAGCATTTGTGGGCATGTTTTGTGCAATAAACAGCAGATGTAAAAGCCCTTAGCATATAAGAATGTTATTGTCTGACTTTTCAAAAATTGAAAGAAGGCCTTGTTGTCGTTGTTCAGTTGCTGAGTCGTATCCAACTCTTAGTGACCCCATGGACTGCAGCATGCCAGGCTTCCCTGTCCTTCGGTATCTCCAGGAGTTTGCTCAGACTCATGTCCATTGAGTCAGTCAGTGATGCCATCCAACCATCTCATCCTCTGTCACCCCTGTCTCCTCCTGCCTTCAATCTTTCCCAACATCAGAATCTTTTCCAGTGAGTAGGCTCTTCATATCATGTGGCCAAAGTATTGAAGCTTCAGCATCAATCCTTCCAATGAATATTGAGGACTGATTTCCTTTAGGATGGACTGATTGGATCTCCTTGTTGTTCAAAGAACACTCAAGTCTTTCCAGCACCACTGTTCGAAAGCATAAAATCTTGGGGGAAGGGAGAGGGAATCTGTGACTGGCGAGATCTCAGCCTGGAAATGGCTTAGACTATATTAAAGACCTTTTAAAAGTCTTTATCAGAAGCAGGGGATTGATGTGATCAGGTTAACTTTTTAAAAGGTTACCTGGGGAACGTCCGTGGATGTCCAGTAGTTAAAACTCCAGGCTTCCACTGCAGGGGGCCTGGGTTTGATCCCTAATCAGTTCAGTCAGTTCAGTCACTCAGTCATGTCCGACTCTTTGCAACCCCATGGACTTCAGCACACCAGGCTTCCCTGTCCTTCACCAACTCCCGGAGCTTGCTCAGACTCGTGTCCATCGAGTTGGTGATGCCATCCAACCATCTCATCCTCTGTGGTCCCCTTTTCCTCCTGCCCTCAGTCTTTCCCAGCATCAGGGTCTTTTCCAATGAGTCAGTTCTTAGCATCCCTAGTCAGGATCCTGCATACCACAGCCTGGGGTAGGGGCAGGAATCAAAGAAATAAATAAGTAAAAGATTACTTGGGTTGGGCATGATTGAGTACTAATGGGGGAGATTAGATAATGACAGCTTACATCAGAATGGAGTCAGGGGAATTGGAAAGAGGTACAGGTATACCATAATCGAGGGATTCATGAGATTAAAACTGTTCTTTAGAGATAGCAAAGGGAGGGGAGCTTTGTCAAGAAAGGCTCTGGAGTTTCTGACTTAGACACTGGATGGGTGTTGGGGCCATCTTCTTGGGGTGAAAGAGCTGTGAATGAGGACCAAATTTGAGAAAGAAAATCTTGGGTTCTGTCTTATTAAGTTCCAGGTCTTTGAGGAGCTCAAATGGAGAGGACTGAGGAGAAGTGATTTGCCTGGACTAGAGCTCAGGTTTGAGGGCTGGGCTGCAGGGGAAAATCAGGAGTCCTGGACTGTACTAATTAATAATTAAGGCTTAGGTGGATGAGATTGATTGAGGGAGAGTTAAGTAAGAATAGACCGTGGATGAAACCTGAAGGAACTTCTGCTACTAATTTGAGTATTTTCAGTACTTACAAGAAAATATTAGTTTGTTTTGAGGCCTACTCATAAGTGTGAAAGTAACGAATAAGTTGGATTAAATAAAGTCAGTTCAGTCGCTCAGTTGTGTCCTACTCTTTGCGACCCCATGGACTGCAGCACTCCAGGCCTCCTTGTCCATCACCAACTCCCAGAGTTTACTCAAACTCATGTCCATTGAGTCGGTGATGCCATCCAACCATCTCATCCTCTGTCATCCCCTTCTCTGCCTTCAGTCTTTCTCAGCATCAGGGTCTTTTCAGATGAGTCAGCTCTTCGCATCAGGTGGCCAAAGTATTGGAGTTTCAGCTTCAGCATCAGTCCTTCCAATGAATATTCAGGACTAATTTCCTTTAGGATTGACTGGTTGGATCTCCATGCAGTCCGGGGACTCACAAGAGTCCTCTCCAACACCACAGTTCAAAAGCATCAATTCTTCGGCACCTAGCTTTTATAGTCCAACTCTCACATCCATACACATGACCACTGGAAAAACCATAGCCTTGACTAGACAGACCTTTGTTGGCAAAGTAATGTCTCTGCTTTTTAATATGCTGTCTAGGTTGGTCATAACTTTTCTTCCAAGGAGCAAGCATCTTTTAATTTCATGCCTGTAGTCACCATCTGCAGTGATTTTGGAGCCCCCAAAAATAAAGTCAGCCACTATTTCTACTGTTTCCCCATCTATTTGCCATGAAATGATGGGACCAGATGCCATGATCTTAGTTTTCTGGATGTTGAGCTTTAAGCCAACTTTTTCCCTCTCCTCCTTCACTTTCATCAAGAGGCTCTTTAGTTCTTTGCTTTCTGCCTTAAGGGTGGTGTCATCTGCATATCTGAGGTTTTTGATACTTCTCCTGACAATCTTGATTCCAGCTTGTACTTCATCCAGCCCAGCTTTTCTCATGATGTACTCTGCATATAAGTTAAATAAGCACGGTGACAATATACAGCCTTGATGTACTCCTTTCCCTATTTGAAACCAGTCTGTTGTTCCATGTCCAGTTCTAACTCTTGCTTCTTGACCTACATACATACTGGTTTCTCAAGAGGCAGGTCAGGTGGTCTGGTAGTCCCGTCTCTTTGAGAATTTTCCACAGTTTGTTGTGATTCATACAGTCAGACTTTGGCATAGTCAATAAAGCAGAAATAGATGTTTTTCTGGAACTCTCTTGCTTTTTCTATGATCCAGCGGATGTTGGCAGTTTGATCTCTGGTTCCTCTGCCTTTTCTAAAATTAGTTTGAACATCTGGAAGTTCATGGTTCACGTACTGTTGAAACCTGGCTTGGAGAATTTTGAGCATTACTTGGCTAGCATGTGAGATGAGTGCAATTGTGCGGTAGTCTGAGCATTCTTTGGCATTGCCTTTCTTTGGGATTGGAATGAAAACTGACCTTTTCCAGTCCTGTGGCCACTGCTGAGTTTTCCAGATGTGCTGGCATATTTTCTGCAGCACTTTCACAGCATCATCTTTTAGGATTTAAAATAGTTCAACTGGAATTCTATCACTTCCACTAGCTTTGTTTGTAGTGTTGCTTCTTAAGGCCCACTTGACTTCATGCTCCAGGATGTCTGGCTCTACGTGAGTGATCATAGCATTGTGATTATCTGGGTCGTGAAGATCTTTTCTGTATAGTTCTGTGTACTCTTTGTCACCTTTTCTTAGTATCTTCTGTTTCCGTTGGGTCCATACCATATCAAATAAGTTAAATATTCCTTTTTGACTTTGCGTAGATAATCTCTTTGAGTAGATAATTTTTCTTTGAGTAGATAATCTAACACCTTTCTTATTTGATTATTTGGAAACATACCTTTTTCCTGCAATAGAAAACAAACTGGGCTTCCCTAATAACAAACAGGCTGAGAATATTTATGAATATATATTGGTGTTTTTGCTACATTAGTAAATCTGAGGAAAAATTGTGTAATTATCTCCATAAATACTGAAATGACATTTTAAAAAAGCCCATTTTCTGATTTTTTTAAACAACTTTAAGAATTATTAGAAAATTCTGTAATATGATCAAGCATATTTACCTCAGACCAAAAACCAGTATCTTAATCAAGGGGAAATACTAGATGCCAACTCTCACCATTATTAGATCTCATTTTGGAGGCAGTAGCCATCACAATCAATGAGGAAAACCAAGAGAGGTGAGAGTTGGGAAGGAAAAGGCAAACTAGCCCAGTCTGTTTCTGACGTGAAGGTACACAGTTTGGCTTTATAAACAGCACTCAGCAATTAGACCATAAGTGGGTGTGTTGTTGTTGCTGAGTTGTGTGCAAGACTCCTTGCAACCCCATGGACTGCAGCAAGCCAGGCTCCTCTGTTCTTCACAATCTCACAGAGATAAGTGAGCAGAAGGGGAAAAAAAAAGGTAAAATACTTAACAATAAACTTAATAACAAATTAAAAAACCCTACACTGCTACTCCAATTTTATTAACAATTCTGTGTTTAGATAATAGAAGTCATTCTGAGTCACATGTTCTTACTCTTTAAATGCTTCCTTTAAATGATACTTTTCAAAACAAAACTTCTAGGAGTAGGATCTTTAATCCTACACTAAGATCTTACATCTTAATGTGACCACAATTTTTTAAATGGATGCAGTGAATAACATTTCTGCTTCAGCCAACCTCCAAGTGGGCATTTTGTTGTTATGGTCTTCTTGATCACTGCTTGTGTTTTGTAGTATTTTTTGTTTTGCTGCAGTTTATCATCTTACATGTTGTTGTTGTTCAGTTGCTAAGTTGTGTCCAATTCTTTGTGACCCCAGGGACGGCAGCATGCCAGGCTTCCCTGTCCTTCACTGTTTCGAGTTTGCTTGAACTCATGTCCATTGAGTCAGTGATTTTATCTAACCATCTCATCTTCTGCGGCCCCTTTCTTCTCTTGCCCTCCATCTTTCCCAGCATCAGGGTCTTTTCCCAAGAGCCAGCATTTGGCATCAGGTGGCCAAAGAATCGGAGCTTCAGCATCAGTAATTGTTTATTGTATGGATGCAGAAATGTTAATGTGGAGTATTTGCAGATAAACACTTCTGCTACAGCAGCACTCAAAATCTGAAGCAGTAATTAATTTTCTTAAGGCTTTTGTTTTCAGTAGCTATTTTTAAACAATAATGAGCCTATTATTAAGAAATAATTTAACTCTCTCTTTTTTTTGGCTGTGCTGCACGGCTTGCAGAACCTCAGTTCCCTGGCTGGGGTGGAACCTGGGCAGTGGCAGCATGAAATCCTAACCAGTAGGCCACCAGGGAGCTCCCTAACTTTTTACACTGGATATTCTAGTAGCACCTTTGTTCCTTAAAAAAACTCTATAAGATTCAGGTACCAAATTCAAATTTTGTCTTAGCTGAAGCCAAAACAGAATGTTTGATTATTCATTACTTTTTACTTGTACTTAAATCACCATGTCTTCTTACTTCTTTCCATATTTAGGACTTATTCCTCTGTATCATAATGAGCCAGTAGATGACAGCTTTCTGTCTCATTAGGTTTCAGAAGTTTACTTGAAGCACAGTGCAAGTGTTAACTACCTGAATAAAAAATACAGATTTTAATCAGATTACCAGTGACCTTGGTTTCTGGAAGTGAAGAAAAGTTTCTGTCACTGCTGTTCACATATTTATTTCTTAGTGTTCAACTGCAAATGAAATTGTGATTAATTTTTTTAAATGTGGGGGTTTTTCCAAGATTTCTATAAGATTTAAATTATATACATAATTATAACTGTTTCAAGGATTAGTATAGTAATTTAAGTTTGATCGTTAAAGGAAAATTTTTTATTTTAATTTTTAAGAAAAGTGTTGAAGATTTATCCTAAACTTCTTGTTTTTGAAATCTCAAGAGAGCTAAATTTAATAGTGATTTTCTCATGTTATCTGACAGAACTTTAAGAAATATTTGTATAATCAAATCATTGTAAGTAAGGGAAAATGTTTTTTAAGAAAAAATACTATTTCATTGCTTTACCTATATTACTGAGTTCAGCAGTGGAGTTTAGAGACGTTTATGGTATCCCATACTCGATGGACATGAGTTTGAGTAAACTCCAGGAGTTGGTGATAGACAGGGAGGCCTGACGTGCTGCGATTTGTGGGGTCACAGAAAGTCAGACACGACTGAGCAACGGAACTGATGGTATCCCCAAGAATAATAAACTCCAGTAATATTTATATTCTCTGGAAACTTAACACAGTGGTTCTTAACCTTCACTTGCCATCAGAATTACCTTTGAAACTTATTTTTAATGCAGATATTCAGGCCATATTCTGTAAAAAGATCCTTTATTAAAAGTTAAGCTTGAAAAAAAAAAGTTAAGCTTGAGAAGCATTGGTTTATTGCCTACTAGAGGAAAAAAACATGGAAATAAATTTGATTCACTTTGTTAAATAAAATAGATATAAAGAATTATTTCAGACAAGCAACCTGACGTAATGAAAAGAGCTCTGATATTTTTAACGCTAGAACCCTGTTTTCTGAACATAACTCCTTATGGGACCTTGAGCAGATTTTCTTGACCTCTCTGAGCCTATTTCTTCTAAAAATGGATGATTGAGATTAAGTTGGATAGTGTATGAATAAGTACCTTGCCCAGTTCCTATCACATAATAACTTGATAAATATTGGTGATACTGCTTTACAGAAAGCACTGTGCCTGAATAGGCTTCTGGAAGCTTAGCAAATGAGTTCTCTGGAACTATAAGAGTAGTAAATTGGTAGAAGTGGCATATAGTACAGCTGAGACGTAATGTGGAGCCAGTAGAGGAACCAGAAGGTAGTTTTGTCTGGCTGGAGGAAAGAAGGGAGTATCTTAGCCATGCTGGGTAAGGTAAGGAGTTTCAAGTGACTACAGGAATTTTGGCCAAAAATAATGAGGCCCTGAAATCCGATACTGGTTGTGGGATGTTAAATACAGTAAGAGATGTTAAGGACTTAATTTGTGGTTGATTTAATTTGAGGGAGGAAGATGGAAGAAGATGGCAGAGGGAACAGACAGAAGTAACACTCAGATTTCTGAATATAGGATTCAGAATATTGTGTAAGAACAAGTAGTTTCTGTTTGTTCTTTGACTAGAGGTTGACTTCAGTTTTGAAATTGGAGAGTATGAGATCTATGTGGGAAATCCAGGTCGAGAGATTCAGAAAGGTAGTTGGGTGTACAGAGGTTGGGCAGCCACAGATAGAGGTTTGGGCATTGCGGGCATATACTGTCAAACAAAATGGGGAAGAGATCTCTCAGGGATAAGAATATAAGGAAGCCAAAGCCTAGGGAACATGGACGTTTATGAGGCAAGCAAAAGAAGCAGATCCACTGGAGAAAGAAAGGATATGATAGGAGAATCAAGAGAGAATGCCTCTTCAGTAAGGCTTTTTCACTTAAAAATGCGTTTTAAACACCTTTCCCTATGGGCAATATAGCTTTGTCTTAAAAAAAAAAAAGCTACAGTTTCTATTTACCCTTTAAGTTTTCAGTTGCTTCTTTAAAAACAATGCAGGAATTAACATTTTGTGGAAACATCTTTGCATACTTACATGATTGCATCTGTGGAATACATTCTTGCAGATAAAATTGCTTAATCAAAAGAATATGCCTTATAAAATTTTTAATATATTACTGATTTGCCTGGAATATGTGAACCGACATATACTCCCACTGGTGGTATCTTTAAGTTTATCTTTAAAGTGGCTTGCTTCCTAGACTGAGGGTAGTATGAACTTGAAAAATGAATATTTTTTATTTATTACTTTTATGCAAATTTCTATAAAGAGAAAGGGAACACTTTATCAGATTACTTGGTTCATTCAAATAATATTATTTAAGAATGCATTTTGTCCTTGTAAGTACCAATCAAGGAGTTCTTTGTTTTAAAAGAAGCTCTTTTTCCTCTTCTTATATGTTGGAGGCAATAATTGGATTTAGAGGAAGTGGATCAGAAGGAAGGAGGATGATAATATTATTGTGACGTGAATTAAACTTGAATAGAATTAATGGATGCAGTTCGAGGCATAATGACATAAACAACTCAAATTCTGTGCTAAGATTGTGTACAGAGATATTTTGATTTTTTTTTTTTCCTGCTTCTTATATAAACTTTCAGCCTTGGCCCCAAGACTGTAAAATGAGTTATTCTTAGAAAGCTGATGATCATAGGAGAGAGTCAGTGCTTTCTGGGTTATGACTTGTTTCTGGTTTATAAAATCATTTATAGGGGATCATGACCAGATTTTAAGAAAAAATGAAATAAAACTAAAAATATCAAAAGTACACAGAGAATAAGAGTAAATACTGTTTGGTGAAATTTGTATACATTTCTTCTGTAGATTACAGAGGGGAAATTTTCAAAAAATTTGGCTTTATCCAATAGGTTAATTCTGAAGTCATTTCTAATCAAAAGTATAATAATACATTGCAAATAATAAATGTTGTCTGGGTTTGTTTGTTTTTCCTTTTTACCCTTTAGTCTTTCTACCTCTCAGAAGAAAGTAAAACTTTAAACCTTAACAACATTAAAAGGTCGGCTAGCTAGAAATTTGTTTATCATGGGAATTCCTTCTATACCATGAAAGTTATCTACCTATATCTGCTCTTATATACTTGCAGAATAAATTAAGCACTCTAATTTTCCACCCTAATATCCCTGAGATGTTACACTGAAAGTAGAATCTAAAAACAGAAACTATTTCAATTTCATGTCCTGTCACTAAAATCTTGCTTATATTCACAGTATTGTGTACAGATAAACCCTGGACCTTCTGTTTTCTTTCTCAGCTGCTTGCTCAGGGGGCTCTTTTGAAATCTCCATTAATACTCCATTAATACATAGGTAGATCCACCTATGGTTATTACCTGTATTACCTGTACACACACAGTCATGAGCACTGTTTTGGAATGTGTTTACATTTGATTTTTTCAGATATACAAAACTTTTGTTCTATAATAATCTATCCCAAGAGAGCCATTATGTGTTATTGTCTTTGGATAATTTATGGCTATTTCTAAGCCTGGTTTATTGTCTGGTTTCCTTCTGTTACCTCACATGTCTCTAGGTCATCTTCTCAATTGATGGATGGTAAGGGAACAAATTAAAACTAACAGTACTTGGGAAAGACATCATTTGTGAGGTAAACCTTCTGTTCCATAGGTCATATGTTAAGGCTAAATTTGTGAGTTTGAGGTTATCTTGGACATTGCTTTCTTTCTCATTAGTTCAGATCATTGAATTTTAACTGCATTTGGTTGCAGTTTTATAACTTTTGCTAGATGTTTTTTCATCCAAAAGATGAGTTGCTTTCATAGCAGGTATTCATGATATAGACAGTAACAACAATGTTAGGGAAAGGGCAGCTGCCAAGAGCTTTACAAGGTGTACATATTTTAGTTACTGGCTAAAAGGGGGTCTTTCGTTTTGAAAGCCTACAAAGTATACTTTTGGGATTGTTTGTTTGTTTTTCCCAGAATACCCTGGTCTCTGGAGGTTGAACTCTTGCTAGTCTTGGCCAGAATGCTAATTTAAAACTTTACAGTGAGAAATTTCTTTCAACGCGTGTCAGCTATTCTTGTCAGCTGATGGCAAAATCTGTGGAAAATTTACATGAAGTACTAAAGAAAGTTGCTGGGAGCAGAGAACAGGAGCAAAAGAAATTAGCTGACTGCCCAGAGTAGTTTCAGTCAGCTAATTTCCCTTGCTCCTGCTCCCTGCTCCCAGCAGCTTTCTGCCCTGAGTAGTATCGGACTTCCCAGGTGGCTTAGCAGTAAAGTATCCGCTTGCCAAGTAGGAGACCCGGGTTCAGTCCCTGGGTCGGGAAGATCCCCTGGAGAAGGAAGTGGCAATCCACTCCAGTATTCTTGCCGGGAGAATTCCATGGACAGAGGAGCCTGGCTGGTTATAGTCCATGGGGTCACAAAGAGTTAGACACGACTCAGCAACTAAACAGCAACAGCCAGAGTAGTATTACGCCCTGGTGATGCTCTGGCTGACACCTCCCCTTGTGCTGAGAAACAAATCCCAAAACTGTACTTTGTGGGCTTTCAAAACAAAAGTGAGGTCGGTGAACCACGTGCCCCAGAGGAACAGAAGTAGTGTGAGCCAGGCCCTGAGGATGCAGTGGTCAGCAACATAGGTCTGTTCCTGAACTGTCTTCTTAGTCTTTTACACTCAAATAAAGTGACTCTTGACAGAGCAATTTCAGTGGAGTGATAGGGTGGAAGCCAGATTGTGCTGGGTTGAGGAGTGAGTGGGAGGTTAGGAAGTAGAGATAGTGAATAGACAGGGCCCTTTCAAGCAGCTTGGTGGTGAGGAGGAGGAGGAGAGTTAAAAGGGCACAGAAGGGAGGGGTTTGTTTAGTTTCGCTCTGATTTGTTTGAGGATGGAAGATTCTGGAACATTTACTGACTGAAAGCAACAGTATTAATGGAGAATTTCAAAAGAGCCCCCTGAGCAAGCAGCTGAGAAAGAAAACAGAAGGTCCAGGGTTTATCTGTACACAATACTGTGAATATAAGCAAGATTTTAGTGACGGGGCATGAAATTGAAATAGTTTCTGTTTTTAGATTCTACTTTCAGTGTAACATCTCAGGGATATTAGGGTGGAAAATTAGAGTGCTTAATTTATTCTGCAAGTATATAAGAGCAGAGGGTACTAGGGGGAAAATGGCTGTCTGAGAGCTAATGCATCTGCCTTCACTGCTGCTTCTCTTCCATTGCCTTTGTTATCAGCAGTTATCCAGTGTCATTTATTCAATTTTAAGTTGAAGTACTTTCTGGGAAATTAAAAGACACTTGCTGCTTGGAAGAAAAGTTACGACCAACCTAGACAGCATATTAAAAAGCAGAGACATTACTTTGCCAACAAATGTCCGTGTAGTCAAAGCTCTGGCTTTTCCAGTAGTCATGTATGAATGTGAGAGTTGGACTATAAAGAAGGCTGAGCACTGAAGAATTGATGCTTTTGAGCTGTGGTGTTGGAGAAGGCTCCTGAGAGTCCCTTGAACTGCAAGGAGATCCAACCAGTCCATCCTAAAGGAAATCAGCCCTGAATATTCATTGGAAGGACTGATGCTGAAGCTGAAACTCCAATACTTTGACCACCTGATGCAAAGAACTGATTCATTTGAAAAGACCCTGATGCTGGGAAAGATTGAAGGTCAGAGGAGAAGGGGATGACAGAGGATGAGATGGTTGGATGGCATCACCAACTCAACGGACATGAATTTGAGTAAGCTCTGGGAGTTGGTGATGGACAGGGAAGCCTGGCGTGCTGCAGTCTATGGGGTCGCAAAGCGTCGGAAACGACTGATCAGCTGAACTGAACTGAACCTTCTGGGGAAAATGGCTAATAAACTGTTAAATATGGTCTGTTGATATAACAAAGAGAAAGCAGTTTCTAATGTTTTAATTTTTGCTGTAAAACCATACAAATAAGTACAGTACTTTATGGATTTGCATAGAAGGTTAAAGTATACAATGAAAGAAAAGTTCTTTCTTAGGAATTTTTGAAAACTAGCTTCCATAATAACTCTTACTGCTCTTTAGCTACCTTCATTAGGAGAAGGCACTGGTGACCCACTCCAGTACTCTTGCCCGGAAAATCCCGTGGACGGAGAAGCCTGGTAGAGTCGGACGTGACTGAGCGACTTCACTTTCACTTTTCACTTTTGTGCATTGGAGAAGGAAATGGCAGCCCACTCCAGTGTTCTTGCCTGGAGAATCCCAGGAACAGGGGAGCCTGGTGGACTGCCATCTATGGCGTCGCAGAGTCAGACACAACTGACGCAACTTAGCAGCAGCAGCAGCAGCTACCTTCATTGACGAATAAATGTGTTTTGCTGCTCTGGGGGTCATTTACCTTACATATAGAATATTTGTACTTTTGTGACTCATCCTTACATCAAAACCAGGAAGACAAATAATTCAGTTGTCGCTTTTGGCAGTCTTGTCTTTTGTTGAAGAATCTGCCTCCCAATGCTGGAGACATGGGACACTTGGGTTTGATCCCTGGGTCAGGAAGATCCCCTAGAGTAGAAAATGGTAACCCACTCCAGTGTTCTTGCCTGGAAAATTCTATGGACAGAGAAACCTGGCAGACTAAGGTCCGTGGTGTCACAAAGAGTCAGGGGTAACTGAGCACACATGCACGACTTAGATATAAAGATATTTTGCTGCTTATTTTCATTATTTGCCACATTTTTGCCACTATGTACATTAACATTGAAATAAGAGATTCACTTCTTGGCATTTTTGTTGGTTATACTTTCTTCATCTTACCTTATAAGCATCTTTTTTTCCCCTTCCAAGTTGTTGTGGATGTTTCAGGAAACTAATCTGTAAAATGAATATAATCATTCATATCTCATACCATAGTTTGGGGACTGAATGAGACAGTTCACGAGTGCTTCTCACATAAGTATTGTTATATAGTGCCAAAATAATATTAATATTGTTATTGATGGAAGCAGGAAATGAAAGTATGTGGAATATACTATTTATTTGACAGATATTTTAAATAATATTGTGTATTATTGATACAGTTGATGCCAGTAGTGTCTTGGATTTTTGTTTTTAAAAGGACAAGTTCAGAGAAATTCTGAGGTCTCTGAAAAATACTCACCTTTGGAATTGTGGGAGTTTTATTAAGTAGTCTTAAAGTTTGCACCCTATGTTGAAAGGAGGATGATCATCCTAAAATGAAACAAACACCATCACCTTTCTCAGGTCTTTACTAAAAATATTTTATTTTTAGGAGCTCTCTTTCTTTTGTTAGCCACCATTGAACACCATGTTTTGCTAGCCACTGTTGAGTACTATGACATCACTAACTCAATGGACAAGAGTTTGAGCAGTCTCTTGGAGATAGTGAAAGACAGGGAAGCCTGGCTGTCTGTGGGGTTGCAAAAAGTCAGACACCACTTAGCAACTGAACAGTTTAATTTAATACGCTGAGAATAAACCACTCAAAAAGAGAAAAGAAAATTATCATTTTAGAGATTTTATATTTTAGAAGCATGAAAACTTTTGTGACATCATGGCCCAGGCATCTCTAGATGTATTGAAAACAAAGAGTTAACTAAATTTAAATCTTCATATGGCTCAGAAGAAAAGCTTTTTCTTTTGTTTTTTCTGACAAGATGACTTCTAAGCAGGAATGTAGGCTGGGAGGATTCACTGACAGTGCATTTTGACAGTGGTAGTATCTGAAAACTCCCATGAGGATGTTACAGTAAAGATTTGAATAATTTGGACTACTGAAGTAACAGGCAACATTTGTAAGGCAAATCGATGTTAATTGTTTATATAATATTTTCTTTCATTTTTCTGAAGAAAATACAGATTTTTTTTTAAACAAGTGATTAATTATAAACCTCAAATATATTGTGGTAAAAAGGTAGTGAGTGTGTGTGTCTGTGTTCTATTAAATAAGGCTTGCTAGTGTCGTTTGTACTATTTAAGTCAGTAGCATAAGTTCAGATACAGTTGTCTTTTCCCTTTTCTTACCACTAACTTTCTGCTTGTGTTCTTCACCACAACCATCCACTTCCAACTCAGTCCCTATAAAAATGTGTTTGGGGTGAAGGGTCCTTGGTAAAGCTGGATTACATCATCTGGAAGTGCTGTCTGGCCTTGAAAGTTGATGTATACGTTGATTAAGCTGGCCTGGTGTCCTATAAAACAGGGATCCCCAACCCCCAGACCTTGGACCTGTTCCCTAATCAGTGTCAGTCCTTGGCCTGTTGGGAACTGGGCTACACAGCAGGAGGCGAGCAACAGGTGAGTGGAAGCTTCGTCTGCTGCTCTCCATCTCTCTCACATTACCTCCTGCACTGTCCCCTTCCCCCGCCGTGGAAGAACTGTCTTCCATGAAACCGGTCCCTGCTGCTGTTGTAAAAGATGGGAATTTCTCTTTGGTGAGTTTTCAGCTTGTCCAGAAGGAACTCTCAATGGTTGATTCTGGGATTCCCTAGAGGGCCTCTTAGAGACCCCACCATTACCACCAAATGTGTGCTCAGGGTTCTTTGGGGTAGGGGATAGTTTGTGTGGATGATGAAGGGCAGAGGTTTGGTCAAGGATTCTCTCTCTCTTAGAGAAGTAAACAGAATCATTCTAAGCACCTGCTTAGAAGCTTTTCCTCTTGTGGTCTTTCCTCTAACTTGGAAGTGTCTATAACCAGTATCCTTCAAGGTACTACTGGTAAGAACTTTTGGGTTACACTGTCCTGTTCTATTTCAAAGCCTCTATCTCTTAACAAACTACTACTGGTCCCTTGAATTAGTTCAGAGGTTATGGTCTCAGTCCTTTAACCTTGGGCATTGTTTCATATTTTCTTGGGATTGGTTATAGAAATTAGAAATAAAGTCAACTTCCTATATCTTTAATGTGGTTACTAATTGTTTTCTTAAATGATTTATTCTTTCAGTGACCTTTTAAGCTGTGTGATTCAGTTTTATTTTTAAATTTTTTGACTGCACCATGTAGCATGTGGGATCTTAGTTCCCTAATCAGGGATTGAACTCAACCCGCCCCCCCACATTGGAAGCGCAAAGTCTAAACCACTGGACCACCAAGGCAGTCCCTCAGTGACCTTTTAAAAGTATATGCAGAGTAGTGTGAATGTTTGTGCCAAGTAAGCAGACATTGGCTTAGATCTTGTTAAGGCTAGATTGTGATTTGAGCCACAGATTTGGGTATAAGTTTAAATGTGATGATAGTTGATAACTTACCGAGTGCACAGAATGTGCCAGGTACTTAAGGTCTGTTATCTAAAATCCTCATAACAGCATTGTAGAGTAGGGACTGCTAGCCGCTTTTTATAGATAGGAAACTGGAGGCTCAGAGAGGGCAAACTCACATAGTTAGTAAACAGGGAAACCAGAACCTAAACCTGGACCCTGTCTAACTCCAGATCCAAGATCTTGCCTGCATACCATACTACCTCTTGAGACATATTATATCTATTTAAATATAGCCTTACATTTATATCCCAGAATAAGGCAAGGTATTAATAAGCAAAAAAATTTTTTTCTAGAGTGGTATATTTTTAACTATGGTCATATATTAATTCACTGTAATCTAAATATGTTGATTTTCTGAGAAACACTTTTTGACACATAGCATACACACAGCAAAGCACACAAACCGTAAGTGTACAACAGGATGAATTTTTACAAAAGTATGTGCCAGTATAAAGACTACCCAGTGGAGGATAATAACATTCTCTCTTAGTATCCAGCAGGCTCTTCAGTGCCGCCCTTCAGCCAGTACTCTACCCTCCCTATCAGTTCAGTTCAGTCGCTCAGTTGTGTCTGACTCTTTGTGACCCCATGGACCGCAGCATACCAGGCTTCGCTGTCCATCACCAACTCCCAGAGCTTGCTCATACTCATGTCCAACGAGTCGGTAATGCTATCCAGTCAGCTCGTCCTCTGATGTCCCCTTCTCCTCCTGCCTTCAGTCTTTCCCGGCATCAGGTAACCATTATTCTGAATTACCATCATAGATCAGTTTTGTGTTTTTGGAACCACATAGAATTGGAATCATGCAGTGTGTATTTTATATATAGTTATCTGGTTTCTTTTATACATTATGTGTGCAATACTCATCCGTGTTGTCGCGTATAGCAATAATTCATTTCATTGCCATGTCTGCTTATACCGTGGTTTATTTTAACCATTCTGTTGATGTACATTTAGGTTATTTTCAGTTAAGATTAAAGTTGTCAAGAATGGTCTTATGCATGTCTTTCAGCACATGTAAATACTCACTTTTGTGGGATATAAACCTGGTATAGTTCTAATAAATACTTCCGAGCAGTTCTCCAAGTGGGCAATACCAGTTTACACTCCTGCCATTAAAGAATGAAAATCCCAGTTGCTCCAGTCTTTGCCATCAGTGGCTATAGTTTGAATTGTTCTAATTTTAGCCATCCTAGTGGGTATGTTGTTGTGTCTTGTTGTGGTTTTAATGTGCATTTCCCTGATGACTTTGCATACGCTTATTCAATTTTTGGACATCCTCCTTTGTGAAATACTCTTTTGTCTAAATATTTTTTTTTAATTCTATTTCAAAAGGTTTTTTGCAAGTTGCTTTATTTGCAATGCCAATTTTAAAAGTCACTGAACTAAAATTAACTGGGCAATAAACTAGGCAGAAATTGCTTTACAAAAAGGGAAAGCCCAAAATGCCACTTTCTGTAGGGAACCCACAGTTCAATTTTATTCAGAGCAAAGAAAAGAAACTTTCAATCATACTAGAAGAAACTGGGCCGTAAGTTTGGGAACTGTACTGAAACTACACATGCAATGATGACAACATTCTGCTAATACAATTGACTTGCTGCTGCATTTGTTGACTGTTTTTCTAATATTAACAATTATAAACAAAGCAGTGCAACTAGTATTTGGAATAATCCTTACAGTGTTACAGTGTTAGACATGAAATTTCACTTCTCCTCACACCACTGGTTCTCTTTGCGTACCTGGGCTTCCTCTTCTTCAGTAAAATCATTTTTGATACTGAATGTCTTTTGAATCTCCTCACTTTTCCCCTTGATCATATTAGCAACAGTCTTACAGGTAACATCAAGCAAACCTTTGATGTCTAAGTAGTTTGCTGCCAGTATAAGCTCAAAGAGTGTCCCTTGGTCAACTTTCAGGAATTCTTGATCCCAAACAGGTATATCATCTGTTTGTTTTTCTTTGTTCTCACATCCTCAGGAGGAGGAGGAGGATCATCCTTGGGGTGGGTCCACCACTGAATGACCTTTTTTAATATTGCTGCATTAACATTTGGCAAGGGGACTGGATCATCATCTCCTTCATCATCCATTCCCAGATCTTCCAACATAGTCTTGGTGGTCACAGACTGTTTTGCAATTTCAACATCAACTTCGAGTATCTCTCCATCAGAACTCTGCAACTTAATTGAAGGCATGGTATTAGGTCTCAAAGAGATGGAGGGCCGGAGGCTGAAGTGAGCAGGGAGGTGTCGTCAAACAGCAAAACCTAAAGGCGGAGAACAAGACCAATACAGCGCTTGTCTAAATATTTTGGCCATTTTTCTTTTAGGTCATCTCATATCGATTTGTAGGAATTTTTTGTGTATTCTGGGTGTGAGTTCTTTGACAGTTACATGTATTGCAAGTATCTTCTTTCAGGCAGTGGCTTGCCTTTTCATTCTCTTAATGTTCTCCTGACAGAAGTTTTTAATCTTGAGTCCAATTTATCAGTTTTTTCTTTTATGATTGCTGCTTTCTATTACTTGTTTAAAGCACCTTACCTTCCCTGAAGTCATGAAAATAATTTCTTAAATTACCTCCTAGAAGGCTGGTTATTTTATCTTTCACATTTAGGCCTACACTCTGTATGGTACTAACTTTTGAGTAAGATGTTAGGTAGGATCAAAGATTTTTTCTCCCAGTTAATGATCTAGCACCATTTGTTGAAAGCCTATTCTTTCCCCCCACCACTCTGCATTGGCATCTTTGTTATCACATGGCCATGTAGCTTTAAAAAAGGCTTGGTATCTGATAGGTTAAGTCCTCCAACTTTGAGCTCCTTGAGGAATTATTTTTAAATGGGTCGATAGTCTTAAGTGATATCAGCCCCATCCCTCTTTTTATTCCTTTGCCTTCCCAAGTCAGTCTTGCCACTTGAGCCCAGAAATTTCCGCCTGGAGACTCACCGTCTTTTTTTTCCCAAGACCGTTTCAGACTTGCGGCTAGAGCTCGTTAAGCAAACGTGGCTCTTCCTCTTGAGAAAGATGAACTCTGAATCACCTTCACTCATTGTATCCCCTGTCTTCCTGGCTGCCACTCTGACAAGGGTTGCTTTGACTATCTTCAGGACTACCATGACTGCTCAGTCATGAGAGCCTTTTGTAAACTGTGGCTTCAGTCTTTCCTGGATATCCCCATTACTTGTTTACTGTCCTCTAACAGGTCGTGGAATAAGCAGACAGGAAAAAGGCAAATTGAGCATACCCCCGTTCCCTGCAAAACATACATGCACACACACACAATTGCTTGTTCAGGTTGTAAAGGAATTAGATAATAGATAGGACTCCTTGTGTGTGAAGTAAGTAGTTCATTAAGGATGAAGAAACATTTATTGAGGTGGCTGTGTGCCAGGCACAGTATTAATGTCAGCTCATCTATGCTGCTTCTGTTGGGCAGAAAGAACTACTTAAAAATCCATATTTTCCTGTGGTTAAAAAAACCCAGTAGATTTGTTTAAGTCAGACTTAATATTTAAATTCATTACACAATTAAATTCATTACACTTCAGCTAAAATGAACAAATATACTTTAGTTAACAAATTTTACTGAATTGGCCTGGGCACAGAAGAATATCCTGGAAATTTCAGGCCTACTCCACACTGGCCGGTTGGCCTTTGTGGCTGAAACCTCAGAGCAGTGGCACTCTCAGGCTTCTGAAGGGTGAGCTGGATCAGAGCCAAGACCTGCTGAAGTGAATGTGCAGCCCATGTTCTTCTCATCAATAGATGACACAATTTTAAGGAATGTGGAAACGTTCATAGTCCGGGGGTCTCATAAAGCCTGTGGCACCTACGGAGGAGAGAGAGAATACCTTGCTAAAGTGGGACAAGAAGAAAAACTACTTTCTGTTGTTGGTTACAAAGTTCCTGATTCAGATCTTTGTATTTGCCTTAACATCCCAGGTTGAAGTAAGCCTTGAAACAATAAAATGTTTCATTTTTCAAACAATAGAAAAGGCAGTAGATTAACCATGAACAGATTCTACTTAAACATCACAGATGGTCCTTTACAAATAAAATGTTATAAGAATGTAAAATGATACAGCACTCTCAAAAATAGTTTGGCAGTTTTTTACCAAACTGATCATGTGCTAACATAACATCAGTGATCCTGTGCTTGCTCATTTATCCCAGAGAAATAAGAACCTGTGTTCACACAGAAACCTATATGTGAATTTCTTTAGCATCTTTATTATAAATACTATTTAAACATACTATTAGTGTATGTATTATTAATGAGTTGATGATGGACAGGGAAGCCTGGTGTGCTGCAGCTCATGGGGTTGCAAAGAGTAGGACACAACTGAGCAACTGAACTGAACCCACTCCAATATGCATCTACTCAGGCAGTCCTTATCACAACTCCAAGGGACTCACAAGAGTCTTCAACACCACAGTTCAAGAGCATCAGTTCTTCAGCACTCAGCTTTCTTTATAGTCCAACTCTCACATCCATACATGACTACTGGAAAAACCATAGCTTTTACTAGATGAACCTTTGTCAGCAAAGTAATGTCTCTGCTTTTTAATATGCTGTCTAGGTAGGTCATAACTTTTCTTCCAAGGAGCAAGTGTCTTTTAATTTCATGGCTGCCATCACCATCTGCAGTGATTTTTGGAGCCCAAGAAAATAAAGTCTGTCACTGTTTCCATTGTTTCCCAATCTATTTCCCACGAAGTGATGGGACCAGATGCCATGATCTTAGTTTTCTGAATGTTGAGTTTTAAGCCAGCTTTTTCACTCTCCTCTTTCACTTTCATCAAGAAGCTCTTTAGCTCTTCTTTGCTTTCTGTCATAAGGATGGTGTCATCTGCATATCTGAGGTTATTGATATTTCTCCCAGCAATCTTGTTTCTAGACTGTGTTTCATCCAGCCCAGACCTTAAGTGCATTATACTGAATGAAAAAAGTCAACCTCAAAAGGTTACATGCTGTATGATTCTATTTACATAACACTTCATAGAATTAATGGAGATGTAGAATAGATTAGTGGTTCCCCAGTAACAGTGTATTAAAAAGTAGAGACATCACTTTGCCATCAAAGGTCTATATGTCAAAGCTATGGTTTTTCCAGTAGACATGTATAAATGTGAGAGTTGAACCATAAAGAAAGCTGAGTGACAAAAAATTGATGCTTTTGAACTGTGTTGCTGGAGAAGACTCTTGAGACTCCCTTGGACCGCAAGAAGATCAAAACAGTCAATCCTAAAGGAAATCAGCCCAGAATATTGGAAGGACTGATGCTGAAGCTGAAGCTCCAACACTTTGGCCACCTGATACAAAGAGCCAACTCATTGGAAGAGATCCTGATGCTGACAAAAATTGAGGACAAGAGGAAAAGGGGGATGAGATGGTTGGGTGGCATCACAGACTCAATGGACATGAGTTTGAACAAACTCCAGGAGATAGTGAAGGACAGGGAAGCTTGGCGTGCTGCAGTCCATGGGGTCGCAAAGAGTTGGACACAACTGAGCAACTGAACAGTCTCAACAGGGACAGGAATGGGTTGGAAGAGTGGGGACAGGTCTGTATCTTCATGTTGGTGGTTACATAGATCTGAACGTGGGATAAAATTGAACTATACACAAACACAAAAGAAGGCAAGCTTTTTTTTTTCCTTTTTTTTAAATGGTGAAAACAGAATAAAGGTCTGTAGTTCAGTTGATAGTAATACCATGTTTCCAGTTTTGCTATTACACTAGAACTGTCTGAGATGTCACCATTAGAAGGAACTGGGTGAAGGGTGCACAAGACTTTACCATTTTTGCAACTTCATTCATCTATTATTCTTTAGAGTAAAACATTTTTAAAAATAAGGTATGTTATATACTCACATTCACGGAAGCATGATTCACAGTAGCCAAAATGTGGAACCAACCCATCTGTCCATCAACAGATGATAGTATTTCATACAGTAGGATCATATTCAACCTTACAAAGAATGCAATTCTGACACCATGCTGCAGTATGTATAAACCATGAGGACATCATGCAAAGTGAAGTAAACCAGTCACAGAAGAACAAATACTGCATGATTCTACTTACAAGAGGCACCTAGAGTAGTCAAAATTCCTAGAGACAGAAAGTGGAATGGTGGCTGCAGGAGCTAGGGGGTGGGGATGGGGAATGGGGAGTTGTTATTTAGTAAGTACAAAGACACTTTGATGTTTTGGAGGATAAAAAGTTCCAGAGATTGATGCTGGTGATGGTTGTACAACAGTGTCGATACACCTAAAGCCACTGAACTGCACACTTAAAAGTGGTTTAAATTTGGTAAATTTTATGCAT
The DNA here is from genome assembly GCF_963930625.1 of Muntiacus reevesi. NCBI lineage: Eukaryota > Metazoa > Chordata > Mammalia > Artiodactyla > Cervidae > Muntiacus > Muntiacus reevesi. Next base: position 41,906,390 of record NC_089251.1, on the reverse strand, counting down.
ATCTGCTGTAATTTTTAATAAAGCATTATTCTTGTGTAAGTAACACACTTTATTATAAAATAGGCATATTTAAATGCAAGCATTAAATCTGGAATGCTTTTAACTTTTTAAATTTTTCATCTTGCAGAGATCAGAAACTTATAAAAAGTTGCAGGTTTAGTACAAATAAGATTTTTTTTCCCCCAGAACAGTTTGAGACTGTTGCCCCCATCTCTTCCAAATATTTCAGTGCGTATACTGAGGACTTCTCTTACATACCACAGTACTACCATCAAAATCAAGAAAGCATCAGTGCATTGCTGCTAATCCTTGGGCTCTATTCAAGTCTCACAGTCATCCAGTAATGACTTTTATAAAAAGGGGAGCCAGTTGAGAATCAAGTGTAGTATTTACTTGCCACAGCTCTTTAGTCAAGTTCAATCTGGAACAGTTTTCCAATTTTTCTGTTACTTTCATGACATTGATACTTTTGAAGATTATTATAGACCAGTTGTTTTGTAGATTATCTCTTAATTTGCATTTGTCTGAAGTTTCCTCATGAATCGAGTCAAACTGTGTATTTTTGGCAGGGATTCCAGAAAGGAGTCTGTGTCCTCATTGCATCTTACCAGGTGATGCATGATTTCTGTATTCCCACTTCTAATGGTACTAACTTTGGTCACTTGATTGTCAGTCTTCACCAAAGGGAAGTTACCCTTGTTCCCTTTGTAACTGAGTATGTTGTGGGGAGGTATTTTGAAGCTGTGTAATATCTTGTTCCTAATCTAACTTTCAATTTATTCATTTACATGTTTATATCCATGAGGGCTGATAGTGTATTATTTTATTCAGTGAATTATAATCCATCACCATCTTTATTTTGATCCTGAAGTTGTCCCTGATTTAAGCAGTAGTAACCCCTTCAAGCTGGTTTTTGTGTCCTTTTGACATGTCTGCATCATTATCAATGCATTTAAATTTTAAAAAGGAATTATATTAAAAAGATTCAGATGGATCCATTGTAATGATATGGCATAATTTGCTTAAGTAATCCTTCTGGAGCATTTTGTTTAATGAAAAAAAAACCAGAGTTCATATAGTATAGCCAAATTGCCTTCTGTATGTGTGTGCAAGTGTCCCTTTCTCCACACTTTCATTAACAATTGGAGAGTATTTTTAAACACTAGGAACTTCATAATTATAGGGAAACTGTTAGAGGCCAAATGACCTTGTATACTCAGCATTAGAAGGGGTTATCAAGAAGCTCAACAAGGGAAGAAAATAGAATTTATCTGTATCTTTTACTGTGTGTATGATTTTCTCTTTAAATCGGCAGGGGAGAAAAGTATCTTGGAACTAAAGCAGTTATTTCCTTCTTTATAATGCTGATTTCGTAAGGTAAACAATTTAAAGTAGATATATTTCAGTGGGATCTTTTTTCTTCTGACTTGCTTATTTCTCTCAGCGCTGACCAGTCATTAACCTAAAGATCTTTTTGTATTCTGAAGCCGTTTTCTGCTAACCAGCTATCTGACTCAGTAAAGCTGCTCATCAGTGAGCCTCATTTTCCTCCTCTCTGAATTAAATTATGTGGTTTATAAGGTACCTTCTCTTTAAAACTGGAAGATCTTAAGAAATTTTATCCTGAGAGTTGAAAGAATTTATTGTTGTTATCTTGCAAAACTGGTTGAATTTTGCAGTAAACATTTTCCTCTTGTGTCTAACGTGACAACTATGACGATCAGTTTATTGTTTATTGGCTGTTTTTATTCTAGGACTTTGGTATTAATCTTCCCTTTCCTTTTACTGATAAGTCTGTCTTGTGACACTTTTGACTGTTTAGTACAGAGGAAAAGAATAACTCATACATAGATTCCATTTAAGAATTGAATGTTAAAAAAAAAAAGGAGATATCATAAACTCACAGGCCTGAGAAGAATTATTCAAGAAATGTAACTGTGATAATTGCTAGTTAGGAAAAAATTCACTTAGACTTTAGCTTTAGACCATATGCCAAAATAAATTTTAACTGTATTAAGTGTAAAAAAAAAACCCTATAAAGTAGAAGAAAATAAAAGTGAATATTTATTAAATTTAAAATTTAAGCTTTTATGACAGCAAAATGATGAAGAAAACTACTAATGGAAAATCAATTTGACCCCTTAAAGATTAACTTGGGAAAACAGTTTGGCTTATAACGTTAATTACACACTTACCATGTGACCCAGCCTTCGCACTCCTGAGTATTCATCTTAGAGAAATGAGAACTCACGTTCACATAACAGTCTGTATACAGATGTTCATAGCAGCTTTACTTGTAGTTGTAAAAATACTGAAAATAACCTAGATGTCTTACATGGTGTAAACGGAAAAACAAACTGGTGACATCTGTGTAGTGGAATACTACTTAGCAATAAAAAGGAATGAACTGTGGACACATACAACAACATGGATGGATCTTGAGGGCGTTAAGCTGAGTGAAAAAGCCAGCTTCACAGGGTTACATATTACATAATTCCATTTAGATAACACTCTTGACATAGCAAAATTACAATGATGGAGAATAGATTAGTGGTTGCCAACAGTTTGGGTTTATGGAAGGACATGACTGTTTAGGGATTACACAAAGGACTTTATACTGATTGATATTATTGAACTATTTTTGCAACAGTTCTAACCCCAATTATAGTGACAGTGATATCTAATCTGCCTGTATGATCAGTTTCATAAACTGTGCAGACACCCTAAGAAAGGAAAATGATGAAATCTAAACAAGGTCTGTAGCTGACTTAACAGGTTATATGGATGTCAGTTTCAGGGTTTGATCATGTACTGTTGTTGTTTACCGTATTCTTACTGAAGGAAACTGAGTGAGAGCATATGTGAGAACTCTCTGTACTATTTTTACAACTTCTTGTGAGTCCTAAGCAATTTCAAAATGGAAAGTTATAAAAAATTAAACTATGGTATAGTCAGGTAATGGAATATTATTCAATACTTTAAGAAAATAAAGTTTTCAAGCCATGAAAAGACATGGAGGAAGAACCTTCAATACATATTACTAGGTGAAAGAAGCCAATCATACAGTATATACAAGCTACATACTCTGTAATTCTAATTTTATAACATTCTAGAAAAAGCAGAACTATGGAGACAGTAAGAAAATCAGTGGTTGCCAGGTAGGGGAGAGGGACACATGAGTAGAGTAGGTGGAACACAGGATTTGGGGGACAGTAAAACTATTCTGTGTGATACTGTAATGGTGGATGCATGTCTTTATGTATTTGTCCAAACTCGGAATGTATAGCACCAAGAATGAACCCTAATATGAACTGTGGACTTTGGGTAATAATGATGTGTCAGTGTAGGTTCATCAGTTGTAACAAATATACCGCTCTGGTAGTAGATGTTCATAACAGAGGAGACTATGCAAATTAATGGGGGTAGGATCTGTATAGAAAGTTTCTATATCTTCTACTCAATTCTGCTGTGAACCTAAAGCTTCTCTGAAAAAATAAAGTCTTTAAAAACGGAAAAAATTAACTTGAGTCAGAAATAAACTTTGAAAAGCAAATTGAGGAAAATATTTGCATCCATTATTAGAGACAGAATTTTCATTTTATTTATAAAGAACTGCTACAAATTCACAAGGCAAGCTGAGTCCCCAGTGAACTAGAAGAAGAGTCTAAGAGAACAAGCAAGTGCCCCAAGAGAGACTCTTATAGATGTACTTTTGTAAGTGTTCATTTGAAATTTTCTGGAATCCTCAGATTCAGTAATGTGCTACCAATGCCCTTGGAAACATACACTGTAAAAGGTGTTTTGTTTTGGGTTTTTTGCCGTTATATTATAGCTGTGTAATCTTACCTAAGATAAAAATAGTAGTTGTTGTTGTTTTTAGGCTTTTTAAAAAATTTATTTTTTAATTGAAGGATAATTGCTTTACAGAAAAATAGTTTAAAAAATAAAAAGCAGAGCACTGTAAATTTACACCGTTTTGAAATTTCTTTGAGAGAAGTCTGAATGACTTTGTTGTATGTAATCTGTTCCCTAAAAAGAAATCTTTCTTTTTTTTTTCCAGGTGTAAATTAAGTATTTGAAAGCAATTGAACGATGGAGCCAGACATCATTCGAATGTACTCTTCATCCCCACCACCACTAGACAATGGAGCTGAGGATGATGATGACGATGAATTTGGGGAATTTGGTGGGTTTTCTGAAGTTAGCCCTTCTGGTGTAGGGTTTGTTGATTTTGATACACCAGATTACACTCGTCCCAAGGAAGAGTTTGTACCTTCAAACCATTTTATGCCAATTCATGATTTCTCAGAAAATGTAGATAGCCTTACAAGCTTTAAGTCCATTAAAAATAGTAACGATAAGGACATCACTGCTGAACTTTCTTCTCCTGTGAAAGGTCAGTCTGATGTTTTACTTTCTACCACCAGCAAAGAAATAATTTCATCTAAAACTTTAGATACTTCCATTGATGGCATAGAAAGTCCACAAGATTTAAATAAAGAAGTGGAGCAGAGACAGAATGTTGGAACACCTGAAAGTTTCTCTCCAGGAGATTTTAGAACTGATCTGACTGTTATTCATCAAAACAAGCAGTTAGAGAGCTGCAATGGTGAAAAGCCTCCTTGTCTGGAGATTCTAACAAATGGGTTTGCAGTGTTGGAAACTGTAAATCCTCAGGGAACGGATGATCTGGACACTGTAGCTGATTCAAAAGGACTAAAGCCTCTTAGCACTCATAGTACTGAGTATAATTTAGACTATGCACCTAGTCCTGCTGAGGAATTTGCAGATTTTGCCACATTTTCCAAAAAAGAAAGGATACAACTAGAAGAAATAGGATGTGCAGTTTTAAATGATGACGCACTAACCATTCAGGAAAACAATAAAATTAATAGAGTCAATGAACTGAATTCTATAAAAGAAGTGTCTTTGGATAGAAGCTTTGATGTTGAAGGAGACACTGCTAGAAAGGATCAGGTTTGTGTTTCAGAGATAAGCATAGCGAGTGACAGGGATTTCAGCAGGGGAAAGCAAGGCCTTCCCACTTTGCAACAAGATGAATTTTTCAATTCAAGTGTTCAGTCAGAGACTTGGAGTTTGGCAGACCCAGCTGAAAATTCAGAAGCCAGTGGGAGAGAACAATGTAAAGCTGAGGAAAATCTTGATTTATTCACTTCTAAATGTGCTGACCTATGCATGGTTTCTACTAAAACTTTGGATGCAGACGAAGAAATTAGTTCTTCTAAAGAAGAAATTAGAGGGTTTACTGACTCCCAGAGCCTCAGCTTTGATCCTACAGAAGAAAATGTTTTGGATGATTCTGTGAGTGTAAAAAATGGTGATAGTAGTAATGACTTTGTGACTTGCAACGATACCATTGAGGATGATTTTGGTGACTTTGGCACAGCCAGTGGCACAACTCCACCTTTGGTTACTGCTGGTACACAGGATTCAATGAGTGATGTCACTTTTGAAGAGTCCTCAGAGCACTTTCCACATTTGAGTGAACCAGGTGATGACTTTGGAGAATTCGGGGAATCAAGTACTGTCTCTTGCCAAGAGGAAATTATATTTGCTGAGTCAGACCTAAAACAGACTTCTGATAGTTTATCAGAGGGATGCAGTTTGGCAAGAAAACGTACTGGGACAGGCATTGAACCTGTTTCAAAACTGGAAATTGGGCAAGAAGGTGAGTTTGGAGACTTTGATTCTGTGCCAAATATTCAAGATGACTGCAGTGCTTTTCAAGACTCTGATGATTTTGCGGACTTCAGTTCAGCTGGTCCTAGCCAGGTTGTAGATTGGAATGCTTTTGAGGATGGACAGAAAGATAGCTGTTCCTGGGCTGCTTTTGGAGACCAGCAAGCCACTGAATCTCATCATCGAAAGGAAGCCTGGCAGTCACATAGGACAGATGAAAAGACTGATACTCCGGGAACCCCCAAAGTGCACAGTGTCTCCTTAGCAGCTTCCAAAGGAGCGGTTGCTGGTGGCCATTTACACGAAACAACCACTTCAGTTCAGGTATTTACTGATTTTTCTCCATTTTGTATAACAGTGCTGTGGAGGTCTCTAATTCAGCTTTTCAAAAAGCATTTTTTAATTGGGTACCTGTTAAAGGAGTCTCTTTATGATACATAGTGTTTGCCAGATTTGTAGATTAGTTACATGTTTCACAATCACTTGGTTAACTTTAAAGAGACATTCCTATAATAATGCTTGGTAAGATTTTTCTTTACCTGTTTCTTTAATATTTATAGAAATTCATCAACTTAGTTTTTTGGTAGATATAAATACCACTTATGTAAAAATTCATTAATTAGCTAATGAACTATTCCAGCAAATCCTTCAGTTTCTACCTTAAGAGTGATTTTACAAGGTTAAACTAAGATTTAAGCTTCAAAAAATAATCTCTTAATTTTGTCTAGGAAAGACTTTTGATTGCAGACAAGAGCAAGCAGAATTTGAAACCTCAGTCTGTGATGAAGGCTATAGGGACTTGAAGGTTAGAAAAAGGATTTGAAAAAAGCAGATTTGGGCCTCAGAGTTTAACAGCTAATAAAAGACCTGGGGTGAGGCTGTGAGATAGATTAAGGGTTAGACCTAGAACAAGAGGGCTTCCCTGTTTGCTCAGATGGTAACGAATCTACCTGCAATGCAGGAGACTGGTGTGGGATCCCTGGGTTGGGAAGATTCCCCTGGAGAAGGGAATGGCAACCCACTCCAGTATTCTTGCCTGGGAAATCCCATGGACTGAGTTGCCTAGTGGGCTACAGTCCATGTGGTCGCAAAGAGTAGGACACAACTGAGGGTTAGACCTAGGAAAAGATACAGCCATACCTTGACTTAATGTGACTGTTTATTTGCTTATAGTTTCTTGCAAATGCATGTTTATGTTTACTTTTCTTAGGAATTAGCCTTGTCAGGGAGAATATTTTTACCCCTTAGCCTTTGTCCTTTATCTTTTCCTGGCCCAGACTTTCAGAGAAGATTCATCAAGGTTTATTTTGACCTAAAGTAGCCCCTAGAGGTGCAGTATGTTATTCAGATTGTTCCGCAGTCCTGAGTTGTACCCTGTGCTACGTTAGTTAGCCTTTCCTCAAGTCTAGGAGTATAGAAGAGAGCATTTCCTTGAAAATCACTGCTTTTTATTGATAGGTGTATTATTGCCAAGTATTAACTTGGTCCACAGGCCTATTTTAAAGATCCTGAGAATCAGAGTCAACAAACTCTGATTCTTCAGTTATCTTTTGCTAAGCAAACCGTTTTCAATTGAAAATTTTTCCGAAGTCAAGTTAAATATCTCTAATACATTAAGATATTATAGAAATTATGGTACCACCCATTGGAGTGCACAACGAATCACTTTTCATCTGACATTGAGTGCCTGAATAGCTTAATTCACTAATTCAGTTATTACATGGTTTGGCTAATGTGTATTATTCCTGTTGAGTAATTCATTATTGAATTCATTATTGAGGCAGAAGCTTACAATTTTAAACAAAGACTGAATTAACTATATAATACAAAGCAAAGACTATTGGTTTTTGACCTAATCCTTTCCCTGTTTACTTTCATCTTACTAGAGTATAGAGTGACACTGGTATTGGATGGTCTTTAATTTATAGCCTTAGAACTTTAAACATCATCATTATATAATGAAATTTTAAAGTATAACCACTTTAAAAAGGATTTTTTTGCAACCTATGAGCTGATTAAAGTTATTTATGTGTAATTTGATAACTGGATATACTAGGAGGAAATAAAGTACTTGGGCTTTATGGAATCTTACAGATCTGAGTTCACATCTTGATTCAGTGTTGTATAGCATTATGATTTTGGACAAACTGCTTCTGAACTCAGTTGTCTGTAAAAAGGAGATAATATCTATTGCCGCAGACTTGTGAAGATAAAAGGACAGTAAAACTTTTAATGAGTGAAAAAAATACTCTGGAAAATACTGGGAAGATAAGAATCTTGTAGTATGATTCTGTTTTGTAAAAATGAAACACAAATGGTATAAATATAGCAGGATGCATTGACTTCCCGAGATTGTCTGGTTCCATCCTCAGGCTTTTCTTTTTGCTGAATGGGTTATGCAAAATGAGCAGAACTTGGAGATAGATATTGGAAAGGAGAAACTGCTGAAAGTGGGGCTAGAAGAGGAATTTGGAAAGGAATTGAGGTGGGGAAAATGGAAAGTGACTTTCATCCTTATCCTGCTATTGTGAAGGCTTGTGACCTGTAGTTTCTTCCTTTTTCAGAATCTGCTGGAAATGCACTTTAATCTAGTTCTCTTAGAGAGGAATAGTTACACTAATATTTATCTTAAAATCTTTATCCTAGCTGCTGCCGTGTAATGGGGGACAGCATGTTGGGGGACAGCACAGAAATCCTCACATATTAATGTAAACATTAGGGTTTTTTTTTTTTTTTTTTTTGTAAGTTGTAAAACTTTGATTGTAGATTGAATCTTACCAAGATACAGCAATTCTGTCCGGAACAGATTGCCATCAAATTGTACTTTGACAGAATGTTGTGAGAGTCTTTTAGAATTCAGAGCTCAGTTAATGCAATTAAGCAAACACAAGGAGCAGTTCATTGTTTGTGAAGTCAGACAAATGGTATAGTTGTTATTTCAAATTTCTTTGACTTTTCACTATGTATGTGACATTGTCCAGGTCCCTATTTTTAGTACTTTCCTTTTTTCAGTCTACCAAAGGGATATCTTAACATTTTAATAAAATATATCTTCCCTAGATTGCGACAATCAATTATTGCAAACTTATTGCAATAATTTGTTACTTAGGGAAGAGTCTAGGAAAAACTCTTTCAAATTTCTAAAATGTTCCTAGTCAACCCAATTCTCAGATGTGATTCCAGCAAGCCCCAGAGGGTTCAGGCCTTGATGTAAAAACCATAATGACCATTTATTGAGAAATATTCTTCCCCCTCAGTGAATATTTTTTTTTCTGAGAACCCGGAGTTCAGTTCATTTCATTTTTATGTTAACATTCTTGTAAATTGTAGAGAAAAGCAAATTAGTGATGCCTCTATTGTACAAATTGGGAAAAGATCAAAACTATTTTTCACTTTTGGGGCTAAGATTTGAACAAAATAAAATGACGATAATAAAAATCTCCTTACTTTGAAAGCAGTGTTTTTTCAAAAGACCATTATGTGTATTATTTTAACAGTTTTATTTTTTTTAATCTGTTAATGTTCTAGAAAGGAACCTTGATTGAAATAGTCAAGATGCTTTTTCCTAGATATATGGTAAAGGCAGTAATGTCATGAACATTGCATTAAACCCTGAGCTTTTGTAAAAATTTTAAAATGTTGCCCTGGGTGTTACTTGAGAATTTAGGTAATTGGGGTAAGTAATCTCTTTATATTGACTGGCTGTAGAAAAGGAAGCTATGAATCATTTTCTTTGATTAATTGATAACACTACTGGGAATATGTTATTAGAAGATTTATCTTGAGAGCTTTAAAAATTGAGTGTCACAAAAAGGAAAAAGAAGAGAATCAGTAATACTTTGGCTTATGTTATTTAGAGATTCAGTTATTGGTTTGCTCAGCAGAATCAGCATTCTCATAACTGAGTGTAATGACATATTCACCTTCGTTTATTTAATCACCTGCCTGAGATTTCTGCAGGTTTTCCTTTCTGTCCGTAATCACTTGAACTTATGACTGAAAACATAAGTAAGCAACAAAATAAAGAAATTAAGTAGTCAGAAGGTACAACCTTCCAGTTACAAAATAAATCAGTCCTAGAGATACAATGTACAGCATGGTGATCAGTTAGTAATACAGCCTTTTGTATTTGAAAGTTGCTAAGAGAGTAGTTCTTAAAAGTTCTTTGTCACAAGAAAAAAAATGTGACTATGGTGGTCATTTTGTATTATATACATATATTGAACTGTTCATATGAAATATAATATTGAAGTCAATAACATGTCAATTTGAAAAGAAAGAAAGAAATTGAGATTTTAGGCCTTATAGCTCTTTGCTTGCTTGAAGTATTTGGACAGCAATTACTTTTGTTTTATTTCCTTCAGAAAATTTGAAATTCTGGTCTTTAATTCCAGAATAGAAATACTTTATTAGATTTATCCAGAAATTGTGCAAAAGCAGCAAACCATCTTTTTAGAGCATAGGGAATTGGTTACTCTTCTTATATAGCTTGAAGTTAGGGATTGATAAGTATACAATTGTAGATTGTACTTGATATCTTACTTAATATTTAATGATGGTAAGGCATAAGATATCCTCTTAAATGGAAGATTAAATTGCCCAGTGGATTTTATGTTTCTTCTAAACTTCCACTTAAGAACAAGACCTAATGCTATCAATATTAAAACTGTTGACATGACCGACTACTGTTTGTAAGGAAGAAAGGAAAACTAACTAGAAATATGTTGAAGGAATTTTAGAAATTACCTTAAAAAATCAAAGATACTTTAAAGGAGGTGTGTCTTTGTCTGGCCTAAGAGCCAGATTCTAGGATCTTTGGTGCTGGCATTATACACTCCTTTGGAACTTTGAATGAGAGTTTCAATACAGTCTCTTTATACCCCAGTGTAGTCATTTATACAAAACAGAGGTGTATTAGTCAAAGGTTCTCCAGAGAAATAGAACCAGGAGTTTGGATGGATAGATGCATGCATGCATGGAGAGACAGACTGACCAATTTTTTATAAGGAATTGGCTCATGCAGTTATAGAGGTGACCATGGACATCCTAAGATCTACAGTCCACAAACTGTCTTCAATTGATTGAAGGCCATCCATATTAAGGAAGACAATCTGCTTTACTTGATCTACCAATTCAAATGTTAATCTCATCCAGCAACACCCTCATAGATATGTCTAGAATAATGTTTGACCAAATGTCTGGGCACCTCTTGGCCCTGTCAAGTTGAGGCATAAAATTAGCTGTCACAAGAGGGAATACCATATGTCCATATATAGCTTTCAGGGTTTTTGGAAGACCTGTAACGTGTTTGTAACTGAGCCATATCAGCTGAGAAGCTCTGTATTAGATAGTATGACTGATTTGCATCAGTGAATAAAGTGAAATGATTGCTTGTATACCTGAGGGCTTTCTTCCTCCAAACCCAGACATGGAGATAGGGCAGAACTGGAAATGAGTATAATTCAGGCTTAGTGCTTTGCCCTCATTGATGAATTAAAACATTTGGTAATCATTTTTGCTTTCCCAGAAATCCTGTATGGGTTGAGGAAAATAAAATACAGAGACATTCAAGGTAATAAAAACCTTAATAGGTCTTTCCTAATAGGAAAACAAATATATGAGAAATGAGAAAATTGGGAAAGATAGAGAAATCCTACAAAAGCCAGTGAACCTTTGGAAAGTAGTATAGCCATGACCACATATGATTTTTGTGAACCCCTTCCCCTTAAATTCTGTTTTATAATTTGCTATAAAAATGAGTATGCTAATATTAACTATTAAAATGTTCTTATGAACCCTTAAAATTATTGTGGACCCCAGGCCATGTGCCTGCTGCAGAAGTTGGTCCTGGTTATAATACAGTTCAGTTCAGACGCTCAGTCGTGTCCGACTCTTTGTGACCCCATGGACTGCAGCACGCCAAGCTTCCCTGTCCATCACCAACTCCTGGAGCTTCCTCAAACTCATGTTCATCAAATCAGTGATGCCATTCAACCATCTCATCTTCTGTCGTCCCCTTCTCCTCCTGCCTTTAATCTTTCCCAGCATCAAGGTCTTTTCCAATGAGTCAGTTCTTTGCATCAAGAGTTTCAGCTTCATCGGTCCTTCCAATGAATATTCAGGGATCATTTCCTTTAGGATTGACTGGTTTGATCTCTTTGCAGTCCAAGGGACTCTCAAGACTCTTCTCCAACACTACGTTTCAAAAGCATCAATTCTTTGGCACTCAGCTTTCTTTATAGTCCCAACTCTCACATACATAACTACTGGAAATACCATTGCTTTGACTATACAGATTTGTCGGTAAAGTAATGTCTCTGCTTTTTAATATGCTGTCTAGGTCAGTCATAGCTTTTCTTCCAAGGAGCAAGTGTATTTTAATTTCATGGCTGCAGTCACCATCTGCAGTGATTTTGGAGCCCAAGAAAATAAAGTCTGTCAGTGTTTCCATTGTTTCCCGATCTCTTTGCCATGATGTGAAATACATTATTGATACCTAAAAATCAAGGCTCTGGAGTCACCCTCCTAGACTCAGGTCCAGGTTCAGCGCTGACTTGCATTAGCCACTTCCCTGACACTGAGATTTAGGGAACAGTTATAGGATTACTTCAAAACTCACTATAAAGATAAAATGAAATTGTGCATGTGAAGGTGCTTAGCACAGTGTCTTGCACATAACAAGAGTTCAATAAATGTTAGCTGTTAGTGAATAATCTCAGAAATGCGTTTCTTAAAAATGGCCTTTAAAGGTGCAAGAAACAGTGTTGCCAGCTGTTTTGGTGAATAGCCAAAGGTCATAGGCACATGAGAATCTGTGTAGGGTACCCCTGGGTGGCCTAGATAGTCATCTGTCAGACTGTCTTGAGAGTGAAACTGCTGCTTCTGGCTAGTTTCCCTTCCCAGAATAGTTTTGACAAGTAGGAATTCTTCTGAGCACAAGCGCACTTCTCTGTAAGTAGCAGACCTTCTCCCTTGGCTTCCTAGCACTGGACACAACAGAGAAAATAAAGAGGGAGCCTGCTGCTTGCCTGGAAGAGCATTTGCCTTTCAACCCCGCATTTGCCAGAGCCCAAGTTTCTCTGAAGGTTTAATGGCCAGATGTGCTGCTGTTTGCAGGCTGGAATTTGATATATATTTGAACTGATGAACATGGCTCAGTCGTCAGTTTCCTAAATCTAAATTCAAGAGAGAACTGATAGTTATTTTTCCTCTTTGAAGTTGAAGGCATTTGAAATTCAAGGAGTGGCTAGTTTTTTATTTAGTTGTTATTTAGTTACTGTTATAACCTCAGCTAAATATTTAGTATGCTAAATGTGTGTGTACCTTTTTTTGTTACCATCACATTGATTAGGAGTGCAACACTGACTCTGGTAAAAATTTCCAGTTTACTTTGTTAGAAACTAAATTGTAGTGTTAGATGAATAATTTGCTCATGTATAGTAGGCCAAATCAAAGTTTAAAAAATATTTCACTTTATTGACTTTAAGGCTGTTGCACATATTAAATTACCTTGCTTGGCAGTGTTGAGGGAAAAATTGCATATATTTAAAAAATAATTAAAATTCTTTTTACTTTAAGACAAAAACCTGAAACCTTTAGCAGTATCAATCTTGCTCAAAATAGCAGTGAGTTTTTAAAAATTTAGTGTCTGATTACAGTGTTTCAGAAAATCTGTTTGTTTTGTTTTAAGAAGTTTATCTGCCTGATCACAGGAGAAGCTGTTTTTGTGGTAGGTTAGTTGCTCTTCTTCTGGCATTAATGTTGTATTCGTATACCTCTTCTACTTACTAAGTTATTTGAACTATGTTCCATCACATCTTTGAACTTTATTGTGCTTCTTGGGAAGTAAAGCACTTAACATACCTAACGTGTGGTTTACACTCTTTGTATTTTATGATATGATCAAGATTTAAGTCACCAATGCCAACTATCAACCAAAATGTTCACCAGTTTTCAAAATTTAAAATCCCCAATAACTAGCAGTAACAGGTTTTGTTTGTATAAGCAGCTCTTAATGATAGATATTTTTACTTAGATACTTGTTTCATAACTTGATAGGAAGAACTTCGGGAGGATGCAAAATATTTGATTATTTAATTTCTTGTTACAATATGGTAGAAATTGATATAAATTGAGACAAGTATTTTAATCATGATATAGAATGTTAAATAGTGGTAGAGAAATAGCCTTAGTGAGATTTGAACCTAGTTTTGACATTTATTTATTCCCTGGCATGCCATTTTGTCTGTATGTGTCATCTGTATAACAACAGTAGTCATAAAAGCTATCACTTCTTGAGCACACACTGAGTGTCAAACATTCACTCCTCTAATTTATTATTCACCCTGCGAGGTAGGCCCTGATAGCTTCCGTTTATAAACTGAAACTGAGTCTCAGCCCCTTGGGGCCACAGTCCTCTGCTGAAGCATTATAATTACATCAGCCATTTACTTACTGGAATTAACTAGTAGTAAATGAAATCTGGCATTGTTTATTACCATGAACAAGATGTAGCCCTTTTAGCATCAAACTGGTCTTGTGGATAGTTAAAACAATGTACTTAAAAAAAATGATATTATTTATATGTGGAATCTAGAATATGATACAAAAGAACCTATCTACAAAACAGAAACAGACTCATAGAGAACAGACTTCTGGCTGCCAAGAGGGAGGGAGGGAGAGGGATGGACCTTGGTAGATGCAAACGATTTACATTTAAAATGGATAAACAACAGGGTCTTAATGTATAGTACAGGGAACTATATTCAACATCCTGTGATAAACCATAATGGAAAAGAATATTTTTTTTTTTTTTTCCTTTTTTTTTTTTTTTTTTTATTTTTTTTTTTGAAAAGAATATTTTTTAAAAATGCATATATGTGTATACCTGAGTCACTTTGTTGTAAGTCAGATTGGCACAACATTGTAAATCAACTATACTTTAATATAGTTTTTTTTTTTAATTTAAAAAAGTAAAATGTTAGGAAATTTAATTTTAATCAAAATCTTTGTTAATTCTATTAGCTGCTTTCTTGTTGAACTGTTAAAGAGTTCCTCCTTATGGTGGGTGGTACTGTTCAGTTAGTGGATTCTGGTTATTTGAATCTTCATTAAAAATTTTTGGCTCTACCTCAGGGATCAGCAAACTACGGCCTAGGAAACAAATCTGTCCTGCTGCCTGTTTTAGTAAATAAAGTTTCATTGCAACACACCCACACTTATATGTTTATGGATGGCCTGCAATACAAAATATATTCACTATCTGGCTCTACAGAGAAAAAAATCTGCCAACTCCTGCTCTACCTCATTCAGCAAAAAGATTTGAAGCAATTGACTTGTCATATCTAATCCTAAAGTCATATGGAACTTTCCTTTAAAATTTCCATGTAATTTTATTCTTTATGAAAAAAGGTTGGGGAGGAAGTTTAAAGCAAAGTTTAAAAGTGGTTAGGTTTAAATAACATTCTATTTCTTCAGTATATTCCACTGATGTGAGGATTTGCTCACTAGTATACCTAAGACCCCCGTGACTCAGATGGTAAAGAATCTGCCTGCAGTGTAGGAGACCTGGTTTTGATCCCTGTGTCAGCAAGATCCCTTGGAGAAGGAAATGGCTACCCACTCCAGTCTTCTTACCTGGAGATTTCCATGGACAGTCCATAGGATCATAAAGTCAGACACGACTGAACAACTAACACTTTCCTACGTAAGACCTGGTAGTTACATTTAATGTTTGATCAAAATGATTAAATATGCTTTGAAATCCTTTCTTTCATCCCTAGAGAGATATATATTTTTTCTATCCCATTAAATGGATAACAAAGAGGATACAAGAAGATTCTGTTTTAATTTACAGAGAAATAAAATTTGGTCAAGTACGAGTTTTTGTTTACCTTCCCTACCCAGGAGGAGCCAGTGCTTATTATGTTTCCAATTAGATGGTTATCTGATCCCTTTAAAAGTAATGTCTGTCCATTCCCTCTGTTGAAGCAAGTGTGGGTCCCCTTGACGCACTCAAGTTTCACAAGCCTTGGGATCTTGAGTCTACTCTTTACTGTAGCTTTCATAATTGATACTGAGAACCTTTTCCCATATCACACACATGAATATAATGAAGGTGTTAGACTTAACTTTTGTAGAGATAGCAAAAGAGTACCCTGAGACTAATTACGCAGCATGAAGTTTTTTGCTCTAACAGTTTTCAAAAGAGAAAATGCTTTGGAAAATGGGCGTATGAAAGTTTTTCCTTTTGTTTTTCATCTTCCTGCTTGCTGACTAAACAACAGAAATCAAGCATTAACTTGTTTTTGTTAGTTGGCAGAAAGTACCATCATTTTGTGGCATTTTTCTTGTACAGTGGGTGGCATTTCAGTGGTACATTTAATCTTGCAGTAAGCTTTAACCTAACATTTTGTATTCCTGGTTGGTGTTTTAAGTAGTAAGGTGAGCAAAGTTGAAAATATTTTACATGTATCTGAAATAAAGTTAGGAATAAATGAGAATAATAAGTGGGAATAAATGTTCTTATAGGTTGCACATGTACACAAAACCTACTAGTACCCCCAAAATCTGAGTTAGTCTAAATCCAACAGTTTCAATCAATAAAAATACTCCAAAATGCCAATGTTCTCAGGGAAAATACTCTAGGGAGTATGCAAGCTTTGCTTGGAGGAATGGTAGTATACTATTCAAAACCCCAAATATACATACCATAGAAGAGTAGAGAAATGGAATATCTAAAAGATAACACAGATCATCAAAATGACAAATGAACTGTTAAATTTCTTAGTCATAAAAGACATTCTTTCCTCTGTTTGTTCGATTAGCAGCAGAGATATTTCTGAAAAGTTTTCACAACAAAGTCATACTATATAGCACTGGGGACTATATTCAATATTCTGTGACAAACCATAATAGAAAAGAATATGTGTGTGTGTGTGTGTATATATATATATATATATATATATATAATATGTATGTATAACTGAGTCATTTTGCTGTACAGAAGAAATTAACATAACATATAAACCAACTAGCACAAGCTGGAATCTAGATTGCCGGGAGAAATACCAATAACCTCAGATATGCAGATGACACCACCCTTATGGGCGAAAGTGAAGAACTAAAGAGCCTCTTGATGAAAGTGAAAGAGGAGAGTGAAAAAGTTCACTTAAAGCTCAACATTCAGAAAACTTAAGATCATGGTATCCGATCCCATCACTTCGTGGCAAATAGATGGGGAAACAGTGGCTGACTTTATTTTTCTGGGCTCCAAAATCACTGCAGATGGTGATTGCAGCCTTGAAATTAAAAGACGCTTACTTCTTGGAAGGAAAGTTATGACCAACCTAGACAGCATATTAAAAAGCAGAGACATTACTTTGTCAACAAAGGTCCGTATAGTCAAGGCTATGGTTTTTCCAGTAGTCATGTATGGATGTGAAAGTTGGACTATAAAGAAAGCTGAGCACCGAAAAATTGATGCTTTTGAACTGTGGTGTTGGAGAAGACTCTTGAGAGTCCTTTGGACAGCACATGATCCAACCAGTCCATCCTAAAGGAGATCAGTCCTAGGTGTTCACTGGAAGGACTGATGTTGAAGCTGAAACTCCCAATACTTTGGCCACCTGATGTGGAGAGCTGACTCATTTGAAAAGACCCTGATGCTGGGAAAGAGGGCAGGAGGAGAAGGGGACAACAGAGGATGAGATGGTTGGATGGCATTACCGACTCAATGGACATGGGTTTGGGCGGACTCCAGGAGTTGGTGATGGACAGGGAGGCCTGGCATGCTGTAGTTCATGGGGTTGCAAAGCATCGGACATGACTGAGTGACTGAACTGAACTGATAAATTAACTATACTTCAGTAAAAATTTTTTAATTTTTAATTTTTTTATTTTTACAAAATAAATTTTATAATAAAATAAAATATAATTTTCATTTTTAATTTTTTTAAAAATTAAAAATATTTCCAAAATTCAAGTGTTCATGTTTAGGTTCTGTTCAACTATTATATAACAGCATAACACTTCTTGCCAGCATCCAGTCTTACTGTTCTAAATAGAGAGTGTGTGAGTGGTAGTAAGAAACACCCCAGTGTAGTGGAAAGAGTATGAATATTGTCTGGGTTTTTTGGTTTTGTTTTTGCTTTGGGAAGATAGTTCAAACTTTGATTGCTTTCCCACTGTATAATGGGGTAGTAATTTCTTCTCTGTAGTAATCAAGTAAGGTAATGTTTGTAAAGTGACAGACATGATGCGTGGTGTGTAACTACATTTATTTGCCACCGTTGTATCACCACAATTATTTAAAAGCATTCTATGAGTAGTTATCGTCCCCAGTGGCTCAGACAGTAAAGCGTTTGCCTACAATGCAGGTAGACCCGGGTTCAATCCCCTGGTTGGGAGGATACCCTAGAGAAGGAAATGGAAACCACTCCAGTACTCTTGCCTGGAAAATCCCATGGATGGAGAAGCCTGGCAGGCTTCAGTCCATGGGGTCGCAGAGTCTGACATGACTGAGCAACTTCACTTTCTTTCTTTATGAGTAGTTAGCTTCTTTCCCTTAGTGCTTCCTGTATCTGTCTAGTAGTTCCTCCACCCCTTAGCAGTGGACAGAATATCGGTCTGTGGGGGTCTGTGTGTCTGTATTAATGATAAAGCTGCAACATTGTTAAAATTATGAAAATGAAAATTAACTTTTGGGGGATGTTTTGATGCAGACAGCTTTACTAAACCGCCTGGAGCGAATTTTCGAAGCATGTTTTCCTTCCATATTTGTCCCTGATACTGAAGAAGAAGTTACTTCCCTGAAGCACTTGCTGGAAACAAGTACCTTGCCAATAAAAACAAGAGAGGCCTTAGCTGAAAGTGGGTAAGTAGTAGACACTTTTTACGTCTACTTGTATATTTGTTAGTTTGACTGTTCTAGTTTATAAGGTTATCTAAGGTTATCTTAAACTGTTAAGGTTCTAAAACATTAGCTTGTTTAGGTTTAAAAAAATCATATTGTGCCTAAAGATGTAATTAAAAAATCTCTCTACCTCTCCACTTTTGAGCTTTTTTAAAAAAAATTTTCTAAAGCACTATTCTGTTCAGTCAGATTTTTATATATTATTTTTTTGATTCCTAGTATGATAGATGAGAATTTAGATCCTACATCTGCTGTTTTCCTCCATTCATCTTCCCAATACACTTATGTCATAGTTTTTGGTTAAATTGTTATTTGGTATTTTCATTATAATGATCATGTAAATAGTGTTCAAATCTAAGCCACTATTTCTTTTATAGTACACTTTTTTCCTGGATTTAATGATTTCTTCTTTTTTTTTTTTAAACTCACTAAATCTGTCCCTACCCTCCAATAGCCTGTTAATACAATTTTACTTGTGATAAGACCTATCAAATTGGGTCAATCCATTTCTTACCTGGAGTCTTCCATCTTCCAATTCCTTCCAATCTGGAATAGATCAGTCTAGGCCTCCTATCGCATGTTGTCTTGGTACTTCCCTTCAGTTAAATCCCATTTTGGTGAAGCATATCCTCTAATAGCCCCTTTGGGGGGTAGGTGGGGGAGAGAGGGGAAGAAAAGGTTCCCAGGAAATAAAATTTTACTTTATTCTACCCCCACTTCACATTTATAATTTAGAGTCTTTCATTGCTGGTGTTTTGATGTTTTACTGTGAAGTCTCTTGGTGTGGGTCTTTTTTCATTCATCTGACTGAGTACTAGGCACAGCCTTTCAATCAGGAAGCTTCTGTTCCTCAGCATTGAGCATTTGTCTTACAATGCCAGCTACCTTCCCTCCAATGCCTCTGTTTTCTTTCCAGAACTGCTATTAATTTTTAGATGTTAGAGGGTCTAGATTGACTTTCTAATTTTAATTTCAAAGTTTTTCCTAGATGCTTCTCTTACATTTCATTACTCACCACCTCTGGAGACAGTATTTCTTAATTTCATTTAAGATGAATATTATTGTGCTTCTTGACTTTTGGGGTGATTTCTGAGAATAAAAGGAGATAAAAAGATTGATGTTTTGCCATCTTTAAACCATTTAGATATGTTTTTTAAAAATATGCTAGCTGTACGGACAGTTCATACTCTTAGACCCAAGAGATTCATTCTAAGGAAATAACAGAATTCTGCAGTAACACACTGTAAAATACAGGAAGGTATTTTATTTGCCTTACTAGCAATAGGAGCCAACAGTAAAAAGAATTAAAACTGCAGGATTGTGGCTAAATAAATGATGATGCATCTGTCTAATAGGACATAATAAACCGTTGAAAAAGGTACATATGTAGATAAGGAAATGTTTAAAGTCTGAAAAAAGAATACAAAATTTTTTGTATGCTCTAATTGCAGCTGTGTGTGTGTGTGGGCCAACACTCAAGCAGAAAACATTAAATAGCTCTAGTAAGATGGTGAAGTGCTCAGTGATTTCTATCCTCCTTTTAAATGCTTTTGTTTTAAAATTAAATAAGAATAACATACAGGCTAAATTTTTGCTTGATTGTTTCAGATGAGTTTAACTTAGTTACTTTCCTAATGACTCTTAGCTCTTGATTTCATTCAGGTAATAGGTATATATATACTCATGTTAGACACAGTATTAATTGGAATGTATAATATTTTATAGTCACTTTGAAGTAGAGCTCATGGTGAGAGCTCCTGAGTAGCCCATTACTGGTGGCCTCACTGTGTTGTGACCTCTGCAGGGCGCTGCTGGATGTGTGGACTGAACTGCAGGACGTCCATGATGCACATGGCTTGAGATATCAGTGGGGTGGCTCCCATAGCAACAAGAAGCTTCTGTGCTCCCTGGGAATAGACACCCGAAACATTGTAAGTTTATCAGTATCTTAGAAAATCCTTTAATCAACTTACCGATGTTTTTAAATTCTTTCACACCTCTGTACAAATTATAAACTAGTTTCTCAGAAAAATAGATATTCGTTTGTTTAAATGTTCATTTGTTTTAAATATGCCAACTTCTAAGTGTAAATCTATCTAGATTTTTCTCTGAAATTTCTTATCTTTAGAAAAAGATGTTTTAGTATTTTTCCTTAAGTATGAGATGAAGGAATTGGGCTAGGCGATCAAAACTAGAACCCGTAAGGGCGATTTAACAATTTCTTCAATTTTTCACTCACAGTGTATATAATAAAGCATTACAAGAGTATTTTGGAAGCTGTTTCATTGTATGACAAATCATTCTCTAAATACATATTCTTTCTCTCTAACATACATATGTAGCTCTTCACGGGTAATAAGAAGCAACCTGTTATAGTGCCCATGTATGCAGCAGGATTGGTAAGTACAATGATGCTTTTGCATGTATTTATTATTGTTGCATTCATTCTGTAAAATCATCTTACATAGCATGACATGGAAAGTGTATTTTAAGGTATGGTATGGGACCATTAAGAGAATAAATACAATAATATCCTTTTTTGATCTCATAAATCCCTTCAAGTCTTGATCTGAGGACTTTTTCTGTATTTTATTTATTATAGACACTTATAGTATTATTAGTGTTTATAACTTCTGTAAAATTCACCTTTGGAAGTCTCTCTCTTTTAATTTGTTTTTAAAAAGAAGAAACTGAAGTATCTGAAGCCTTAGATATCATTTGTTTAAATGCATTTCTGATTATTTTTAAATAATGTAGTGTTGAAGCCATGGATATATACAAAAGGTTGGAGATAGCAAATTATAACAAATGAAAATGGGCCAGGACCCATAATTGGTCCTTAGTTTTTCCATTGATGTTTTAAACGTGTTAAATTTTGTTTTTTTCAGATATGCCAGGTAGTCCAGGAGAACTGAGGCATTTTCATTCTGTGCCTTATCAGGACTCGGGCACATTCGAAAGTTCGATGCGCTTGTGGGTTTTGGCATGTCTTTAAGTTATTGGTGCATAAAAATGTCCTGTCTATTAAACTAAAAATATTTAAAATATTTTTTCACCAATAACTTGAAAATAAGGGAAAAAATACTATGTTTAAGAAAGAAAAAAAAAAAAAACTAAGGAACACGTGGTGTGGAATTTAAATTTAAAAACCCTTTATGTGCATGTGAAAATGAATTTGCTGTGGAACTGGACCTTATTTTAATCTGCAAACTTCTCTATGAATAAGCTCTAATTATTGTTACTGAATTGAAATTTGCTTTGTTTTGTTTTTGTTTGTTTTGTGAGATTGGACAAAAAGCTTCTTTCTTTGAGTTTTTTTTAAAAAATCAAATTCTGCTCCTTTGTGAATGGTTATCTTGTATTTTCAAAACACCTTGATCATCCCTACTTTCTTTTATGTTGTAGGTAAATATAGTCCATAATGTTTCTTTAACTTTCTGGTTATTTGGATCTCTTTTCTCAAGAAGTAGCTTTCTAGAGATTGTTGGTGGTGTTATTGTCATATTCTGAATAGGAAGTAGGAATTTAATTTGTGCGCACTTTCTTTCTGCATGTTGGGGACAGTAACCTATTTAATGCTTCTGTGTTAGACTCAACACATTAGTCAGTTTTTAAAGTTTTATGAAGAGTTAAAGACTCATATCTATGCTTTTTTCCCCTCTCTTAATTACAACCTTTTATTAGTAATGTAGTTTTACCATTTTTGTAACCTTTTTAATACCAAAGTTGTTTTAGTGAATATATCATCTCCTCCTCCCTCTTTTTGATGCCTTACATTTAGAAACATTCTTTTTCATATCTGGTTTTTCTGATTTCAAATTTTAATGATACCTGAATTTTTTCCATAGTGCTTTACACACATGAGATGTTCTATATCTTTTGATCTCATCTGGAGGAGTAGTATCTAAAGTAGTCAGTTGAGTCACTGGTTCTGAGACTTTGATGTGCATTAGAATTGCTTGAAAGACTTGTTTAAAACACAGAATGCTGGGCACCACCCCCATAGTTTCTTATTCAGTAGGTCTGGGGTAGGAGAAGTTCCCAGATGATAGAGGAGCTACTGATGGGGACCACTTTGAGAACCACTGGTTTTAGGGAGAGTTCACATTAGAAAAGTTGGCTAAGACTAGTAATGGTTTTCCACATGCATGGAGTGTTTCTAGAAGGGCACATGCCTTTATAAGGCATATGACATTGAATTGGACCATGAATTTATTTTCATTTTTCAAGATGCTGGATTAAAGCCTTTCACGTGTACTGTTGTTCAGAACTATTGATATATATGTAAATTGTTTATTTTAGCTTATGCTCAATTTTATGAAAGTAGGGGGATTCTCCTGAAAGCAAATGTATAGATTCTAACTATAAGATTGTTAGACTTAGCAGCTTCCCTGCCCCCCCCCGCCCCCCCCCCCCAGTAAAAGGAGACTTTTATCTGGTTGATAATTCAAGAGCTTGTCAAGTTATTATTCTAAAATGTGTAAAAGCTTGGGCCTTCTTTCATGCCAGTAACCTGGCATGAAAATAACACATTATTTTTAGTGTTTGGTAAAACAGAGAGACAAAATGCTGATTTTTTTTTTCTTCTTTGTTTCTGCACCCATCTTGAATGTCTTTCTCTCTTACTAAAGGAGTGTGTTAGATTCGTAACATGCCTAGTGGAACATATAAGATGTTTTCCTCTCTGAAATGACTGTGCCTCTGCTTTGCCAATCTGAAGAACTAAGGCTCCCATCCTGTAGTGAGCAAGGATCAGACACTAAATTCACGTTGTAGCTTATGGATGTCATCACACTACATGGTGTATTTTAGAATCCACTCCCACCTCACCAAGTACCACCATGGTGTAATGTGTATGAAGAGTGCCCTTCCTGCAGTTCTACGTCTGAAACATCAGAACAGTGTTGGATTCTCAGGACATGGATGTAATAGGCTGTTTTGCTCGGCACTTCCCCTCCCCCACCATTCCACATGTTTGTGCATTTTTGTGACAGTGATAACCAGGCACTCTAAAGCAAATCCAGTTTAAATTACAAGGTCTTGTTTCAAAAAGTTTGGATTACAAAGGTATTATGAATTATTTCCCATTAGAGTGCTGTAGGATTTTCACTAAACAAAATTTAAGATTAGTTCCTTTTTGTCTTCAGTACTATCCAAATGACCTTGTTTTCTTTCTGCTTTCTGCTAGATTAACTTTCTTGTGAAGTTTATGGCCCAGTCCTTCCCCCAACTAATAGCTAATATGCTTTTTTCAGGGTATGTTAGAGCCCACCAAGGAACCACTGAAACCACTATCTGCTGCAGAAAAAATCGCTTCCATCGGTCAGACCACCACTATGTCACCAGAAATGA
The DNA here is from genome assembly GCF_963930625.1 of Muntiacus reevesi. Lineage (NCBI taxonomy): Eukaryota > Metazoa > Chordata > Mammalia > Artiodactyla > Cervidae > Muntiacus > Muntiacus reevesi. Next base: position 41,882,425 of record NC_089251.1, on the reverse strand, counting down.
ACACATGTACATCTGACCAATTCCAGGTAAAAATATCTGGATGTATATAGATACATTTATGCATATGTACATGTGTATATGCATATGTACACATATGTCCACACACATTGTTGTTTCCCTTAATATGTAACTATTCATTTTTTTAATATTTTAAAAATTTAGTTTCATGATAGATGTGATTTCGGTTCTTATTAACATCCTTTGAAATACAATGAGAAAATTCTCTTTAAAAAAATAGAAAAGACAGTTTGAGAACTGGCTAGTTATGGGTAAGTCCTTTAAACCCATCTAGCCTTAGTCTTTATACCTATAGAATAAGAACTCTGAAGCAGCAAAAAGTTGCTTACAGCTGGTACATTGTGTGATCACTATTACTGACACATAAATCTGGTAAGTGCTGAATTTTCAAAAAAAGAAAACATTGCATTTATACCAGCTCTTCAAGTCTGCCATTATGTGTTTTTCCTGAAGCTTGCAAAAATTTTATAAAGTTACAAAATTTAGGTGTGTTATTACATCAATAACTATTGTTTTAACAGTTTGAATAAAGCTGTTAAGTTGAAAATGATACAGCCTTTAACAAAATATTGTATGGATTAAGAAAAAAAGAAGGCTTTCTTACCCTTCATATCCTTTACTACTCTGGTACATTTAAGCACAAATCATATTTCAGTCAAATATATTTAATATTAAAAATATATTTAATATTAAAGCCTTTCCTCTCACTTTTTTCCTGGGAGAACATAGCCACTTTGGTTTGCTTGCTTTTTTGACATCGAGTTAGCAACTGACTCAGTGCAGGTTAAAATTGATTTTTAAAATATTAATATTCTTAATGAACATTACCATTTCTAAAATATATTCTTGCTGTGTTTGTCATTTCTTAACCTTAAATATCATCGCTAATTATGTCTAACACAAAACTGCATGTTTGGACACCCTTTCCCAAGATGTGTTCCACTGAACACTAATCCCCAGAATTGCTTCACTAAAGAAGGGTTCCATAGTGAAGTGAGTTCGGGAAATATTTCATATCAAACCTTAAACAACCCTTGGAGGTTCACAACACATACATTAAGGACTCTGAAAAATCCTGCAGTGAATAATCCTATTTAATTTTATTTCGTTTCTCAAATTTACTTGGTCATAGAACCCTTTTCTGTAGGGATCAGGGAAGAAGAATTTATAACACCTGTAGAACTAGTGTTTTGAAAAACATACTTTGGCAAATGATTTTGTAAAGCAGCATCCTGCTTTTTCAGGTGTGTTTCAAGAAACATGTAATATTATTGCTGTGTACCACTGTGGTTTATACTTGAGCTTAGCTTCATCGTCCCTCTGAAACCAGTTTACTACTGTCACTGAATTCGTGGGCATGGAGACCTAATGCATAAAATGCCTGGCCTTATTGATTGGGCAACAGGCAAGGTGCCTTGGGCAAAATGTTTCAGTAGGCCAAGTCTGTCCTTAGCTCCCTTCCTTTTCATTGGATGTTTATTGCACTCTGGCTATCAGCTGTTCTCACGGGCCTGCCATGTCTGTGCAGATTCCAGAATTACAGCACCTTCTCACTTCTGCCTCAGTCAGCATTCTTATTCCTACAGTGCTAGGGGTTAGGAAAGTAATTTGAGTACTGCCTGGTATGTTTTCTGGAAATGGAGCTGTTCTTAATTGGAGCCGCTTGTTACTTTTCCTTGCCTCCTCCATCCAACCGCCTCCACGTATCACAACCCCATAAGTTATTACTTATTTTATTAGTTAGCTATCATCTGTCATTTTTGCCTAGTCATACCTCTATATAATTTAATTATAGACTTGATTAAAAGTCTTGATAACCTAATAAAAAGCATGTGTGTTAATAAAACATTTTTAGTAGAAATCAACGTGTATTAATTTGATGGTTGTTAGTTGCAGCTACACAAGGATTCAGCTGCTGCCATCTCTGTACAAACATATAGACCCCTATGTACTTGTAATCAAAGGACTGTCTCCCTAGTTATAGGCAAGTATGGGAATTTTCAGCGACATTGAAGCATATCTAACTTTTTTGCTAGAAGATGGAACTTGGTCTCTTATTGTTTATATTTTTTAAAAGCTCTTTTTAATCAAGTACTGCCTTTTATTCTGTTTCACGTACACATTTCTCTTTTTTAAAAATACACATCAATATTGAATTAACAAGTTTATTCTATACTTTTTATCGTATTTTTGTGATCCTCATTGGCTTTAGTTTTTAGGCTTTGGAAAACCAATGAAAACAGTATTTCCCAGTGGAAGTTCAAAGTTATTTCTGAGTTGACTTGAGCCTATGTAGGTCTGCTTTCTAACATTCAAACAGAAGATTTCAGCATGCATGTCAGAATTTTGTGCTAAGATGCCTGACCTCCATCACTAAATTGCATGATCTTTGCTTGGCTCCATACTTTTGATTAAGATTAAAATACTCAACAAACACCTGAAATGCATTCTAAAGGTTCTCCATTTAAGGTGTATTTCTTACCACTCTTCCTTGGCACACAATGTATTTATTATTTTTCACATAACATTTTGGCTGTTCAGTCTTCCTCCTAATGATAATTTTCGGGTGAAACAACCATAAACGTTAGTGCTAGAAGCTTAGCAAAATGTGTCTGCAAAGACCTGTTCAATACCTAAACTTTTTTCCCAAAAAAGCGTGTGGCAAACCTTCCTTTTATGTTTTGGCATCCTTGAACAGTGACTTTCAAACTTAGCATAGTGGCATAATTCTCACTATGACTGCATGCTTTTTGATCTGTCTATTTCAGTTTGGTACCCACTAAATTTTTATCTTTTCTTTCAAATGAGTTTATACTCATCTGTCTTGTTGCCATTACATCTCTTGTTTAGAAATTCAGTATTTTACTGATATCTGTTAATGTGGGTTTTTTTTAAAAAAAAGATAATTTTACATGGAAAAAAAAAACAGTTTACAGATAAAAAGCAGGTAGTGATACTTTTTGTTGTTGTTGACATCTTTTTTTACTGAATTTCAAAGTCACACCAATCACAGTGCCATACTGATTCCCTCTTAGTAAGGTTAGTATGTTAACCATACTTTATTTACTGCCAAGTGGAGTCAGCTCTCTGGCTAACACTTATCCACCTGGTTACCACCAGCAAATTTCCTCTCTCAGGCTACTTAATGTTGCCATTTCAGTTGTGAATTAGAATCTTAGAAAAAAGAAAAAAATGGCAGTCTAGCTCTGTACTCGTTTTACAATTAGAAAACATATTTGGAAAGACTAAGTAATTTACCTAAAATCACATGTCAGTGCTGTACTTAGGACTAGAACCAAAGTCTCCTGTCTCTAACCTTTTTGCCCCCCTCTTTTTATTATGAACTTGTCTCCTTTCATCTCTGCGGTAATCATTCATGCCACATGAAGTTGTTTTTAAATGTTCCATTCCAGTGCTTTCTCTTTGAGTTGCCTGCTTGTCAGTGCCATTAGTTAACCTGTAATTATTTAGGTATCTGTTTTTCATCTGTCTCAATTCCACTAAATTTTGATTCATGATTTAGTACCTCATTATTATAATATTGGTTGTGTCTTCAAAATGCCATACATGTCTGTGAAAAGTAAAATTCCAGAAAATCATTGAAATATTTCAAAACATCCAGGTACTTGACATCGTTTAGATAAAACATGTTAATGAAAGAGGTTTGCTTCGCTTTACCCAGAAATTTTGTTATTAGATAAATCTGAGTTTTGTCCATCCTAGTTCTAAAGGTTTTCCTGATTGAGAAGTAGAACAAGTTGAATCTGTTGGAATACCTAGAGCTTTTTGTTTGTTTTTGAGATCAGCTAAAGAAGATCTTTTGTAAATATTATTTATCAGTCTTGGCAGGTAGGTTATGAACTAGATTTTCACCAGGATTTTTAAAACTTTTATTTGAAACAATTATAGATTTACAGGAAATTGCAAAGATCATACAGAAGAGGTGCCTTGTATCTTCACCAATTTTCCCCACAATCACATTTTACATAGTTATAGAATAATATCAAAACCAAGAATATGACATTTGCTCAATATGCATGTATAGTTCTGTGCTATTTTTTCATGTGACCACCACCACAGTCAAGATACAGCATTCTATCTCCCTCATCAACCCCCCATTCCACCTCTCTCTAATCCTGGCTGCCACTATTAGCAGTATTTTACTTTGTTTATATCTCCAGGCCTGACTTGATATGGGGGAGACCAAATGCTGATACTAACATGCCCATCATTGGTTATCAAAGCAATTGTATTATAATATCATGGGGTTAGACTTTCAAAATTAGCCAATTCACGTTCCTTTCCTACAGGGAACAGTGTCTTGTCTACAGAGAAAAAATGATTAAAGTTTTAATAAGAGTCTACCTTACAGTGAGCAAAACAGAAAAAAAAGATGATAACATGTTGATAGTAAGAGTCTAGTAAAAGGTTATTTCAATAAGTGTTGCCAACACCACTCCCAAAATAAAAGAAGAAAATGTATTTTTTCCCCCTGTCAGGAATATTCTTAAAATAAAGCATGGATCATTTTCAAAATGTTTTGTACTACCTTCCATCTTATATTTATCATTTGCTTATTTTATCCTTATGTGTTTGGCAGTTAACAGAGTTTTTAAACATAGAATATTCAAATGAGTTCTGAGTATACTTTTCAGTACATTATTTAAAAAATTCTAATACTGATTATAAGTAATTTCTAAATTAGAGAAGGTTATAAGTTTTTTTTTAATTGTATATATATAAGGAGACCAAGTAAATTAGCATCCGTGTTTATACAGCTCATGTCTTGGTCCTTAGCAGCCCAGCTTGCCTCCAGTTCAGTATGCTACCTTCTCTCTCGCCTTGTATTCTCTGTTAACACGTTGTAAGTGGCTAATCATTTAAAATAAAATAGATCACTCTTTAGTGAAAAAAGGTCAGTGAGGTTTTCAAGCCAGTAGTTTAAATTGTGAATGGAGATCAGATTGAAATCTTGATATAGAATCAGTCTATAAACTTCTGTTTGAAAATGTAAGATTTTCTCAGATATACCATTTTTAATGTCAACAAGCTGTACTGTTTATAAATTTTGCAGTTTCAGTTTGTGTTAATATTTGTAGATAACCTCCTGAAATTGTAAATTATACCAACTTTGTCTTTAGGTATTTTATTGCCTAATGATCTTGCTATAATAGTGTTTTGTTCTGTTTTTAAGGATTCTTTATGTTGCTACAGCCTATACTGATTAATTTTGATTTTTTGGTTTTCAACTCTAGGAGTCTCTACCACCCGTCCAGTTTGACTGGAGTAGCAGTGGCCTTACTAACCCTTTAGATGGTACGTCTCTCCGTAGAGCCTCTAGCGCCAGAGCTAGAGTTAAGAAAGCGACAAAGTTCAGACAGACTTCTCTCTGCTGATTTCTGTTTTTGTTTGAACATAACTTCTTATCTTTGGAAATTCAGGCTTTCTTTCTGAATAGTAATTGCTCAAGAAACCAGCTGTTACTATTATTAACAGTATTAATATCCATATATAAGTAGTAGTAACCAGATAAAATTTTAGTTTCATCTTAAGTCAAAGATAAGCTTCTTTATTTCTCACACATATTTAGGTAGTTTAAATAACATTTTAGGTAGACCAATTTATTTGAAATTTTTTTCTGTAGTTTTAGTTTATGGAATTTTCTTGGATGCCAAGTCTTGTGTCTAGAGGCTGCTTTAAAGCACAAAGAACAATTATTTAACCAAAAACAATGTGCAAATAGATCCGTATTTATTGACTCAAAGTAGTTTTCAGACTTAATAATATTTTATAGAGCACTTGTATGCAAATGAGAAATGAATGATTTTCATGCTCCTTTTCTAAAACTTATCTCAAAATACTAGTAGGTAGTTCCAGAAATAATTGGTTTCTCCTATGACTTTAAAAGAAAATCCTGAGAAAGGATTAACTTATTCTATTAAGGTGGGGTCTTTTAATAACACAAAATACTAGGTTTCCTGTGTGTTGATATCACAAGTTTTAATCGGACTCTAAAGTACAATTATTCTTACTGCTTATACTTCATAAGTTGTTTGAGCCATGGTCTGAAACACCTGTTACTCTTATCAGCTCTGCCTTAGAGTGGGGGATCCTAGGGTATCTGGAAAGCATCCAATTGAATAACAGTGCTGAAGGAAAGCCTGGATGCACCTTTTGCTGTTGTCTGGTGTCCTATTCAGTCAAATCATCGTGCTTTTTATTAACAAAAAACTTCTTTAAAAATGTATACTATTTCTGATTACTGTTTCAGAGTTAAAGGGGAACAGTACAGCTTGAGGTTGCACATCAGGGTAGGGCAGTTACGACATTTCTATTACCTTATTTTATTTTAAACTAAGTTAATGTATTGGTGCGTGTCCTGAAACTGACAACTTTGTCACTTTTAAAATCATTCATTAGAAACCAACACTACTAACATAAAAGATTGATTTGGGCATGAACAGTGATCTACTGTTGAGTTGAGATTAAAGTATTGTTTCCCTTTAACGGGTACACTTTCCCCCTTGGTCTTTCTGGTATGGCTTCAAGTTTCGATTGAAAGAACTGAACTCCTAACTAAAACCTTACAAAGTGTTAAATTATTTACATTGTACATGAGAAAATGTACATTAAATTAAACTGTTACTTTAGAGATGTCCTTAGCAATGAAAAACTAATACTGTACACATTGTTTTAATGTTGATTTTAAAATGTGTAATGACTACTAATTATAACCTGCATGTTCAAGTGTGTGTCTTACCCCTTTTTACACATAACCCCTCCTCCCTTGGCTTACCTTCTGTGTGGCTGCCTACCAACACGGTCACTGAATTTCAAGCTAGTGGAGGTTCCACTCTTCTGAACCTTGATTTCTTTGGGCCCGTGGATGACAGTAGCTCTAGCAGCAGCACCACAATCCCAGGTCAGCAGAGTGTTAAAACCACAATTCTAGTATATTTACTAAAAGCATGACCACATCACTTGACTTTCCTATAAACAAGGAAACAAATAGATAATATTCTCTGTAATGTCTTTCTAATACTTTTCTTTCATCTATCTACTGTTATTTTCTAGTATCTGACTATAACAAGTGACTTATGTGAAAAATGTATTTTAAGGAAAGGTTTGTCAGAGTGTAATAGTCAGAGCTGAAAGTAGTTTCTAGATACAAAACAGCTAATGTTCTTTACATAGTTAAAGGCAGGGTTTTTTCCCCCCTGTAAATAGAAAATGTGATTTTTTTTCTTTTTTTTTTTTTAGAAAATGTGATCTTTTATATGCTTATTTTTTAAAGCATATTCTACAGAGCCATTTGAAAAAAATGCAAATTTAGATATATAGGAATATTTTAGTACACAGTGACGTTATAGTGTCTGTGATAATAGAACCTTTACAGATTCTAGTGTTCAATTAGTTATTTATTAATGCTGCTAAATGTATAATTAGGCTCCAAAATGTTGGAGTCTAGCAATTAGTTATATAGTCCCACATAGAATTATTACTGTTTATATGTAGCTCTTGAATAGAAAGCTTACTGTTAGTTTTTCATGGAGGGGAAAAAAAAATGTTAAAGGTGATAGCAGAAAATAATTGCTGTGAGATACTAAAAGCTAGAAATTAAAACTTATTGGAGTGCCTGTTAATGTTCAGCCTGGCAAAAGTTCAGTTCATTGACCCAAGGACTAATGTACTTTGTCATTTTCTAACTAAATAAAAAATTAAAATATAATGGCATTTTTATGTTTATATTTTATTTAATATGATTTTAATGACTCTCTGTCATCCCTGCCTGTGCTCTGGTCGTCACGCCTTTTGATCACCAGACGGCTGTTACAGTGCCCTGTAGATGCTGATGCCCAGAATGCATAGTGACGGTCCCTCTCAGTCCCTACTAGGATCAGGTAGATAGCCAGCCTGGTTCCTGAGAATTTGCTGGTTTTGTTCTATTCAACTAGATAACCCTGCCACCCACTTTTAGCAGTTCAGGAGCTATAATGGAAAATGGAGGAGGCTTAGAGAATAATCAGCTAAGGATGAGGCTGGGACCCAGGATACCCATCTCCAAGCCTGGTTATGGAAATCCGATTGTATTATAAGGACGTTCCAAGGCCGTTTTGTAGAATGACTGGATTCCTCAAATCTAATCCCCTGGTTATCATTTTCATTGTTTCCAAGATTTAACAAGCATATAAGAAACTAATCTGTGTCTGGTTTTAACTTCAATATGCTATTTCACTATTTAAATTACTTCTAAATACATGTGAGCTATGGAATGACCTGGATGAGTAGTTTTTAATACTTAATGGGGGGTGGGGGAACCAAAAAGTTTATGTATCAGTTTCCTTATTACTATAATCCCAAGAATGAAGTCAGTTCAGTTCAGTTGCTCAGTCGTGTCCTGACTCTTTGCGACCCCATGAACCGCAGCACGCCAGGCCTCCCTGTCTATCACCAACCAAGCTTCTATTTTTAATTTGCTCTCAGCTTTGTTTTGTCATGAACTGTATGGTAACTTAAATGAGGTCACTATTTTTGGATGCCTGAAAACCTGGTTTAAATTTAACTTTTGGTTACATGTCAAACTCAGTTAAAAGTCATCCATAAGAGCACAAATAATCTGACCAAATAAAGAAGTACAGAAATGACCTGATAAACAGGTTCAGTATACATACACAGCTTGGAGAAGAGCAAGCAGTTTCTGAGATTTAGAGCTGCAATGGAAGTGAAATTAGCTTGGTCAATTGTGATCCTTACTTCAGAACCTCTTAAATATTTTTGTTCTATTTTTTCATCAATATGCTCTAGCCTCTGTGTAAACCTGATTACTATAAATATGTTTTGACTTGTTTTATTGCTACTGGGTTTTGTTAAAACTTACCATCAAGCTGTAGGTGTAAACACTTCCCTGAGTATTCCATTTCACCACTTGCTTGCACTTTTTCTGACTTGTTTCTGGGAAAGTCATTTTGTCTTAGCTTGCAGTTATTTATTTTGTGTTTGAGACTTAGGAGGTTGGCATAGAATTTGGTTGGCTAGTTTTATTTCTGTAACTGAACTATGCCTCATTAAGGTTCTGTTTAAAAAAAAAAAAGAATCTTTTCCATTAAAAAAAATTTACTCTCCAGTTTTTTGTTTAGAGTAGTTATCTTGGTTTTGAAAAATATAAAATAAAGCCATAGTACTTTTTTTTTTGGTGATAATGGTTTTGGAGGGCTGGGGGAGGTTGATTTGGGTTTTGTTTTGTTGTTGTTGTTTTTTTTCAATCTCCTACTTTCCTGTTTGACAGCCAAGTGGCCAGTATTTTACAAACCCAACTAAATTTTCGCTAGCACTTTCCTGTTGCCAGTCAGATTGCAGTTGTTTATTCTGCATTATGCATTCACCATCTACCTAAATTTTGTGGTTACTTGGAATAGAACCTTTCACAGTAGAGGAAGGAGGTGCTTTGGGTTCATCTGGTCCTGCTTTACAAGCATCTGTAAATTTTTGCATTTTAGCTGCATATTTATGCTTATTATAGAAATAGAAAGGGGCTTTTAAATTGTATTTTGAAACTGTACCTTAATGAACTATTAAGAACTTGGGAGAGTCAACATTTTCTATAGCCTTCCTCCCTTGTTGGACATGGTAACTGTGAAAGCCGCTTTTGCTGGTATAATTTCTGTAAACATCTGAGATCTGTGTTTACATCTGCTAGTCAGCTACAAAGTTGGTTCATAGAAAGCAGTTCCTGATTTTCTTCTTAACCTTGAAATACCCTAAAAGGAGATAACTTGTGAGCATCAGTATATGACTCTTTTATATATAACTTTATCTGCTGATCTTAAGACTTTTTAAAGAAATGATAAGTAGAAATTGATGGAACTATAAGACATTTGTACTTAAAATCTGCTTTTCTATTCAAAACTACTGAATTTGCTGAAACCAAAGAAAGGGTAGAATTAAAAAATTTTTGTCTGATTGTCTTTATTTTCCTAAGCTTAGCATGAGTTGAAAATACTTGTTACTTGTTTTTTGTAGTCATCATATTTTATATAAATTAATATTCAAGGAAGTTTAAAAATATGTATGTGTATTTTAATGAAGTCAGACAGGAAGGATTTTACTAGACTTCTATAATAAATCTAATCCTAATGAACTCAGCTTCATTTTGAATTTTTCCAAGAAGATATTTGAACTGTTAGCCACTATATTCAGCCATGAAACTTTAGGAGTGTAATTAACCCTTGAGACGATGTTCATAACTTTTCTTTAGTAATAATTTAATTCTTTGGATAATATTTCATGTCCTCAGATAGTCAGAATGTATTTAAATTAACCAAATCATTTAGTGTATGTGAGACTTTACATTAACTTCCAAATTTGGGGGTATGAGTGAAAATACGGAGGAAAAATGGTCATGGAGATAAGGGAAAATAGAGGTTCAAAAACTGAGGTTAAATCAGTCCGTTTAAAATTGAGGTGTCATATTGTGTAACAAATCATTTTGCATTCTATTTGTAAAACATTGTTAACTTTCGTATCACAGACAAATCCAGCGCTTAGGGAGTTTCCTGTAGCAGACAGTTTTTGTTTTAGAAGTATTTGAATGATATCTGCTACATAAATGTTAGATTAATTAAGGCTATATTTATACCAAAGTGGAATTTTAAAAGTATTTTACTACTTTATAAAAACTCTGAAAAGTGGAATTTATAATTTAAAAAGTAAATACAGTGTTACAGTGTTCTAAAGATGTGTTGTACTTATAAAGACTCAGATGTTTACAGAATAATTGTCTTTTGCATCTTGGATTGTGGCTAATTGAGTAAGCCATTGCAGCGCACCATCACTGACTATCATTTTATACTATAAGGTGTGGATCCAGAGTTGTATGAATTAACAACTTCTAAGCTGGAAATCTCCACCTCAAGCCTCAAAGTGACTGATGCATTCGCGAGACTCATGTCCACAGTAGAGAAGACAAGCACATCTACCAGGTAAAAGCTAGTGTTCATTACACCCTAATTTTGAATTCTGTGTTTGAACAAAGTGCCCAGATGGGAAAGCAGATGAGTTGGTAGTATTTCAATATATTGTATTAAAATTCACTTTACATTTATATAAATGCAATGGATGCCCAATTCCAGAAAATAGTATCAAGTTATGTTTAATTATGAATTTACTGGAGCAGAGCTATTTCATGAGAGGCTGGAAAGGGCTGACAGATGTGGTCTTTTTCTCTTTCCCTACGCCTATACCCAACTTTGTAACAAAAGAGTCTGATTAAAGAATTGAGATCATAAAACCACTGCAGAAATGCTCCCCCTTTTCTTTCCTGACTACTGAGGTGATCATCTTTGGGGTCCCAGTTTGACAATCCCAGAGTCATGTAAGCTAATCCTTTCACCTCCAGGCTAAGAGAGATGGGCACAGCCACTGTTTTGTTTTCTGAATATTTGCTGATGTGTGGCACCTTTGATTTAGGTCCTGAAGCCTTGTTTTTAACAAGCCTTCTGGGATCCCCTTAGGTTCATGACCTTTAGAAAAGCAGTTTTCTCAGATACCAGGAATGTCATGGGGGCTTGTGTGTAGGATTCAAAAAACCTTTAGTTTTACATAATTAAGCTCTGGAAGAACCCACTGCTTTGACATGTTAGCCATCAAATAAGGCAGTTTCTAATAAAGTAATTGTTGTAAAGGAATGGTTATGAAGCAAATCTCTACTGCAAGAGCAAATACCAATGTTGATTGGGATGCCAACTCTGCTGTCCTAAATCTGTGATTCATTGACATTTTAAAATAAAAATATTTTTACCCTTCTTGCAGTCCAGTGATTGAGACTCCTCGCTTCCAAGGTGAGGGGGTGGGGTGCGGGTTCAGTCCCTATTTGAGGATCTAAGATCCCACATGCTGCATGGTGTGGCCAAGAAAAAGAAAGTGGAAATACTGACCTTTGCCCAGTTAGGCAGAGATATTATAGTGCTTTCTCCTGGGTAAATACATTCCATTCACATGTCAAATTCAGATTTATCTTTTAAATCAATTCTTCTGTAGAAAAACATCCATTTAAAAACTAACTTTTTTCTTTGTGAATAATAAATGCTTACCTGTCTTAAAACTTTGGCTTGAATTTTTCACATGGCCTTTTAAACTGTATTGTGTCCTGAAGTATCCATTCAATAGCTATTATTATTAATACACTTAATGTTCATAATTAAGAAAATCCATTATTATATGTTTTATAAGCAAGGCCGCCCTGAACTCTTCTCAGGAATGGGTTTGTAGTCTGCCCATTCTTGCTTAGCCACAGATTCTCTCCCTCCTTCTCGTCGCCCATTTCTTTGTTGTAATATTACCTGGCACAGTTAAGCCTCCTATCAAGCTAGTGTGGATTTTTTGCTTGCTTTCTAATTTTTTCTCTTTCCAAATAAATTGTATTTTCAACTTAATGTTCTTCTTACTCAAATTTCTCATCCATTTTTTCTATATATGTTAACTAAAGGCTAATGACTTTAAAAACAAGCAAAAAAGTGATGCTTTTTTTTTTTTTTTTTTTTAATCATTTGGGCTTTCTCCTGCTGTTTATTGTACAGCCTTTGCTAAGGGCAGTCCTAGTGTTTCCTCACGTTTTTCCCTCTGCAGTCTCACTGAGTGAACTGTAGGAATGTTGAAAGTCTCTGTGGTGAGAATTCATCGTTTGTGCCATTAGGAGGAGCTCTAAGCCACGTAGTTAACTTGCTTGCTCTCCTAACTTTTCAACTCACCCTTGAAACATTCTGTACACTGAGGCACTCTTCCACTCTTCCAACTTAAATAACTTTCAAGTTATTTTCATTGTTTTCTCTTATTCTGTACTGTTATGGGATGAACTGAAACTATAGTGTGCATCTTAGGGTTAGTGTTGTAACTGAATTGGTCACTAATACCTGCCAGCTTCACATTTAAAACACAATGAATTGAAAGGAAAAGAAGTTGCCACCTTTGAATTTTCTGTTTTGAGGAATTAACTATTCGAAAATGGTGAGAAGTGCAAATATTCACAGGTCTTACAATTAGAGGTTAATACTGTAAAGTGTCCCCATGAGTGAATCTCAGTTGTACAGGGAAGAGAGAGGGTGGTGACATAGTTTCAACAGAATTTTTTGTGTCCTTGTTATTTTTAGGTTTTGTTTCATTTTTTGTTTTTGATTAAAACAAAATTTGAAGTGTACACCCCAGCAAAATCTTGGCTTTTGTCAGTACACAGAAGATACAGTGAAAAAGCATTGAGGAACTGTAGTGTGAGGAAGGGTTAAGAAACAATGGTCTAGGTAGAGGAAATTTGCCATATAGCAAATAACATTCCATACTCTTTTCCAAGTGCCTTTACATATGTAAGAGAAAATATGTATGCTCTTCTCTTTCTAAACATAGGTTGTGAAAATTACTTACTTTTTAAAGAAATGCAAGTTCTCAGTTTTAAAATAGTTCCATCTTCTAGCTTACCTTTTCTAATACAGAGAAAAATTACTTCCTAATCCTAATCAGTGTGTAGCAGCTAGTTAATAGCCACAGACTTTTAGCTGAAGCTTATATAAGCCAAAGGACTAGTTTTCAAAAGGCATACGTGGTTTTTTGTTCTTTTTTTTTTTTTTTTACATTTTAATTGACATATATTCACATACCATGAAATTTCACCCTTCTCAAGTATACGATTCAGTAGCTTTTAGTGTATTTGCAAGGTTGTGCAACCATTGTTGTTGTTGAGTCGCTCAGTCGTGTCCAACTCTTTGCAACCCCATGGACTGCATACACCAGGCTTTCCTGTCCTTCACCATCTCGTGGAGTTTGCTGAAACTTGTGTCCATTGAGTCCGTGATGCCATCCAACCATCCTGTCCTCTATCATCCCCTTCTCCTCCTGACGTCAATCTTTCCCAGCATCAAGGTCTTTTCCAGTGAGTCGGCTCTTCACATCAGGTGGCCAAAGTACTGCAGCTTCAGCCTCAGTATCAGTCCTTCCAGTGAATATTCAGGATTGATTTCCATTAGGATTGACTGGTTTGATATCCTTGTATGTAGACCAAGGGACTCTCAAGAGTCTTCTCCAGTGCCACAGTTCAAAAGCATCAATTCTTCAGTGCTCAGCCTTCTTTATGGTCCAATTCTCACATCCGTACATGACTCCTGGAAAAACTGTAGCTTTGACTAGATGGATGGTCAGCATAGTAATATCTCTGATTTTTAATACATTGTCTAGGTTTGTCATAGCTTTTCTTCTAAAGAGCAAGCATCTTTTAATTTTATGGCTCCAGTCACCATCTGCGGTGATTCTGGAGCCCAAGAAAATTAAGTCTGTCACTGTGCAACCATTACCACCATCTAATTCCAGAACATTTGTATCATCCCTAAAAGAAACCCCATCCCCATTAACAGTCACTCCCTATATTCTACTTTTTCTAGCTCCTGGCAGCATTATGCCTTCTATGTCTATGGATTTTCATATTCTGGTTATTTCATACTAATGGAATAATACATTATATAGCCTTTTGTGTGTGACTTCTTTCAGTTAGCATATTTTCAAGCTAGCCATATTGTTGCGTGTTTTGGTACTTTCCATTCCTTTTTATAGCTGCCTAGTAGTCCATTGTATGGCTGTACCACATTTTGCTTATCCATTAATCAATTAATGTACATTTTAGTTGTGTTCACTTTTTGATTGTTTTAAATAGTGCTGCCATGAACATTCATGTACAAGTTTTTGTGTGGACAAATGCTTTCAGTTTTCTTGTGGGTGGAACCGCAGTGTTACATGGTCATGCTACACTTAATTTTTTGAAGAACTACCAAACTGTTTTCCAAAGCAGTGGCCCCGTTTTACATTCCCACTAATAATGTTTGAGAGTTCTAATGTCTCTGCATTCTCACAAGGCTTGTTATTATCTGACTTTTTGGTTATAACCATGCCAGTGGGTATGAAGTGACATCTCATTGTCATTTTGATTCACATTTCCCTGGTGGCCAGTGAAATTGAACATTTTTTTAGGTGCTTGTTGAATAGTTGTATCTTTTCTTTAAGAATATTTTTGTTGTTGTAAGATTTCTTCTGGATACTTGACCTTTATCAGATACGATTTGCAAATGTTTTATCTCATTCCGTAGGCTGTTTTTTCACTTCCTTGGTTAGTGTCCTATGAAACACAAAAGTTTCTTAATTTGAGGAAGCCCTGTATATA
The DNA here is from genome assembly GCF_963930625.1 of Muntiacus reevesi. NCBI lineage: Eukaryota > Metazoa > Chordata > Mammalia > Artiodactyla > Cervidae > Muntiacus > Muntiacus reevesi. Next base: position 41,867,211 of record NC_089251.1, on the reverse strand, counting down.
TATTTATATACATACATATATACATATATGTGTATTTCATTGCTTACACCTTAGGTGCCATATCTAAGAAACCACTGCCCACCTCAGGGTCAGGAAGTGTTGCACTAAGTTTTCTCGTAAGTTTCATAATTTCAACTCTTACGTTTAGTTCTTTGATCCATTTTGAATTAATTTTTGAATATGATGTAAGGTAGGGATCCAACTTCATTCTTTTGCACATGGATATGCAGTTCTACCAGTGATAGTTGTTGAAAAGACTGTTCTTTCCCAGTTTCTCTCTTTTTGAAAATCAGTTTAACCATAATTGTATGGGTTTATTTCTAGACTCTTAATTGTATTGCATTGGCCAAAAAGTTAAATCTTAACTTGGGAGAGTATAAATCAAAAAGAGGTCATTGCCTTTGCCTCTTGGGGAAAGGCCATGATGTAACATTTTATTTTCAAATTCTCAAGCATTTTCTTCTTTCTTATATTGTAAGAAAACTAGAGCACATCAATTCCTTAGTGACTACAGATAAGTGCACAAAATATGAACTATGTAAACTTTCTCTTATTTTTAAATTCAACTTCAGATAGCCTTCAAGTAGTGCCTCTGAAAGAAGGCAGTTGGTAGAAACTCTAGAATAATCTTTACCAACCATTCCTTGGGTGAAAACTTCTTTGCTTTCTTTCCCCACACCCCAGCTGCACTCCACAAATGAGGAAGTGCATTTAGGTGAGATTTTACTTGTTACTGTTTTTAATAACTTTTTATCTTTACAAAAGCAGTAAGAATAGAAAGAAAATACAGACAAAGTGTTTTTAATTAAAGTATCACATTCTTACCAGTCAGATCACTATAACTCCCTAGTTCAATTCTTTGAGATCTTTATTTTTGCAAATATACACATAGAGTTGTTGTTTTATCCAAAAATGAGATTTTACAGTCTATGCAAATTGAGCCTCCTTTTGTAGTCAGTGGTCTCCATCTGTCGATTTCAGTAAATTTTCATTTCATCTAACACTCAGGCTATATGTATTCAAATTCCCAACAGTGTCCTTTCTCTCTGCTTTCTTCAGATCAATATCTAGTCTAGGACTTTTGTACTTAACCGTTAGGATTAGGTCACTTTTAACCTAGTATATCTACCTCCATCCCTTCTGTTGGCTTCTCAGTGTAACAACACTCGCTGGTTGAAAAGGTCAGTCCATGTGTCCTACAGAACGTCCCAACCTCTGGATTTGTCTATTTGCTTCCTTCAAGTAGTTTTCAAATGTTTCTCCATTTCCCTTATTTCCTATCAGCTGGATATTCTATCTAAAGGTTTGATGGATTCAGGTAAAACATTTTGGCTGGAAGACATCATAGGTGCTGTGTCACATCAGAAGACACAATGTCATTTTGACCCCATCGTGAGTGATGCTGAAATCGACTACTGGTGAGAGGCTGCCCTTTCCCGTGGAGCCTTCCAGCTGTTCACTCTGAGACTAAAAAGTGCCCCAGACTGTCTGGTTTTATTTTGGAATAATACAGATAGTCAGTTTCCCATCCACCTCATAGTTTTTCTGTGATTTAAGTGCCATTAAAAATGTAGATTTTAGGGATCGGGATGGGGAATACATGTAACTCCATGGCTGATTCATGTCAATGTATGACAAAACCCACTGAAATGTTGTGAAGTAATTAGCCTCCAACTAATAAAAAAAAAGAAAAAAGAAAAAAAATGTAGATTTTAATCAGAAGAATTTTGGAGTGTTATTCTATTCTTCTGAGAAACCCTAGAACTGAGATTGATCTGCTGATGGTTTCAGTGTGCCTGAAGCTGACCTTCATATTGGAGGACTTCAGTCCTAAAAGTCTGATGGTTGGCTTTTTCAGTTCTGTAAACTATTTTTATTTCAGCCTGAACTTAATTGTGATTACAACAGAAAAGTTCAGGTATTAAATAAAGGCCTGCATCTATCTTCCTTTCTTGTTTCATCTCCTGACTACCTTCACCTCATCCTAAGGACAAAGAAAAATTTTAGGTGAAAGAAATAACTTGTGTCCCACCAATAGAGTACCATAAAAGGGAATTGAGCCTTGTAGAGTCAACAGTTTTAAATGAACTTTGGTCGAAAATTAATATCACTATGACTGCAGCTTTCTTTCCGTGTATTTAACAGCCTAGAAAAAGTAAAGGTTGAGTTACAGTCCTGTGCTCAGTGTGAGCCACAGTTGAGACTCGGCATTTTCTGTAGTGCACTGAGGGACCCAGGTCAGCGGGAGCTCTTCCTCTCTGTCCTGGGTTCCACACGGCTCATTTCTTATATTAGGGGCATTTCATCTACAGGACCCATCAGATTTCGAGACTCCCCTCTCCCTGAGTCCTTCCTGCCTGGGTGCATTCTCGGCCTCAGCAACTGACCCTAGTGCTGCAGGCTTTGGACCTACCATCTGTATCCCAGTGGGGCAGAGGCTGGGTGTTTTTGAGCTGAGGGCTTTCTGTCCTGGAATTCCCCTTTGGGGTTGAAGAAAGCCCAAGGTGAAAATTACTTAATGAGGGCTTGTGCCAGACATACTTTATGTTGAGGTAACTGGTAGTTTCTCAGTGGGGAGGGGGAAATCTAAGCAGGCAGAGTTTTACTAGGGCTTCAGCGTTATATTTCTGCTTGGTAACTTTTTCCTTTTTTTGGCTGCACTGCACAGCATGCAGGATATTAGTTCCCCAGCCAGGAGCAAACCTGTGCCCCCGCTGCAGTGGACGCTCGGAGTCCCTAACCACTGGGCCACCAGGGAAGTCCCTAAGTAGAATTTTAAAAGTACGCTTAGGTAGATTCTTCTAACCTTAAGTAGAGCTGTGAGCTGTACACAGGTACATGTGAATGTCTCCATGGACATGCCTAACTGTAATGAACATACATAAATTCCGTGTGAGTTTTCAGAAGAGATTTCACCTCAGGCACAGAAAGCACTTAACCCCAAGGTATGACAAGGTTCAGGGACTGACAGAGGAAAAGGTACTCAGGTCCCCACAGGTTGCTGTCTGCTTTGAGAGTGGATTTTCTCCCATTTGGCCTATAGCTAGAGTCACTTTAAGACACTTGTTTTTTTTTCATTTGTCAACAGGAAACCAAAAAGAGAGGAGCACCTGAGTGAAGAAGCCATCAAGGTGATCGCCAGCCTTCCTGACCTAACGTTCATGCATGCCAAGGTGTTGATGTTCCCGACCACCTTGACACCTTCCACAAGCTCCCAAGAGAAGGCAGATGAATAACTGATGTGAATTGGACAGTTTCAATTGCTTTTCCTTCCTTCCAGCCCTTCCCTACCATCAAAAGCATACCTGCTCTAATTAAAAAAAACAATTAAAAGTTCAGCTGATTTGTTGGTAAGCCGCACTAGAAAGGTATACATAGTAATGTATATTTATTTACATACTGAAGTCATAAATTTATATTAGAAACAAATGTAAATAATCGGGGTGAACATTTTTGAAGATTTATTCTTTTTGTGTTGCTGGGGTGTATACATTTATGTCTTTGTGAAATACACTGGTGGTGTCCTTCTTACACAACTTTTGAAATAAAAAATGAAAATTAAAAACTCGAATCTCCACTGTCTATGAAATCCCCTTCAGTCTTTTCAGATTTCATTGAATGTCCCATTAATTTTTCATATTGTATATTGAATTACTTTTGCTATCATAAATAAACTCCAAGTCCCTGTTTAATTTTTTTTTTTTTAATTTTATGTGTGGTGGGTTTGTTTCAGGTCTGGCTTTTGTTACCATTTTTGTGCTCTTTTTTAATCTTTCCAATCTGGCCTATTGCTGTTTGACCTTTTGCAAGGTACTTGCATTGATTGGTCTTTTGTTATAGGGTATGGATCATTGTCAGAACTTGATTGAAGGGGTTTAAAGAGATTGTGTCTGTTTTAAATCAGTTTGGTTTGGAGAAGGACCAAATTACATGAATGTCTTACAATGAAATTTACTTGTTACTGATTTTTTTGTTCTATTGTACCACTATTTTTTGAGGATTTTGCACAGTGTAAAATGACATAATCATAGATTGCTATGGTTTAGGCTGTATATACAGTAAAAACTATGGGTTTTAAATGTTCGGGGAAATTCCTATGGAAAAAAGAAAGACATGTAGAAGAACCTCTAACAAGGTTAATGTGCATGCCTAAGGTCTTCTGAGATTTCAGTGTGTAAATTTCCTTTTAGCTTACACAAAAATAAAATAATTTAAAAGAAATTTAGTTTGGTGTCTGTACTTTGGTATCTGAGGGAAAATGTAATGAATTTGAACATTAAGTTTTATTTCATATTAATGTGTTTCAATCCAGAGGAAATCATTTGGTAGGGCTTTCACTTTATTAAAACCAAGAAGAATTAGATTCTCACCCATAAGAATTTGAAACAACCCTTTAAATAGCTGAGCTGTTTTTATGTAGAACATGAGATCATACAAGAAATTTCCATGATTCATTATAATGTATCTTTGTCAGAATTGGTGACGTTAAATAGGGATATATAGGGAATTTTTTTCTTCCCAAGAAAATATATGTATGAAACTAAGGTGAGCAGAAAATTTATTAAAAGCACTTTTAAAATATTGTCACTAGATTAGATGTTGCTTTAGCAAAGTCACATGACCCATTTCATTAGAAGCAGGCAATCAGCCCAACAGTAGTCCACCTCATTGGCTATGGGAATGTTCCGTTGGAACTCTTCTGTACCTCTGTCATTGACAGAGATTCCTGTGTTGCCAGGTTATTACACGGGCCATTGCAACAGTTGCTGGAGTGTAATTGAGGTAAGGCCTGAAGCAACGGTGCTTATCCAGTCCATCTCCTGCCATTTCCCCAAACTTTTTTTTTTTTCAGAGAAAGCTTTCCTTCAGAATAATCACAAGTCATCAGTGCCCAGTGGACCTTCTGAATGGAAAGATAAACGTATTCCTCAGCAGACCTTTACTTGTTTCAGTAAACTGAAGCTGAAGGGCTGCTTGTACAGTCCATTACAACTAAAGTATAATGGTAGCCTTCATCAGCCTAAGTTCAGAACCATTGATTAGCTGTGATACCATGAGAAAGTTAATCAACTTCTCTGAGCCATAGTTCCACCATCTTTAAAAATGGGAATGATATCACCTATCTGTGGGGCTGATGTATTAAATAATAAATGTAAAACATCTATCACATGAGGAAACCATCAATAAATGATAGAGCATAGTTCACAAAATCTATAAAGGCCCCTGGAGTCCCAGTGGATTCAAGAAGCAGTCACAGGAAACAGGATCACTTAAGTTACTGTGCTATAATTTAAAAGTGATCAAGTGGACATTTCTCAAGAAAGTGCCCCTGCTTTAATGACACACAAAGTAAATAATCGGTCTTAAACTCAACTTTTCAATAAGCCACATTTCCTTTTCGTGTGTCATATTGGCCTTTGATGTTTTAGTCACAACAGGTACATTAACACTTGGTTGTCATAGGTTAAGGTCAGGGGTCTAGTCCTGAGGACCAAAAGTCTTAGCTTTTCAGCTTTCTGTTTTCCAGCTTTTCAGCTTAGCTTTGCACCAGATCAAGGCTTGAATTACACCGGAAAGCAATAAATAAGCAGGGCTGGTGCAGGAAGAGCCTCGCGCATCTCCATGAGAATCTCAGCTACGGTAGAGCTTATTGGCTCCAAGTTTGTCTTGATAGTCAGCTGCTTCTGGGAGCAGCTGCCCATTTGTCCTTCTCAAAGTCAGCCAGAAGGACCCTGCAGAGGTGGGGAGAAGACACCAAGAAGTCAGACACCCTAAAAGCCAAGTCACACACAGTGGAGACTGATTTAGCCTTGGCTTAGACAGTAAAGAATCCGGATGCCTGCAGTGCAGGAGACTTGGCTTCAATCTGTGGATTGGGAAGATTCCCCTGGAGAAGGGAATGGCATCCCACTCCAGTGTTCTTGCCTGGGAAATCCCACAGATAGCTACCAGAGGAACCTGGTAGGCTGTAGATCGTGGAGTCACAAAGAGTCAGATACGACTGAGTAACACACTTTGTGTCTTCCACATCTTAAAACCAGCACACTTATGCCCTAGAATCTCACCTTACTTGATGGGCAATCCAAATAGCCATACCTAATCCCCCAGTTAATTCAAGTCAAACTGCAAAGTTATAGGAGAAACTTCCCTAAATTGAGTCATGTGTCACTACTGTTTTTGTGAGTCATTCTTTTATAGAGAGACTTGTTCTTCCCTCTACATGATTGTCATGCTCTTTATTTAGAACTTGTCTTTTTGCTCCCTCAAGTTTCTTGAATCAGGATTAGGCTTGGCTGTGAGTAACAAAAACCAAAAATACTACATAATAAGACTCATACTTTTGTCACATTTGAACTTCTCTGAAATTGGAGTGTGTCATACAATTGGATGGGGTAGCTGTTTAATTGGCAGCAGTTTCTTTTTCTTAGTGGTATGTAAAATAATGCTATCTTACATTCAATGACAGAGTTGGTGGGAAATGGTAATGATGTCTTCAACATTAGGAGTTTATTTTTCTTGCCTGTAAAACATCAGAAAACAGTCTGGGGCTAGTAAAGAGGCTTCATAAGCTCATCAGAAATGGAAACTCTTAGCATCCTGCCCTGTGATTCTCAACACGTGGTCTCTCTTATGGTCCAAGTATTCTGTTGGGGGTTCAGCCGCCAAGTCTGTATTCCAGCCATTGTGGGAGAAGGGCATACTCCTTTCCGCTAAGGACACTTTCCATAAGGTACAGACAGTATTTCTAATTCCAGCCCATTGACCAGACTTAGTTGCAGTGCCATCAGTTCAGGTCAGTGGCTCAGTCATGTCCGACTCTGCGACCCCATGGACTGCAGCATGCTAGGCTTCTCTGTCCATCACCAACTCACGGAGCTTATTCAGACTCATGTCCATCAGGTCGGTGATGCCATCCAGCCATCCCATCCTCTGTGGTCCCCTTCTCCTCCTACCTTCAATCTTTCCCAGAATCAGGGTCTTTTCAAACAAGTCATTTCTTCACATGGTGGCCAAAGTATTGGAGTTTCAGCTTCAGCATCAGTCCTTACAATGAATATTCAGGACTGATATCCTTTAGGATGGACTGGTTGGATCTCCTTGCAATCCAAGGGACTCTCAAGAGTCTTCAACACCACAGTTCAAAAGGATCAATTCTTCAGTGCTTAGCTTTCTTTATAGTCCAACTCACATCCATACATGACTACTGGAAAACCATAGCTTTGACTAGATGGACTTTCGTTGGTAAAGTAATGTCTCTGCTTTTTAATATATTTTCTGTGTTGATCATAGCTTTTCTTTCAAGAAGTAAGTGTCTTTTAATTTCATGGCTGCAGTCACCATCTGCAATGATTTTAGAGCCCCCAAAAATAAAGTCTGTCACTGTTTCCATTATTTCTGCATCTATTTGCCATGAAGTGATGGGACCGGATGCCATGATCTTAGTTTTCTGTATGATGAGTTTTAAGCCAGCTTTTTCACTCTCCTCTTTCACTTTCATCAAGAGGCTCTTCGCTTCCTCTTCACTTTCTGTCATAAGGGTGGTGTCATCTGCGTATCTGAGGTTATTGATATTTCTCCCGGCAATCTTGATTCCAGCTTGTGCTTCATCCAGCCCAGCATGTCTCATGATGTACTCTGCATACAAGTTAAATAAGTGGGGTGATAATATACAGCCTTGACATACTCCTTTCCTGATTTGGAATCAGTCTGTTGTCCCATGTCCAGTTGTGTTGCTTCTTGATCTGCATACAGATTTCTCAGGAGGCAGGTCAGGTGGTCCAGTATTCCCATCTCTTTAACAATTTTTCACACTGTTGTGATTCATACAGTGCCATATCTAACTGCAAAAGAGACTGGGAAATACCTTTATCCTGGGGGGCCAACTTAAAGGGAGTCTAGCAGTGAGGAAAGAGAGAACAGATGATGTAGGACAACCAGAAGTCTGAGTCACTGCTGTTTTTCACTGTTCAGTCCTTACAAACAGTATGTCATGAAGCTAAAGTAGTACATAGAGAAATGAATTCTGGGATCATTGTCTCAGGCTGTAGCAATGCCTCAAATGGGTTATGTCACCTTTCTGTTGCTTTCCCAAGGGGGAAAGATCAGCAGGGGGTAGCTCAGGTTTACCAGCACCTTTCAGAGACACAAATGCTGAGATAAATCACGGGTGGAAGTAGGGGGCAGTCTGTGGAGGTAGAAGGGACACCGGATTAAGCTAGGAGTTGTGTGTTCTAAGTTTAGCTCTGCCACTAATCAGCTGTTAAGATCTTGGATAAATCCCTTTCTAAGTCACAGGTACTTAATGCATAAAACGAGGGGTTGGAATGTACAAAATCAAAAGCTAAAGTAGGAGGACTTCCGTGGTGTCCATTGACTAAGGTTCTGCATTCCCGATACAAGGGGCCTGGGTTTGATCCCTGGTGGGGAACTAGATCCCGCGTGTGTGCTCAGTCACTAAATCGTTTCCGACTCTTTGCGACCTCATACACTATAGCCCACCAGGCTCCTCTGTCCATGGGATTCTCCAGGCAAGAACACTGGAGGGGGTTGCCAGTTCCTACTTCAGGGATCTTCCTCACCCATGGATCGAGCCTGTGTCTTCTGCATTGGCCGGCGAGTTCTTACCACCGAGCCACCAGGGAAGCCCCCTAGATCCTGCATGCCATAACCAAAGCTCCTATATACCACAACAAAGATTGAAGATCCCAAGTGCCACAACTAAGACCTGAGCAGCCAAATGAAAAAAACATAAATTTTCAAAAAAAAATTTTTTTTAAATCTAATTTGGAGAAACCTTAGAGAATCAGAATTTTAGAGCTGAAAGTTCAGCTGGCCCAGTGCTCTGCAAGTCACTCCCAGAAGCAGTGTTGCAGGAGGGCTGGGCCCTGCAGCGATGGGGGTGTCCATAGTAACACACTGGGTTTATACAGGGAACAGAGAGATTTGCAGAAGATTCATTGGAGCAAAGGGTCCCATTGCTATCAAACGTTGGGAGCTAATGATGATTACATTCCCAGAGCTGAAGAAACTGAAGTCTGGAAAAGGAAATTGGCATTCACAACGTTACTCATCTATAACCAGAGGCCAGACCTGAATTTCCTAATTCTCGGTCTTTTCCTTTACATCCTCTTGCATCTCCCCTCTGAACAGGCAGCCAGTTTAGCCTTTGCCCGAACAACTGCAGGACCTCATGTGAGCTCAGACTTTCACAGGCTCTTTGCCCCCGACACGCACCTGCTTTGCAGGCCAGAACTGACGGTTAGGTAGAAGGGGCACCAGGTTAAGGTTGATTCAAGGGAGAAACCTAATCCCTTTACCATAAATACTGAAGACCAGTCTCATGATCCCTGTCCCCTCCTTCTACCAGGTCACCCATGATAACACGGCTGCCAGGTCTTTCCTAAACATGTCATCCTTCCCTGCATATTATTCCAGTTTACCATAATTCCTCTTAAAATGTGCTCTCGAGGGCTTCCCTTGTGGCTCAGTGGGAAAGAATCTGGCTTCAAAGCGGGAGACACAGGTTCGATCCCTGGGTCGGGAAGACTCCACATGCCTTGGAGCAACTAAGCCCATGGGCCACAACTATTGAATCCCATGAGCCTAGAGCCCAGGCTCATCAACAAGAGAAACCACACGATAAGTCTGCCCACCACAACTGGAGAGTAGACACAACTAGACACAACTAGAGAAGAAACCTATACAGCAACGAAGACCCAGCACAGCCCCAAATAAATAATAAATAAATAAATAAAATTAATTTTTTAAAATGTGCTCCTAAGACTGGACCAGATGTTGCTTCATCACTGGCACGAGGGCTCATATTTATTTCATTTCAGACACTTCTTTCAAATGTAGCCTGCAGTTAGATTATTGTAATGTAATTACAAGAAAATTAGAGATACCAAGGGAACATTTCATGCAAAGATGGGCTCAATAAAGGACAGAAATGGTACAGACCTAACAGAAGCAGAAGATATTAAGAAGAGGTAGCAAGAATACACAGAAGAACTGTACAGAAAAGATCTTCCAAAAACAAAACAAAACAAAAAAGATCTTCACAACCCAGATAATCATGAAGGTGTGATCACTCACCTAGAGCCGGACATCCTGGAATGTGAAGTCAGGTGGGCCTTAGTAAGCATCACTACAAACAAAGCTAGTGGAAGTGATGGAATTCCAGTTGAACTATTTCAAATCCTAAAAGATGATGCTGTGAAAGTGCTGCAGAAAATATGCCAGCATATCTGGAAAACTCAGCAGTGGCCACAGAACTGGAAAAGGTCAGTTTTCATTCCAATCCCAAAGAAAGGCAATGCCAAAGAATGTTCAAACTACCACACAATTGCACTCATCCCACACGCTAGTAAAGTAATGCTCAAAATTCTCCAAGCCAGACTTCAGCAATATGTGAACCGTGAACTACCAGATGTTCAAGCTGGTTTTAGAAAAGGCAGAGGAACCGGAGATCAGACTGCCAACATCTGCTGGATCACTGAAAAAGCAAGAGAGTTCCAGAAAAACATCTATTTCTGCTTTATTGACTCTACCAAAGCCTTTGACTGTGTGGCTCACAATAAACTGTGGAAAATTCTGAAAGAGATAGGAATATCAGACCACCTGACCTGCCTCTTGAGAAACCAGTATGCATGTCAGGAAGCAACAGTTAGAACTGGACATGGAACAACAGACTGATTCCAAATAGGGAAAGGAGTACGTCAAGGCTGTATATTGTCACCCTGTTTATTTAACTTCTATGCAGAGTACATCATGAGAAACACTGGGCTGGAGGAAGCACAAGCTGGAATCAAGATTGCCGGGAGAAATATCAATAACCTCAGATGTGCAGATGACACCACCCTTATGGCAGAAAGTGAAGAAGAACTAAAGAGCCTCTTGATGAAAGTGAAGAGGAGAGTGAAAAAATTGGCTTAAAGCTCAACATTCAGAAAACTAAGATCATGGCATCCGGCCCCATCACTTCATGGCAAATAGATGGGGAAACAGTGGCTGACTTTATTTTTCTGGGCTCCAAAATCACTGCAGATGGTGATTGCAGCCATGAAATTAAAAGATACTTACTCCTTGAAAGGAAAGTTATGACCGACCTAGACAGAATATTAAAAAACAGAGACACTACTTTGCCAACAAAGGTCTGTCTAGTCAAGGCTATGGTTCTTCCACTGGTCATGTATGGATGTGAGAGCTGGACTATAAAGAAAGTTGAACGCCGAAGAATTGATGCTTTTGAACTGTGGTGTTGGAGAAGACTCTTGAGAGTCCCTTGGACTGCAAGGAGATACAACCAGTCCCTCCTAAAGGAGATCACTCCTGGGTGTTCACTGGAGGGACTGATGTTGAAGCTGAAGCTCCAATACTTTGGCCACCTGATGTGGAGAGCTGACTCATTTGAAAAGACCCTGATGCTGGGAAAGATTGAGGGCAGGAGGAGAAGGGGACAACAGAGGATGAGATGGTTGGATGGCATCACCGACACAATGGACATGGGTTTGGGTGGACTCTGGGAGTCGGTGATGGACAGGGAGGCCTGGGGTGCTGCGGTTCCTGGGGTCACAAAAAATCAGACACGACTGAGCGACTGAACTGAACTGAACTGAATGTAATGTTGCCATACTGTCTACGGCAACAATGTTGTCTCTTTAGATTGTGTAAACAGTCTTTTCCCCATAATTGCCATCAAGCCAGATTTTCTCTATCATCTTCTTGTGTCCTTGAGTTTCTAAGAACCAAAAACAGTTCTTCATTTGTCCTTTTACAACATTACTTTGTTAGCTTTGGATGACTATTTCAGCCTGTCCATCTTATCAAATCTTAATTGTACCATCTAGCACGTAGTCTCTCCCTCCTTCCTCAGCTTTGTCATCCACAGATTGACAAATAACCTGTGTGATCCAATCACCGACCCAGATATTGAGCTGTACAAATCTCCACAACTCCCCTTGCAGAGCGCCAGGAAGACTTGGACATATCTTCCCAGCACAGGGACACTCAGGTTTCTCCTTCTTGCCCACGGATCCTAAGAGCAGGCAAAACTTTGCCAAATCCCTCTCACTCTGCCTCTGGCCGTTCATGGACATCCTGAGCATTTCCACCCATGATGTCCAACCTCTCATTCAGCTTGATGTTGTGCCCTAGTGCTCCCAAAGTGTAAGGGTGATAAAACAAGTTAAGAAATAAAAACATCTACTCAGGATGGGAGGTTAAATGAGGATAATCCTTAGAGTCACTGGCACATAAGAAGCACTCAGTAAATAATTTTGTATTATCATCCTTCATCCAGGTCAGCACTCCATCACTGATGATATAGAGAAAAGGCTGATGCTGGGAGCAACCATCATCCTCCTGACAATAGGTCAGAAAGTCTGCCCACATCCACCGTCACCGGATGCCCTCTGTGTCTCATGCCTCCGTTGTCCATCATGTCACCTCATCTTTTCAACAGGACTATCTCTGAAGATAGAATTCATATCACTTCACATATTTTATTTTAGATTTACCACTTTCAAGAACTGCTCCCTTCCTTCAGTTTTCTAAAACTAGGATTTAAGGAGTAGACAACAGTCCCCTTAGCCACCCTGACCAAGACTGTGAATGGCGACATCAGCTCCTTCGGCTTCCACCTTTTGACTCACCTTTGGACCACGCTCATGCTCCTCTGCCCATGTGGTCATCTCTCCCGGGGGTCAGCGACTAGAGTCACAGAAAGTCACAAAGGCCAGTGGGTGCTGTGTCTGCCTCAGGAAAAGTGCTCCCTGGTTGCCGACGTAGGGTTTCCCAATGGCTCCTCAGCCCAAACAGGTAACTCACGGTCCTGACGGAGCTCCTCATCCTTGCCGCTCCCCCAGCCCTGCCCCAGGCTTCTGAAACCCGCCACCCCCACCCAGGACCCCACAGACTCCTGCATTGCAGTATGTGCGCCGCAGAGCCACACTCTCCCCTGCCCGCACACCCTCGCCCCTGGCCTTGGTGGCCCGTCCCCATTAACCATCCAAACCCCACGTTCGCTCAGGGCCTGCTCCCCTGCCTCATGCCTAATCCTCTCAGTCCTGGAGTTCCTACCGGGGATGCTTCCTACACCCCCATCTCCTCCATCTTCAGGCCCCCAGAGTCTCTTGCGTGACCACGGTGACAGCCCACGCTGACTCACCCCGCCTCGCCTCCCTTCCCATCTAACCTTTGACTGAGGGCAGAGTGCTCTTCTCCTATCAGAAAGCCTTCCCAGTGCTCCGCCCTCCTGACAAAGTCTTAACTCCTCGGTGTATCACAAAGCATCTGGGGCTGCACCCATGCGTGGCAGGCTCTGCCAGGATGGCCGGCTGCTCTCCAGGACCCGAACGCCCCCTCCCAGGGTCGCTCTTCCTTACCCGGGGGCCAGTGTCACCCCCGGAAGCCTTTCTGGACGCCCCTCCCCTGCCCCGTCTGTCCCCAACACCAGCTGGTTGGTCTCCTGCCACCCTGGGTGCTTGGCAGAGTTCTCTGATACTAAGAGGCTTACATTATTGTCATCCAACCAGCCTGCATTTCTAGCAGTGCCACTGGGTGCCAGGCACGCACTTTGCACACACGCACCCTCAGAATCCTCCCTGGAACTCTAAAAGTTCCCTGAACGCTACTCACCCGTTTACTGGGGATAAAACCACGACTTGGAACACTGTGTAATTTCCCCAAGGTCACTCAGCCAGGAAGCAGAAGAGTCTAGAAGCCAGGTCTGTCTGATCCCAGAGGCTTCACGGCATGATGAAAGCTGTCAAGTCACCTGTGGCCTTGCTCCTCGCTCCCTCAGGCTGTGAGCTCCTCGAGGGCGGGACCCTGTCTGGCTCCGATCGGCCCGTGGTCCCTGGCAGACATTCACTTTGTTTGCTTTCTGAACCAGTTGGTACTGAGACTGTCGGCGAAACGGACGGATCCTTCCAGCATCCACACAAGCCCTATGCCTTGGTCTGAAAATATGAGAGCCTTGCCTCATATTCCGTCTGACTTACCTCCAGACAGCCTGTTCCATTGATCACTGACTCAAGTCTCCAAACTGAAACTAACACCAACACCAACCCCGTGGGATTTCAGTTTTGCCGAAAGCTGTTTGTTTGGGTATGGTTTGGCCTCGATTCCTGCCTTGTACAAGTAGCAAGTAGGGGCTGGACACGGGGAGATCTCAGGTCCTCCTGGGGCATGGCTCCATAGCCCACACTGCATGGCGGGTCCTGTTTGGAAAGCTCATGGCTCTGTAAGGAGATTCCCAAACCCGGAATCCTGACCTTTCCCCAGAGGGGCCTTCGGCGGGTGGTGATGGGCAGTAAGTTCCTGGGCAAGGCCTGGGTGTGCTCGGACTTGGGGGTCCTCAGACAGAGCTTGATATCCCTGAACGACAGGGTCACACTGACAGTCACTGAACTCAGGGACACAACAAGGAAAACTGAAGGCATGCCCATGTTGAAACTTGCCCAGCCAACTATCTGCTTGCAATATCCACCCCTCCTTTTCTCTTCTGTTCTCCAAAGCAGGACTTCTGAGTTAGGGCTGGAGGTGGTGTGTTCATGTGAGGGAGTTGCTCCTGACTTTTCTGTTCTGAGGCAGGCCCCCCAGCACGGCCCCAGCACCCCAAATCCACAGGATGACTGCCAGAGACAACTATGCCTGGGGCCCTCCTCCCATTAATAAATCCAAGCTTCAGCTGAATGGAGACATTTGACTGAAACCAGTATTTTTACTCTGAAGGAGTAGCGAAGTGTGACTCAAGGCCCGGCTGACTCCAGGCTTAATGCCTTGGTCATGGGAAGACCGGTTTGAGTGGGTGAGAATTTGTTTCACTTTATTTTTGCTGAGTTGCCTTGGGAGACTGAACTTTGATCTGGGTGGGAATCACTAATTCATTGGCTCACAGGAAGACATAGACCAGTGTTCCACCTCCTGTCAGAAGAAACCAGTGCCCCTTGGCTCAAGGAAGAAGCCTGAACGCAGTCCCCAGCACCCTGGTCCCCTCCCACCCACTCGCCTGCCTGCTTAGTCACCTTTCTTGGCCGCCTGGGTCCCATCGGTGCCACACCAGCCACAACCAGAAAGCTGGGCGGCTTGGTTTCCCTTCAGTTACTATCTTGTAACTCCCTCTTAATTTATAATCTGTTTGCTCTCTCAGATGTTTGGAAAGAAAACTCCTTAGTCAGCAGCCCTGGAAAGCTTCATTTTCAGTGAAAACTGGATCCTTCTTTCCCAGGTTTTATTCCAGGGCTTGTGGCTGGAACCTAACATCCGTGAGGCAGGCAGGACCTCAGTGGCCCTATGTCACCAGATACCTATTGAAAGGATGCATTCGGGGTAGAAAATGTGGGCAGAGCCCACCAGTGACAACTGGTCTTTATCGAATATCACCCTCTGCTGACAGGAAGCTGGGTGAGCTATCGGCCCTGAGAGAGGAAGAAAGATAAGAAATGTCCAGCCTAGCTCAGATGCTAGTGGGGACCCACCAGGAAGCCCTTTCCCTAAGGGCTGACAAGAAAGCCACACAACCTGAACACCTTCCTGACTGGAAGGGAGTGTTCGCCACCAGGTTACTTAGCTCGGCGGGCTGGCCTCTTGGACAGGGCCCTCCCAGGCACTTCCATCAAAGGTGAACTGTCCTGTGGTGTGCTTCTGAAGGTTGTGAAATAAGGGGCAGGAGCCGTTGCTAAGCATAATCATTTCAACATGGAACTTGGTAGGGAACGAAACTCCCCACGGGCTCTTGGCCCCTGGTGGCTACAGGATTTCTCAGCTGTCCTCAGGCGTTCACCAGCCCCACGGCCAAGGAACCCTGAAATGCGGCCTGAACGCTGCTCCTGGGAAAGAAGCAGGAATGAGGAGACTGGAGTTTGAATCCTGCTATGCCACTTCCTAACTGTGAGACTAGGAACCAGTCTGCCAAAAGGGGATTAAAGCAGTCTGCCAAAAGCATTAAAGTTAAAAAAACAAAAACAAAAACAATGAAAACAGTCCTCTTGGGAGAATTGAAGAAAGAACTTTTATTAAACAAATTCGCACAAGCTCAGAAACAGTTAATACTGAGTGATGTAACATATTGTGATTTTCATTAATCATTATCGCTGTTATTATTGTTTAGGACCCCAGGTTCTTAGTGGGTACCCACAATGTGTCTCACCTGACTTGGGAGCCTTACAGGGAACAGGACTGCTTCTGACACTACACCTGATTCAATGAAATGAATAAGGACCAGCAGGCCAGCTGCCCAGGACAGAAGGATTATGATCAATTGACTCTCGACCTGAATGGTGGGGCTGCAGAAGTAGCTGAGCTCCACGAGGGGGCCGCCAGGAGCTGCTCAAGGGGCTTAGAGAGAGACCATGGCGGTGGTGCCTGGAATCATCCGGTGAGACCTCAGAGAACCCTCCCCGGCACTTCCCGCAAAGGTGACCCTTGACACCCTGCCAGTGTTTTTAACTGTCTTGTGATGAGCTTGGAGCATGGGTGGAATGTAAACAGGGTTGGGGGTTGTTCAGCCAGAACCCATCCCAGAAGGTGAATCCCACAAAGACTGTCCATTCTTTCATTCATTCAAGTTTGGTTAAGCACCTACTGTGCGCCGGGTGCTGCCGCACATTTCCTTCCAAACACACAGAACGTGCACACCCCTGGGTTTGTCAAGCACTGGGGGCCCAGCCAAGCCCAGGAAGGTGAGTTCTGTCCCCTGGGGCATCTCATTCTCCTCCCTTTAGCCATCCTGAACTTTAGAATGCTTAGATTTTATTTACTCGTTTACTGTGTGAAGAATTTCAGAATAAATCATGGACATCGTCCCCCGTCATCTCCACATGCCAACAGCATACCCAATATAAAGGAATATTCTCCTAACTGCAAATACCAAGATCACGTCTAAGAAAACTAGTAATAATTTCTGAATGCCATCTGAAACCCAGTCTATTAAAATTCCCCCAAAGGTCTGTAAAGTATCTTTCGTAGCTCATCTGTTCAAGTCAGAGTCTGCTCATGGAGTACACATGCACTAGTGACTGTATGTTCCTTTTGACCTAGAACAG
The DNA here is from genome assembly GCF_963930625.1 of Muntiacus reevesi. Classification (NCBI taxonomy): domain Eukaryota; kingdom Metazoa; phylum Chordata; class Mammalia; order Artiodactyla; family Cervidae; genus Muntiacus; species Muntiacus reevesi. Next base: position 41,850,163 of record NC_089251.1, on the reverse strand, counting down.
TTCTCCCATCCTTTTATTTTCATTGCATTGATTTTTTTTTTAAGAGACCAGGCCAGTTGTAGAATGTCCCACATTCTGGATTTATCTGATTATTTCCTCCTGGTGAGAGCCTGCTTGCTGATTCATAGACAACACACATGGCAGAAGAGAAGGGAGCTCTCTGTGTCTCTTCTAACGGCACTAATCCCATTCATTAGGGCTCTACCCTCATGATCTTTTTACTTCCCAAAGGGCCCACCTTCTACTACCATCACACTGGGTGTTAAGATTTCAACACATGAATTTAGGGGAATACAAACATTTCATCTATTGCAATAGACTTCCTAAAGATCAATATCTTGAAATATTGCCAACTTCATTCAGCTTTCAGCAGAAGTTTTTGGGCTCTGCAAGGCATAGGTACAGTAGGGAGGGGTAAGGATGAGACAGAAACAGCCCTGGAGGTGCTCTTGCCATGACAGGAAGGCCCCAAGTCACAGTCAGGAAGGACCTATGTGCCCTAAGAAAGGTTCCCACAGAGAGCTGGGGGGTGTTCAGCAAATTTTTTCATCCAGAAACCCCCAGCTGTGCACTGCACAACTCCAGGGGGTGACTTCACAGAGTGAACAGCACAAATGGTACCTCTGGAGTTGCATATGTGATATCTATCTATGAGCCCTATGAAATAGGCACTATTCTCATCTCATCTTACACATCCCATGATAAAACCTAGGCCCAGAGAGGTTAAATAAGTTGCCCCATAGCGCACAGCAAACCACATTTACACCCGGAGGATCTGGCTGCCCATCCAAGTGGCCATGTATCACCTCCAAGCTCTGCCATCATCTTTGAGCCTCCCAACCAGCCCCTGAAGGATCTCCTATGCTACCACTATTCCACAGGTGAGGACACTGAGGTTGGGCAAGTGGGCCGAGGTCGTCCCACAGTGAAGGCCAGAGCCAAGGAAGAGTCAGAGGAATTGAGAAGGGCAAGAGATCACCCTGGGCCGGGGTAGTGGAAATCCAGAAGGCTGCACAGCTCAGAAGCATGTTCCTGAGGTTCAGTTCCTGGGGGCCAACAAGCCAGGTCGCAGCCCAGCCCCTCATTGGTCTGCCTCCCTCTAGAGCCCCAGCCGGGAGAGATGGATTCTGGAGGAGGGGATGGTCTCAAGGTTAATATTCACCCTCATTTTCCACTCAGCATCAGAGTCACAGGGGCCCTCTGAGAAGTGCACTCTGTGGGTAGAGAGAGATTAATGAAACAACCTGGCCAGCCCTCCCATACCCCAACCAGCTCCTTGGATCTTGACCAGATGCCTGTTTGCAGTTCTGCAAAACAGCAGAATTCCCACCCCACCTCATGGGGAGCTTGCATGGTGCCGAAGCTCAGGCCACATGGAGACTGAGCTCATTAAGGCCACATACAGGGCAACTACAAAAGAGGACAGGCTCACTGCTCCCCTCTCCCCCTGCCGACCCCCTGGCACAGACAACACCTAAGTGCCCACAACCAACTTACAAAGAGGTGGAGATGGCAGCATGAGGAGTCCCATTTCACAGATGAGAAAAGCAAGGCTTGGAGGCTCTACTATTGACTGCTATCTGCTATCTACTATCCCCCTCAAAAGAGATGTCTCCCCTAAATTTGTGACTATGATCTTATTTGGAAAAAATAGTCTTTGCAGATATAATTAAGAATCTCAGAACGAAACATTCTGGATCAGGGTAGGTTCTAAGTCTAACGAAAAGTGCCTTTGTAAAAGAGGGATGGGTGTGAAAGTACTTAATGCTATTGAGCCATATACTTAAAAATGGTTCAATTGGTCAACTTTATGCTATGCATATTTTACCACAATAAAAATTAAATTTAACTCATTTTTTTTTAAGAGGGTGAAGAGGATGGGAAAAGACACAGAGGAGAAGGTGATGGGAAGATGGAGACAGAGATCGCGGTGATGTGTCTTTAAGCAAAGAACGTGGGATCGCCAGCAGAGGCCAGGAGAAAGGCACAGGACGGTTTCTCCCCGAGACTATAGAAGGAACCAACCTTGCCGCCTCCCTGATTTGGACTCCTGAACTCCAGAACTGTAAGGGGATACATTACTGCTGTTTTCAGCCCCTCAGTTTGTGGTAATTTGTTTCTCAGTCCTAGGAAACTACTACGTAGAATGACACTTGACCAAGGTCATGTGGGTCTTCTGTCATAGAGGCCTGGAGCTTCTAACTACAAATCTGGTGCTTGGTACACTCTTGGGTTGTTCCCTGATGCTGCAAGGCAGGCCCCCGTGGTTCACAGGGCAGGAGGAGCTCAAAGGAAGGCTTCCATCTGTGTTTACCACCACGGCCAGTGCACCCCACCTTGAGAATGCAGTGTGACCCCCTCCGCAGAGGAATCGAGTCATCATACCACTGCCTGGCATCTCTTTATGAGGCTGTGTGCGCATAGGTACCTCAGGAAGCTCAGTTTCTAATCTCTTTCTAAAGATTACCTGGTTGTCCTGAATGTCAGGAATGCTTCCAGGACCACACGCACTGTGCACTGCACAACTCCAGGGGGCGCCTTCACAGAGTCAACAGCACAAACAGCACCTCTGGAGCTGTGGTACACAACCCGCACCACTGCGCAGGGTAATTGTGACCACTTCCGCTGAGCAGGTCAAAGCCCCAGGTCGCCAGCCCTTCAGGGAGATTGGCCCCACCCCACTGGCCCCAGCTTTCTGGCAGAACTGTCTGGTGGGCCTCAGCCTGAGAATCATGTGGGCTTCATCAGTCCTGGGCAGTGGGAGTCTTTGTATGCTGGAGCCATTACCAGGAAATAAGACTTCCCATGTCCTGCACAGACTCAGATCCAAAGGAGCCTCTCCCAGACCCAGAGACTGGTGAAGCAGTATGGGCCTGCGGCAGAACCCTTCTCAAATAGGTTTGCTAAGGATTCCCTTTCTTCCCGGGTGACACTAGTAGTGAAGAACCCACCTGCCAATGCAGGTAGACCTAAGAGACGTAGGTTTGATCCCTGGGTCGGGGAGATCTGCTGGAGGAGGGCAAGGCAACCCACTGCAGTACTCTTGCCTGGAGAATCCCATGGACAGAGGAGCCTGGAGTCCATAGGGTTGCAAAAAGTCAAACATGACTGAAGCGACAGCTTGCACAAAAGATTTTTGAAGACAAATCGAGCTGAGACTTTAAGTTATTAAGCTTGGAAGTGGTCATGAGAAAGTCCTATCACTTTGGGGGCCCAACAACATCCTTGTCCTTCCTATTAGTTTTTAACCTTTATTTAGATCCTGTAAGCCAAATATTTAGACTCTGTAGCCTAAAGGAAATCAGTCCTGAATATTCATCGGAAGGACTGATGCTGAAGCTGAAACTCCAATACTTTGGCCACCTGATGTGAAAAAATGACTCATTAGAAAAGACCCTGATCTGGGAAAGACTGAAGGGAGGCGGAGAAGGGGACGACAGAGGATAGGACGTTTGGATGGCATCACTGACTTGATGGACATGAGTTTGAGCAAGCTCCGGGAATTGATGATGGACAAGGATGCCTGGCGTGTTACAGTCCATGGGGTCGCAAAGAGTTGGACAAGACTGAGTGACTGAACTGAACTGAAGAAAAATATGCATATGAAATACTGTCTAGATATATATGTTTCATAGGTACATACATCTTTAAGAGGCACTTCTGCCACTTCCAACCAGATTGTCTTATATACTGCTCTGAACCATCTGGACATTTTGTGGGAGCTTTCCTTCCTGCAGAGGGGAGCAGGAGTGGGTTGCGGAGGACGTGAAGGCCTTGGGGTTAATGTGCTGGAAGCTGCCTCCAAGCTTATAAATTAAGAACTAGCATCTCTGAACTCACTGAGTAAATCTACAGGAAGATAGATTTAAGCTGAAAATAATGTCATTTCCACAAAGTCTGAGGAGCATATGTGTGCAGCCTCAAAGCTAAAAGCTACTCGACTTTTTCTCCAGAACTCTCAGCCTGGTGACAGCGGTGTGCCCAGACCTGGGCTCCCCAGGGCCCAGCAGGGCAGGTGCAGGGGACACGGCCAAGCAAAGCTTCAGCCTCAGGTGTGAGGTACAGCAAGGACTGCCTCTGGCCCAGCTGGCTTTTCCAGTTCAGCCTGCACGTTCCTTCCTGTTCCTTCCCTCATCCTCTGGCAAACAGTGGCTGCAAACCGGCACCCAGAGAGCCAGGGGATTCCCACCCGGGCCTTCCCTGGGGTAGGGGCTCTGCCAGCCTACTCTTGGAGGCCAGGAAGAGTCGGGGGCGGAGGGTGGGCGAGCCGGCCGAAGGTTCCTAGGAGGCGCCCTTGGGTCTCCTCTCCTCCACCACCTCCCAGCTCCCCAAGGGCCTCAACCCTCTTCTCCCTACACTCACCCCATCCCACCACCTGCAACTCACAGGTCGAGGTGGACGAGGTAGCTCTCTAGAGGGGGAAGGAAGTTCAGAAACTACCCCTTCCAACCCAGTTGCTTTATACAAGGGGAAACTGGGACCAGGGGAAGTGAGGTGAGCTGTTAAAGGCCGCATGGCTATGAGAAGGCGCTCCGGCGATAGAACCTGGGGCTCTAGACTGCGGTTCTCGGTGCGGGGGCGGAGGAGAGGGACCGCGGGGGCAGGACGTGGAGCGGGTTTCTCTTTCCCTCCCTCCGTGAGCTGGAGCGGAGCCCAGCACGAGTGACAGGCAGCCACGGAGGTGGACGGGTGTGAGAGGCAGGGGCCCAGACAGTCTGGACAGTCAGGAGGGACGCTCCAGTTCCGTCCCCCGTGGCGCCTTTGTCTTCCTGCGGCGCGGTGGGCGCGGAGGCCGGGGAAGCCGCGCGGGGCGCCCCGGAGCTGCCCCGGGGCCCGGGGAGGGAGGCCCGGCCGCCTCGCCCTGGGTGGCCGGAGGGGCCTCCCGCCGCCGAGGCGCCCGCCGCCCCCGTGTCACCCGGCCCAAGTCGCCGCGCCGCCGCCCGCGGTTCCGGCCTCCTCCGCCGCTTCCCTTCCCCGGGGCCCTGGGGTGTGAGCCTGGCCCGCCTCCCTGGGGCGCGCCCCTGGGTCCCTCCCTCCGAGCTCCCGGGCGGCCGTCCTCTTTTAAGTGTGGCCCCGGGACCAGCAGCGTCGGCTTCCCCCACCCCCGGAGCTTGAACTTGCAAAGGCAGACTCCCGGGCCAGCACTGGCCTCTGGACCCCGCGCGCTGTGTTCATGGGCCCTGCCGGAGACCCGCGGCTCTGGAGCAGGGACACCGCCCCGTCCAGCTCGGAGGGAGGGCTGACCCTCCCTCCCTGAGGGAGCGATCCTGTCTCCCTGTCTGGGAGCCCTCAGGTAGCGGGCTGTTTCTCGCAGCCCTCGGCCTCTGCTGAATAGTGACTGGTGAGGGAGGGGGGAGACCTGTTCCCATAGGCAGGCCTGAGTTTCCCTACTAAAAATTGTCTTTCCTGGATGATGACCCGGAGTGACTTGGAAATTGACACAAATTACTTCAAAGAATTGATCCCCTTGGCGTCTTTTTAGATTAAATCCCAAGTTGTTTACAATAGAGGTGGAAAAAGCACGCTGGCTGTATTGTCCACGGCCTCTGAGGCGCTCACAGCCCCTGGAGGCTCATATATCCAGCCCTGTGCTAGAGAACCAGGACCATTGCTTATTGAATGTCATTTATAAACTGAAGGAAAATCCATCCGAGAAATTGTGGGACACTTTTGAAGATACTGATCTAAAGACTCTCATTTCATAAAGAGAGACTACTTTCCTCACCTTGAAAACTGTGGAAAAAGGAAAAAGCCATATTTTGTCTGTTTCCCCCAGAATATTCTTTAATATGTTTACATAATGTCTTCAATAAAATTAAAAACACGCATAACTCTGTAATATGGCCCAATCCCTGAGGCCGAAGTCTCAACTGTTAATCTAGTGACAAAGAAGTTTAGCCTAGTGGCCATGGCTTAGTGGGACTGTCTCCAACTACAAATCCATTTGCAGTCATCGACTTTTGAGCCCTTAACCCAAAGAAGTAATTCTGATGATGGAGTACAGGTAAGAATGGGGGGAAACCTGGGCACAGGTTGGCCAGTTCTCTCAGGTCTCATCTCTCAGGACCCTCCCCCCTGCTTCTGACCATTTGAAAAAGCAAGGGGAGTTGAAATTAAGAAGGTGGACCCTGGAGGACTGGGCCCTTTAGGTGGTACTTAAGTACATCTGGGTGGGTGGGGATGGGAGAGGGTTTAATAGAGCAAGGATTTGTTCAGAGCTGACTGTGATGTGTCAGGAGCCTTGGAAATATCCTTTCTCTTTGTCCCAACAACTCCATTTTAGGCATTTCTCCTATAGGAACAATCAAATAGGCTGGAAATTAATTACAACAATACTGGAGTGGTTTAAACAGGAAGAGCACAATCACATGAGAGAACAATCTACAGCCATCAAAAATGCCATTTTCAAAGAATTTCTAACATCATGGGAACTGTTCATAAGGTAAAAAAAAAAGCAGCATAGAAAATGGTATTGTAAGATGTACACTTCATGCAAAATGTGTATTATTTGAGTAAATATATGAAAGTGAAGGTGTTAGTTGCTTAGTTGTGTCTGACTCTTTGCAACCCCACAGACTGTAGCCAGCCAGGTTCCTCTTGTCTCCAGGCAAGAATGCTGGAGTAGGTTGCCATGCCCTTCTCCAGGGGATCTTCCCTACCCAGGGATCGACCCTGGGTCTCCTGCATTGCAGTCAGATTCTTTACTGTCTGAGCCACCAGAGAAGCCCAAGTTAAAATATGTGTGTGTGTGTGTGTGTGTGTGTGTATGTTTAGTCACTTGGTCGTGTCCAAATCTTTGCGACCCATGTACTGTAGTCTGCCAGATTCCTTTGTCCATGGAATTTTCCAGGCAAGAATACTGGAGTGGTTTGCCATTTCCTTCTCCAGGATACATACAGTACATATAATATAAAAACTATATATCTACAAATCTTATATATATGTAGAGAGAGAGATTGGAAAGAAATTTGCCTAGATATTAGCAATGATTTTCTCTGGGTAGTGGGATTATAGGTGATATTTGTTTTCTGCTTACTTTTTGTGTTTTCCTTTTTTTCCTATAATGAACACATTACTTTAGAATTAGAAACATTATTTAAGAACCTACAGTTCTCTAAGCTTCCTGCCAGACTCAAAGATGAAGAAGATACAAAGACACATTTTCTGCCCTAAGGTCAAAGGAAATGAGAGGTATCCAGAGAATACCAGTGCTGGGCAGGGTGGGATCAATGGTGAAGAGCGAGCTGAGCAAGATGTAGTGGGAGCCCAGGGGAGGGAGAGAAAACTCCTACTGGAATTTTAGCTCCTTGCGACAAGCACAGGGCTTTCCAGGTGGTGCTAGTGGTAAAGAACCCACTTGCCAATGCGGGAGTGAAGTGAAGTCGCTCAGTCGTGTCCGACTCTTTGCGACCCCATGGACTGTAGCCCACCAGGCTCCTCCATCCATGGAATTTTGTAGGCGAGAATACTGGAGTGGGTTGCCATTTCTCTCTAGGGAATCTTCCCAACTCAGGGATCGAACCCAGGTCTCCCGCATGGTGGGCAGATGCTTTACCATCTGAGCCACCAGGGAATCCCCCATTGCAGGAAACACAGGTTCAATCTTTGGGTCAGGAAGATCCCTGGGTGGAGGGCATGACAACCTATTCTTATCTGGAGAACCCTATGGACAGAGGAGTCTGGCAGGCTACAGTTTGTAGTTCATACAGTTCATAGTTGCAGGGTGTCGGACACGACTGCAACAACTTAGTACCCACACAAGGGCAAGCCCACAGACAGGCAGTATATATGACACCAAACATAGAGCATGGTAGTGTGAGAATGCAGTTCTGCTCCTTAATGCCCTGTGGGTTTAGGCAAGTTATGAAGAACTAGTCTGACTTTCCTCATCTGTAAGATGGGGTAACAAAAATCTTCCTGTAAACAATAAGGTATTGGAAATGAAGCTTGGTCCCTGGGGCAAATTGCTCGATAAAAATCAGGTTTACAGTATAAATACAAGGTTTAGTTTAGTCTGAGTGGGAAAGCGTAAAGGCTGTTGGGTTTGAGAGAAGAGGGTAGGAGAGAAGGCAAGGAGGTTGGGTGCAGGGACACAGCTTTGGAGGCTCAGTACCACTCAGCACTGGGGGCCTGGAGACCATGTGGGCAGGGCTGCTTCCTCTGTCCTGAGAAATGGAATAAGTGGGGGCCGTGGGGATGGAAAGGGGGGTGGACATTTCCAGACTGGACTCAGATTGCCCTCAGCTCTGACCCGTGAGGGTAGGGAAAGACAGGCACAGAGCTCCCCAGGCATCTTCTGGGGATCTGCAGTGCGCATACACTGCTTTCTTAAAAGTCTTCTCAGCAGCCTGAACATCAGCATTTCACACATGAAATGAAAAAACTGAGGTTCTGGTTCACACACTTGCACCAAGTGGGCCAGTGTTCAAGCTGAGGAACCTGTTCTACCACGTTTGGTGGCAAGGCTCGAGTTTGCCGTCCTGCATGTACCTGACCTGGAGAGGCTCTGAGCCGACCTGGGGCTTTCCAGGGACCTTCCGGCCTGAATCACCAGAAAGACCCTTTCATCTCATCCTGTCCCCCAGGTGGGACCTGCATGGCCTGCACTCTCGTAGGGGAAAGGGATGGAGCCTTTGAGTTTTAACGGTACTCAACTTTGGAGACTGCCATAAGCCCTTCAGGAGGATTAGAGGTGGTGCTGGCAGCCCCAGGGAGCCCTCCCGTGCCCAGGGCAGGCCTGGAAGCCAGGGGGTTGGTGCCCTCCTGGTACCTCAGCTATACCCCTCCTGTCTCATGCTGACCTCTGAAAGGAGAGGAAATGTCTCAGTAAGCCTTCAACTCTAAACCTTGAAGTCCCAGAAAGGGCAAGATTACTGTGCATCTGAAGGTAGGTGCAATAGAGAAACAAAGTTTCCGAAAAACCCCAGCCTCGTCCCCTCCGCTTAGAGCTCAGGCTGTCTTCAGGGAAAGTCTAATTGCCTGAGTGAGCATTTTTAATTTTTTCCAATCCACCTGGCAGAGAGCCTGACCACAGCGTCTGCCTCACCCTCTTTCCTGAAACTCCAGCCTCCTCGATGGGATTTATAGAATTTGGGAGGAGGGTGCTGTGTTTCTTCCCAGTTCTGCTGCCCATTTTTCACCAGAGAAAACTGAGTGTCAAAGAAATGAAAATAGATTCAGCGATGAAAGCATTTGGAGCCAGACAGTGGGAGAAATCTAATTTATAACAAGGGTTCTCAGCCATGACTGCAAATTAGAAGCACGAGGACACTTTAAAAAATATTGAAACTCAGGCTCCACCAAATGTTTACTCTGGGATGAAGCCTTTTCGCTTTCTTCCTTCCTTCCCTTGTCATTCTTCCTCCCCCCCTCCTCCCTCCTTCACTTTTATTCTTTCTTTGTTTAAAAAGTCTTCCGGGTGATTCTAACATGCCAGGGTTGAGAACTACTCACCTAAAGAAGATAACAGTGTTAGAAAGATTATCCGATAGAAAAATAGATAAAGGACATGAACGGGCAATTGAGAGAGGAAATAAAAATGGCTAATAGGCACATGAAAAGCTGTTGACCCCAATTAATAATGAAAGAAATGCTAAATAAAACAATAATGAGATAGTGTTTCATGTATCAAATTGTCAAGCTTTTTTTTTAATGAAAGAATATTCTAGGAATAGCAATTGTGTGTGTGTGTGTGTGTGTGTGTTGTGGTGTGACTGGAGCAGCAGTCTCTGTTTATGAGGATACCTGCCTACAATCTTTCCTGAGGACTACTGGACAACACACTTGCACCTTTTGATTCATTAGTTTTACTTCAAGATTCTAGATAAAGATGCAAGGAGATTTTAACTAGAGTTGCTGATCACAGGAGGAACAAAAAGAAGAAATTCCTAATTATTTAACATTAGGAGATTAGTTCAATGAATCATTATGGTACAGCCATAAAACAGAATACCACACAGCCGTTGAATACGATTAGAGTAGGTGAATAAATATGTCTCTACTTGGAAAGGTGTTTAGATAAATTATTGAGTTAAAAAAATGCAGTTTCCAAATAATAATAATAAAATTTTTGCTCTGTTAGGAAAATGGAATCTGAAAAGGGGTATCTGCATGTATGTATCTGCACTTAGAAAGTGCATATTGACAAAATATTTGCATATTGACAAAAATATCTGCAAGGTTTTAGCAGGCATCACCTCTATGTAACACAAAGGGAGTATTTTACAATTATATTTTTGTCTCTGTATTTTCTAGTTTTGCCCTAGAAAGGACGTACTTGTTTTTGTCAAAAGGAAAAAAAAACAAAAACTTATTTTTACTTTAAAAGTTTACTTTCTAGAGCAAAATTTGCTAATCTGTTTTATTCTGAGAGGGGAAAGGTCAACATCATGGGGCAATAAAACCTCCAGGTAATCTTCTGACCACTCATCTTCTTCATTGCATCTCATCTTTGACCAAGAAGACAAACTTGAGGCTCAAATTGGATTTTTCCTTGTCTTCCAGGCCTTTTCCACATTGCTGGACTGCAAAATGGCTGAGAGAGGTGGTCCTGGGGAAAAAGAAAAAGACCCAGAGGTTGGAGGGATCCCCAGCAGAATAGAGAAGAGTCCAGGTTTTGAAGTCCTGCCCCACCTCCATTTAGCCATGTGACCTGGCATCAGGCCCTTAACTTCTCTAAGTCTCAGTGTACACAGCTATAAAATTGGAATAATAGTAGTGCTGACCTCATGGATGGTTAGAAATCTTCATTGAGTTGATGCCATGTAAGAAGCTTAGCATGTCACCTGGCACATGGCACTCAATAAATGGCACTTCTGATCATTTCTGATTTGGGAAGCTAGACCCTTCCTGCCCCAGGGGTGGGCAGACACACACAGGGAGTCTCTGATGGTTGTGACCCTCACTGAGGTCCTCTGACCATCTTGGGAGGGAAACTGGAGAAAGAGAAGCCTAGCCCCAGAGCCACAGATGGCAGAGGGTCTGCCTAGCCTCTGTGCATGGACTGATTCCCTAGGAGCCACACTTGGTGAGGGCTGTGGACCCCCGGCCCCTCTCCACACCCTGGCACTGCATCCTGAGAAGCCTGTGGACTGCTGTCCGTCCTGACTCTCCCTCCCTCCACGATAACTCCATTTACTGCAGCTCATGGGCAGATGTGTCAGAGCTTCCCAAGACCTATGGATTCATCTCACCCTTCCCCCACTCCTTATGAAGCAGGACAAAGGGGTTAAAAGCTCACCATCTTCTTAACCTTCATGATCATCTCTGTGCCTGTGAGCCCCTCACTGTCAACCTAGTGGGGATCTCCTATCGACATGCCCTAGTGCAGAGCGAGGTGTCCCCAGGCATGGTGTTCCCCAATCAGTGGAGTGGCTACGGTCTCTCCCAGGCTCAGGGAGGCTCCTCAACAACTGGTGCAGGTGCCCTCTGACGAAATGGGATTTATGCCCTCGGGAATAAAGTGGCTTTATGATTTCCAACTCCGTCTGAGAGTTGCAGGGGTTGTGCATCCTCCCTGACACAGACGAAGCCATCATCATGGAGGCAGCAAGTGGCCCCCCTATTCTCCACCCACGTCCGGGGCAGTTGGGGTTGTGGGCTGTCAGAGACCAGGTCCAGGGAAACAGTGGTGGGAGGAGAGAGCCTTTATAGCACCCATGCATTCCTCTTCCACAAACACGAAAGTGTTGGGAGAACATTTCAGGTTTTTAGTACAGAGGACCTGGTGGGCCTGAATGAGTGAAGAGATGAATGAGTGAATGAATGATTCAAGCTTACTTTTTTATTTCCAGAGTTAATTGCGCCATGCTAAGGCACTTCAGTCATGTCTGACTCTTTTGTGACCCTATGGACTGTAGCCAGCCCAATCCCTGTCCATGGGATTCTCCAGGCAAGAATACAAGAGTGGGTTGCCATGATCTTCTTTAGAGGATCTTCCCAACCCAAGGATTGAACCTATGTCTCTTATATCTCCTGCATGGCAGGTGGGGTTTTGTTTTGTTTTTTTTTCCTTTTACCACTAGCGCCACCTAGGAAGCCCTAGAATTAATTAAGGTAGAATAAAACATCTGTGGATGTGCTAACAGCCACTAGAAAACAGTTCATTAAGCCCGGAAGCTAGTTGTAGCACGAAGCCACACTGTGCGTTTCCTGCCCAGCAGCTAAAAGCAGAACTTGGCCTGCAGAGCAATACTTTGGTCAGCTATCGAATGAATGAATAAATATTACCAGACATCTCAGCTAAGGTAGAAAAACGGGGAGGAAGCTCTGGGTCTGTCTCCGCACCACACAGAGTTAAAACCACTTGTACTTCACTGTGTGACCTGACAGCTCGGCCAGCTTTGGGAGTCAAACAGCCACAGATGGGAAACGCATTTAAAAAGTGAAATTAACAAAGCAGGAGCGGCAGGGCAGATCAGGGGGTTTCAGTTCACACCTCAGGCCGCTTATTAATCCAGTAATGAGAGCAGAGCTTCTGCTACACAAATAACACCTGCCTGGGGCGGCAGGCCCTCCCGCCTCAGAATTACCCGACATTCTTAGATACACACACACACAGGGACTGTGTCCTGGGCTATTCTAACGTCTCAGCTGAGTTAGGGTTGGTGGGGACTGGACTTCCTGGAAGTGGAACTTCTGGCCGGGACCAGGTGCTCAATGACTTCTCGGGAGAGGCGGGCCGAGGCCGTCGGGCAGCCCACTGCTCAGGCGCTCTGCCCTCAGGACTGCGCTGGGGACTCCTGGTGCCTTGAAGGCCCTCCCTGAGCTGGGCTTGGCCCCTGGGGGTGAGGGGCTGCCCCGGTCTGAAACGGACAGTACTGGCGCAGTGCCCAGGCCCTGTCAGGCAGTATCTGGAGCGGATAGCAGGCTGGTGAAGCTGGGGTTTTTCTCCTGGGGCGTGGCCTCTTTTTGTGACTCAAACGCTGGGAATTTGGGAGCCCTGCTAGGCTGCTAGCCTCTGGCCGAAGTTGAGCTCCCAGGAGCCCTCACCAGGCTCAGAGTGAATGCACTTGGGTTTCTTGGCTCCCCCCCCCCCGCCCCCTCCCATTCCCCTCAGTGGGTTCCTTTTGTTGTCATTAAATCCCCTCCAATCTCCCCTTCCAAAAGCTGGCAGATCCAAGTGGAATTCAACACCCAAACACTCACACAAAAGCTAGGATTAATAGCTGGCTTTGTCTGGGCACAGATGTGCAGCAGCTTGGAAGGGTGGGGGGAGCGTTTTTCCTGCCACTTGAGTCAACTCGCCTGGCTCCGCACTGGGGGAGGGAGACGGAGGGGAGGAGGGTCGGCCGCACGGACCCCTCTCCGGGGCGCCGCACCCCACCTCTCTGAGCTGGTGCGCTCTTAGGGGTCCGGCCCCACCAAGGTGGCTCAGTCTCCCCTCCTTCCCCTTCCAACAAACCACACTCCACAGCCAGCTGGCGCTCACAGGCCCTGGACCCGGTCCCTGTTCCTCTGGAGTCCGAGCTCTGAAACAGGCCCCAGCAACCCTCCAAAACCCCGCGAGCTGAGCAACTAACGGGGGCGGGGGCTGACAGGAGGCCCGCAGGAGCCCGCGAGCGCAGGCAGTCGGGGAGGTTTCCCAGAGGAGGTGAGCGGCCAGCGCAGCTCCGGAGGGTGGGCGGGGCCTGGCGGGGGCGGGGAAGAGGGCGTCCCGGGAAGCGTCAGTGGGCTGGGAGAACGCAGGGCTGCAAAGCCTGAAAAGGGTTTGGTTTGGTTTTGTTTTTAACATATTTCCTCATGGCAATAGGGAGCCACTAATGTTGTGCAGCAGAGTAGGAGCTGAGGGAAAACGGTGAGTGTGAGGAAAGCTGTTCTCTTCTTGAGGGGGGCCAGGTTGGAGGAGGTGGTAAACTGAGGCAAAGCCGGTTCCCACCCAGTTTTCTCTGCCTCCGATAGAATCCCTCTTCTGACAACCCATACTGCTGTTCCATGCCACCTGGGAGGCTGTGAACTTGGCCCTCAGCACATAGGGGAAAATATCATATTTCTCTATTGTTCTGTCAGGTCAATCAGGTCCTGTCCCCAGCCAGGGAGCTGCTTGGAAACATGACATCAGCCAAGTTTCAGGGGCTGCTGGTGAGCGTCCCCCTCCCCAGGGTGGTACAAGTATCTGGGGTCTCCGGACCATCTGGTGTCTGAGGAGTTCATTGACCAAGACAGGTCCCTATTGTCAGCAGGTTTGTGTGTTATAGGAGAGAAAAAGAAGAAGGAAGAGGAGGAGAAGATGGAAGCAAACAGATAACTTCACATGATAATAAAAAGCTATGAAGAAAATAAAACAGAGTGATATGCCTGCTTGAGAGTGGAGTGCTCGGGGAAGGTCACTCTGAGTAGGTGGCATCTGAGCTGAGATTTGAAGGATGAGAGGGAACAGAACACATTAGGTAGAATCCTGTGTGATCTCTGATTTTAACTTTTTTAAAAAATCCACAAAAACAATCATTTCCTAGAATTCAATGAAATACCAAGACAGGGTTTCCCTGGTGGCTCAGTGGTAAAGTATCCAACTGGCAATGCAAGAGACACAGGTTGAATCCCTGGTCTGGGAAGACCCCACATGCCAAAGGACCACTAAGCCCCTGCCCCACAACGACAGAGCTCTAGAGCCCAGGAGCCGCAGCTACTGAACAGTGGCACAACTGCTGAAGCCCAAACGCTCTAGTACCTGTGCTCTGAAACAAGAGAGGCTGCCACTGCAATGAGAGAGCAGCCTCTGTGCGCCACAACTAGAGAAAGCCCTTGCAGCAACAAAAACCCAGCACAGTCAAACCAATAAATAAATAAAATTAAAAAAGAAACAGAGGGGAAGGGAGACAAGAGCTTGAAGGGGTGGAAATTTCTTACAAAACTAAGAGTTGGTTGTTGTTCAGTCAGGTGGTGCTAGTGGTAAAGAACCTGCCTGCCAAGGCAGGAGACATAAGAGACGTGGGTTTGATCCCTGGGTTGGGAAGATTCCCCAGAAGAGGGCATGGCAACCCACTCCAGTATTCTTGTCTGGAGAATCCCCATAGACAGAGGAGCCTGGTGGGCTACAGTCCATGGGTTGCAAAGAGTCAGGCTTGACTGAAGCGACATAGCACGCATGCACGTTCATTCGCTAAGTCGTTTCCAACTCTTAGCAACCCCATGGACTGCAGCACGCCGGTCCTCTGTCCTTCCCTGTATCCCAGAGTTTGCTGAAATTCATGTCCTCTTGAGTCGGTGATTCCACATGATCCAGCAATCATGCTCAACGTTTATCCAAACAAATTCAAATATTATGCCCACACAAAAATGTTGCACACAAATGTTTATAGTAGTTTTATTTGTAACCACCAGAAACCGGAAGCAACCAAGATATCCTTCAATAGGTGAATGGATACACAAAACATCATATATTGATGCCAGAAGTTCAGCCTCTCTGTAACTCAGTGCTGAATCAAATCTCAGAGACAGAGTTTTGGGTGAAGCAGAAAAGATAGCCTTATGGCTTTGCCAGGCAGGGGAGGACACAGCAGGCTTCTGTGTGCCAACCTGGGAGGATTTGTTGAGGAATTTTTATAGAAAATAGTTCTAGCGTGGTGTGCTGACAAGACTAGGGTATGTGCAGGGTCTCAGATGGTCCCCCCTAGTCTTGATGAGCTCTCTGGTCCCTGTAATCTTGTCTCAGGTGGTTTTTTGGCTGCTCCTCCCTTGATTAGCTGTTCAGATTAACTATTCAGATGCTGTAGGAGCAGAAGGTCAATAGGAGCAAAGTGAACAGAGAGAGGGGAGATGTAAGGTTGGGGAAGTAGCAGGGGCTGCAAAAGTCACGATAAGAACTTTAGATTTTATTCCAAGAAAGTCGACGGAGTGCAAGAGTGACATAATCGCACACTTGGCTAGTCGATGTGTGGTCCATGAACCAGCATCTCCTGGAAGCTTGTTAGGAATGCAGGCACCATCTGCTGTGATGGGGATACTGAGGGACCAGTGGGCAAAGGTAAATTGAATGAAAGCCCAAGGGCTCCCTAACCTGCACTTTCCCCAGCCTTGTCTTCCTGCAGCCTCCACCATCAGACAAGCTTGCAGATCACTTCCAGGTGGAAAGGGCTCTCTCCTCTGTTTGCTTTGACCCACAAGGAGCAATATCAGTGAGCAAAAGTTCTTCTGGCCTCCAAAGCCTCTCTTGCCCATCTGATTCTTCCCTGTAGCCAAACTGAGGGGTCTGGCAGGCTGGGGATGCAGACTCCTAGGATATAGGGGACAGATCATGCCCCTCTGAGCCAGCCCCAAGACAGCTAGAGATCATGGACAATCTTTTGCGCAGCACTGTCTCCACCATGACCCACAGCCTGGCCCAGGCCCCCAGCAGCAGTGTGATGTGTCCGTGTCTTGCTGAACAGAGGCCTGTAGGCACACGCAGACCCCAAATATGAATACCAACTGTGCTGCCTTGGACAACTTGCTTAACTTTCCTGGGCCTCAGTTTCCCTGCCCAAGTTTGTGAGTGGGTGGCCAAGAGAAGACCTAGTCCAGTGGCCAACAGAGAGAAGGTGTTTTACAGAAGAAAGCGGCCCCACCTCCATCTCCCTGTGGGCACAGTTTTTCCCCCTACCTGTTGGCCCCCACACAGGGTCCCAAGCAGCCCCTGCCCACGATGCACAGTTGGTGTGAAGGCCCCTTAGAAAAATGACTCAAGCCTCTTCCACTGCCCACTCCCTGATAGCACAGCCCCCAACTCCTTCCTCACAGTCCCCCTCTGCCAGCCCCCTGCCCCCGCACCCTACCAGCTCAGCCAGCCCAGGGAGCCCTTCCTCTCTGCCTAGAGACTCCCTCCACACCCACAGCCCAGCTGGACTCAGGCCAGTCAGAGCTGCTCAGGCCAACCTGGAAAACAGCTGGAAAACTTCTTGTTCCCACTGACCCGCAGTTGGGAGTCTGGATGGCCCCAGATGGCGAAGCCAGGTACTCAGGGCCCTGGAGCAGCAGGGGAGCCCTGCTCAGATGCTCTGGGGGGCCTTGCCTGGTGACTCAGAGGTCCTGGACTTCAAGACACCCAAGCCCTGGAGCCTCCCATCCCGCCAGGCTTGCCTCAAAGCCCAGGAGCTGGAGCCCAGCTCCCTGGACCTAAGAGGAAGGGGAAGGCTCCAGATCAGAAAGGCGGTGTCCTCAGCAGTTTGCAGCAGCAAAGATGGCTTCCAAGTAGTAAAGTAGGAGACAGACGGAGGCAGGGAGAGACGAAAAGGAGGAGAAGGCCAGCAGGGAGAGTCAGCGCCGGAGGAGTGTGGGAGGAAGTCGGGGGAGTGCCGGGAGGTAGAGAGAGGCCAACGCAGGGGCAGGACACCCACATGGCCTGGGAACGGCAGTTGGGTTTGGGGCGAGTAGGAAGACTTAGCATTTGTCCCGAAGCTGGTTGACCTTCCAAGTGCTGGTATTTTTAGGCTGCCTCCAGGAATCACAGTTAGGTAAGCCTCACGGCTGAGAATTGAGGAAGGACATTGGTGCCCCCTTAGCTAAGCCCCTTCTGCTCCCCTCAACCTTGGGAGAGTGGGTGCCAGTGGGGGCGAGGGAGAGAGACTCTCAGGGACTGAAAGGACTGAATGGAAGCTCCTAATGGTTGCAGCTCTTAGTGAGTCTGTTACCACGTTCCAAGAGATTTGTGACTCCAAGCTCCAAGGCAGGCTGTTGACCCTTCTTTTTCATAATTAACTTTCAGGCCAGTTTCTTTAAACTCTGAAGCACCAGAAGGTAATAAAGGTAGGAGATCAGAGCCTGGGCCTGTATCCCCGCCCCTCTGTGTACCTGTTTTCCCGAGAGCAAGCTCAGCCTGCTTCCATTGCCACCGGCTCCTGATTTGTCCTGAGAATCAAAGAGCACAAACGTATGTGAAATGCTTTCTACACTGCTAAACTACACACACACACACACACACACACGTCCAGGATGACTGTCGCCTTCCCTGGAACCTCTCCAGGCCCAAGGAGGCAGCATTCCCCGTGAGCGCGTGGGTTGGACCGACTTCGAACAACAGCATTTCCAAAGCACTTGGCCACCTGGCACCGTTTTCAGCACTCAGCTGGGAGATAAGTGACCATAAATCCTTTTGTAGAGGCAGCCTGACTCTGCAACGCTGACACATAGAAACAGTGACACGCACTTCCTCTGGGGATGACATCTCGAGGAGACAAGTGTGAAGACGTCTGCTGGGTGTCTTTGTGCTCTGGCTTCTCCAGGCAGGCAGGCCAAGCCCCGAGAAGAGATCGCCCCAGCTTGGCCCACCCCTCCCCCTTACCCTCTCAAGCCTTTCCTGGGGCCTGGGCTCCTGCAGCCATTTCTTGTCACTGCTGAACAATAGGCCTTGCTAGCAGCTGGCAGCTTGGCTTCTCTGCCCAGGGAGGGAGGGAGGAAGGTGGGAAGGAGGCAGCAGGCCGGCTGTGGGGCTGCAGCAGCCAGCCTGCTACAAGGGGGTTCCCAGCTCCAGGGATGGCGTCAATGTGTGCGCCTCCTCGGTCATGGTCATGCACACCCAGCAGCTGGGAAGACCGTGCTGGGGGACTGTGCACAGCGGCCTCCTCCCACCTGAGTGGTTTTGTAAACTCCCGAGGCCTGGGGCTCTGTGCCCAGAGATGCTGGCGGAGGCCCCCGTGATTCCAACTTGCAGCCAGGAAGAAGCACAGCCCGCAGCATGTGCCATGAACGTAGTCCTGCCTCCTTCTTTGGCCACTGAGCCAACCGAGTCCCTGGGAGGGGAAGCAGCTGATCCAAGGTCACACAGCGTCTTCAGCCCTGCTGAAGCAGTCCCAACTCCTGGTCCACTTCTGGCCCCACTGGGACACCTTCCTCTCTTGTCCCTCAGGGTAGTGCCTCAGTGGGCTGGGAGGGAGCCCTCTGGAGAAGAGGTGGGGTGAAGCGGCTTGTCCAAAGGTCAGGCAAGTGACAGAGGTGAAGTTCTGATTGGGCCACCATCTCCTGACTCCCTCACTTTGCTCAGCCTCCAGGCGGCACCTGCCTAGCTGGGATGACACCAGCAGTGATGATGGGTGATAGGAGAGTGTGCTGAAGGGGTTATAAGGGTTAGAGAGGCCCAGCCTGCAATCTCAGCCCTGCCATGTGCCCGCTGTTTGACCTTTGCAAGGTTGCTTAGCCTCTTTGAGTCCGGACTCCTTCCTCTATAAAGGGGAGGTGGTCAGATAAACCTGAAAGGGCTTGGGCAGAGTCCACCAGATCGTGCACATGGCACCTAGTGGTTTTCTGGCTTGTGTGAATGCTCAGCAAGTGGTGATCCCGAACCTCCCAATTCAGCTAAGATTCCTTTCCCAAAGGAGCAAGCGTACATTAAAAGCAAAGACAGAAGAGACTATAAGGACTCTGGGACCCCATATTGCCATACAAGCTTGGAGCACAGTGTCCTCTGTAAATACACAACTGAATGCCATGATGACAAGCGTGGTGTTAGGGACATGGCGGTGCCCCCAGCAATCGTGCTTCCAGCGTTAAGAGGCCCCAGGTTTGCTTAATGGCCTGACCTAAAACCCCACACCAAGCGGGGGCCTGGATTTTAGCCTTGTCACTGCCATGTTTGCTACAGCTAACATTTGAGGATTTCTTTTCTTTTTTTTTTTTAAATGCCCTAGACCTGTTGTAAGTGCTTTACATGTGATCTCTATCACTTCATGAGATAAGCTCACTTATGGCCCTCATCTTACAGATGAGAAAGCTGAGGTATAGGCAGGTTTCAAAAACTTGTCCAAGGTTACATATAGGCCATCAATGATGGAGGCAGGAATCAAACTCAGGCGGTCTGATTGCAAAGCCATGAACCCCCACACTACGTTCTCTTGTCATAAACAAGAATCACTTCCCCTCTCTGGGTTTCAGCTTTCACATCTGTAAAATGGGGCCCTTTGGCCAGAAGATCCACATCTAAGCCTCCCCAGGTGTTAAGCCCTCAGAAGATGTCCATTTTTGTGTGACTTTTCTGACGCCCCTGCCCTCTCTAACCCTCAAACCCCCACCTCCAGCACTCACTCCGCTGCCCCCATCCCTTTACTGTGCCAATTTCCAGACCCCTTTCGAAACGTCCTCATCTAAGACCCTGAGTGAAGCAGCTATGGCCTGGCCTCAACCATGGTCAGATTCTGTCCTAAGCACTGTATGGTTTGCAAAGATCAAGGCTTGGTAAACTGTTTCTGTTAAAGGCCAAAGAGCAAGCATTGCAGACTTTGAGGGCCATACGGTCTCTGTGACCATTGCACTCGGACAGCGGTCAGACAATACACATGAACAAGTGTGGCCATGTTCCAATAAAACTCACACCAACAGGCTGCGGGCAGGATTTGGCCCAAGCGCTAAAGTTTGCTGACCTCTGTCAGAGATGTACATCAACAGGGTGGCTGCGCTCCCAAACAGCAGGGGGTAGCACAGGAAACACAGTTGCACAGTTGTACAGGTAGCAGGGGTAGCTCAGAAACTAGCCTGAGACACAGTTGGCCTTGCTAAGTGTCTTTGCAAAGGCAGAGTCCTCCAGAAAAGGAGGAGGCTTCATGCGCAGGCACTTAAGCTTGGCCTGGGGGTGATGGATGAAACTTCTACAGCAGGTCTGGGGGCCCAAGCGAGAGCATGCATGCCAGGTGCTGGCCACAGGGGCCGCCAGAGGGCCAGATGGGAGTGGGTCTGGGACCCGGACAAGGAAGATCATGCTCTGTGCTTCTCTCCTCTGGAGAGAAGAATCAACTACAGTGTGTTTTGTTTAATATTTATTAGTTATTTGGCTTTGCTAGGTCTTTGATGTGGCATGTAGAATCTTTAGTTGTGGCACATGGGATCTAGTTTCCTGACCAGGGATCTAACTCGGGCTCCCTGCTTTGGGAGCGTGGAGTCTTAGCCACGGGACCACCAGAGAAGTCCCTGTTTTTTTAATTCAACAAGTGTTCTGAGTGCCTACTCTGGTGCAGGTGGAGGCATGAGAGGATAGACATCATCCACAGCTTGCATTTTTCTTGCTCTGTCAACATCTTCCAACAGACTTTGGAGGCATGACTATCTCCTCCTTGGGAGCACAGAAATTGAACGAGTCACCCAAGTCCCATCTATAATTAGTAGCAGATGCTCATGTTCCAGACACAAACCTCTCTACTGAGCAGCAGCCTCTTGTTTCTAGCGCCCGAATGAGGGTCTCCACCGGGCTGTCTGAATAGAGCTAAGCCTGTCTCCCCACTGTGAGTCTGCTAGGGCTGCCGAAACACAGAGTGGCCTCAACGATAGAAATCACCCTGGAGGCTAGAAGTCAGAGACTGAGGTGTCAGCAGGGTCAGTCCCTTTTGAGAGCCCAGAGGAAGAAATCTCTTCATGCCACCCCTGCCCCCTCCAGCTTCCAGTGGTTTGCTGGCCATCTTTGGTGTTCCTTGGTGTGTTGACATGTTACCCCGATCTCCGCCTTCATCTTCACAGGGTGTTCTCTGTGCTTGTGTCAAAATGTTCCCTCTTAAAAATAAGGATACTAGTCATTAGGATTAGGACCCACCCAACTTGACTCATTTGATACATTTTAAAGTTAAAACAGTAAAATTATTTCCAAATTAAGGTCACTTTCTGAAGTCGTGAGGGTCAGAATTTTTAACAGATCTTTTTTGGAAGACACAATTCAACCTATACCACCTCTCAAGTGCTCCCCGCTTGCCACCATATTCCATGGCTGATTTACTGGAACCCTCATTTTCCAGTCCCATTCCCTCACCAGCTGGCATGAGTTGCCCAAAACTACCCAGAGCAGATGAGGCTGGGATCCCATGACTCCCTCCAAAATGGCCCAGCTGTCAAGGAGATCGCACCAGGTCTCCCCCACGACCCTATGGAGGACTGGGAGAGGGCCAGAGGGGAGCTAGACTGTACAAATGGGGGGGTAGTGCTGCCAGAGGATGTGCAACAAACTTGTGAACCACTTGTTCTTTGGAATGCCAGACCTGGCCACAAGGGTGCTACAGAAATGACCCAACGGCGGTGAAGAGCAGCTAGGAAGCAGGTGCGATAATTGGAGGTGAGGGGGGAAGACCGCTTGAGCTGGGGAAGTGGAAGCTGTAGTAGGTTGGGAAAGGAAGCTGATGGAATACACCTGGGAGAAGGCCTCTCTTTGGGAGAGGCCAAAGAGAGGCCCAAAGAGGAAGCACCAGCCCTGTTTGGGAAATGAGGCTGTTTTAGATGCACTGAGTATGAGATGGCAAAGCTTGGCTGAAGTCCAGAGCTTGGGAGAGAGGTGAAAAAGTGAAAGTGTTAGTCACTCAGTCCTGTCTGATTCTTTTGCGATCCCATAGACTGTAGCCCATCAGTCTCCCCCTGTCCATGGAACTCTCCAGGCAAGAATACTGGAGGAGATAGCCATTCCCTTTTTCGGGGACTTTCCCGACCAAGGGATGGAACTCGGGTCTCCTGCATTGCAGGCAGATTCTTTACTTTTTGAGCCACCAGGGAAGCGGGGAGAGAGGTAGGAGCTGGAAATAAGTTTTCAGAGTCCTGGATGGATTAGGAACCCTTGGGAAAACAAGCGAAGTAGAGGCTCAGCAAAGAGCTGGTCACCAACTGAACCCTGGGAGAAACCCAATGTTTAGAAAGAGCTGGAGAAGGAGGTTTGAGAAGCACCCAAAGGCAGAGGGAGAACCAACAGAGAAAAGTGCTTCTGAGACGGAGACGGAGGGAGAGGGTGATAACACCAACTTCAGCGGAGGCAGTGGGGGGTGGGGGTGGGGGCACTGTTCCCTGACATGGGCAGACGGTGACATATGAGATGGTTGTACTCCAGGCAGAAGGAAACTGCAAACACACCTCTCTCATCTTTTAACTGTTTATTGTATAATATAAAACTACAAAAGTAAGACTGCTCATTTCCATGTACATTTAATCTGTCCAATTGTTCAGATTACAGCCCAAACCTACATGTGAATACAACCATCTGGGTTCTGATGTAACGTCTGTAATATTGCATAGAAAAGGCACAGCTCTCAGGTCTGTGGGGGAAAGGTTACACCTCCTTTTTGACAAAAGCCCTCCTCAAAAACCATGCACCAAACATGTTGCTATGTACATCTTTTCCAAATCTTGGTTGTATGGACCGCACTTCTCTTCCAAACTTGTTATCCCCAAAAGACATCCACAATTTTTATTGGCTTTGTCTACAATAGTACTTGATCCTGGCTAATTTTCAAGAACCATTTAGACTCATTCTCAGAAGCCCTGAAAACAATTGTACATAAGCAGGACGCACACACCTCACTGCCACTGGCAGTTACAGGAAGTTAACCATTTACAGCCAGAAAAGGTTAAATATGCTCTTTTCAATTCTTTTCAGAAAGTGTATAAAGGTCCAATTTGTAACAGCAACATTTTTAAATTAAGACAATTCATATAGAAAATAACAATCGCTGCACAAAGTAGAGTCTCTCTCTCTCTGGTTGGTTTTCTTTTTTTTTTTTAATCTGTCATCTGAGAAGGCTGCCCTGCAGATTCATAATTCATTATTTACCACCAAGGGTGGTTAATAAATTTAAGCTTTAAAAATGATCCGTAAGTTGACACTTTGGCTCTTTGGAATTTATTTATTTAAGAAATTTTCCTTGATTGATCTCAGGGCAGTTGGGACACTCTGAGGGGCTATGGCAATAGACAGCACAACTGAGAAAGACACTCCTCCAGTGGAGGTGGCTTGGCTAGTTCTCACCCTTTGGTGTGAACGAGGGTGTCAGTGGTGTGGTTGCCCCTTCTGTCATAGAGAGAAAGTGCGACTAAAAAAAGTTTAAAAATATCAACCCTTTGATGCTTGATTTTCTTAAAAATTTGGAGGTATTAAAACATTCCTCATTCATACCTTTTGCATATTTCAAATAGACCCATATTTTACAGGAGAGAGTAAAAATGAATGTGGACTGTGCATACGATGAGAAGACCCAGGGGTCTGGCTCAGACCCCCTTCTAGTACAGATTGACATTCCTACAGGAGAATACATTCCTACTTACATTCTGCACATGTTACCATCCAGATGTTGTTAGAGCTCCACAGTAAAATAAATATATTTACACAGAAAAAAAAAAAAGGAATAAATAACTTATGAAAAAAATCACTTCAAATTCAAAGCTCTTATTATTCTGCTCTCATCTTGTCACTTCATTGCACATCACTGTCAATAATTGTCCTCTCCCAGCCCCACCCAGCATGTCGCTCTCGTAAAGGCACCTCACACTGCCTGCCTGACTCTGAAACCCACATGGTGTCCTTCAGGAGGGGGAAGGCACTGCCGCCGGGTGGCATGTGGACGCACGTCCCACGCTTGAACTGGGACTCGGAGATCACACACAGGCTCACGTTCTTCCCTGTTGGGACATCGCTTTGTCGAAATAAGACACAAAGATAACTGGAACACTAGGTGGTTTTGTCCTTTTGAAAAAGGGCCACTAACTTCCCATGTTCTTCCTCATTAGACCTTGAATACCAAGAATTCATGGCAAGGGTGTCCAGAGTTAAAAAGCACTTGCGTGCTGCTGTTGGGGGTTTTTGTTTTGATCTTGAAGCCCAGCCTTACCAATGCGGGAGAGGGGGAGAACCACGTGTGGGCAACATCTCGCAGTGCTTATTTGAACTGCTGCCCAACATATGGGACTTGTTTAAACACACGATTTGCTAATCCAACCAAAGTACAGTTGTTCTAAGTTACTATCAATCAGTTTTTAACAATGGCAAATCAGCCGCCTTACCCTGTTATTGTCCGGAATAATCAACACTATTGTGCACGGACACGTATGTGTATGTGTGCGGCATGTGGAGGGTTTGCCGGGTCCTCCAGCTAGCAGAAGCATGGCGTCTGGGCGGTCTTGTTCTCTACAGGAAAAGGAAGCCCTTCAAATGGACACGTACAGTGACACTGGAAGCATCTACAAAAACCCTCACCTTAACTATATGGTCCCTGGTCCTATTACAGGGAAAGACACATCTGTAGTAGTAAGAGGTGTCTGGTGGAGGGTGCTCACAGGAGAACAGTGCAATTTGATCAGTTTCTCACTGCTTGAATGAGTTGATAATTAGCCTTTAAAAACACATTTAGGTGGGTGGGTGGGGGCTGGGGTGGGGGGGAGTAAATCAGAATGTAGAAAGATTTAATCATATCATACACGAATCTTTTGCTTAGATGAGCAGTTCCTTCATCACAAATGTATTTGCTTTGCCATGTGCATTATAAAAATAAAACTATCTATGGCTTGTTTAAAGTGCCATTTTATAAAGCTGTCTTTTTTTAATTGGCCAGAAAGACTCAATTTTATCCATGGCAAGAAGTGAGCAGAATTGGTGACTGAATATTGACAAATGACCAAACAACAAAGACAACGACAACAACACAAATCCCATAATTTAAAAATTCTTAAATAAATATAAAAGTTATTCCTAAAGAAGCCATCTGCGTTTCAACAATATAGGTTGTAACCAGCTAAAGTACCATTGGAAGAAAAGAAAAAACTGAAACAGAAAGGCCATAAACAATTTCGGCAACAAGCATGATACATCGCAAACATTTTAAAATTAAAAGTACATCACTAGGAATAAAAAGCTAGTTCTCCTGGCAGAGAGAGGATGGCAAAGTAGGGGGAGAGGGGAACATGCATAGAAAGTCCTGTCTGTGTATTTGGGTAAAACAGCCTTGTAAAGTGAAGTTAAAGCAGTTGATTCAAGAAAGCAACCAGATCAGAGGCCGTGATGTAATGGGGCCAGCTCCAGGTTCAAGAGCCATGGGTGTCACATGAGGGCATCCCAGGCTGGGCCGAGGAGAGTCAGGCTCACTGTGGTGATCATGAAGATGCCATTTTCAGCACTTAGCAACAGAGGGAATGAAAGCTCGAGGGAAAGGAAGCCGGAAAAGACAACTGAGCAACATGATGGATGCCTTCCGAGGGAAGAGTTCCTTCTCGGTGAGCCCTAAGCATTGCAATAGGGTTTAGTTCCATGAAGAGGTTGGTCGCTTTTCATAAAATTCTGTTCGCGTGTAAAATTTCAGGTCTTCATAAAAATTATGCCAAAAAGGGAAAGATCTGGGGTTTTGTTTAAAAAAAAAATAAAAACAATTAAAAGCGCAGACTTGGCATAAATAAGAGTACTTGGTAGCCTTCCCCTTCAGAGAGCAAGCGAAAGAGAACCATCATGTAAACTGGAAGCTCCATGGCTGCCTCCCGCCAACTGCTTAATGCAAGCTTGATGAGCCCGCGTGGCTCTGGCTTTGGAAGTCACAGTGCTGGCGGGTGTTCATGCCAGGGGATCAGTGCTCATGAAATTTGGGTGTGATATCTCCTGGCCCTTTTTAAAGCGCTGTGTGTGTGTATGTGTGTGTGTTTGCATCTGGGGACATCAATTGCGGATTGATTTGATCCAATTTTCTCTTTGCACCAAACACATATAAAACATTACAACTCTATAAAAGTACAAGTGCAACTTGTACATCTGAAGTTTGCAGGAACTATGTGAGCAAATCCTATCAAAATAGCTATCTCATATGTATAAACAGCATTTGTTTTTAGAAAAACAATATCATAAACTGCAGAATCTGTACAAAAATATAAAATAAATTTGGGCAGCAGTTTCTAAACAGCCATGTAAATGCAACACTTAAGAGGAGTAGTTAATGCCTCTAAAAAGGCTGAATTGCCAAGTCAACCTATACAGGGCGAAAATACCAGAAAAGGTACTGAGATTATCTAAATAATATATATATATATTCTTTTTTTTTTTAACCTCTTGCAATAAAACTTATAGAAAAAATAGACAAATATGCACATGCAATTTACAGCTTTTCCAACTTATTCCTTGTGCTTCACTTGAACTGTTTTTGTCATTCAACACAGCCACATCGTCTTCAAATGTATTCTTTCTTATTCCCGGGTAGTAGGTCTCTGATGAACCACTCAAGAAAAGCGTATTAAAAGTGGTCATACTTGGATGAAGGCACTCCAACTCTGCTCAAAGCAAAAACTAGTGTGATCCTTTTGTAGAATGTTCTTCTCAGAAAAAGGCAAGCAAGGGTGCATGCACAGTGCGGAGAGCTGTCGGGGTGCGGGGGGTGGGGGGGGGGGGGGCAGGTGCGGGGGCCCCGGGGCTCAGGACCCGACCAGCACCTCCATGATGTGGTCCAGCTCCGTGAGGTCCATCTTGAAAGGCTGGCTCGGGGCGACGGGCTGGCTGCTGTAGGGGGCCAGCGTCTTGAGGAGGTCGTCTGCCGACACAGGGGACATCTTGGAGGCGGTCCCCGACGCGGACGTGCAGGGGTCGAAGTCGTACATGGACGTGTCAATGTCGGCGAACAGGATGTCGTCCAGGGTCAAGTCTGTGAGGAAGCCCGTGGACGCGGTGATCTCAAAGTTGCCAGGCAGCGAGTCCATCAGTTTCGGGTCCTCGGGCCGGCCGCCGTCCTGCAGCCCCTCGGGTCTCTGAGGCGCGCCGGGCCCGCCGGAGGAGGAGTCCCCTTTCGGGCCGTCGGCCTCCGCGGCCTCCGTGGAGGTAGATGTGGGACAGAGCTCCTCGATCTCGTCCAGGGCGGAGGAGAAGCTGTCCTTTTCCGGCGGGAGGAGGGCGGGAGGCGCGAGCCTGGCGGGGGCGGCCGGCGAGGAAGTGCAAAACGTGTCCGGGTCGTCGTCCTCGAGCAGCGAGGCGGGGGTGAGGCAGGCCTCCAGGGCCGCGGCGCCGCCCAGCTCGCAGGGCGCGGGAGCGGGCTGGCTGAAGGCGGGCGGCGCCTCCCGGGAGCTGGAGCCCAGCGGGTCGGCGGCGGCGGCGGCGGCGGGCGGCGCGGAGGCGGGGAACGCGGGCCGCAGGCTGCCCTCCTGCTTCAGCTCCTCCTGGATGCGCCGCAACATGTTGTTGATGAGCACAGTCTTTTGCAGGCTGGGCTCGGTGAGGGGCCTGTGGTTGTAGAGCTTCATAAGGGAAATGTTGAAGATAGTCTGGCGCTGTAAGGTGTAAGACACCTTGGACGGACCGTCTGACGGGGACACGATTTTGCCTTCCAGCCCATCTTCATGCTCGTCAAACTTCCGTTTTCCTCCTTTCCCCAACATATATCTGCCAAGGAGAAAGGAAGGAGATGGAATCAATCCCACAGAAACGAATTCCATTCCGCCCCCCCCTCCCGTTTTCAAAAAAGATGCCGATTTCAAGAGGTTAGGACTCAGGACATGAGCTCCCTGCCCAGGGCTGGTTACAACAGAGGAATTCATTGGGAAATCTACCTTTGTGTGGCGGTGGAGCAATTTTTATCACTGGGTAGTCTGTTGAATGTATTTCTTGAGAAATGTGTACGACACAGACAAGTTAAACATTACCATGGGAACCGTGATTTTGACTTTCTCGCTTGTGTGCCTGTGTCTACCTACCCTGTTACCAAGCAGGTTCAACTTCCCTCCCTCCAACAGATCTATTTTTAAAACCCAAGAAAATACTGACAATGCTATGACCTAAACAGGTAAAGGTGTCATAGGTTACAGCTTGAACACAGCTGGAATGATGAAAAGAACACAGTTGGAAAAAGGGGAACTTGTACAGTTCTGGTAGAACCGCATATGCTTTCAAAACACTGCTTTCTTCCTCATCACGCACAGAGCCTTTCTGACTGGTAACATGTGGTTGAAGGGCTTAGGCTGTATTAAATGACCACAGTGATGGAGCTGCCATCGCTTTCCTGTCGAGAATCAAGTGGAGAATTTCCCAACCCAAGTTTTTCCATGGCTCAGTTTCATCATAGGCTGTCATACCTGAGTGCAACTGAACTAATTTAAAAGATATTTGCTGTGATTATAAGTATTGTTGTTTGGGTACTGGATACATTTCTTAAAATACCTACTGTGATTCCTGCAGTGATTTCAAAGAGACAATGGCCTCCTATCTCAGACCCTGAGCACTGGGGAATGGATTTTAACTCCGGCCCACCTTGCCTGACATGGCAACCTCCTCATGTGCTCTGTCCTGATTGAAGACACCCCCATATGCCTGTGCTTTCTGGAGAGCAGCTGGCCCTTCCCCTCAGAACATTAGCATCTAAACCAAGCAATCACAAGTCCACCGGTCTGTGTCTCACAGACCCCACTTTATAACCATTTAACCAAGAAAGCTGTCCTTGTGTCGTTGTTCAGACCCGGAGACGTGCTTCTAATCAAGCTAGGCCCGTGGCTTGCTCCCTTCCCCCTCTACAATGCTTACCCAGAGGAGCGTGTTAATGCTCTCCTCAAGGCCACTCACTCTTTTTGATGATGTCACATACAAGAAAGTGCTTTGCAGTTACCCAGCATTTTTTTCTAAAGGCGACTTGCCTTTTCTGAATGACCTCCTTCAATCCTTTAACTCATCCCACATTTATGCTGTCTTGGGCACCCTGCCAGAAAGTGGGTCGTCCCACACAGGAATAAAGCCTGGTCTTCAAGGGGCTGAACAACTTCTCCTACACCTCATTATCATTTTAAAGTAGGAGTCTCATCCTAAAGGGATAAGGCTAACCATAATAAAACTTCCTTCTACGGCTTTGTGGAAGAAGGCTAGACATGCAGGTGGACACAGAGCCTGGCACACAAGTCCCATTCCAGGTGGCTGCCTTCATGAGCCTCAGTCTCTAGCAGAGGATAAAGACAACTGCAATCCATCAAGTCAGAATCAGCCTGAGAATTTGTTAACGCTCATAAAGAATGTGGAGTTACTTACAGGAAACACTTCCCCCCACTTCGTAAACATTAAGAAAATGGCTGTCAATCACTAGGCCCAAAGACCAGTCCCATAATTAACTGTTCTCTGAGGCAAAGAAGGTATGATAGTAACAAAGGGCTTATCTAATGCTTCACATGACAGCAACATTTCCTACTGCTCAGTGCTGTCTCATTTGTATACACACTTTGCATAGGACATCTCCTATCTAAAGTATCTGTGCCCATTTAAACCTGAGTGTGAATCACAGAGGAGGTGACTTCATTTCACAATACAAAACACTTTCTACTTTATCCATCAGAAGTACTCCCAGACAACTGTATTTTGAAACAGATAACTCTATTCAAGTATATACCATTTGTATTTGCTTACAATTTAAGCATTTAATGCCATGTCCAGAAAAACTCCACTTTTACCAAAGGGAAAAAAAGTGAAAGAGAAGGTTGCTCAGTCGTGTCCAACTCTTTGTGACATGGACTATACAGTCCATGGGATTCTCTAGGCCAGAATACTAGAGTGGGTAGCCTTTCCCTTCTCCAGGGCATCCTCCCAACCCAGGGATCAAACCCAGGTCTCCTGCTTTGCAGGTGGATTCTTTACCAGCTGAGCCACAAGGGAAGCCCAAGAATACTGGAGTGGGCAGCCTATCCCTTTCCAGCAGATCTTCCTAACCCAGGAATTAAACCAGGGTCTCCTGCATTGCAGGTGGATTCTTTACCAACTGAGCTATCAGGGAAGCCCCGCTTTTACCAAAGAGCTCACCAAATGCATTTAACTATCATATAAGGCCGTTATATAACCTATGTCATACACTATAATTTGAATGTACCAAATACACCCAAATGTGTGAGAGTACACAAGTGTGTGTGTGCGTGCGCGCGCGCACACACACACACTCTCTCTCTCTCTTAAAACAGTGTTTTTCAAAGTGTGATCCATAGATGGAACCAGTCTGCAAACTGTTACTGGTTCACAATGAGGTAAGTAGAGATTCTGTATTGCTTAGAAATTTTTATGGCAGATTTACAGAGTAATTATGTTTTGTAAATAAAACTTTTAAAAATGAGGCTTCTAGTTTTACATCCTTGTAACTCATTTCATTTTTTCCAGTATTCTTTTTGTCAGGTTTTACTAAAGTATTAGTCCATAAAGAAGGAAAAACACAAACAAGATGGTCTTTCATCACAGAAAGTTTGAGAAGTTTGTCCCAAAATGTAAACCAAACACATGCCTCAAAACGAGTATGTAAGCTCATGGCTACTTTAAATGTTTACTGGCTCCCTGAAGGAGAAGTAACACTCAAGAAAGACAACGCAGATGTTTTCCTTTCATTCACACAGAACTGTTACCAGGAAAAAAACAATAGGACTTTTTCAATAACTCATATATCTCTAGAAATAATCACCAAGCACACACAACGTAACTATTTAAAAAGCACGGGGTACTACAGGCATGGTTAGCCAAATTCCCGTGGCTGAGGGAGGTCTATGGAGATACTTTTCGGAGATATTTCAATGTGAGAAGCACCTGATTTCCAATTAGAACGATCTAGCTGGTCATTATCGACTCAACAGACACGAGTTTGAGCAAACTCCAGGAGATAGTGAAGGACAGGGAAGCCTGGTGTGCTGCAGTCCATGGGGTCACAAAGAATCAGACATGATTTAGCGACTAAACAACAACAACAAAGCTGGTCACAGCTCTGTGATATGATATGGATCCAAATGATTTAGGGAAAGCCTGATAAGACATCTGTAATGCTGTCTGGAAGGGGAAGGAGGAGGACCCAGGTAAGCCAAATCCGTGAGCAGGAACAGGCAGACGAATTGAATCTTGGATGCTTCTCAAATGTGTAAATAAGGACCCGTGATAGAGTATCTCTCAAAGCAGGTTTGCCTTCATTTTTCTATTTCGTTTTATGAGGCAAACTGCTCTACACACCCAGTAAGATTGCAAAATGCACACAATCCTGATTTGTAATCTGAACTCTATCTACATTTTTACAAAAAGGAGTGAAAAATGACATGGTAAAAAATCTAACCCACATTCTTATGTAGAACAGTAACATTAAATTTTTTTTTTAATTTAAAATTTGTAAAAAAAGAAAAAAAAGTTTTCCCAAAGTTTGCTTAACACGCTGTTGAGAGTTTTGTCTGCCCACGTTCAGAAGAGGCCTCCAACTCCTGGGAAGTGGGAGGGAGGTGAGAAGGACCCTCACTCGGAGCTGTGTGAACACGGAGCAGGCACGATTCAAAGAAAAGACAAGCCTCTCAAAAACACGAGGGCCAAGCTGCCCAAAGCCCTTTCCTCAGGCACTCTAAGACAACAGCAACAGCTCTTCAGGCCACTGGAGAGGCACGTGACCCTTTAAAAGGCCCCACTTGGCTGCAGAGTGAAGATGGAGCAGTAGCTGGAGGACATTCAGGGCTTCAAGGTAACTGGGGTCGGGGGTGGCAGGAGGTGCGTGCTGTTCCTGCGTGAGAGGCCCCTTGGCAGTGGAACTGGACACCGGATGGTAGCCTGAGGTTCCCTGAGAGGAGGAGCTTGTGACAAGTTGGTTTCCAGGCTACCCCCAAGGCTCAGCACCTCACTTTGCCTCCTCCCTCGACTTGTGAAGACCCAGGCCCAAAGCCCGTGTCTTCCATCCAGTCTTTCAGCCGAAGGCCCAACGGGAACCCAGAACTTCAGGACTGGTTAGAGACCCTGACATGGAAGAGTGAGGTGGGTGCTCCCTCCCTTCCCTGCCCACCTCGAGGGGTCTAAAACTAACCACAGTCACTCTTTTTACTGAATATTCACTGGCTCTTAATATACAGTTCAGGATAAAATACCTTCCCTCCCCAATAAACTTGTTAGAAACAAACCCCTAACATTCTGATTTGCTTAACATACATTTTGGCAAGTATTAACTGCAGCAATCTAAGTTTTGAAAAGAGACAACAAAAACTCATGGGGAGCAATACAAATGAACACTTCCCTGCAGGAGTTTTCCAGGAAGTTTAATAGTGAATAAAACTCTCCAGATACCAAACCTGGCTTTCAGTTGAGTCATTTTCACTAGGAAGGACCCTGCCCTCAAATGCTACAAATCTGCCCGGGCAGATGGTCAACAGTAACATGTCACTGGGCGATTCCTCAGAAGAGAAAGAACCAGAGAAGCAGGAAAAGATATTACTTACTTGGGGTTTGCAATTCCAGATTCTAATGACTCCGACAGTCAGGAGTCAGAGATCAGTACAAACTGGGTGACTGGGGGGAGACTTCCGGAGACAGGATTTGAGGTTTATCTTTAAGGCAGGACTGCCTCTCAGTGTACTGTCCCACCCCAGACGGTAAGCTCTCTGAGGGTTTCAGACTGTTCTGTTCATCTCTGTATGCTCAGGGTAGGGCAGTCCCTGACACACAGAAGATGCTTTAGAAATAGCGACTGGATGAATAGTAAATGGAAAGAAAGAGAAAAGACATTGAGGGACAGCCAGAGAAGGACTGTAAAACAACAACAGAGATGTGTGTCTTTGGCTCTGAGTGTAACGTGGCGTGAAGGGAGGGTATGGCAAAGGGGAAGGGTGAAGGAGCCTCAGAGGGCACAGCTGTACGGGGCAGGCGTTGGGTAAGGAGATCCGTCGGGACCCGAGGCACTCAGGGTGGGCAAGGACCCTGTATTCAGAAAGCTCTGCCTGCCTCTCCCACTCTTCCGTTCTCAAACTTGGGTGAGCATCAAATTCACAGAGGGGGCTCGGGAACAATGCTCCCCGCCCCGCCCCCCACTATCCCAGATCCTCATTCATTTGGTCTGGTGTGGAGGACACAGATCTATATTTTCAGCAAGCTTCCAGGTGATGCTGGTCTAGGGACCTCATTTTGACAACCACAGCTTCCTTTTTTCTCCATCCAGCAATTTCATATTTAAGCCCGAGAATACCTTTACTCGATTAAATCTAAGTCTAAACTGCTTCCCTATTTGTGCCTAAGCAGGTAAAGAAACAAAGAATGAGTAGCTCTGTGATGGCAACTGACATCAAAAAAGAAAGACTACATGCAGAAGTAAGATGTCCTAAGCTCGATTTTAATGATAAAACTCAGTTTCTCAGACTGATAAGTGCGACACCACCAGCTCACTGAGGCCTACGTTCTTCTTACCGTGATCACAGAGTGAATGGTGAGGCCTTGTGCCCAGGGTCCAAAGAGAAACTGAAATAGTACCCGTGTGTTAAAAGGAGCATTTCATAGCTTTTATATTTTTAAAGCATTACAGGAAAAAGACGCAAACATTAAAAAAAAAGAAAAAACAAGCAATCAAAAAAGTTCTCTTAAACTCAGTGTTTTTTCAATTATTTCAAACCTATGCCTTGGAAAAACTGTTTAAAACACTGTCCTTTAATATTATTTGAACTGTCAAAATAAATGTTACAATTTTCTTTTCCCCCTCCTTTATTTTAATAATACAAACACTTGTGTCGAGGGCTGACTTACAATAGCTTGCAGCGAGAGAGCTGCTTTGCTCCATACAAAACCCCAGCCCAAAAGGCTGTCTACGAATGGCTGAGCCCCAGGTTCCCCACGAACTAATTATGATTTAAAAATTAAGAATATTAAATCCGCTTTTGCAAACCACCACTTCTGTCATCCCCACTAACAACAACAAAACCCACTGCTTTAACCTGCCGTCCACTGTGACTAGTGCTTCCTAGAGGCCCAGAGCCTGGGGGCGGCTGACTTGATAGGTGCACGGAGGGGCTGTGTGTGACCCCCGAGGGCAGCCCAAACTGAGAGCCTGCCCCGGCCCACCATGGCGGCTGGCTTTCTGACTCAGCGGGGGTCAAAAAAAGATACAAAAGACTTTAACCCAGTTTATCCCCCAAACAGTTATCACCCCAAACAGAAGGAAAACCCTCCAGAAGGAAAATCCTACTCAGTATCCAAGGGAATTAATGCTGCAAAATGTGTTTTAAAAGGGGACTGATAGCTCAGTTCCAATTTCTGAAGGGAGGAAATCACCGGGGAAGGTGAGACTGACCATATGATCAAAGAGGCAGCCAGGAGGGGCGGCAGGTGGCCAGCACACCATGGCAGACGTGGAAACGGCCCCCAGCTCTGCACCACCAGATGCTCAAACACACTTGTTCGTCCACACACAGAGGCGGGGCACATGGGAGAATCCTGGAAGTTATTACTTTAAAACACCTCAAGGCTGGATGGTTTGTACCTTGTGTACATTTTCAAGAGCTTGTTCCAATTTCCTTTTGGGCCACTAAGTGACAAGTAGAAACCCAGGGTTTTCCTTTCTCAGGAGTGTAGCGGGCTTCCTGACTAAGTGACATGTTGTCTCAACAGTCAGTTAACAGCGCAGAACTCAGCCCTGGTGTCTGCCGTCAGGGAAGGGCAGTTCCTAGTGGGGCCCTGGGCTCCCGGGGAGCGGGTCTCGCTCTACGCCCTCAGCAGGGTGGAGAGGCTGGCGCCTGCTTTCGGTGAGTCACTGGCCTCACACTCAGGACCTGAGCAGGTTTCTGTATGCCCGTGTCACTGTTAACAGCTCTCAGGTGAAAGGCGCCTAGTAAGAGTCCCGGGTCTCCTCAACCACACCGTCCTGTGTGACCACCGGTGTGACTACTGGCTGCTGAAGGGTCCAGAAGTACCCATGCTGACACTAAACACCATAAAAACGAGGCGTTCACAGTGATGCTAATGACTCAGAATGATGACTTCTCCTCACAGAGCTACCCAGTTTGAAGAAAAAAGAAGCTATGATGTGTGACGCGTGTCTTCAAGCAGGCTAGCAGAGGCTATTTCCTCACTCAGACATCCTGAGCCGCCAAACCCAAAGTCCTGTAAGTGGAAACACACTCACGCTTTCAGTTTCTTTCCGGGTCTGTGGAAGAAGAAAGAAGTTGCCCCTGGCAAAACTACTGAGTGGGTTGACAGTCTCTCGAGTAGGAGAGAGGCTGGCTACAAATGCTGGTAAGACAACCTCTGAAACAGAATATTCTCATCTCTCCTCTCCTCCTCCCTGACGCCTGCCTTAGGGTGTACTTTGGGTCCTGCTCTTGAGGTGGTCCAAGTGGAGAGTCCCTGCTCCTGACAGGATGCCTGCCACCAGCCTCTGGCTAACTCTGGGAAGAGCTCTTTTGTCAGCTGGTCACACAGCACCGCCCAGGAAGGAAAGGCCCCATTCTTGTTCCACAGGGGAAGCCAGGTTCCCTTAGACAACTTTCTACACTGTTAAAATATTACACCTTAGTAAACATCCAACACTCAGGAATCTGATAATGGTTATGCTTTTGACACCCTTCCTCCCCCAGGTAACAGCAGAAGCTGCGGGGTGGAGGGGGGGCGGCACACACGACACCCTGAAGGGACAAGCCAGGGGGTGGTGGTGCTGGCAGATCTGGGAGAGAGCTGATAGAAAGTGGGGTGCTCCCAAAACCAGTGCTCTGGGACAACCCAGAGGGATAGGGTGGGAAGGGAAGTGGGAGCGGGGCTCAGCACGGGGTGGACACATGTATACCCGTGGCTGATTCATGTTGATGTATGGCAAAAACCATCACAATGTTGTAATTATCCTCCAATTAAAATAAATTAATTTAAAAAAGAAAGCAGGGTGCCTGCAAGGATCTACCAGCGGGGGTGTTCCATGCACTGTGATCCGTGCAGTTCCCCCAATACAGGGTGGTGAGCCTCCGGGAGGCCGTTCGGGGGTCAGCACTCCCCCAGGCTGCCTGCAGCCCCCAAAGCGACTGCTTCCGGCCTCCGGGAATGGCAGAAACACGGGCAAAATTCCAACAGGGAGAAAGCCTCTGCGTGTTTACTCCCAGAAGACAAGGGAGGGTGAGTAACTGAACCCCTAAAGCTTCCCCTATCGGGGAAGCTTTTTTTCTTTTTTTAAGCCCAAGCTCATCCAGGATGAGGTCCCTGCAGTAACATCCATGCTAATTGCTAAGTAAGACAAAGCCTTCCCTAACAAATCAGCAATGTAATTATGAAGCCAGTCACTAGATCAAGCCAGTTAGGCGCGCTCGGCGCGGCTCCGAGGCTGTAACCCGACACCACTGTTTGCGGAGGCGCCTCCCCGGGCTCCCCCGGCGGCGCGCTCCGCCGCGGGCAGCGCGCGGCCGCGCATCCGCGATCAGACTCCAGTCGGACGAGTCCCGAGGCGGACAATCCCCGGGCTTTCTCGACAGCGTCTTAAAGGCTGGAGACAAACCGAAATTCGGCCAGGAAGTCAACCTCGAAATCAATTAAAATAACAGCTTTTACTGTTTGGGGATGTCTTCCTCAAGTCTGCACTGTAAGAAACTCTTGCCTTCCCTCCTAGGACTTTTATGTACTTCTATGAAATTGCAGACGGTTTCTGACTGGTTTGTCGAACGTAACCCTTCCTCTTGGAAAAAGAAAAGGACATTTTCAAATGTTGATTACTAACTGCATTTAGTAATCAAATCCTGAGAGATAATATTTCAAGTGAATATTTCTTAGGAATAAATTATGACCTTGTTAATAAACATCTGGAAAGAAACAGGTTTTTTAGACTGTAACTGTTAAGTACTAGAAAATATTTCTAATATCCAGTCTTACTGGTTCCTCAGCCAGCTGGGAATTTTAGGTTTTAGATCTAACTCTTAAGAAGCTAGGGACATCAGTCACCTTCCAAAGATACTTAGAATGTTTACAATTTTCTTAGTTTACGTTACAATTTTGACTAAAAGCACTGCACACCTAAAGTAAAAGACTGAGCCCAATTATACAGTTTCTAAATTTAAGATGAGCAAAAAAAAAAAAAAAGTGATTCCATGCCTGGAATATGCTTTAGAATACTCTAGAAAAAAACGTCCATGAAGATGAAACAAGACTGACAAAATATTGATGACTGTTGAAGCCCGATGATGAGCACAAGGGGATGCATTGTACTCTTTACTTTTGAGTGTGTTTGGAATTTTCCATAAGAAAAAGGTAAAACATGTACATACACATCAATACATATTTTTAAAATTCTACAAGTTATAAAAAAATCAAACAAACACAATAAACTATTTATACCCTCAGTGAGAACTATTATATTAACTTGATAGGCTATTTTACACAGAAGAAAGCTATAAATGCTCTTTGTAAACAAGTATGCCCACTACAAGTTGGAGCTCCTCTTGAGCTATGAAAGAAGAGTATCACATCGAACCACAAGAGGGCGCAGGAGAGCAACAGGCACTCCTGAATTCTGATTATTCACCGCAATTTCTATCTATGGATCTTTCAAAGTATACACATTTCCAAGACTGTTTCCGAATTCAGGTCTCCATAGGACACTACTCGGCAAGCCAAGAGCCCTGCCAAGACCACACTATATTATGCTATGGTTCAAAATCTGGAAATATTGTATAAAGAAAAGTTGTTGTCTGTATATAAGTAACACTGATGTTTCAAAACCCATGACTAAAATCCCTGGAGGACTCCTGAAGCAGGAACACACACCACAAACACACACCCTGAGCCATAAGATGCGGCCTGGGAGAAGCCAGTAGTTCAGAACTTTCAGTGGGGGTCCTAAAGTGATCTCCAACCACACAATGAGTCTCAAGGTTAGCAGGAGGAATTTTACTGGGATAGAAAAGCCTTCAACAATCCAATTGCTTTGTAATAACAGGAAATTGCCTCCACACTGAACAGAAGTGGTTTCTGGCAGTTTTTTGGGAAAACTTCATAAAGAATATTGGGGAGGAGCCATTAAATCATAAAACACTGGTAACCTTAAAGATCAAGAAGCAAGCTGATTGTATAACTTGCTGGAATTATTCCTATGCAAATTACAAATTACACCACTGTTTGAGGTATTGAAGTTCTATGACACTGTATGTTCATAAGAGAAG
Source organism: Muntiacus reevesi (assembly GCF_963930625.1). Lineage (NCBI taxonomy): Eukaryota > Metazoa > Chordata > Mammalia > Artiodactyla > Cervidae > Muntiacus > Muntiacus reevesi. Next base: position 41,811,628 of record NC_089251.1, on the reverse strand, counting down.
AACTATTATCACCAATCTTTCCATAGGAAACTTGGTAAATATGAACCATTGTAATATTTTTATAAATAATATATTATTGTAGACATTCAAATTATGATGCTACTCCACACTAATGTGTTGTCAGGAACTCAGCTTTAGCATGCTGAATCTAAAGCCTCATTATCATTAAGGGAAGGAATCTTAGATTTGAATTTCTTTCCCTTAAGATTATATGCCAGTAAAGGCCAACCAGCCTTGCCCCACCCCCATTCCCGTGCATAATGAAAATATTTTTTTCTCTAGTACTTATAATTGCTTGGATGGGATTCTGATTTCAACTCTCCTGTACTATCTTTTCCCCAAAGATACCTTGTTTTTCTGCTCACACTAGAGACCCTTAATAAACAATGTCAGAGGGGAAAAGGCTTAGGGTTGAAATCAAATGCTTTGCCAAAAGTATGTGATGGTGGGTTTTTTGGTTTTGTTTTTGCTTTTAAAAGAAGGCCTTCAGATACATAAAACAGTCACACCAAAACAGGTAAATATAATTTGCTAGAACAAATCTGTGAAAATAAAATTTCATCTTAATTAAAACAAAAGATTACTACCTTCTAGGTTTCGTTAGCCAACTAACTTGTCACTGAATAAAACTAACAAAAACTAAGTATGCTACATTAGGAAGTGTTTTTATGAAAGTGTTTCTAAAGGATATTATTAATTTTTAATCTCCTCTGTTTTCAAATTGGGAATGCTTTAATACTGTGAAAAATCACTTAAAAGAAGACATGCTTTATAGTCCTCAAAAATACAGAACATACTTTATCTTCTAACTTCTACATGCAACCTAAAGGGAAAAACCAGAGAAATATTCTTTACTTACTCATTGAGTAAGTCTAAACACTGTACTATATAGTCTAAATCTGAATTCCTCAAAAGAAAACTATCCCTAAAAAGAAAACTATCACACTTCTATAATATGACAAATGAGTATTAAAATTTAAGGTACAAGATAAAAGAAATATACTTCAGAGGTGCGTGAGAGGGAGGAAGGGCTTCCTTTGTGGTTCAAAGGTGAAGAATCTGCCTGCAATGCAGGAGGCTTGAGTTCAATCCCTGGACTGGGAAGATCCCCTGGAGAAGAGAATGGCTACCCACTCCAGTATCCTTGCCTGGGAAACCCCATGGAAAGAGGAGCCTGTGGGCTACAGTCCATGGGGCTGCAAAGAGTCGGACACAACTGAAGCGACCAACACACACGAAAGGGAAGAAACAACTATTCTACTATGTAAATATCTATTTCATATAAGTAATGTACATATTCAGAATGTTTAGTTAATTCTAAAAATTAGGCAGACTCCTGCTAAGGTTTTACAAAGACAACTTAACTTCATACACTCGAATAATTCACAGAGTAGAAAAAGGAAAGGAAGATACAAACTAAGCTTGAAGGCAGTGAATGATACTTTGTAAATATGGCAGCCCTTCTTTAAAAAAAAAAAAATTACTTTGGGGCTATTTTGAGATAAAAAGTATTTCTTCCTGAGGATTTCTGGGCATTGATAACTAATGACCCACAGAACTTTACACAAGTCACTCAGTCAAATATAATAAAAGTAATTAGAGTACCACACTGAAAGCAATATGTATTCATTTTCTGAGAGGAAACTACCTCTCAGAACTTCAACCTGTAGGAGCTTCAAGGACCTTTAAGGAGACCTTGCCTCCACCCCACCCCACTGCCACCCCTGAACATTCTGTTCACCCTGCCTATCTTTAGAGGCTTCTGAAGCAAGAAGGCAGGTGCTGCTTGAGGAATCCACGTTTTGGATTTGCTAACCAACTACTGCTAGACAGCTAACAACCATCATCAAGTAAAATCTATTTTATTTTCTATTTCTGGCCATAATAAAAATATTTCTAAAAAGCAGTCTGTTAAAAAAAAAAAAAAAACAACTATTCAGAAAAGACCATCACCAGGTTCATGACAAGCACAGAGGCAGTGCAAAAATTTCTTCATCAGCTACAGACCACGGGGCTCAAATTCCTCTGCCAGACCCATTTTCTGTGACAGCAAGGAAGACACAGAAGTACACAAGCATGGAAGTTCCCTCCTCAAGAAAAGGGAAGAAATCTGAAAAGCAAATCTGTATCAAGTATTATTAAAAAATGGAATAACTACTAAGACAGGTTCAGATTAAAACAGTTGCCACCTCGTTATCTCACTGGCGTGGCTAGAATTTTATGCAAACCTGTTTTGGTGTAGAGATGACCTTGGGACTTTCAGATTCCCTGAGTTTAACTCAACACTTCTGAACACCAGGGTGGGGTACTCCAGCCGGCCTGCCTGAAGCCGGGGAGCGGTGGCTGGCGTGGAATGATAAGCAGTCAGCCAGAAGAGCAGAGCAAGGGGCTAAAGGTTGATCAGCAGCAAGTAACGCTTCATTATTTAATTTTCTGACCACAGGCACCATCAAGTAATACTTTTTACTTTTGTTGAACAGGTTCACAGAGACAGCTGAGTGAGTGAGTGAGTGAGTGAGTGAGTGAGTGACTGGAGGGGTGTGTGTGTGTGTGTGTGTCCTGAAGAGTCAGAAGCCATTCCCCTTCACTGTTCTACTTCATGCAACTCCTCAGAAGTACACAAACGCCTGGCTTAGCCTCGTCTTTTCAGTTAACCACCTATGAAGGTTTTTAAAAGGAAGAGAAAAAAAAAAAAAAGCTTAGGATTAAAGAGCAACTCTGCGAAGCTACAGGTTTCTGCAAGGGGACAGAGATAGTAAGGCCAGACATAAATGAGTGTTCAGCACAGAGGTCTGCTGCTTGCTACCCGGAGTTACCAGAGAAACAAGGCTGCCTTTGGGCACCTAAAACTAGTCCGACCTGCTGTAGCAGTTGCGCAGTCGGCCCGGCGCTGTCCCCGCTCACCTCCCTCCGGCCCCCGCCCCACGCATCCGCAGGGCTCACTCCACTCGGGGCGGCGCCGGGCGGGCACACTCGGCCCTGGTTCTGCTGTCCCTGCTCAGGGGCAGGCCCAGCTCTGGACACACGGGCGTGCAAGTGTGAGAGGAGGCCAGACGAGACAGCACATGCCGACTCCATTCTGAACTGAAAGCTGCAGTGGGTGCAGAACACGGCTTCTGTGCTCCCGGGTTGCTAAGACAGATACACCAAATTGTGGGACTGGCTGCTGGGACTCCAGGCAGGGATTCCCCTTTAAGTTCAGAGGAGGGACGGGAGGCCCTGAGAGGAGACGATGGAGGCTTTCTAGCTCCTGGGGCCCTCTGACCACAAAGAGAGCCGAATTCCCTTCCAAAAGGGAGTTTTCATTGTCTGTCTGGGGTGCTTGTTGAAATGACATGCATCTGTTTTGTCCTATGAGCAATCATATGTTTGCAAAGATATTCTTATGTTTTTATTTTCCAATTTCTATTTCAAAGAAAATTTTTAGACAGCCAAGCATGTTTTGTTTGTCTCATGATCTTCAAGGAAAAAAAAAAAAAAAAGGCCAACAAGGCGTCCATTTATTACCCAGAATAGGAATGTCGTCTTTTTGGCCTGACATATGCCATTCACAGATTCATACAAAGAATGAACTGCCACACAGTGCGCACAGGGGAAGACACTGCTCCACACAAGGAGTGACGGGCGCTCTGGGGGACAGTGCCGCTCACAGGGCTGCCCCGCATCTGTACAGAGGGCAGAAGTTTGCCCTTAACGCCAACTGCGCTGGCCACTGGAGACAATCATTTTGTTTAAGAGATATGCCAACTCTGGTGAGCTGCTCTTTCCTTCAAGAATATTAGAGCTAACTATATGTAAAGTAGATAACCAGTGGAATTCGCTGTAAGACACAGGGAGCTCAGTTGGGGGCTCTGTGACAACCTAGAGGGGTGGGATGGGGTGGGAGGTGGGATGGGGGTTCAAGAGGGAGGGGACGTATGTGTTCCTGCCACAGGCTGATTCATGCCGGGTATGGCAGAGACCAGCACCAACATTGTAAAGCAATTATCCTCCAAGTGGAAATACATTTTAAAAAAAGATTATTAGAATTAAATTAAATATCCACACATTTCTTTAAGCAGGAGTCCTAGCTTGGGGGTTTCTGTCGACTGTTAAAGGAATAATTATTAAAAGTTGGTAGAAAAGACATGATTTGTGCTTATTCGATGGCCACCGCATTTTTAGATGATCCTCTTCTGCTGGTCAGTGCTGATTAATGGAAAGACCGTGAAGGTGGGCGTTACCCTTATTTCAAGGCAATTTTCACTTAAAACTGGAGCTTGCCCTCTGGTGCCTTGAGCATAGACCTGATCTTTGCACTCAGTAATCAGAGACACCTCTCTCTCCTCTCTCTTCCCCTACGCCACCCCTGCTTTGCCAAGAAACTACTGCAACTATAGCCATTTCCTACAGGATAGGCTGTAACAGTAAATATGAAATTTCTGTAGCAATGGTTTTAAAAAATTCTACAAGTGAGTTAAGAGTTCATACTCCAAAATATCATATTAACCTACACATTTTTAAAGTCTATGTTACAATACTAACAAAGTTGTCTTGATTTTTTTTTATATAAATAAAATACAAAATAAAACTTCATGCTTTTATTAGTATTTGTTTTTTAACAAGAAATCACAGCAAAAGATACTTCTAAAAGTTTCTGTTGTAGTTTTTGTATCTATTAATAGTTAAAGTGTAAAATATTTTGACTATGGGCAAACTTTTACTATAACTTATTACCGATAATTTGAAGTATGCTTTTATTTTTATTTTCTTCGTCAGTTTAATTTTTGACAGAAAAAAAATCTTGATTTGTACATATGTACATTTGTATCTTTAATGTCCCCTTATATGTTTTTTATCTATTTTGTGTGTGTGCACCTTTCTAAGTAGTGTTGCAACTCATTCTGCCATTGGAACACTGTTTAAAATAGCATATGCCAGAAGCTATCAGCAGCTACACAAATTTGAGTTTTAAAATATCAAAATAAATACCATTTAACTATGCTCATTATTAATAATTTAGTGCATGGCAACTGGGTAAAGTTTATATTTCAGCTTCTCAATTAAATAAAAGGCTTTCAAGGGGACAATTCCACAAACAGAAGTCTGAAGAGTTTCTAAATGTGAGCTAATATCCCTTTCTTAGTTTTTTAAGGGAAACAGGTCCGAGCAGCTGTTACCTAAGAAGCTGTGACATTCGTCTGACAATAAAACTGTTCCCTAGGACATTCATATCCTACACTTGGTTGGTATTATAAAATTTAAGTCTCCTATCTATTGTAATTACCCAAGGAACAGAGTTGAATGTTTTAAAAAAAAAAAAAGAAAAAGACTGTCCGATCCACTTCATAAGATTTCTCACCTGAGAGCAACATGGTTATGCACATTTTAATTAGGAGGAGGGGAAAGAAATAAAGTTATTTTAAAGGGTTCCAAACTTGATGAACAACATAAACAACTTTACATTAACATATAATATCTCTAAGTAAATCAACAAAGTTAAAGGCAAACTTCCTAACATTTATCTCTCTCTCTCTTTTTTTTCCACGAAGAAATAGCTGAAATGAACAGCAAAGTGGAAATCCACGAACAAGCTCTTCTTGCTCGTGCCAGAAGCTGAGATCTCAGGATGGGTATTTTCATCCTCAGAGCACACCCTACACTCAAATCAGAATAGACTGCTATAAAAAGGGGGAGGAGTGGGAGGAGCTCCAGGGGTTAGTTATGGCTTCTGGGTAGCTGAACAACTAGCCCCCGCCCTTAGCCCCCCATCAGCAAAACAACCCAGAGGCTCTCAGGTGGACTGTCCTCCAGGGGTTGAGTGGAGCCAAGAGCCCACTTCACTCTTGTCAGAGACTCCTCTCTAATTATAAAAGGCTACTTTGAACACTTAAGGCCTCAGGGATCTGATTGGCTAGTACAACTTCTAGGCTCTTTACACACGTTATGGACATTTCTTAACATATATTGAGAAACCACAAAGCATATTTCATGAACAAAGCTTGAAAACATTTACTATCTTCCTTAAGACCAAAGGAGGCTGTCCAGCTTGATTCAAATGAAAACTGGTACAGTCTGAGACTGGATGTCTCACCTTGCTGATTGCCCTTCCTCATTAAGTGCCTGTAAAAACTTACTCTCCACCTCCTGAAACATCCTGAAACTAACCAGCTTCGGAGCAAAAAGTTATTCTAAGACAATGATGCCTAATCTTTTTGCGAAATTTAAGGCTAAACACAGAATTCTACTCCCATCTCAATCTATTACTATTATTTCTGCTAAAAGTAAGGTAACTGCTGGCCAAGGCGGGGGGAGGGGAGGGAATTTATGATTTTCTCTCGATGCAGGGGCGCTCTGACAGCACCACGTCTTGGTACAAAGTCCAGGGCCTGGGACAGCTGGCTCCCCTCGGCCCCCTCCCTCTCAGTCATAGGCGGTCACCACTAAGATGACTTGTAGATTTCTAACTTAAAAAACCAATGAGACATCAAGTTTAACAAACATACACATTCAAAATCAATTCACTTGGGCACCGGCGAAAAGAGAGCGGAGAGGGATGTTTCTAAGCTAAAACACAGGGCAACTCACAGAAATACACTAAAGCAAGCTGGATGCAAACCCGGCCACAGGACTGAAAAGTGAAGCAGCCGTCGCGCCAGCAATACGAGTCTTAAAAAAAAAAAAGTCTCGCACGTTCACAACAACACAACCGCCACAACACGCACACAGATCCCAGCTGTAAAAGCGACAGCTCCGAGCTCCCTCCGCCCCACCGTTGGGCTCTGGTTAGCTCCCGACCCCCTCCTGACCCCGGTCCGTGACTGCCCGTCCCCTGCCCTTCCCCCAGCAGATCTGCCCGAGAACGCCGGGGGTCCCTGGCGCCGGCCCCGGGGGTCCAAGAGCGCGGGGCCGGGGAGCAGCAGGAGGGAGTGCTCCTCCCGGTACCTGCTCCAGCCCAGGTCCCTCTCGCCGAGGCTCCCGCGACCCTCGCGGCCGCCCGGGCCCCTCCTCCGCCCTCCAGGCTCACCCGGCCCTGGCCAGGTCCCAACGCTGCCCCCACCCACCCGGAGCTCCGCGCATCCGAGAATCCCCTCCAAGCCGGCGCCGGGAGAACTTACCACATGCAGCTCCACCTGGGAACTAGCACATCGGGAGGGGTTTCTGCCCACTCCTCAAGCTACTCCCGCTCCATGCGGAATCCCCCGCTCCGGGGGCCCGAGGGTGGCGCCGGGGAGCGGGCAGGAGGCGAGACCGAAGCTAAGACTCCGCCGTCCTCTGCCTGCGCGCTCGGAGCATTATACAATGGTGGAGGAGGAGGCGGCGGCGGCGGCAGGCAGCGGAGGAGGAAGCCGGAGGCGGGCGGAGGGGGCGCCCTGACCGAGCGAGCGGCAGCCAGCGCTCCAGCACTCGCTGTGCAGGAGTGACGTGCGGCCAGCGAGCCTCCCGCGAGCTCCGGGCCTCGGGCTCAGCAGGCCCCGCCCTCGGCCTGCCCCGCCCCCTCGACCGCTAGGCCCCGCCCCCTCGACCGGGCCCCGCCCCCTCCCCCGGCGGTCCCGGGAGGCGCGATAAATGCTGAGCGGGGCCCCGGCCGCCCCAGGAGCAGGAAGGGGCAGGCGGAGCACGCGAGACGCCGGGTGGCAACGCCGCCCACGGCTCCCTTCCCAGCCGGCGCGCCCTTGATTTTCTTAAGGAAAAGCTTAAAGAGAAGGGGAGAGGAAACGAGACACTCCGGCCAGGGGACCACAACTAACCACCAATAATCCCCTCAGACCACTCATGCAAATGACGGAGCCGCTAGTGACAAAGGCGGCAGCGAGTGCCGCGCGCGCACAGCCCGCTGAGTCGCGCGACCGCAAATATGACAAGCATCTCAGCTATTCTGCAACTTGGGGCCGGTTAGCCGGGCAGGCAGGGTCCCGGGGCCGAGGGGCGGGGGTGGATGAGGAAAGAGAAAAATCCGACCCCGGGGCGCGGTATCCACGCTGCCCGCTGGGTTTTCGAGACAGGCGTCCCGGGAGGGCGGGGGCCGCGCGTCCGCAGCTGAGACGCTCTCCGATGCCTGCGTCTCCGGACAGAAGAGTGGCCCTCGGAGTGTCCGAGGGGCGGGATGGGAGCTCCGGCTGGAGGTGGGGACAAATTCCCCTGGAGTGCTGTGTCCTCAGCCCAACACTTGAAATGGGTCACCAAGTCCAGAGTACTTTATCGGAACAGGACTGAAACGACTTTGCAGCCTTCGTGGCAGGCTTCGGCCGCGGTGCAAACCCGGCAGAGCCCACGCAGGTAGGGACGCCTGGCTTGGAGACGCAGGGGGTACCTAGGCGCAGTTTCACAGCGATAGCCTTTTCCTTCTCCTTAAGAAGTTCTGCTTTGAACTACTTATATTTATCAGGGAAATTTATACTAGTTTTGGGAGGCTTGCGTGTGTGGTGTAAATTTAAAAATCCTAGGACAGGAGACCTCCCCTGGAAAATTAATGATTATTTTAAAAATTACATGCGCATTCAGTTTAAAGATGTTACCAAAAGGAATTCAGGCACCTTGAAATTTTGGTTGCCACCCCAATCAATATCGTCTCAGATCTCTTTGGAGTTTAATGCTCCACTATACTAGTTATATTTAAGGGTAATAAAGCTTTAAGACCTAACATAAAGGTGATATAAGTCGTTAACATCAAGACAAGTTGAGACCTATCGGAACTGTTCAGTAATGATTTGTTATCAATCAGATTGAGGATATTATTGAAATTAAACCTGGGCTAAAATGTTGGTAGAGAAGAAAATGTTTCTAGTTTTATCTTGAAAGGGAATGAAAAAGATTTTTTACTGGACTCTGGATATAATCAAAAGGTTACACAAATTTTTCTTTTTTAAGTATAGCCAGTGCTAAAAGCTAGTGATTTATGGATATCTTTGGAAAATTTCATTACAATGGCATTCCAAATTACTCATCGTGGAAGTCGTGCTTGGGGCCCTCAGCACATCCTGCTCAGTTTGTGCCTAAGTGGTACAGTATTCACAAACATTTTGCCATGAGACCAAGATATTTTTCATTTCCAGAATTCTCCCTTTCAGAGAGGACACTACTAACAGATTCTGAACAACCCATTCACTTTAAAGAGAAGCCATTGAAATAGAAGCTGCAATAATCCTGTGATATCTCTGTAGTGGAGGCCAGAGGCTCTCTTGAATTTAAAATAAATTTAAACTGTTATTCATAAATTAAAGTGAGCAGCAAGTTAGACTTGCATAATTTTTGTGACACTTGGATATTTTCTAGCAAATGAATTACTGGAAGAACTAAAGATCAAAGTGACAATTTTTGTGTCTCCAGAGTGGACGCATGATTTTGCTAAAGCACGAATTCTGTGTGCGCTCAGTAAAGGTCTGAGTTCTAAGGAAAGCAATCTTGAGTTCTGGGGTAAAATATTTTTCACCTTCCCACACTTTTGAAGGTAAATGCCTTATCATTTTATATATGTTATATACAGGTATCTACGTTATATATGTGTCCCACTTCCCCTACTTTGAGATTCTGGCATCTTTTACCAAGAAGTCAAAGCATGAAGTGGCCATTTGAACACCTGCTCATGTGGTCCCTCACCAGGTGGTACACAGTCCCTTCTCCTAGGGCCGAGTCCCCCACAGCCCAGCACAGCAATTCCTGCCTGACCCTGGGAATCCAACTCCATGAGGCTAAGGAAAGGCCCTCCCAGAGCTTTTGAAGTCAACTCCCTTTAGTATGCATGATTTAAAAAAAAAAAAAAAAATTGTTTATTCCTAGCAAATGAACAAGAAATGCTTAGTGAACACGTAAGTGTGGTTTTCACACTTTCACTCTCTGGGACACTTAAAAGCCCATTTAAAATAATCCTACCCTCAGGATTTAGAGTTTCTCCCTCTCACTTGCACATACAAGAAATTAGGCCAGTCATCCACATTTAACTATCAGGAACATATCTGTTTAGGGAGAAAAGAAACACTGCTCTTGTAAGTATAGGGTGATGGTAATTTTTAAAAATACTCATGAGTTTAATTTCAGAGAGGTACTTCTCAACATTGCTTTGTGGTTCTGGGTACTAGTTTGCACTTCACTGCTTCTCTTGAAAGTTTCTGTACCCTCACATCTTGCAAACGACTAGATGACTGCACTAACTGAAGGCCACTTTTAGCACTTAATTAATATGCACCAAAGAACTGACACAAGGACAAGCTAGCTATATAAACTGAGAAAGACTTCACAGCAGTTTTCAAACTTACCCTCTCTCATTATGTTTTATCTTTCAAATTTCACAAGAAATACTGGTCATAATCATCCATCTATATACCCTGGAAATACTGACCTTACACACCCCCCCATAAATGTTTCAGTTATTAAACACAATAATATAGCCAGCTGGGTTAAATCATCTTTTCATAGAAAATACAGAGAGTCTAACTGAATGTGGACTTCCCATTCACTGATCACTAAAATCTATTAATAAATCTTCAAAATAAAGTCTGGAAGTCCCAAATCACCTAACTGATTATCAGAGAGTTGACACAGGATAGGATGACTAGGAAAACTAATGAACACTCTCACAAAGACAGCACAAACAGGTTCAGTACTTTTCAGCCACTAGCAAGTTAAAACTTGACGGTACCAAAGGAGCTGGTTAACTCATTTGCCTCTGCAAAATCTTCTCCATCTCTTTGCCCAGCTCTTCACGTCAGGCTTTCTCCTGCCTGTCCTTGCAGTCATGCTTCACAAGAACAGAGCTTCAACTCCAGTGAAGAGCCACTCTTGCAGTTTCCCTCACTGTTACTAGGCTGCTTTGCAAGGATGGCCCCTTGTGTTCTGAGAAAGAGTCATTTTCCTGTGAGTGAACACACCTTTTTCTCTTTTAAAGATCTGACAATATTTAAATCCTAATTTAGAACAAAATCTTAATGATGATATTGGAATAAGACGCTCTTGAAACTCTTTTCTTTTTTCTGGTATCTTTGATTAGTCCCTTCTATTTCTAGACGAGGTGGCTTCTGTTGAGCATGAGCTTCCTCCCTACTTCACTGGCCACTATTTCCTGGTAAAATCCTCTGATAAATGGAGTGGCTCTCCTTAGACACTCCGGCTTTAGCTTTCATCTTCTCTCAGCTGGAAAGAGAAAGCCTTCCCTGGTGACAGTTCTTCAGTGCTCCCTTCCTGCCAGATGCTGCTCCTCCATGGCTGGTGGGTACTCCTCAAAAACCTCTCTCCTTGTCCTCAGTTCCCCAGACAGCACTACCTTTCTGGCCTCTACATGCTGGCCTATCTGCATGTTGACCCTGGACTTCCTGTCCATAAACCATGCTCCCTTCTAGAGCAATTCACCTTCTTTTCAAGGTACCTGGCACTTCTGGCTTCCCTAGAAAACTTGTATGAATGTTAGAAATTGTGCAGCTTCCAGACCATCCTTGTTCCTGGGGCCAAGCCTGATAAGAGGAAGAGTTCTGGAGTAGGAGTTTGAAGATCTTGTACAAATTAATCACTATGACTGATCACTGACTTTTTAGTTTCTTAATCTGCCATGTCACAGATTTAGGATTAGCACTGGTTCTGGTGAAAAGAGCACATGTGATTGGTCAGAAGATCTCAAGTGTAGTTCTTCAACCACAGTCAGCAAGGAAGCTGAATCAGGGCCTTCCCATCTTGAGGGCTGTGTCCACCTCCCGCCAGATGAGGCACTAGGGCCCAAAGGTTCCTGTAGCCCCTTCCCAGAGCTAAGAGTCTATGAAAAGGTGGCTACAATGGGGACTACCTTCACAGAGGAGTTTGAAAGAATATAAAACCAACTTCACATCCTATTTTCTGTGACACACATTCTCATATCTGTTGTAGAAATGATCTAAGATTGTGTACCTTTAAATCACCTATGAGTAAAGAGGTCATTTAAGAGAAGTAGGGTGATTTGGGGAGTGTAAATAACATATTTAAGCCACTTTTTGAAGTCCCAGATATAAAACTTCTACTTTAAGAAGTGAGAAAAAGGTCAAAGCTTTAATGTGTATAGATGCCCAGGAAACACCTCTGACTTCAGACTATGAAGTATGATACTATGAAGTATCATTAAAAATAAACATGTGGGCAGAGAACACAGTTTAAATGGGAACAGTGCAAAAGACAAAAAAAATGAATGACTGCTTTGCCACTGTGAATTTTTATTGGTTTTCTGGAGGAGAAGGAACACTTAAGCAAGACTTTATCTTTTCGTCACCAATGCACAATTGTTCTTTAAAGACATGTTGCCAAAATAAACAAGACTTTTCCAAAATTATCTAACTGTCCAATAATATTTGCTTTAAATTGAAAAAATATATATTTTAAATTAAAATATTTTTACACTTAAAATTTCAGAAAGGCAAAGTGAAAGCCGAGTACAAAGAAACCAAGGTAAACTATTCAGATAAACAGCAATGTTACATTAGATACATTTGTGCAACTCGTCAATGGTTTTCCTAAACATGCTTTAAATATTGAAGGTTATCTTTCTAAGTAATATTTATTTCAAAACTGCTGTCTTTAGAGAAGTCTTGTTTGAGGTGAATGAAACTCCTTAAATGGTCAATTATCAGAGAAACTGGCTTTTAAGGAGAAAATAATAGTGTGAATGAGCTATATGTAACTTCCCTTTTTGAAAACAGAAGTTGAATCTGTAACACCAAATTTAGAAAGGAGAGTGGATGGCAGCAAATACCACGAGAATATCATCTATAGCATTGACGCCCACTGCCGTTCTGTTCTGTTACAAATAATGTACTCTCCACAAACTTGAGTTTGCTCAAACAATGCATGTATTTAGTTGTTCCTAAAGATGATTCTTTTAAAAGAAAAATATACATATGAAAGAGTCATGTCAAATTAAAAAAAAAACAAAACTCATTGAAAAAGTGTCAGATTCCCTGAAAAAGTGTCGGATTCCTTGGCTACGGTGATTCATTTGGCTTCATTACACAGAGGGCAGCATAGGACACACTGGGACAGCTGATAAACAGCTTCTGTGGGAATAGTAATGGCAATTTTAACATCATTTGTATTTCTGTTTACTTTTCTTTAAAAAATTAAAGCCCAAATTATAAAAGGTTGAAAAGAATTTTGATGAATCATTCATTTTCAATCAATCCTAATTTGTTACCACTTTAGAACTGTTAGACATCATGCTTTCAGTTTTAGTGATTTTAAAAAAAAGCTCTAGAGATAAAGACTCCAGAATTACTATTTCCACATTACAACCAAAAATGAAAAGTGAGAAAATAAAAACCTTTCCAAAAGTTTATCAGATGAAAAGAGTTAATGGAGAGCCACACCATTTATGGACAAGAATACTTGAAATACTATTCAAGTCTCCCCAAAACGCATCAATAAGTTAAATGTGATTCCAACTTAAATCCCAATGCTCCCCTCCCCCCGCCCATGGAACTTAAGCAAATCCAGAAATCATCTGGAATAACAAATGACAAAAGATAGCTTTAATAAGTTTAAATAACAAGATGGGGGATGTGGCCTAACAGATATCAAGGCTTATTAAAAAGTTCTAGTAATTAAAACAGAGTGGTGCTGGCAAGAGATAAATAGAACAGCATCAAGAGTGCAGAAACGGAACCACACATATGTGTAAGCATAAAGTATGACAGAGCTGATCAGTGGGAAAGAATAGGCTATTCAATAAATGAGTAAAGGTCACCCGGTTACCTCCATGAAAACTAAAATTAGGTACCTCAGATTTTTTTAGAAAAAATATTTCAGGTGGACTAATGTCTAAATATGTGAAACAAAACTTAAAAACATTTAGGAGAGAATACACGAAAATGATTTATGGGCTCAGAATAAGGAATGTGTGATTATTCTGTCGCTTAAGATTCATTCTCTTCTTTGCTCTGTGCCTGGAAATGTTGATCCCTAGCACCTTTGCCAACCAGCTTCCAGCTGGATTCCTCAACAGAAAGAGACCAGTGGGTCAGAGGGGAGAGAGGTTGGTTGGGCTGCCCTGCTCCTTCCTACTTTGGGCTCCTGTTACAGCAGGACCACATAGCCACAGTTTCTGCAGGTGGCCCTTTCTCCAGGGCACTCACTCTCATAGATTCTAGCAACACCATTTCCTCCCCTTTCCCCTGTAGACCTGAGGATAGTAAGATCTAAGTTCTTGGTCTTCCGTGCTTCAAGTTTTGTCACATCTCTGTCAAAAGTCCCATCATTTATGTCTCTTTAGTTGAATCATTTGAGTGGAATACTGTTTCCTGCTGAGACTTTGAGTATTAAGAAGCAAAATGGCCAGGGCCTTCTCTGGCGGTCTAGTAGTTAAGACTTCATGATTCTAATGCAGGGGGCGTGGGTTCAGTCCGTGGTTGGGGAACTAAGATCCCACGTGCCACCTGGCACAGTCAAAAACAGAAGAAAAGAAATAAGACAGCCAATGCACAAACTATAAAGAAAAAGACCAATAACTTGGATTATATTAAAAATTAAACATCCATTAAAAAAAATACAATATAAACAAGATAAAGACAAGTGAAAGACTGTTGAGTGATGGTATATAATTCATATAATCAACAAAAGATTAGAAGTAAAAAAGAACTCCAAGTCAGTTTTTTTTTTTTAAATATAAAACCAACAGAAAAATGGATAAAAAGAGGAAACTCAAATATCCAACAAACGTTGAAGAGATACTCAATCTCCTCAGTTTATAGGAAAAATGCAAATTATAAAAGGTTAGTTCACAGCTCTCCACTTGACCACTTTGGAGATAATGTGGATATGCACACACCCTGCCCACATACCTGCAGTCTTTCTCCATGAGGGTTCCATGAGAAAATAAGCCCTATAGAAAAGAATTCAAGTGACTATTTCCTCAATTCTCCCAAGGGTGGTATAAAGGTAAGAACCAGTGGTTGCTGGTAAATGTTTAACAACTGGCTGGGGTGGGGGTGGGGGTGGAGAATGGGGAAAGAAGGAAAGAAGCCTTTTTTGAAGCATTTGCTGATTTCTGTGGTGTAAATACCCCACAAGGGCTGATTTCAAACCTCCCCACTGAACTCAAGCATTACAAAGAGATTGGTGTGATCGCTCTTAGGAGCAGGTATCAGTCTCCAGCTCTAGCCCCAAACGTGAACCATTCTAGACTTAGAGGACAGGAGACAATTCATTACATACAATAGATGCCTTAGGATGCGTTGCATGCGTGCTTAGTCACCCAGTCATGTCTGACTCTTTGCAACCCCATGAACTGCACCCCACCAGGTCTTCTGTCCATGAGGATTCTCCAGGCAAGAATACTGGAGTAGGCTGCCATGCCCTCCTCTGCTTTAGGGTACTGGGGCTTAATTTTCTGGAGGAATTCTGGATGAGAAGGGCTAAATCTAGAGAGACTCTTGTTTTCATCCCCCATGGAGACACAGAAGAATGTTTAGAGTAGTTTTGCTTGTAATAGTTAAAGGAGAATTAATCAATACATTTGAAAGTTATGGTGGTTAAGAAGTACTAAGGTTACCAAATATCAACATGGTTAAATCTCAAAACAATGTTGAGTAAAATAAATCCAGTTGTAAAGTATGTACAGTATAATATCATTTATATAAAATACTTTAAAACATGCAAAACAATGTTATATATTGTTTACCAATACAGATGAATGCAATTATAGAATAAAAACATTGGAGACCAAAAATATTCAGGAAAGTGGTTAATTTTCATAAATGGAGGAGTACTGGAATCAGGGAGAGATACTACAAAGTTTAATTTCTTTGTTGAAAACATGAAAAGCAAATAAATATGTTGTAACAAACCACTTAAATGTATTGTTTTAGATTTCAAGATGTTAAAAAATACATTTTCTTCCCTTTCTTATGGTTCCCGTAAAATAGAACTTTGTAAGGTTTTTTCCCACAACTTCTAATATCTATTAATAAAGCAATGGGTAATATTTATATTTCATTATTTAACTTCATTATTTCAGTAATGACCTAATTCCTTTTACTCATTTGATATGACTGGCAGACTATAGTCCATGGGATTGCAAAAAGTCAGACATAACTGAACACACATGCACATGCATACTGTCCTCCTCTCTCTCTCTTAATAACAGACTGCAAAACTCAATGACAGTGCTAGCATAACTGAAAGTTGTTAATAGGAAGCCCAACTGACAAGGCAAGTATAAGAGAATAATTGGTTTAAAGCCAGTATTTGGGGTGTATTTCTCACCTGTCAGGCCAACTTCTATCATGCTGCTGCTGCTGCTGCTAAGTCGCTTCAGTCCTGTCTGACTCTGTGAGACCCCATAGACGGCAGCCCACCAGGTTTCTCTGTCCCTGGGATTCTCCAGACAAGAACACTGGAGTGGGTTGCCATTTCCTTCTCCAATGCATGCATGCATCCTAAGTCACTTCAGTCGTGCCCAACTCTGTGCGATCCTACGGACAGCAGCCCACCCGTGCTAGAAAGGATAAAAGCTTCCTTACAAAATATGTAAGGCTTCCTGTTACTTTCTTACCGTGCATCTAGCCCTAAAAAGTGAAATCTTGTTTTGTTTTAAAAAGACAATGAAAACGCTCTTTCCTGGTGAACTATCTTCCACTGGGTGTTCGGTTGACCATTTCCTGCTACCCCAAATGCATTCTGATTCTCTCTTCTTTGTGTCCCTCCATGCAGGGTTATAGGAATAAAGCCCCCATCCCCTCTTAATCTCTGGGAAGGTGGTGCTCTCAGCGCATGGGTAGTGTAACTTTTTTTTTCAGAGACTGTCTTGAAATAAGCCTATGTTTTAAATACACACTTTTCTGCTCGCTAGCAGGCATTCTGAAGCTAGGTGGTTCTAAATAAAGAACTCTAGTCAACAACAGGAAATAACTCCCACAGAAAAAAGGGGCAGAATACAAACTCTCACCAACTCTTATACACAGCTCACAACGGCCTTTTGTTCCGTGCACATTAAGCCTGAAATCTTTACTTTTCAGAGCATGTTTGGGCCTTTGCAGAGCAATTAAACCTTCCTTTTCCTTTTGCTGCTGTCCCTGCCTTCTTCTCTCTGAGGAAGTTAACCTTACAACTGAACTTCTTACTATGAAGTAGCAGATCAGAAAACAGAACGGTTTCTCTTCGGAAACTTAACAATTTTTTCCTTAATGGAGCTTGGGGGGGGGGGGGGCGGGGGGGTGGAATCAACTCTCAGTGTAAAACTCACTTTTCCTTCTAATTGTTGATAACCCATCCGTTTAGGTTTATGGGTTGATATGATAGTGTCTTTGTTGACAGGTCCCAAAAGAATATTTTCACCTGCAATGTATGTTTCTAAATCTATCAACAAAGACACTATCATATCAACCCATAAACCTAAACGGATGGGTTATCAGCACTTTGCCAGTGACATTTCAGCAAATCAATGCATCTATAAGACACATATTGTATTCAAAGTCTCACATCTTGAGTCTGTAGTGAAAAAGAGGGAGAAAAACCTAGATCCCAAGCCAACTAAACAGAAAAAACATCTAAAGAATGGTTTTTAAAGTCTCAGTGACTGCTACTGGAACAGATTGGTGGCATTCAACTATAGTATAGCACAGGTACCCCAGACAAGAAAATTAGGCTGAGTAAAACAGCTTAAATATGACTGCAGACTAGTATTTCTTCCTCTCCTACACACTCAGCCTTGCCCTCTCTACTGGCTCCTTCCTGCAGTCAATAAATTACAGACTTGGTGTTCTCCCTCTTCACTTTTAAAACAAGAAAGAGTCCTCCCCTGCTTCAATGCTGCAGGAATGTTGGTGGCTCCTGGTGGCTCAGAGGTAAAGAATTCTGACAATGCAAGAGACCCAGGTTCGATCCGTGGGCTGGAAAGATCCCCTGGAGAAGGAAATGGCAACCGGCTCCAGTATTCTTCCCTGGGAAGTCTCATGTACAGAGACTAGAGAGCTACAGTTCATGGGGGGTTGCAAAGAATCGGACACGACTTAGCAACTAACAACAACTGCTGACTTTACCCTTCATGGTTTTAGATCCACCTACTTCCTCTGGCTTCACAAAAAAAATATATTGACCACCTCTGAAAAGAGCACCATTACTCCCTAAATGCCAAGCCAATGGAGACTTCTCAGTTCCTCACTGACTGAACACCTATCTATAGCATTTGACATTAATGACTGCCTCCAACCATTTATTTCAGTAACTCTGGTTGAACTCCTGGTTCTTATCTCTCTGGCTACTTGTTCCTTTGCTGGCTCCTCTTCCTCTTACCACCCTATAAACCTACAGGTCTTCACTTTAAAAAATAATCATCCCCTACTGCAATTTGACCAGAGAAGATTACAAAGGTGAGTGGATGATGGTGATGGTTGGTTAGGATATCGGAATCTTCATGAGGCAACTTCACCCACTCTCAGGGCATCTATATGCTAATGATTCACAAATCACTAATCACATTCTAGACCTTTCTCTTTGAGGTTCATATCTGAGCTTTATATAGAGAAAGACCATACATATATCCCAGTTTGTCAGGGTCATACCAAATTTATGCTTGTCCTCGCATAATTAGTAACAGCACCCTGTTTCAATCTCAGAAGTGTCCTAGGTTGAACAATATGTGTGCTAAGTTGCTTCAGTTGTGTCCAACTCTTTGCGACCCTATGGACTGTAGCCTGCCAGGCTCCTCTGTCCGTTGGATTCTCCAGGCAAGACTACTGGAGTGGGTTGTCATTTCCTTCTCCAGAATTGAACAATAATAGTATATAATTAGCCTATTTCTATCTCATTACCTATTAGATATTTTCACTGGGTAGTATAAAGGCATTTCCAACTCACAGCACATCTAAAATTGTCCTAATCTTATCCTCCTTAAACTTGTTCCTCCTTCTGAACGCTTAAATATGGTTAAGGTAGCAACAAGGTGGGTTTCCCTGGTGGCTCAGTGGTAAAGAATCCACCTGCCAATGCAGGAGATGAGGGTTTGATCCTTGGGTTGGAAAGATTCCCTGGAGCAACCCACTCCAGTATTCTTGCCTGGGAAATCCCACGGACAGAGGAGCCTGGTGGGCTACAGTCCATGGGGTCGCAAAAGAGTTGGACACAACTTAGTGATTAAACAACAACCACCAATAAGGTATCCCTGGTGTCTTAAGTTGGAAATCTAAGATTCTAAGTTTCTTCTCTCTCCCTTTGTCTCACATTTAACTAGACATAAAATCCTATCAATTTTCTCTCTTAAATGTTTTTCAAATATGTCCCCTCCTCTCCATTTCCCCACCACTGCCCTGGTCAAGGCCATATTATCTTCACTTTCATTATTGCAACAATCTATTTCCTGACTTCCAGTCCTAGATATTCTCCTCTAATCCATCTACACCACCTATGGCATGACAGGTAGCATGCCAGGTACAAGAAATGCAAAATGAACAAGAGATGCTCCCACTGAGTTCAGAGGGTAGACTAACTCATCACTGTGACACAGCGGGTTGCATGCTGACACAGACAGGCGTAGGGTGACGATGGATACACACGAGTGGCCACAGAGCCTGACCAGTGTGAAAACAGGGAGGCGGTGACGGATCTTAGGGTAAATGGTGGTTAGTTAAGGTCATTAAAGGCAGATGGAGCAGCAGAAATGGGAAGGTGAGAAACAGCACAGAACATGGGTGAGGATCTGAAGTGTAAATCGCAAGCAGGGAGTAGCAATAATCCAGACCAGAGAGTCTGACTGGGCACATCTAGGAAGGACTTGTATGCCACATTGAAGGGTCTGGCCTTTATATCCTGAAGGAGGGAGGGAGTCATTAAAAGACTTTCCATGGGAGAGAGGCACAATCTGATTTTTATTTTAGGATGTTAATTCCTCATCTATTCCAGAACTTGACAGAATGAGCGTAAAATTTATTAATAATAATCAACAAATGAAAAAATAAAATAAAATTTAAAGAATGTATTAAAAAGCTGTAATAACTAACAAAGTTGGGTTCTGGCAAAAGAAAAATAAAGATGGATCTGCACTGAAATACTTGAAACAGACCTTAGTATAAAGATTTAGTATATTCTAAAAATGGCATTGTTAGTGCAACAGTTAACAATTTAAGGTGAATAATGGATGTTAGAGTTTTGCCTCACACAATATGAAAAAACACAAGAGATTAACTAAATAATAAAATAATTTTTTAAAATGTAAGAGAACTAAAAAAATCACAGATGAATAAGTGATCTTAGAGGTAGACAAGATTTGTTTTCCAAACATAAAGCAAAAAAAGAACTATAAAATTAAAACAAATTATACTAAAAAACTATACATCAAGAAACACCATAAGCAAAATTAAAAGAAAAATGACAAACCTGGAAAAATATGTGCAAAGCAGATAACAAAGACTTAGTAACCTAGCCTAACCTAATTCTACGGCTCAGTTACACCAGTACTACAGTACATTAAGACACAATGAAACTAAATTAGACAAACTGGCAAAGGACACAAGCTGATGCTCAACAAAAGGAGGAAATGCAGGGAAAAAATGAGTACAAAGGCATCTAATCAAAGCAATACAAATTAGAAATATAATTGCCATACACCAAGCTGGCAAGTTAGATAAAACTGCTAACAATGTGACGGCACTTCACATCACTTCAATGTGGCGGACAGGTCGTCATAGCCACTGATGAAACTCTAAGTGAATTCAAACGGGAAGGCAGAGTTTGGGCATGTGTATCAAAAATTTCCTAGAAGGTCCATATCCTGTACTGTGGTCATCTCATTTCTAGGAATTTACCCCCATGGAACCAATCAGAGCTATGCATAAAGAATACATTCATCCAATACATATTTATTGCATGTCCACTGTGTCCTAGGTTCTAGGAGTTGAGAACGTGGCAGCAAACAAAACACACCCAAATCCCTGTTCTCATGGCTCTTACATCCCAGTGAGGGGAAAGAGAAAAGAGAGAAGAGTCAATTACACAGCATAACAGAAATTAGGTGTTCTAGGGGAAAATAAAGCAGTGAAGCAGGATAGGGAACGTGTGCTTGGGTGTGTCTGTGTGGGGTGGGGGGCAATTTTGAAGAAGTGGTTTAGAAAAGCCTCACTCAGAGAATGACGTTTGAGCAAAGATCTGAAGGTGAAGACTCAAGTCAAGCACCAGTTTTCCTGACAGGAGGAACAGAAAAAGTGAGCAGGGCTGCAGTGGGGTGTGTGCCCAAGGGCGCAGGGACCTCAGGGCACAGTGAGGAGGAGGGGAGAAGAGCATGGGCAGAGAGGAGGGAAAGGGAAGTGGGGGCAGGGTGCAGAGGACCTTAGACGCCAACGCAATGACTTTGGCTTGACCTTGAGTCAGATGGGAAGCAAATACTGCAATACTCTTGGCCCTAACCATGTAGCCTCAAGACAGTGGTCAAGGACCCTTTTAAAACAAAAGTCGGGTCGCCTCACTCCTCTCTTAAAACCCTCCAGTGATGGTTACTGGGTTATAATGACTGATTTGTTTAGTGTTGCTGTGACTTTGTAATCTCTTCAACTGTGCCCAAACCCTGATATTCAAAGAAATACTAGGAATAGCACACAGCAGAGAATCACTGCTGGAGCCGGTGTGATGGTAAGAGCCTGAGCTTCACAGTTAAGGCGGATCGGCGACCAATGAGATTTCCACTGTGAATTGTGGGCAGGTTTCTCCATCTCTGGTTCTTCACTGTAAAGAAGGGAAAATATTATCCACCTCACAGGGTTATAAAGGTTAAATAAGAAAATGCACTGTTGTTTTTTTTTTCTTTCCAAGTGAACGGTGCCACTGGTGGCATGTGAGGTGATGTTAAAAGGCAAAAAGACCTGCCCCTAAGGGGTCGTCTCTGGAGGAGGGAGGCACCAGCTGGGTGAGAGGTAAGTGTCCTTTGAGGGACACAAAGGTTTCCAGGAGGAGGAGAACAGGAGAGCGTTTTGAGACAGTATTCTGGTCGAGGGGGCTTCCCTAGTGGCTCAGTGGTAAAGAACCTGCGTGCAATGCAGGAGATGCAGCTTTGATCCCTGGGTCAGGAAGATCCCCTAGAGGAGGGTATCATATCCCATTCAAGTACTCTTTACTGGAGAATCCCATGGACAGAGGAGCCTGGCGGGCTACGGTCCACAGGGTCGCCAAGAGTTGGACACAACACACACGACTGAAGCGACTGAGCGCGCATGCACTCTGGTCTGGGGTTTCCTGCTTTCTGGCCTCTCTTGCTGCTGGAGGTAATGCTGGGTGGTGCAGTTCTGGCCCGTTGGGTAGAGGGGATAGTCTGCTGGGAGCCTTGGGAACTTTTCTTCTCTGATTAAAAAATGGAAGACATATGGGCATGCAGGAAGAGCTCTTTGTCTCCTTCCTGACCGTAGGAGGATGTGGTCCCTGGAGCTATGGCAGCCATTCTGTGTGCACGATGTTAGAAGGCTGAGGACCACAGGTGGTGGGGAAAGTTCCAGGTGGAGCCTGGGTCCTTGAAGGTGTTCCCTGAGCTGATGAGCTGATAGGAACAACTGACGCTAGGACTACCCACCTTCAGACCTCCAAGGGAGACAGCAGATGGCTTTATGAGTATGTTTGTAACCACAGATGAGGTCCAAGGACACAGACCACTGAATCACCGGGGGAATGGTTCGACCCCACAACCCGGACCCCGCCCAGCTCTGCTAAAACAGTATCTCTGTGGGAGCGCCTAGGAGTCTGTATTTTAGACTTGCCAGCTATAGTGGTCTCCTATTGCTGCTGTAACAAATTACCATAAACTCAGTGCCTCAAAATGACTCAAATTTATTCTCTTACAGTTCTGGCGGTTCAGAAGTCTAAAACTGCAGTGTTGACAGCCCTGTGTTCCTTCTGGGGCTTCACCGGAGAATCTGTTTCCTTGACTTTTCCAGTTTCTAGAGGCCACTTGCACCCCTTGGTTTGCGTCCGCTTCTTCCATCTTCCAAATGTCCCATTCCAACCTCTGCTTCTGTCGTCCCATCTTCTTCTGCCTCTGACGTTCTTGCCTCCCCCTAATAAGGACCCTTATAATTACATGGAGCACAGACAAATAGCCTAGGATAATCTGGACAATAAGAATTTCAAGATCCTTAATTTAGAAACATTCACAGACTCTCTTTTACTATGTTGAATAACATGGGTGGGGAGGGAAGGCACTAGTCTGATCACATCACCTGGGTCTCCTGCATTGCAGGCAGAGTCTTTACCATCTGAGCCACCAGGGAAGACCCCAGTTGACTACAGAACTATTAAAAATCATAAGTGTAAGACATTATTTGTTGACATGCAGGTGAAAACATCTTAATAAATCACTTACGGGCCATAGAAACTCAACCTAGTGGTTCTGAATGAGAGCAGGGGTGGCGGAAGAGTGTAGAAAATGGGAAAAAGAGTTAGGAAAAGCTTTATGCATTAGAATTATTTGGGATGTTTTTCCAAAATGTAACCCAAGTTCTGCCCAGACCTAGTGAAATGGGATAGCCAGCTGGGAAAAAACCAGGACGCTGGGGAAGACTGAAGGCAGGAAGACAAGGGACAAAAGAGGATCAGATGGTTGGATGGCATTACTGACTCAGTGGACATGAGTGTGAGCAAACTCTGGGAGATGGTGAAGGACAGGGAGGCCTGACATGCTTCAGTCCATGGGTCATAAAGAGTCGGCCACAACTGAACAAGAACATCCAGGTAAAGGCTACATGCATGGCTGGGTGAATAAGCCTCCCTAGAATGAATTCTGCTACAACCCCTTATAAAATAACCTGCCAAATAACCTCCAACTATGCCTTAGTTTTCTCATTTCATCATCTTAAAATATTTTTTAAAAATATATACGACCTGCCTATCTCTCATGAGCATGTGAGGATCGAGGAATGCTGAAGAATTTTATAATTGGTAATGAGCTAGATAAGTATCACTGGTGACTATTAGAGGAAACTGATACAGACTATAAACGGTGGTGTTGCGCAAAATGATTCATTCAGAGAGACTCTAGTTACTCAGAACCAACAAAGCAAGCAAAAAGAAGTCCTTGAGGAAAAAAAGAAGAAATCATAAAGCCCATGCATCAACCTCATGAGTTATTATGCCCTCCCTGAGTATCTATTTAAGTTTAAAGATGATTTTATTTGTTTTTTCCCCTACACAATAGATGGTAAATGGAAATTAGTGGGGAGAATGGATTTAAAAAGAAGCACGCTGATAGCAACCCCTCCCCCCCACCAAAAAATAAAGGAAAAGGCGGCGGACAATTAGAAACCAGGGTTGGGGGATTAAAGAATGTTGACACAAGAGCTCAAAAAACTTAGTGCATGGGATCATTTAAAATAGAGACAAATAGCACCATGCCCCTCACTAGCCCTTCCCTAAAGGGCTCTGTATTCCAACGGAATACCTCAGCAATATAAATGATCCTGAAGAAAAGGATCATTTCTTCATTCATGAAGAAAAGGCAGCATTATGTTCAATGCTTTCTGGGGGGACAATGTAATAATAACAACAATGTAGGGAAATGATACAAGGAAATATTTTTATTGAACAAGTTTACATTAAACAAATTTGGGTGCTTAAAGGTCAAACATCTATGAAATGCATGTATACAGAATGCCTGGATAAATAATACGCCACTGTATAAACCATAGCTGTTGTAAATCTAAACATAGGTTCCACTGATGTGAAGGAAGTCCTCACACAGTATAAGAGTTCAATAAATCTGTGTTGTCTGAGAGATGGAAATTGACATTGTCACTTTCATGGATGAAGGATGGTGTTAGACTGGTCCATCTGCTGGCTATGGAGTATGTGATAACAACACCACACCTTTAAATCTGTATAATTACTTATTTTTACACATTATAAAGTGCGTTGACATCACCATCTTTGTTGCTCCCTATACCTCAAAGCTCCAAGAAGCCCCAGCTGCTACCACCCCACTTTACACTTGAGGAGTTGAGGTTCAAAGAAAATGTTCTCAGAATGCCACAATGACCAAGCAGCAAAGCCTAGATTCCAGATGCAGGGTTTTTTTTTTCAAACTTACGTTATTGCAAATATCACTTCACTTAACTATCTAATCAAGACTCTGCCAAAGCACATTTCTGCAAACAGATTCATATGGAAATTTTAACTACGGTAATCTATCCATTTATCTATCTATCTACCTATTTATAAAGCAACAAATCTTTAACATATCTTTTAAAAATATATCTTTTTCTTTTCAAAATGCCCACACACTGGCTAAGTGTCTATAAACAGTTTTAGTTCAGAGTGAGATTTTTATGACTGAATCTTAAACATTTAAGTAAACAGAAAATGCTAAAATGATCTAAGTTAATAAAATCATTACCTCTAAAAACAAAAAGCTCAAAATGTACAGATCTCACAAATATTCAGTTGCTATATGAAATGCTGCAGTTTTTCCAATGGTGTATTTTTGCTTTTATTTATTTCTTGTGGACTACTGGGCTTCCGTGCAATTTCAACCCACACACGTTGATGACACACACAGAGCTTAAAATGTCATGATTCATCAGGCTGCCACAGTCATACAGCTCAGCGATGCACCTATCGGATGTGAAGCTGCGCTCTGCGTAATGTACATTCACGCTCTTCTGCCCCCACCATGCGTTTCTGTAACGCCAGCAAAGCATGCTCATCCACCTCCAACCCACCCTCCCACTCAAAGTAAATAAAAAAAGATCATGGAAAGCACCCTTCCTCAGAAACCATCTTTTTCACATTAACAGTAAAAAAATCTTCACTATGAGTTAGACCACTTTTATACCATTACCTTTTGGTTCTTTGCAGAGAAACCAAAGTACAAAATACAGAGTATTATGAGATTATTTAACATGTAATTAAACAAACTATAGTTAAGATTTTTTGACATGCCCAAGAACACTAACTCTGGAGTCAAATCGTCCTGAGACAGACAGGGTTTCAAGTTCCAGCTTGACTGTGTGCTGGCGATCTGACCTTAGACAACTTGCTTAAGCCTCAATTTTCTCAACTGTAAAAATGGGACAGAATTAGAACCTGAGGCATGGTGTTATCATGTGGGTTAAATGAGATTATGGATATAAAGATGTTGGCACAGTCTCTAAAAAATGATAAAGTAAGGTATTATAGCTGTTCTGTTATTAATAATTACTTAATTAGATAATGCCCATTAAATTCAATACTGCACCAGTGGTCCCTGGTGTTGCAAGGCGAGCTCCCTTGCTCCTCGCCATCAGGCCTCGTGCACTGCTGTCAGTCGTGATGAATCTCATGTACAGGTTTGGGATACACACTGGAGATTAGATGGAGCTCCACTTACTTAAGGCATTAGGTCAGACTGGAGTATAAGAAAGAAACATTTTTATTGAATAAATCTCATCATCTGACTAGTATTCAAAATGTACCTCTGTCCCTGCAATTCAATATAAAACCAACTCCACTTTTTCCTTCTTTGTCTAACAAACATTTATTGACTGTCCACTGCATCAGGCCCCAGGCTAAGCTTAAGAAAAGAACTAGGAGAAAGTAAGATTTCTGGCTGGTTAATTATTCATAATTTTCTCCTCCTTGTCACTTCATGCTCTGATGGAAAGATGTATACATAACAAAGCATAATAAAGACTAGAAAAGATCAGCTACTTTCTTCAATGGCTTTAAAACATAGGTAATGGGAGAAACCAACATGTCCCTTCCTACTTTCATTGCTGTAACTGGGCTACAATGCTTTCTTTTTTTCACTTTAAAAAATGCCAGTAATGTTTGGCAAGTGAACCCCAAGAAATGAGGAATGTACACAAAAAATTTAGAAAGCTTTAAGTCCCATTAAGAGTACACATACCCATCTTTTTTTAATATCCATTATGTGTGTATGCAACTGAACCTTAGATCCCAAATCTCAATCTCTTGAATTACTCTGAAAAATACTGGTGCTTATCACAGTCATAAATATTTCCACTGGTCTATGCTTCTATTTTGTTTGATGGATTATGGGCTTGAGTAGTATATTAGGATTTACTTGGCTATAAGTAGTGGCTCAGATGGTAAAAAATCCGCCTGCAATGCCGGACATCCCAGTTCAATCCCTGGGTCAGGAAGATCCCTTGGAGAAGGGCATGGCAACCCACTCCAGTATTCTTGCCCGGAGAATCCCATGGACAAAGGAGCCTGGCAGGCTACAGCCACAGGGTTGCAAAGAGTCAGACACGACTGAAGTGACTTATCACCACCACGTAAGTAAAGAAATACTAATAGTGACTGAAATGACTAAGAGTTTGTTTTTTTTCTCATGTAGTTAGTAAGTCTGGGGTTCACAGATCAGGACTAGAAAGATGGTTCAAAGGGAAGTGTTTACTATCCTCATGGTAGCTCATGGTCACAAGAGAGTTGCTATCCACGAGCTATTTCATCTACATTGTATATAAGAATAACTTCAAAAGTCTTGTCTTCATGAGGCTTTGTCTTTTGATTTAAGAAGGCATATTCTCCCCAGGGACCTCTACCCACATCTCACAGACAAGAACAGAGCAGAATGTAGCCACTTCATCTAGAAGGGTGTCAGAACATCATGGATTTTAGCTTAGCACAGAACTACCCCCAATAAAATCAGAGTTCTCTTGAAAGACAGAATGAAGAGGAGAGGATTCTGGGAAGATGGTAGAGTAGGAAGCACCAGGAATCTGTCTCTCCACCTAGAAAACAATTGTACTGGCACAATCTTTTGAAATTCTGGCATCTGTTGAAGGTTTCCAACTTCCAGGGGAAGACTTGCATGGTAAACTATAGTAAGTTTTGGTTACTTTCAGTCAATTACAGCTCTTAGCACAAAAGCAGCTGGCCACCCTCCTACCCCGGGGTATGCACATGCTCCTGAGTAGCTTGCAAGCAGCTTTTAAGAGTTAGGGGAGCAAAAAGGATCCTGTCCTCTAAATATTAGGGGGTCTGGGCTCTCATTGTTGCTTCTGATGATGGCAGTACAAAGAACTGGAAATCATTGTTGCTGTACTTGTCCCCCTCCGTATTATTGCAAGCCCCTCCCCTTCCACCTGAAATTACTTTCCAAGGGGTTTTAAAGGGCCAGCATCTACCCACCACACCTAGACATTAAAGACTAGGACATTGAAAAATTGTAATATATAGGGAAAATAAGAACATAACCATGTACACCTAAAGAAAGGCTCAAAAAGACCCAAGAAAACCTTAAATTTACACCTCAGGCTGATCTTGCCACAGAGACAGGCTACCACATTCTAAAAAACAAAAATGATCAACAAAAACAATACAAGAAAACAGCAAACCTTGAGGAAGAGGGTCTGAAACCTTGATTTCCAGAGTTATAACATTATTAGATTCAAATGTCCTGTGTTCACCAAAAAAAACCCACAAGGCATGCAATGAAACAGGAAAACACGATCCATTAAAAGGAAAAAATAAATCAACAGAAACTGTCCTCAAAAAAGATCTAATGGAGATATAATAGACAAAGACTTTAACATATTGTCCAAAACTGCTCAAAGAAGTAAAGGAAGATGTGGAGAAAGTCAAGAAAATGATGTGTGGACAAAATGGAAATTTCAATAAAGAGAAAGAAAACCTAAAAAGGAAACCAAAAAGAATGTCTAGAGCTGAAAAGTACTATAACTCAAGTGAAAAATTCCCTAGAGAGAGTCAAAGGCAGATTTGCACAGAAAAAAGAATCAGCAAACTAGAAGACAGGACAATGAAAATAATCAAATCTGAGAACAGAAAGAAAAAAAATTGAAGAAAAGTGAAGACAACCTAACGGACCTGTGGAACACCATCAAGTGGACCAACATGTACACTGTGGGAGTCCCAGAAGAAGAGAGAATATTTGATGAAATAATGGCTGGAATTCCCACATTGATTAAAGTCATGAATATAACCATCCAAGAAGCCCAAGAAACTCCAAGTAAAATGAGTCAATGAGACCTACATACTATAATACAACTTTCAAAAGACAAAGAATCCTGAAGGCAGTAAGACATAAACAAACCATTATATACAAGGGATCGTCAATAAGATTATCAGCACATTTCTCATCAGAAATTGGGAGTCCAGAAAACAGTGGGGCTGATTTATCCAAAGTACTAAAAGGAAAAAACCTGTCAGCCAGAAATCCTATATCTGGCAAATCTATCCTTCAAAAGTGGAGAGAAATTAAGACATTCCTGGATAAACATAAACTAAGGGAGTTCATGATGACTAGGAGTGTCTTAAAGCAAATGTTGAACGGAGTCCTACAAGGTGAAATGCAAGGACACCAGACGGTAACTCAAAGTCATATGGAGAAATACGTAGACACATGGGCACATATAAAAGCTAGTATTATTGTAAAAATGGTTTTTAATTGCACTTTTGGTTTCCTACATTACCTAAGAGACTAATAAGATTTAAAGAAAAAAGTTATTAGTGTAAAAGCTATATTACTGTAACTCTGGTTTATAACTTCAAACCTTGTCTTCTCTATAATTTAAGAGACTGGTGCATTTGAAAGAATTGTTAGTTTATGTTTAGGGCACAGTGGGCTTAAAGGTGTAAGTTTGTGACATCAACAATTGAAAGGGATTGGGAAGGAGCTACAAAGGAGCAGAGTTTCTGTATGTTATTGAAACTAGGTTGCTATAAATTCAAATTTATATTCAAATGTTGTAACTTTAGTACGTTAAATGCAATCCCCATGGTAACCAGAGAGAAAATAGCTATAGAATATACCCAAAAAGAAGTGAGAAGGGAATTTAAACATTTTTAAACCTTTAAACTACAAAAAAAAAATTCAACTCAACACAAAAGAAGAAAGTAATACAAAATATGAGGGACAAAATCTGTAAGTTATATAGAAAACAAATAACAAAAGGACAGAAGTCTTTCCTATATCAATAATTACTTTAAATCTGTTGCACTTCCATAAACAAACAATCTGAAAAAGAAATTACAGAAACAATTCCATTTATGATAATATCAAAAAGAACAAAATAGCAATTAATTAAGGAGGTGAAAAAGACTTGCTCAATGGGAACTACAAAACATTGCTGAAAAAAATTAAAGGTCGTATAAATAAATGAAAACACATCCCATATTCATGGGTTGGAAGACTTAATATTATTAAACTGTCAATACTACCCAAAGTAATCTACAGATTCAATGAAATCCTTATCAAAATACTAACGACATTTTTTTACAGAAATACAAAAATCACCCTAAAATTTATATCAGCTCTCAAGACATGCCAAATAGCCAAAGAATCTTGAAAAAGAACACAACTGGAGGGACTTACACTTCCTAATTTCAAATTTTACAACAAAGCTACCATAATCAAAACAGTGTGGTAATGGCATAGAGACAGACATACAGACCAATGGAATGGAATAGAGAGCTCAGAAATAAACCCTCACATGTACAGTTAATTATTTTTGACAAGAGTGCCAAGACTATTCACTCTTTCAATAAAGGGTGCTGGGAAAACTGGAATATCCAGATGCAAAAGAATGAAGTTGGGCTTATCTAACACCACATACAAAAATAAATTAAAGATGAATCAAGAACCTAAAAGTAAGAACTAAACCAATAAAAAAATCTTAGATGAAAACACAGGACAAAAGCTTTATAACATTGGATTTGGCCTTAATTTCTTGAGTATAATACCAAAAGCATAGGCAAATAAATAAAAGACAAATTGGATCTTATGAAAATTTTAAAATATTGTGCATCAGAAGACACTATCAACAGAGTAAAAAGGCAACTCACAGAATGGGAGAAAATATTCTTAAATCATGTATCTGATGAAAGATTAATATCCAGAAATACAGAGAACTCTTAAAACTCAACAACAAAAACAACCCAATTCAAAAGTGGGTAAAGGATCTGAATAGACATTACTCCAAAGGAGACATATGAATGACCAACAAGCACATGAAAAAATGCTCAGTTCACTAGTCACGAGGGCAATCCAAATCAACACTATAAGGGTGGCTACTGTCAGAAACAAAACAAGGGAAACCTAGAAAGCAGCAAGTGCTGGTGACTTCCCAGGTGGCACAGTGGTAAGGAATCTGCCTGCCAATGCAGGAAGTGCAAGAGATGCAAGTTCAATCCCTGGGTCGCGAAGAGCCCCTGGAGTAGAAAATGGCAACCCACTCCAGTATTCTTGCTTGGAAAATTCCATGGACATAGGAGCCTGGCAGACTACAGCCCATGGGGTCAAAGAGTCAGACACGACTGACTCTCAGCACAGAAGAGCAGCGTGCTGGCAAGGATGTGGAGAAGTCAGAACCCTTGTGCCCTGTTGATGAGAACATAAACTGGTACAGCCACTGTGGAAAAGACTATGGTGGTTTCTGAAAAAATTTAAATAGAACCACCTTGTGAGAGATGGCTGGATGGCGTCACCGACTCGATCGACATGAGTTTGAGTAAACTCCGGGAGTTGGTGAGGGACACGGAGGCCTGGTATGCTGCAATTCAAGGGGTCGCAAAGAGTCGGACACGACTGAGTGACTGAACTGAACTGAACTGAACTGATGATTGAACACCTCTACTTTTGGGTGTATACCCAAAGAACTGAAAGTCAAGGTTTCAAAGAGATACTTATACACCCATGTTCATAGCATTTTCCACAACAGCTAATATGTGGAAACAACCAAGTGTCCATTGAAACATGAATGGACAAGCAAGTCGTGTTGTGTACACATAAAGGATTATCATTCAACCTTGAAAAGTGAGGAAATTCTGCACACACCACCACAAGTTGGATGAACGTCACTGATGGATGAGGACATTACGCTTACTGAAATGAGGCAATCACAAAAAGACAAATACTATATGCTTCCACTTACATGAAGTACTTAAAGTAGTCAAAATCATAAAGACAGTGTAATGGTGACTGCCAGGGGCTGGAGGCAGGGGAAAATGGAAAGTTACTGTTTAATGAGTATGGAGTTTCAGTTTGGGGGGGGCGGCGGTTTAAATAATTTTTTTTTTTTTTTTTTTGGTCTCACTGGGTCTTAGTTACAGCATATGGAATCTAGTTCCCCAACCAGTGATCAAACCTATGTCTCCTGCATTGGAGTTTGGAGTCTTAACCACTGGTCCACCAGGAAAGTCCCGAGTTTCAGTTTTACAAGATGAAAAGACCTATGGGGATGGATGGTGGTGATGGCTGCACACAATATGAATTTATTTAATACCACTGAACTGTATACTTACAAATGGTTGAGATGTTAAATGCTAGGTTATGTATATTTTACCACCAAAAGAAGCAAACAAATAAACAAAACCAAAATAAAGGAACATGGGAATAGATACAGCACAGATAATTTATAGAATTTGACATAAGTGGTAGGAGACTGTGGCTTAAATATGTGACTTCACTGGGGGGAAAATGTCAAATTATTATTAACAATTAAAATAGCTTTGTATTGTTGGTAATTAATAGTAATAACCATATAATACCTTTACTTATTCACATAGTGCTTTTCTCTGAGGATCTCCACATTTTCTACACATATTTCTCACAAAGTTAAATGAGAAATTTTCCAGGGAATATTTTTACAAGGTAAAGGAAAGAAACAGAATGCAGAACTACAGAATGAGTCCTTGTACCAAGTACTATGCTAAATACGTTACACATGCGACTTCATTTTCTCCTCTCAGAGGAAATTAAAAAAGGTTAGGCAGGCTTTTAATGGCTCTTCATGAGAAATGCAATCTGAGTCTCGATAGATTCACCAAAATTGAATGTGTTGAACCAAACAGACTCATCATGAACCCCAAACTCACCTCTAATCAAAGAGGTTTTGCAAGCCCAGTCCTTGTGAGTAGTATGCATAGTGAAACTAAAAAAGGTCTCAATATTTAGGTCAATGGAGGGGAGGGAAAAAACAGGGAAGGGGGTGAAAGGTGGAGCTTTGATTAATATGAAACAACTCCTGAGGATTTAGAAGAACTAAAAGATGCTCGCTCCTTAGAAGAAAAGCTATGTCAAACCTAGACAGCATATTAAAAAGCAGAGACATCATTTTGCCGACAAAGGTCCACATAGTGAAAGCTACGGTTTTTCCAGTAGTCATGTACAGATGTGAGAGTTGGACCACAAAGAAAGCTAAACGCCAAAGGATTGATGCTTTTGAACTGTGGTGTTGGAGAAGACTCTTGAGAGTCCCTTAGACTGCAAGGAGATCAGACCAGTCAATCCTAAAGGAAATCAATCCTTAATACTCACTGGAAGGACTGATGCTGAAGCTGAAGCTCCAGTACTTTGGCCACCTGATGCCAAGAGCCAACTCATTAGAAAAGACCCTGATGCTGGGAAAGGTTGAAGGCAGGAGGAAAGGGATGACAGAGGATGAGATGGTTGGATGGCATCACCGACTCAATGGACATGGGTGTGAGCAAACTCCAGGAGATGGTAGAGGACAGGGAAGCCTGGCGTGCTGCAGTCCATGGGGTTGCAAAGAGTCAGACATGACTGAGCAACTGAACAAGAACAACAAAACCATGTCACCGATTAGGTACATGGCTCACCTGTAAAGAATCTGCCTGCCAAGCAGGAAATGCAGGCTAAATCCCTATGTCCAGAAGGTCGCCTGGAGAAGGAAATGGCAACCCACTCCAGTGTTCCTGCCTGGGAAATCCCATGGACAGAGGGCTGCAGAGTCAGACATGACTTAGTGACTAAAAACAGCAATGTATAAAATAGGTAACTAACAAGAAACTATTGCATAGCACAGGGAACTCACTGGTGTTCAGTGTTCTGCTGCGACCTACATAGAAAGGAAATCCAAAAAAGAGGAGATGTATACATATGCGTGGCTGATTCATTTTGCTACACAGCAGAAACCGACACAGCAGTATAGAGCAACTATACTCCAACTGAAAAAAAAAAAGAAAAAGGATTTGCCATTTTTGTAAATGTGAATACCAGTTATATTGCTTTTTATGGTTATTATGAACTGCAAATAAAGTAGTAAATGTAAAGTATTTTACACACCAAAAAAATATATAAGCAACAAGGATACACTATATAGTGCAGGGAATAATAGCCATTGTCTTGTAACAACTTTTAATGAAATATAATCTGTAAAAATACTAAGTCACTATGCTGTACACCTAAAACTAATACTGTGGATCAACTATACTTCAAATTTTTTTTTAAATATACTTTTATTAGTTGGAGGCCAACCACTCCACAACATTGTAGTGGTTTCTGTCATACATTGACACGAATCAGCCATGGATTTACATGTATTCCCCATCCTGATCCCCCCTCCCACCTCCCTCTCTACCCGATTCCTCTGGGTCTTCCCAGTGCACCAGGCCCAAGCACTTGTCTCATGCATCCAGCCTGGGCTGGTGATCTGTTTCACCATAGATAATATACATGTTTTTTCGATGCTGTTCTCTCGAAACATCCCAACCTCGCCTTCTCCCACAGAGTCCAAAAGTCAACCCAGCATGGACAGACTTCATGGTTTACTTACTGTGAGGTTCAGGCATAAAAACTTTTATTAGAGAAGCCATGAATGTATATAAATGTGTATAATTTTTATCTGATTATCAAATACTCATTTTCTTTTCTAAATGCTAAGTCATTTATTCATTTAGTGAATAACTGTACTGAATTGAAGTCTAAATACAGACTCTGGTCAACAATTCTTTTTTTTTTTAATGAGATATAATGAAACCCTGGTGACTCAGATGGTAATGTATCTGCTTGCAATGCAGGAGACCTGGGTTCGATCCCTGGGTCAGGAAGATCCCCTGGAGAAGGAAATGGCAACCCCCTCCAGTACTCTTGCTTGGAAAAGCCCATGGCTGGCAGAGCCTCGTAGGCTACAGTCCATGGGGTTGCAGAGAGTCAGACACGACTGAGTGATTTCTCTAACAACATAAATACTGTATCAGTTTTAGGTGCACAATATAATGATTTGATTTTGCATATACTACAAAATGATTTCTACTATAAGTCTAGTTAACATACATCACCACATAGTTACAACTTTTTTGTGTGATGAGAACTTTTATGATCTATTCTCTTAACTTTCAAATATACAATACAATATCATTAATCATGGGCTTCCCCTGGTGGCTCAGTGGCAAGGAATCTGCCTGCAATGCAGCAAAGCCACAAGA
Source organism: Muntiacus reevesi (assembly GCF_963930625.1). Classification (NCBI taxonomy): domain Eukaryota; kingdom Metazoa; phylum Chordata; class Mammalia; order Artiodactyla; family Cervidae; genus Muntiacus; species Muntiacus reevesi. Next base: position 41,776,543 of record NC_089251.1, on the reverse strand, counting down.
GACACAGGTTCAAGACCTGGGTCAGGAAGATCCCCTGGAGGAAGGCATGGCAACCTATTCTTGCCTGGTGAATCCCATGGACAGAGAAGCCTAGCAGGCTACAGTCCATGGGGTCGCAAAGAGTGAGACATGATTGAAGAGACAGCCCATACATACAAACATTGTTAATCCCAGTCACCAGGATTTCTTTATTTAAGTGGAAGTTTATACATTTTGACTGCCTTCACTTCTCTCGTGCAGCCCTGCTCTCTGCCCCGGCACCATCAATCTATTCTCTATGAGTAAGGTTAACAATTCTAACCAAATTTTAAACCATGCTATTTCACATGTTAACAGATTTTAAAATTCATCCTTTCCCCTCCCCCCAAATTAAATGAAAATAAATAAAATCATGTCACCTAAGATATGATTCCCTTAAATTCAAATGTAAGTGCACAGATGGGAGTATTGTCCCAAGGAAATTAAACTTTCAGAGAACATGTATGCCATATATTCAGGTCAAGAATATATTAAAATTTGGTAGGTATCATATAGCCATTAATTAACATTTTAATTGCTTCTGAACATTCAGAGTTTCTGCCTCAATCAGAGCATATTTCTAAAATTTTAACCATGCTGTAGACTAAAAAAAGAGCAGTATCACAATATTATTACTAAGCAAAATACTAAAACACAATGGAAGCAATTTGCCACTGAGCACATATACAACTCCTATTGTTATTCAGAGAGCTAAGAGCACATGCATTTGGAAGAAAAAAAAGAAACACACTGTAATGCCTCAGAGCTATTATCAGTGATGCATTAGCTTCCTAAAACTAAATAAGAAAAGCAGAGACTGGCTAGATTTACAGTTTTCAAATATGTACATGTTCAATCAATTATTTACTTCATGTTCATTTTAATTTTAAAAATTACCCCAAGTAAAATGGTTGCATCACTGATGTATTAGATCATAACACTCTTTACAGGAAAGCAAAGATAAGTTTAGTAAGTTTAATATACTAAATAAAGGATCCTTTTCTCGGCCGAGAAAACATGTGAGTTGAAATCAAGCATGAGGAGTTCTGGAGTCAGCTTCATAATTACTTATGACCCCACAAGTAGTAAGAGCAGAAATTCTTTAGGGAAAAAAAAATGGTTTTAATTCATGATTAATTATGTGGCTGGGTACAAATTCACCACTAGCTATGCAGATCATAAGGTCTCAAAAGCAAATAAATATACGCTCTCTGTTTTGAGATCTTGGTCTTTCTTTGAAGAAGAATGGGTGTGGTAGTGGTTGGGGAAGGGGCCCTAAAGCTGGAACAGGCTTGGGAAGTTCTTCCAAGACTTTCGTTTTAAGAAAGATAGATAAACAAACCAACATTGGGTCCATTGATTGAGGAATATTTGCCTGGTTGCAATAATGAATACATTTCTTTTCTGCAGTGTGTGTGTTGAGGAGGTGGGCATGACTTTTAATTGTATATTACCAAAATGGGTTTACAACACTTTCTGTTTTAAAACTAATAAAAAAAATTTTTTTTTAAGTAAAACTTTTCACCCCTGTGGACAAAGACTTGGGCCCTCTAATGGCTTCACACAAGTTGGTTTTTAAAACCTGGAAACTGATTGGGTGACATTTAATCTCCGAGATTAAAATCACTTAGTGAATATTGTATTGTTCCACTGTTCTCACTGTCATTTTGGCATTTGGGGCCTCGCTCTGCTGCTTCTGCTGGCGCACTTACCAGCTAATGAAACCTAGCCCAGGAGCAGCTGCCTGAATCTATGTCACACTGCATCTGGCACCCATCTATCTTCCAGCCATCTAAATTCACCTCTGAAATCATACAAAAGCAGCGCAGAGCTCCCTGCAGCCACACCAACACACCAGTCTTTGTTTCATCAAGGCTGCAAAGCAATTTCAGACTTTTTTTTTAATTTGCCACATATTTCAGAGGAGCAGCTTTTGAAAGGAATGGGGGAAGTATTTTTTTTCTTTTTAATTATGAGAATATCAAGTCTTAAAAATATCCTGTTAAAATTTGCTAGACCATCATTAGTACAGTTTTGGCTGAAATAGTACATTTAAGGGCTTGCCAGGAGAGACACGCTGGTGCCGACTGATCCCAGACAAGGAGGCGAGTCTGCTTAAAATTCTTGAGTTGTCACGGTTATTAAATATGCTGTGCCACGAAACCTTCCAGTACTCAAGGTTTTCTCCATATCAACTCTGCTAAATTATCAAAAATGCTGGTTTTAGCAGGAAAATTATTTACATGTGCATCCAAAGAACATTATTTTCAAGAACCATTATATGAGAGAATAGATATTAGTTCGATCACTCTGTAACAATTGACTCTTCCCTGCCCTGCTGAAGATAATGTCTTTTATAAGAGGACACTATCTTCTTTAACTGCAACAGCTAAGTCTTGAGCCATTAAGAAAAGCGTATATAACAAACATGTACTACTAGATCTCAAAGGAAGGTCAAGTCATAGATGATGCTTAAAGTAAACTTAGAAATAAAACTATTTCTTAGAAATAAAACTTTAAAAAAGACTTCTTTTTCTTTGCATCAATTTTTATTCACACACACACTATATATATAAAATCAGTTTCCCTTTATACAGTGTTTTATCTGTATCCTATATTTTCTTTTTATTGTGGTTTTCATTTGCCATTCCAACTTTTTTTAAGGTGCACAATTCAGTGGCATTAAGTATATTCATACTGTTGTACAACCATCACGATTATCCATTTCCAGGATTTTTTCATCATCCCAAACAGAAATTCAATACCCATTAAACACTAAATCTCCATTCCTTCTGGCTCTCGTCCTCTGACAACCTCTATTCTACATTCGATCTCCATGAATTTGACTATTTTAGGTAACTTAATTTAAGTGGGGGCTTCCCAGGTGGCACAAGTGATAAAGAACCTGTCTACTAATGCAGGAGAGGTAAGAGATGTGGGTTCAATCCCCGGTTCAGGAAGATCTCCTGAAGGAGGCCATGGCAACCCACTCCAGTATTCTTGCCTGGAGAATCCCATGGACAGAGGAGCCTGGTGGGCTACAGTCCATAGGGTCTCAAAGAGTCGGAGACGACTAAAGTGACTTTGCACACAGGCATAACACACGCATATATAAGCACATATACAAGTGCTGCAGTCCATGGGGTTGCAAAAGTTGGACACAACTGAGTGACTGAACGGAACTGAACTGATATATAGGTGGAGTCATGTTCTTCTTTGTCTGGATTATTTCACTTAGTATGTTTTCCAGGTTCACCTATGTTGTAGCATGTATTTGAATTTCATTTCTTTCTAAGGATGAATAACATCCTATGATATGTATATACCACATTTTGTTTATCCATTCATCTGCTGATAGACACTTGGGCTGCTTCTACCTTTATGTTAGGCTGAATAATGCTGCTAATGAACACTGGCATGCAAGTATCTGTTAGAGTTCCTGCTTTCAATTCTTTGGGATATATACCTAGAAGTGGAATTGCTGGATCATATGGCAATCCTATAACTTTTTGAGGAACCAAAAGTCGTCTTTCTAAACAAAATAAAAGTTAATTTTCTCCTTGAAATGAGCCACAGATTAGTTTGAAGACTAAAATTCTTCTTCTCTGATGTATGGAGGTCAACAGTTTCCTCCACATTCCTAAATGCAATGGTGAATTCTCAGTCCTTATCTTACTTAACCTACAGAGTCCATCAGCTGATCACTGACTCCTACTCCAGGAAACGTTTTGCTCACCCGGCCTCCAGGATCCAAGAGCCTGTGGTTTTTCTTCCTTTCTCACTTGTCATCCTCTCTCTGCTGGTCTCTCCCAATCTCTCTCTCTCTCTGACTTCTCAAGGGTCCCTTTAGACTTTTAGGTCCCTGTCTTCTAAAGGTTCAGTCTTTGGACTTCACTAAACTCCTCCCTTGGAAATCTCATCTAGTTTCATGGTTTTAAATATCACAGAAATGCTGACAACTCGCAAGTTTATATCTCCAGACTGTTTACTTCTCTGAACTCCAGACGGGAATATCCAACTGCCTCTTCAACATCTCCACTCACATGTCTCAAGTTCAACATGCATTTCTCATTTGCCCCTCTTAGGTGGCCCCATCCCTGCATTTCACCCTCCATCTCAATTAATGACACCTCCATTTGCCCAAGTCCTCAGCTCCAAAGCCTTGGAGTCATCATTGCCTCCTCCTTCCTTCACATTTAACCTGGCAGCAAATCCTATTGTCATTGCCTTCAAAATCTAAACACAGATGGATCTTTTCTCAGGACTCTATTGCTACCACCCCAGTCACATCACTAGTGCTTCCTTCCTAGAGTACTGAAGTAGCTTTTGAAGTTCTCGTCCTTCCTTTCACCTTGTTCTGCTACTGTTCCTTCTCAACACAACAGCCAGAGGGATACTTTTTTAACCGTTAAGTCAGATCATTTCACTCTTCCACTCAAAGCCTCGAGTGCCTCTCCATTTATTCAAAGTAAGACCCAAAGACTTTGCCACACCCTATGTGTCGCTACATGCTCCACGCTCTTGTTGTCTAACTTCAGGGCCGAACTACTCTCCCTCTCTCATTCTGTCCTGCAACCCGGTTTCACTTCCCTGCTAGGCCTGAATGTGCTAGACACCTTTTACCTCATAGCCTTTTGCACTGACTGCTCCTTCTGCCAGGAACTCTCCTCCTCCATATACCTGATGGTTTTCCCCTCACTTCTTTCAAGACTTTACTCAAGTGACATTGTCTCTTAGTCTTTAAACCCTGGTGAAAATTACAAATTGCAATCCATTTCACTTCTGCACTTTCTTTCATATTCTCAGCCCCTAAACACTGCTTAATTTTTTTTCTTAGCACTTACCACTTCCTAACATAAATAATTTCTGTATTGGGTTTATTACCTTCTGCCCCAGTTAAACTGTAAGTTCCATGAAAGCAGGAATTCCTTCCCCAACCCAAATTCTGTTCCCTGTTGCTTTCCAGCAACTTAGAAGACAAATGAGATAAAGTAGATGCTTGGTAGTTTTTAAATAAATAGTTCAGCAGAGAAATAACCTTCATCTGATGGTATACTGTCAGCTATGGGTATACTGTCAGCTTAATATGATTACATTCATATGTTCAGCCTCTCTCCCTTAAGGCAACTCATCAAACAGTTTTAAAGCATTTTTCATTAGGTAGGCACTGTACTAGCTACTCATGAAATAAAGATACTCCTTCCCTCATGGAGCCCACAGTCCAATGGAATTCTAAGGACTTCATAACTTTTTAGTTAAACTTTTAATTTTGAGATAACTATTTCCACATGTGGTTGTAAAAACCAATACAGACACATAGCATACACCCTTTACTCAGTTTTCTCCAAGGATAGCATCTTACAAACCCATAGCACAGGGTATCAACATTGATAGAGTCAAAACACAGAACTTTTCCATCAGCACATAGATCCCTTCTGTTGCCTTTTAACAGCTACAACACTTCCCTTATCCTCTTCCCCACCTTCCTTAACTCCTGGAAATCAGTAATCTGTTCTCCGTTTTTATATACATGGAATCATATGATGTGCAACCCTTACGGACTGGCTTTTTTCATTCAGCACAACCCATCCAGGTTGTGGCATGTATCATTTCTTGGTTCCTTTCTGCTTCTGAGTAGTACTGAACCTGGCTTCCCTGGGGGCTCAGTAATAATCTGCCTGCCAATGCAGTAGATGCAAGAGATGGGTTTGATCCTTGGGTTGAGAAGATCCCCTGGAGAGAGGAATGGCAACTCACTCCAGTATCCTTGCCTGGAAAAGTCCATGGACAGAGGAGCCTGACAGGCTACAGCCCAGGGGGTCGCAAGGGGTTGGACACAGCAGCATACAGCAGAGCTGAACGTACCGTAGTTGGTTTAGCCATTTACTTATCAATGGATGTGAACTGTCTCCAGTTTAGTGCTATTACAAATAAAGCTACTACAAGCATTTGTGTACAGGTTTTTGTACTAACTTAAAAGGTTTCACTTTTCTGGGATAAATGCCCAGGTGTGTAATTGCTGGGTTGTGTGATCGTGGCATGTTTATTTTTAAAAGAATCTGTCAAGCTGTTTTACAAAGTGTGTGCAACATTTACATTCCTAACAGCAATGGACCGATGACCCAGTTCCTTGGCATCCTCACCAGCATTTAGTGTTGTCACTATTTTTTATTCTAGCCATTCTGACAGGTATGTACATATCTCACTGACTTAACTGGCATTTCCTTAATCTACTGAGGTTGAACAATGAAAAAGATGCCTCTCAATATCTTTTGCCTTTTTAAATTGGATTGTTTGTTATTTACTGTTGAATTTTGAGAGTTCTTTATATAGTCTAGATACTAATCCTTTGTCAGATACATTCTTTGCAAGTATTTTCTCAAACTCTGTGGCTTATCTCTGCATTCTTTTAACATAGTCTTTCACAGAGCAAATTTTAAGATTTTGATGGTCTAATTTATTGATTATTCCTTTTATGGATCATGCTTTCCATGTGTAATTCAATTTACTTTGTAATGAACTTTAACAGGTCATAAATGAGTAAGAATTTGCCAGACTGAGAAATGGGAAAGAACATTCAAGGCTAATGTATCAGAATGGCAATACTGGCACTAGTTGGTTTTAAAAATATGAGAACTGGAGAACTCTTTGACAATCCTATAGTTAAAATATTCTACTTGTAGTCAGAAAGTTCTACACTCTACAGGATGGTGGGAATGGGGAGTAATTGCTTTATGTTTACAATTTGAACTATATGGTGATTTACATATATAAAGAAATACATTTACATATATAAAGAAATATAATTTCTTTAAAAAACAAAAAAAATTATTAATGTCAACCAATTTGGGACAATATACAATCCTAGTACCAGAAACCAGTATGGAACTCAGAATTTTCCTACACAAATAATGTGGTGGCAACTATATAAAGGTGAGGAGAAAGGCCTCTGCTTTATTTTTAGGATCATTTTTATAGAATGTTCTACCTAGGTGGATTTTCCAGATAATTGATGGAGCCCAACCAAAGACTACATTTCCTAGCCTCTTTTGCAGCTGAGTGTGGCCATGTGATTAAATTCTGGCAAATGGAATCTGAGCTGAAATAAGAGCTGCAGCTTCTGGACTGTGTGCACTGTTCCCCTCACTCTATTTCCCTTCTCCAGCGGCTGTTTTCAGAGGGTTTTCAGGCATCCTGGACAAAGGGTATTGCTCACGGCATAGTGGAGCAATAAGACAGAAAGTGATGTGGTAACGCTTCTAATGTACTGTTCTCTAGACCTTTATCCATCACACCTTTGAATATCACTAATATTTCAAGAGATGTCATAATATTCCTAGCAAGAAAACAAATTCTAAGTTATAATACATATTATGTAGAATTTTCTGAGAGGAATGTTGTGGTAGGCAGCATCTAACATGCCCCCCTAGTCCCACTCAATCTTGCCTCCTGTCCTTGTGATGTTCCCTTCCCCACCGAGTATAGGCTGAGCTAGGGACTCACTGCCAATAGATGATACAGCAAAGTGATGGGATGTCACTTTCAAGATTGTTTACAAAAAGAGTGTGGCTTCCATCTTGCTCATCCTCTCTTGCTTGACTGTTCTGATGGAAGCTGGATGCCATGTCATGAACTACTCCAGACAGAGGCCCATGGATCAGGAAACTCTTTCCAACATCCCAGCAGGGACCAAGGCCTCCATTCCAACAGCCCGTGGGGAGCTGGATCCTGCTCGCAACCATTTGAGTGAGCTTAGAAGTAGATCCTCCATCCATCAAGTCTTCAAAAGAGGCTGCAGCCCTGCCTGACACTGAGGGACTCTGAGGCAGTGGCACTCAAACAGGCTGCACCTGGATTTTTTACTCACAGAAACTAAGATGATAAATGTGTGTTGTTTTAAGCTGTTGATTTTTGGGGTAGTTTGTTATTCAGTCATTGGTAACTAATACAGCTGCTGAAAGCAAAGATCAACAATAAGAGAACATAATTTCAAAATGTCACATATAAATTTCATTTCATAGTTTTGCTTTTATACATACCAGAAATTTGAATGTAGTGCTTATGTGAAAATGAAAGAAATAAATAATTTCATTTATAGCTATATAATTTGGATGGGCTTCCCTGGTGCCTCAGATGGTAAAGAATATGCCCACAATGCGGGAGACCCAGGTTCAGTCTCTGGGTCAGGAAGATCCCCTGGAGAAGGAAATGCCAACCCACTCCAGTATTCTTGTCTGGTAAATTCCATGGATAGAGGAGCCTGGCGGGCTACAGTCCATGGAGTCACAAAGAGTTGGACATGACTAAGCAACTAACATTCACTCACTCACTCACGCAATTCAGACACTAACACATCAGTCTTTGAAGACGACCAAATAATTAATTTTATTAAATCTTTTAGGACTAATGATCTATATTACATACCATAATGACATAATACCAGTCCATCCTAAAGGAGATCTTTCCTGGGTGTTCATTGGGAGGACTGATGCTGGAGCTGAAACCCCAATACTTTGGCCACCTCATGCGAAGAGTTTACTCACTGGAAAAGACCCTGATGCTGGCAGGGATTGGGGGCAGAAGGTGAAGGGGACAACAGAGGATGAGATGGCTGGATGGCATCATCAACTCGATGGACATGAGTTTGAGTAAACTCTGGGAGTTGGCGATGGACAGGGAGGCCTGGCGTGCTATGATTCATGGGGTCGCAAAGAGTTGGACACGACTGAGCGACTGAACTGAACTGAACTGTATGACTTCTTACGCTTTTCTACTAAAATAAAATAGTACCTTGATTATAACATAATTTAGGATTGAATTCTAATTGTAATACTTATAAAATATAATGAAATTCATAACAGATACCAACAGTAATAAGCAAACTTATAAATATTCAGATTTGGAAATATTTTAAGTACTAGTAATTTAAATATTCATATCCTGGTAATTCCAACCTCCTAAGTAAACTCTCTCTTACACAGAGAGTAACCAATTTCTTTTCTCCAGATTCATTTTTTTTTTAAACTTAAATACAGCAGATAAATTTTTTCAACAATTTTGTTGAGACAGAATTCACATATCCTACAACCCACCCATACAAAATGTCTAATTCAATGGCATTTAGTATATTCAGAGTTGCAGAGCCAACTATTTTTTGCACTTGGTGTTTTAAGAGACCAGGTTGGAAAGAAAGTGGGAAGAAAGGTTGAAGTCCCATCTTCCAACATCAACCTACAGGCATTTTTCCAAAGCTTATTCTCCTTCAGAACACCTGACTAAAATCCCTAGATTCCTTTTTAGTCTACCACCTTCTTGGGAAACCTGGAAGGTAAGTGCCACTTCTTTGCCTTGCTTGTCACCATATCAATATCAGGACCAGTACCAGGTCTGGCTTATTCCAGGTGGTAAACAACTTGGCTGAACGACTGGAGCTCACACTCAGCATCTTATGCAATGTGACCCAACAACTAAGGGTTCACTTTTGTCAGACTCTGCGGAGTTACAAAACCATTGGAACATGCAATCTTTGTCTTTAGTCTCCTGGGATTAATTGATCCTTTTCTGAGGACTTCTGCCATCTGGTATTTCTCAATTCTGCACTAAATGTAAACGTAAGAATTCATTTAATTTAACAAATAATGAGTGCCCACTGATAGAAAGCCATCTTACTGGAAATTTTACAGATTTCACAATACTGACTTTTAAAAACACTATCTGCCAAATAAACCTTAGTAAGAAAAGCTAGGTTCTAGCAAGGGCATGGCTTGTTTGTTTGTTTATTTTAATGTAAAGAAGAAATAATCAAGAACTGCCTCACCCAGGAGGAGACAGAAAGAGGGAATAAGAAGAAAGAGGGAAAAGCTTAAGTAGAGAACTTAAACTCAGAACAAGGAAACACTCATTAAAACAAAACAAAAGGAAAAACAGAGTGTGGATGGTCATTTTATCTCTTTTGTAATTTATAATGGATTTAGACTTCCTCCTCTATAACAACAGATCTTAGAATTCAAATTTGCTTGGTGTTTATTTCCCACCTTTCCTTTTTAAATAAATACAGCTCCAAACAAACAAAAACAAACCCTCCTACCAGAGAGTAAAAAAGAGAGAAAATTATAGAAAATACAGTTACAGCTATAGCACATTCTATTTATTTTGAACTATAAAACTCCGCTGATGCACAGCTGTCAAATACAACAAACTCAAAAAATGTAGGAGGACATGCATATAGGAAACAAGAGTGCAAATAATTCTCAACAATAATGGGTGTAACTATTACTCTGCCACACTTAATCCCTAGGATTCACAGCATTTAAAGAATTCCTAGAGGCTGAAAGTGTACAACAGGCCAGAAGAATGATACTCCCGTCCTTAAAACTGGCTCTTCTCTAGGCCAGTAAAGTTTCCTTCTAACTCTGAGCATTGCACCCTATCTAATCAAACCATCAAAATTCCCTCGGGAAAGGAATTCTTAAAAAGTTTTCCTTGAGTTGGCCCTATCAGCCTGTTAACTACAAATCTTTTGCCTGTGGTGAAAATTCATACTTCAGAAGGAAAATTATCAAAAACAGAAATAAAATGTTCTGGAGAAGCAGGTGGACAAGCATATTATAAGTTCAGATGATTAAGTGAAGCTAAAAATTAGAATTTGATATTGAATTTCACCTATGAGCTTAAAATCTCAATCTTGGTGGTTTTACCATTGTATAACCTTCCTCTACCCCACCTGCACCTTAAAAAACTTTTTAAAAACAGTTAGAATGTAGCAGAACTGACTGGTTTGGTTTTAAGTATTTCTTCCCCTATCTGGGAGGCTCATAAGCAGTGAGGTGTTTCAAAAGATGAAGAGCAAAAGGAAACCAAATGAGGGGGTTGAATTATGTCATTTGATTCTTCAGTTTTATAAGCCAAAGAGAAAATCTGTATAAATCCATGAATAAAACTATCAGATAGTGAATAGTCAAGAAAGAATATAAATTAACCAAATAGCTAGTGATTAAGAGAATTTTACTTGATTTTATTTTTTCCTTTGGGCTTGTATTTAGTATTTGCTGAAGAGTACGATTAAGTGATTATCTTATGCTCCAGATAAAATTAAATATTTAAGATCATTTCCCTGAGGACAAAATTAGTTCTTACACATCTTTACCTTGCTTTACCTTTTACCTTTTGTTTCATCAAAAATCTGTCACTAAGTAACACTACAAACAGTGGTGCAGATTGAAAACTGAAGTGAAAGTGAACGTGTCAGTCACTCACTGCTGTCTGACTCTGTGCTACCCCATGGACTGCAGCCCACCAGGCTCCTCTGTCCATTGATTCTCCAGGCAAGTATGCTGAAGTGGGAGGCAATTCTCATTTCTAGCGATCTTCCTGACCCAAGGATCAAACCCGGGTCTCCTACATTGCAGGAAGATTCTTTACAGCCTGAACCACCAAGGAAGATAACGGAAGCAATCAACTATTAAAAATTGTACATCATTTGCTATGCTGGTGATTTCATTTCTATACACTTTTATTTCTTTTGGCAGGTATTTGTTAATCTATAGTACTGAATAACACCTCACAGTAAATGTGTACTATGAAAGAATGTTTCTTACAAATGAAACCTACAAATGTCCAATGTGCATTTTTCAACATCTTTAACTAAATTTTCCTGGAACTTTTATTATTGCTCAAACTTTTTCATCACCCACTTTATACACTTTTTCGTTCAAAACTGAAGACAAAATACAGAAAGTAACATAGAAATTGTGGAGGTTGCCTTAAGTATAACTAATTATCTTTCAAAGAAATGTTTCTGAAGTAAATACATCGATCATAACCAAACTTGTAACTGACAAATAAGTCATTCATTTTACTTCTACATAAGCTGCATGCCATACAACAAAATCAATTTGTTTTAAACAGTCAATTGTGTTTTGTTTTTTCTTAGTGTTAAATGGAGAAAAGTCTTTCCTATTTATCACTTTCAGTGCTCTTTATTCTTTTATGGACATCTAACTTTCCATCTGGGATCTTTTTCCTTCAGCCTGAAAAATTTCCCATTACATTTCTTGGTGTGCAGGTCTGCTGGCCATGAATTCAGTCACCTTTGGTTGGTTTAAAGGTATTTAGTCTTCACTTCTGAGGTATTTTTCACCTGGTATACAATTTTATATTGGTTGCTTTTTCCTTCAGCATCTTAAAGATGTTTCTGTCTTCTGCTTGTATAGTTACTGATGAGGAGTTTGGGATACTTAAGAAAATTTTACTGTGTACATATGACTCTTTTTTCTGGTGTCTTTTAAGATTCTTCTTATTATCATCAGTTTTCAGCAAATTGGTTATGATGTAGCTTGGTGTGGTTTTCCCTGTGTTTATTCTGTTTCAGGTTCATTTAGTTTATTGAGTCTGTAGGTTTCGTTTTCACCAAAGTTGGCTATTTTTGTCTTGTATTTTGTCTATTTTCCCCTTACCCTTAAAACTTCAATTACATGTATTGTTGTTGTTGTTCAACTGCGAAGTTGTGTCTGCGTATTTGAGACCCCATGGACTGCAGCACGCCAGGCTTCCCTGTCCTTCACCATCTCCCAGAGCGTGCTCAAACTCATGTCCATTGTGTCAGTGATGCCATCCAACTATCTCATCCTTTGCCACCCCCTTCTCCTAGGTACACTTTGCTCTTACATTCCCCTGCCAAAATTGGCTCATTTTATTAGGGACCCTAGTGTAACAGTTAACAGCACAGCAATCTCACCAAGTTGCCTGAGTCCAAATTCTGGTTATTATTCTTACTAGTTTTGTGGCCTTAAACAAGGTGCCTCAGTTTCCTCATCAGTTAAGCAGATTTAAAGTATTTCCCTTATAATGTGGCATATGACCAGGCATTTGACCTTCTCAACAACACTCTGAAGGAGATACTTTTAAAAACTCCCTAGAATAGTACCTGACACAAAGCAAGATCTACAGAGCACCACCACCACCATCAGTGCTACTACTAATAGCACCAAGCATTATCATACAGGTTGGACAAAAGTAAGCCAGCCCCTTTCTCTGAGGAGTTAACAACCCAGCAAAGGGCACACAACCAGAAGCAACACAGTAATATGTCAGAAGTTCAAATCATCATTGTAAGAAAACATTTACTAAGCACTAATTACCTGTCACTTAATCCTCCCTGCTGGTCCAGTGGTTACGACTCCACATTTCCCCTGAAGCGGGGCACAGGTTTGATCCCTGTTTGGGGAGCTAAGATCTCATGTGCTGTGCTGCACGGCCAAACACTTTTTTAGAAAGGATCCTCATAGCAACTCTATGAGTGAGTGACTGTATGCTCAAACTCTTCGCGACTCCACAAACTGCAGCCCACCAGTGTCCTCTGTCCACGGAATTTTCCAGGCAAGAATACTGGAGCAGGTTACCATTTCATCCTCCAGAGGATCTTCCTGACCCAGGGACCAAACTGGCATCTCTTCCGTCTCCTGCATTGGCAGGAAGATTCTTTGCCACTGCGCCACCTGGAAACCCCATGAATCACTCACTATTATGATGTACCTTTACGAAAAAGAAAATTGAGTACTCGAAGGTGTACGTGATCACCCAAGGTCAGGCAGCTGCTGTGCAGCTGGGATCTGAACTCAGGGAGTCTGACTCCAAGCAAGAGAGATTTACTGGCCCACACAGTATAGTGTTTAAAAAGGATAAGCTCCGGAGCCACAGAAAAAAACGCTATTAATCCCGTCTAGTGAGGCCAAGGAAGAGATAATATTCAGGTTGTGCTTAAAGGGTGAACACAACTTCACATGGCAGAAACAAGGAAAAGCAACTACAAAATGAGCCAATTCTGACAGGGGAATGAAACAGCAAAGTGTACCTAGAGTACTGAGACTTGTCTAATGAGATTATAACATAAAATGCACTTGTGGGAGATCAGAGGTGCTGAAGCCAGAAGTCAGTCGGGGTCATTTTTGGCACAGTCTTTATGGGACAGAATATTTTATCCTATAGAGTGATACTTTCCAAACTTGTTCAAATCAAGCCCACAAAGACAGTGGTATCCATGGAGCAAACTGACATGAATGGATGTCCTTACTGGTTGCTGGATGAGTTCACTGGGGATTGTGGCTTGCCAGGACCACTCCCACACCATCAAGAGCTCAGAGCATTGCACAGGGAGGTGAGGAAGAGTTGGGGTGTGGTCAAGACGGTAAGAGGATGGAGAGATATGCCATAACGGGAGAACCAGAGGCTGGGGCGAGTTAGCAAGTTTAACTCAGGATACGCTGAGTCAGGGACCTGCAAGGCGCCAAGAAGAGCACTTTGTAATACTTTCTGGAGATCAGGAGCAAGGTCCTACCCAGTATCTCCTTTTCTCACCTTAATTAATTATTACCCTTGGTGCAGCTTTCAGACTACATGTCCAATGTCTTTCGGATGTACGGAAAAGAACGCTACTGAGTACATATGGAGAAATGTGTCTGTGAGTTTGGCAAGAAAGTAGAGGGTTAGAAGAAGGAGTTGGAGTGAGAGTTTTTAGAGAAAGTGCCAAGTCCTGCTTCTGGTGAACGCTTACAATAAGAGCATAGCCTATAAACAGCTTTTAAAGTTAAGAAAATAGGGAGCAGCCAAACAATTAGATTTACTAGGTATCAGGGAAGGTAGAACACAATTGTGCAACACTGGAATTTGACCAGGCCGTTAGGGTCAAGCCATTAAATGGAAAAGGTGCTTCTGATTGCCTGGAATGTCAAAATGTCTGTTTCCCTATTAAATAAAATAAAACCTCTAATCACCCTGATTTTCAATTCTTTCTTTCCTTAATTCTAAAAGTAATTAATCACACTCAGGTAAGGGGTACAACTGAAGGAGAGAAAAGATAGTAACCCCAAAAAATATGTATATGGGAAAAATCTTTTAATTAATGATTTTGAACTAGTTTAAAGCATGTATTTACAACTGTAGTTCTGTAAAAAGAAACCATGCAGAGAATATACCAACATTTAGTTTATGTTTTCACAAGTATATGCTGACTGCCTCATAATTAAGCACACAGAGCTCAAAACAGCCAACACAACAGAGAGCTTACACTGTTAACCATTATAGAAGTGGTTGAGAGATATTTGCTAATGACTACCATAAAAGGAATGGATGACTAAGAACAGAGAGGATGTGTGACTAAAAAGTCCCACTACAGTTCTTTGAAAATTCCCTGAATAACTAGGCATGCCAAATGTGGTCTATCATAAAATTATTGCTAGACTCCATAGTTAGACAACACATAAAAGATAAAGCCTTTGTGTAAATCATTCAACAGCAAAGTGCTGATACAACAAGCTCATCAATCAGTGAAAGTGTTAATCAAATTCAAATATGACCCTGAGTTCAAATGCTGCTGGGCCAGACTGGACTAACTCCATAGATAAATCATTCAGTTTCTAGGGTGCTGGACCACGGTGTAGTCACCAGGCACTTCGACCTGCTGCTGTTCTTCCTGGGACCTGAAAATATATAGGACGTTCCTCACAGATCCTGAACACCAGAAAAACCCAAATCAGTACATCAGAGCCTGTCTTTGGTAAACTAATCTTTTCACCCCAAAGGTTGACCACAGCAATACCTACACTCCAAAAGAAAATTCCAGTACACATTTGGAAATGCATCATATTGCTTTCATCTACACAACTGTCTCTGAATTTGCTAATTGACGCGATGGATTTTCTGAAGGCATGTTACCTTTTCTCCAAATAATAACTCTAAATTGCAATAATAATGATAATAGTTACTGTTGTTATGCAAACTGTGTCACTTAAATCTTTAAACTCATGAGATAGATATTACATCATTCGTCAGATGGGGATGCACGCTTGAAGTCACATCATTTAAGATCAGATTGAAACTCAAGTTCGGCTGACTCCAAAACCCTTCTTTGCTTCACTACTCCTCATTGTTTCTTGATATTTTCTGTGTGTTACTGGCACTCGTGGGAGAAAATACATTAAGCAAGTACTGACTCAAATGGGGAAACAGTTTTGAATGACTGCAGGAATGTCTCGTAAAACACAGCAGTGGTTTTTCATGCTATGTGACTGAGGGTATTTGTATTTTTCTTTTCTGTTTTATATCTCTGGCTTTCCTTATTTCTTGACCTTTAACATACTTTAACACTAAATCAGATTTCAATAACAAATGGATTTTTAGGAAGATGTACATCTTCACCAGGTATGAATCTTGCATCTTTGAGGATCTGTGTTTAATGTATATAATTTAAAAAGAAGCAAAAAAAAGAAAGAAATTCTTTACTCTTATATATAGCTGTCTTTTATTCAATGTAATTCACTCTAAAATGAAGGATACAGCTTACTCTCCTTATTGGGATTCTAATATTTCTTCTTCCAGTGGGCTTCCCAGGTAACTCAGTTGGTAAAGAATCCACCTGCAATGCAGGACACCCCGGTTCAATTCCTGGGTCGGGAAGTTCCAGAGCAGGGATAAGCTGCCCATGCCAGTATTCTTGGGCTTCCCTGGTGACTCAGCTGGTAAAGAATCCTTCTGCAATGAGGGAGACCTGGGTTGGATCCCTGGGCCGGGAAGATCCCCTGCAGGAGAGCATGGCAACCTACTCCAGTGTTCTTGCCTGGAGAATCCCCAAGGACAGAGGAGGCTGGCAGGCTACAGTCCATGGGGTCGCAAAGAGTCGGACATGACTGAGCGACTAAGCAAATACCTCAGCACAGTGACTGATGTACAATAAGAAATAACTAATTCAATAAAAAGAAATTTTCATTTTCTGAAACAATAAGTTGCACAGTGAAATTCTGTCCCTTCGAAAGAATGCAGAACGCAGTATTACTGAAAATGTCAAACACCATGATGACAGAGGACATCTGCTGCTTTGCTGTATCTGTCCCTCTTCTTCTATAACAGAACCCCATGTTTCTTTGAGAACCACTCCTCCCTTTTTCCTCAATCCAGTTGATTCTACTACCAGTAGAGGGGAAGGGCACATGACCTACGGCTGGCCAGTCTAGATACATACGTGTCCCAGAAGAGGCCAATGAAATTCAATCCAAGACTTCTGCACAAACAATTGGTAAAGAAGTGCCCTCTTTCTGCCAAGGATGCTAAAAAGGTAAGACAGTCACTTCTGGCTGTCATTACTACCACATGGGGATAATATACCTAAGAATGATGCTACCATGGGGGGGGTGGGGGGTGGGGAGCAGGGGAGAGGAATGAAGGAAAGCAAGAAAAGATTATATTCCTGACATTATTATTTTAGCACAAGCAGATTCATGATGAGAAGGTTGATCTTACCAGTCCATCTTTGTCATGTGTTCTTACTCAGCTGCAGGCCACCCATCTCCTCTGGACTACCTGTTTCTAGCTTTCCTGGCAATTCTCTGAGCACCTGATACCATTTTTGGCTTACAAAAATGGGTCATTTTCTGTTTTTGCAACCAAGAACCTTAGCTAGTCCAATGAGCAAACAATTTTGTGGTCCAAGAGTAGAGAAGTCCTGCATAGAAAGACAGATCTGACTATCTAACAATCTAAAGGTAGTAATAAAATAAGAAAAAATTACAGGAAAAAATAAGTTTGCAAATATGCAATATTTAACTATTCAAATTAATAATAAGAAAAGAAATGAAGGTTTAGAAAACAGATACTAGTCTCCCAAAACAAATCCTGTACCATTTCTATATTGTTCATTATTGAAACCTTAGTATACCTTGGCATGTAGTAAGCACTCAGGTGTTTTTTTTAAATAAGTCAATCAGTTAGGAAAGAAGCAACTGAGTGTAATGAAACAGACCTTCTCATGCACCACTAGCAGGAGCACACACTGGTACAGATGGAGAGCAAGTCAGCAATACTGTCAAATGTTTTAATACGCTGCTAGACTCAGCAAGCCCATACCTATGAATTTATCTTACTGAGAAAAATGGTGTGCAAAGACATAAGTGTTGTTCCCAGCAGCACACTGCTTCCAAGAGAACAAATGAAAAACAGTACAAATGTCTGTCTGGAAATAATGGTTTACTGAACAAATTATTATATATACATTCACATTGGAATACTATGCTGCTATTTAAAAATATAATCTATATTGACATGGAAAGAGTTCCATGACTGAAAATAATAAAAAGCAAAACAGTATTTCTAGTATGGCTTTATTTAATGAAGCCATTTATCTCTTTATATATCCCGGGGGGAGGGATTAGAAGCTATTCATTAAAATGGTGCCCATAGATTCTGAATGGAGGGATTTTAGTCACAGGGGGTATACTTTTATAGTTTGGATTGCTTGAAGAAGTATCTGATTTCTTTATAAACATACAGAATAATAAAAACAATATACACATGCATATATACAGACTTAATGCAATTTCCAAAGGAATTAAATTTAATAAGACATGAGAGAATCTTAATCTTTTCATTATGGCAATGTAAACCTAAAAATTTACCAAATTAGCCTAATAGGGAATAAAATCTCCCTTTTCATTCCAGAGGTGTAAAACCCAAGGGAAAAAAATGGAGGCTAGAGCAGTTTATCCAGGTAAAGCATCCCAAGAATTGAAATTGTTTTATCTTTTAAATGATGTTCTTCTGAATTAAAACGAAAAGCAAGGAAATGGAGGAACTATGAGAGGGTGAACCAAAGCCATCAGTTAGTTGTCCAGATAGCACTGCATCAATTTGACCAGTTAGAAAACCTACACATGAAAACACATATAAACTGCAGTGGAATCCCTTTGTTCATCACCACCAGAATGTCTCTTATTTTGCTGAGAACTCAAAGGTATTCATCCACTACTTATCTGCAAATTCTCAGATGTATAATCAATTTTAAAAGTAGTAAGTCAAACGCTTGGCAAACAAGGAAGGCAAGACTGATATCAGGAAGAAGTAACATAATATAATAAGCTGCCAGTCTAGTACAGTAAACAGTACAACCAGCGTATCTGAAAGTCTTGTTTCAATAATACTCTTGTTTCTGTAATATTCTGAAGTACTTAAATTCTCAAGAAAGTCCCTTGGAAACAGAAAGCTGTCTGCAGGGTACCATAACTTGTACACTGAATCCAAGTTAATACTATGAATTCTACTTCTTTAAAAATTAAGATACATGGGGGATTTAAGCATTTAAACACCATCTCAGAATCTGCTTATTCAAATACAGGCAGGCTAGCATAATGGTTAAGGTTCAAGAAGTGGAGTATGAGGACAAGTCTCCGCTCTATCCGATACTAGCTATGAAATCTTGGGCAAAATAAGACCTGTTTCAGAGCTGTAAGGATTAACTGAGCCTTTAATCACATATACAAAGCACTTAGAGCAGTTCCTGACACAGAGAATGCTCAATAAATAATAGCTATAACGTGGCTGAGGCATAAATGATTTTAGTACTCTAATATTGCAGGATAATCATGGAACTATCCAGTTAAATTTAACTTCTAAGGCATTTATTCTGTATGGATGTGAGAGTTGGACTATAAAGAAAGCTGAGCACCAAAGAATTGATGCTTTTGAACTGTGGTGTTGGAGAAGACTGTTGAGAGTCCCTTGGACCACAAGGAGATTCAACCAGTCCATCCTATAGGAGATCAGTCCTAAGTGTTCATTGGAAGGACTGATGTTGCAGCTGAAACTCCAAGACTTTGGCCACCTGATTTGAAGAGCTGACTCACTTGAAAAGACCCTGATGTTGGGAAAGACTGAAGGCAGGAGGAGAAGGGGACGACAGAGGATGAGATGGTAGGATGGCATCACCGACTCAATGGACATGAGTTTGGGTGAACTCCAGGAGTTGGTGATGGACAGAGGCCTGGCATGCTGCAGTCCATGGGGTTGCAAAGAGTCGGACACGACTGAGTGACTGAACTGAACTAAAGGCATTTATAATTCAACTTATTATGGTTCTGACTTTTTTTAAAAAGTGGTGAATAATTCTCTTCCTTTGAGGTGCTTTAACACTCCACATTAACAAAATGTTTTCACAAAGTTATATAGTACAGTTGTTTCAAAGAGTTCAGAGGTTTGAAACTGAAAGTGAAAGTCACTCAGTTGTGTCCGACTCTTTGTGACCCCATGGACTATACAGTCTATGGAATTCTCCAGGCCAGAATACTGGAGTGGGTAACCTTTCCCTTCTCCAGGGGATCTTCCCAACCCAGAGGCTTAATCTAGTTATTTATTTTCTGAGCCAAAACATGGTGTTATTTTTCTCAGATAATTTCTAAAAGTGGGTATGTTTATCAGTTGCAGGTTTAATTCTGGAAAAAAAATCTCTGCAAACATGACACATATACTTCAAAAGAGAGGTAATGAGTTTATGCCAGTAATTACTACAAATTTGAAAGAGACCATTACAAAATTCAATTACATGAAAAACCTAGTACTAAGAAATACTCTAATCTTAGATGTACGTTTCCCCCTCCACTCTATCAAAATAAAGCTTCTTTCTTTTTCACTTCTTTATCAGTCTACTTTTAGTCATTCTTTAATTTCATTAACACATCATTAGACATCATTTCATTGTTCCTTTTCAACAGGGAAGGTCTTTTAAAATGTCTCTCCAATTTTTAAAAAAATCATAAGGCCTAAAATCTGTCCAACTCATATTATTTCACATAAAAGAGTGTGCCTATGAATCACTATTTAGTACACCTGAAAAATAATATAACATTGTAAATCAACTGTACTTCAACATAAAATATAGAAGAAAAAAAGTCTGTCTTTAACACATAGCACTGTTGATTTTGATAGAGACAATCTAGAAAATTTACATTTCTAGAAATCTAGTACATCCCAACATAGTTGCCATTTATCTTAAAGCAAAGACCATGATTTTGAGTGTTGATTGGTGTCCAGATGGTCTCTGACTTCAATGGTTCAACTTAACGGTTTTTCAGTTTTACGATGGTGTGAAAGGAATACACCTTCAATAGAAACCAGACTTCCAATTCTGAATTTGGACCTTTTCCTGGGCTAGTGATATGCTCTTTCGTGATACTGCGCAGGGGTAGCCAGATCTCCCAGATAGTCATGTGATCACAAGGGGAAACAACCTATACAATTACAACTACCCTGGACCCTGTACCCATTTTGTGTTTTTCACTTGAAGTACAGTATTCACTAAATTACAGAAGATGCTCAACTCTTTATTATAAAAGAGACTTTGTGTGAAATGATTTTGCCCATCTGTGGGCTAATGGAAGTGCTCTGAGCACATCTAAGACAGGTTCAGTATGTTAGGTGTATTAAATGCATTATTCGATTTATGATATTTTCAACTTACAATGGGTTTATCAGGATGTAACCTGACTGTTAGTCAAGAATAATCTGTATTTGTTTAATTTTGAGATTTGAGAGAGACCCTTTTGTGGCCGGTTTGAGTATTTACAAGTCATAAATACAGTCCCCAATTTTGGTAGTAGACATCTGAACTTTGCCAGCAGCTTTTTCATCTCCTGGGCCACAGTCTAAGGTCTAACAAAAGCCTGACCTTGTGATGTAAGCTGTAGTCTAACTTCAAATCACACTTATGAATCAGCACACGCCACTGTTATTACAACTCACAGTAATAATTTCTAACAGCACTGGCTGTTTTCCATGCATTGACTTATTTATCAGTCCTCCCAGTAAACCTATGAGGTAGATATTATTTCCATGCTGACTTTATAGATGAGAAATCAGAGGAGAAGAGAGATTAAGCAATGTGACCAAAGTCGCACATATGGTGAGCGACAGTAACATGGTTTGAACCCAGGTCTGAACCAGGGCCCATAACCATTGTATTATACTCTCTCAAGATGATTTTGGACAAGCAAGAAATAAAAAAATAGATAAATAAATAAATAAATAGTGTGAGTTACATCATGTAATTTCTGCAAATTCAACTACTATATGCTCAATTAAAAAAAGAAGACTGGAAAATAACAATTTAGGTAGTATAGGACAATTCCCCCTGTTCTACTCATTGTATGCCCAGGGCAGAGATGGGAAACTAACTCTTTTGTACCCTTAATCCATTTTAGTACTTAAGTATTCCTGCTTAATGACCCAAATACTTCTCCTTAATGAGAATATTTAATTAAGTTGAGTGTGGTATTAGTGTAAAGAGACATTTTTTATATAACTTTATTTATATACAAGTCAACTATTTCATCTAGTGCTCAGTGGAATAAACAGTGATAATTCCACTGCTCCTAGGGGAAAACTGGCTCTCTGGGGAGACAGAATGGCAGTCCCCACTGCACACTTCCTAAAGGATTTACATGAACAATTTTGACCAAATGCATTTTTTGCCTTACATACTAACTCCAAAACATATCTCCTGTCTTAGATGCAACTCCATGCTACGTATCAGCCCTGCATGTGTTACTTCAATAACCATGAATAACAGAGGCCAGATAATTACAGAATGCAATTCACGCTCATCTGGGCCATTACTGTGGCTTTGCAGTCTTTTATATTCCTCAGAGCATCTGTTCAGCTTCTTCCCTACTCTGCACAAAATCTCAAATAGATCCACACCCCACTCATATAGTAGCTGACAACATTTATTTTATAAGAAGATGGGGGCCATGCAACATCAATTCCCTCCATTTACTCTATGTTTACCACAAAACTCTGTATCCTCATCCAGCCCCTCCTGCTACAATTTGGGGTCTAGTCTCACCATTTTACTGAAACTGCTCTCAAACGTCGCTGATGACTTAGTTGCCAAATCTAATTACGTCTCAGTTTTCATACTCTTGCTATATGAGTGTTTCTTAACCCTGGCTACAAATTAGAACTATGAAGAAAATACTGATGCCAGGGCCCCACCTGAAGAATCCAATTTAATTGGTCTTGGGTTGGTAGAGAGCTGGGAACTGACTTAAAGCTCCACAGGTGATTCTACAGGATGAAGAACTGCAGTCTACAGTACTGACTCCATTCAGTAACTTGCCCCTTCTATTTGAAACTCTTGGCCGCCACGATATCACACTTGCTGGGTATTTCTATTTGCTCCTAGTGTTTTTTCTTCAATATCCTTGCCTGGAGGCTCTTTCTCTGATTCCATTTGCTCTGCCAATTGTTCCTTTTCCTCTAGACCCTTAATTTAAGATTTCTAACAATCCCAGATCTCAAATTTCCAGATTTAATCTTGAACTCCAGCCTCAGCTCCAGACCCACACCTCACATACACACTGTCCCTCTGAATTCAGACTCTACATGTCCAAAACCCTATCATTGTGCTAGCTGTCTCACTCTCCATTCCACACAGTAGCTGTTTCAAACATTCCGCATTCCACCCCTCATTCAAACCCTTCATTCCACTACATCTCTCCTTATTTATAGCAGAAAACCTCACTCCTAGTTCACAGAGAAAACGGAAGCCTTTACGATCTCTTAACTTTTCCCGCTCTGAGAAAGTCACAGATGTGAACTTTTTCTCTGCACCCCAACACCTCTGGGACTCTTGTTCTCAGTCACCTGGAGTCCAGGACCTACCAACTATTTCTTTTTCCCTCTTCTGGATCCTTCCCATCAACATCTAAGTGTACTGAAGTATAATTTAAAAAAAGGAACTCAAAAAACTATCCTGCTCACTTACATCCTCTCCACTCTCATCTACTCCCTAATGTCAATCTGCCTCACAAGTATTTTTCCATCCACATCTTTCTTGGCATTCAGATTTATAAATTCAAATGCCTGACTCTACTTCCCCTATGAGAAGTCATATGGGTTTCTAAAATACAACGTGTCCACAACTGAACTCATCCTCTTACGCCTCTTCTCAAACCTGCTGCTCACGCCCTTTCTCAGTGAAAGGCATCACCGTTATCCAACCAGTTTCCCAAGCGAGAAACTGCAGCATCTTCCTTATCCCCTTCTCTTTGGAAACCCACCACATTCCAGCATGTACCATGCCAGCCCAACTGTTTCAGTTCAGTTCAGGCTGAGGCTATCTCTTGCTTTAATTTTACTGGGACAGCTCTCTGGATCTCTTTACAAATCTGATTATGTCATTCTGCTGCTTAAGACTATTCAAGATGGTGCATTTTATATAGGCATGGGAACAGACAAACAGATTTATGGGATAACAGAGTTCAGAAACAAATCCAGAAAAATAACTGTATATATGACGACATTTAAAGCAGCACTTAAAAGCAGTGGAATAAAATTCAATTAATGGAATTGGGATAATTGGCTATTTAGTTAGGAAAAATTAAAACTGTACCCTTACCTCATATAATGAATGGGTATAAATTCGAAGTAAAGATCTAAATGTAATAAAACAAACCATAAAAGCACATAGAAGAAAATATATGAGAAAATTTATACTAAGCTTGGGATAAATAAGGTACTTGAATAAAAGGCCTAAACTCTTTAGAAGAACACACAAAGACCCTTGCTTATCTCCTTAACACCGTTTCTCTCTCCTGCCCCTACTGCTCCTCTCTAGCGAAGAGAATCTCTTGCTCCAACAGAAGCACCACACGGGTCTCTCATCTGAGGGTCTCTGCTAGGTTCGTGTGCTCTCTAGTTTACTGGAGTCTGTCCTCTTCCCTTTGATTGTAAATGCTGTATTTATCATATATTCAATTTGATTCTTCATCTTTTTTTCTAGGCTCTATTCTGTGTTTGGATCTGTTGGTCTCTTCCTGTGCCAATGCCATGTTTAAATAACTATAAATTTGAGGTAGATGTTTGTACCTGGTAGAATTATGCTTTTCACTCTTCTCTATTCAAATTTTGAGAAACGCTCAAACTAGCTTATCAAATTCTACTAAAAATACCATCAGGGCCTTGGTTGTAACTGCACTGAATCTACAGATCACCTTGGGGAGAACTGGCATCTTCTCACCTAGGAATATGTTTCTGTCCATATTTAGTCCTTCAGCAAAGAAAAGTTTATAAGTCTTGCAGATCTATTATTTAAAATCATTTCTGGGTGTTGTATAGCGTTAGTGGCTATAGTGATTGAGGCTTTATTTCATTATATTTTCAAATACATCTTTTATCATTGTATTTTCCTTAATTCAGCATTATCACTGATGATGTACAGGAAAGCTATTGAATTCTGTGTACTTCACTTTGCATCTGGTTGCTTTACTGTTTTCTCTTACTAGTTCTAACAGTTGGTACTTTGGGAGAGGGAAAGAGTATTACTTTCCACAGGAAAGAAAAAAGGTATTTGAAGCAAGTTTGTATGCAAGATAATGAGGTCGAATAGTGACAATGTTATACTTAACTGGAGATGTCCTAATAAAAGTAACAAAAATACAGGACTGAAGCAGAGGGAAGATGTGAGGACTGAACAAGCTGTAGGACTCACCATGTGCATACAGGTAAGAGGTGAAAAAGCACCTTAAGAGCAATGTCAATGCCAGGACTGATAAAGAGAAAAAAAAATGTTGGTCTATTCCAAAATTTGCTACTAAAAACAGAACAAAAAAGACATTTTAAAAGTTGTGTTGGTTTTTCATGAAGATGGCGCCGAAGGCGAAGAAGGAAGTCCCTGCCCCTCCTAAAGCTGAAGCCAAAGCAAAGGCTTTGAAGGCCAAGAAAGCAGTGTTGAAAGGTGTCCACAGCCACAAGAAAAAGAAGATCCGGACGTCACCCACCTTCCGGCGGCCCAAAACACTGCGGCTCAGGAGGCAGCCCAAATATCCTCGGAAGAGCGCCCCCAGGAGAAACAAATTTGACCACTATGCCATCATCAAATTCCCCCTCACCACCGAGTCAGCCATGAAGAAAATAGAAGACAACAACACACTGGTATTCATTGTGGATGTCAAGGCCAACAAGCACCAAATTAAACAGGCTGTGAAGAAGCTCTATGACATTGACATGGCTAAGGTCAATACTCTGATCAGGCCTGATGGAGAGAAGAAGGCATATGTTCGACTGGCTCCTGACTATGATGCTTTGGATGTTGCTAACAAAATTGGGATCATCTAAACTGAGTCCAGCTGGCTAATTCCAAATATAAAAGTTTTCACTTAAAAAAAAAAAAAAAGTTGTGTTGTAGTTTGATATTACAATTATTGAGTACAGACCTGGAAAATGTACTTTTCCAAAATGAATTTCAGGAGACCAAGGGTGGGGTCTCCTGACTATGGGTCTGACTACTATATGTTACTACCGTGGGATTCATGTGAAAAAGAAGCCTGATGATCAAAGTAAAGGCAGGAAATGGGTGGAGGAAAAGGGAAATGCTGAACTACAAGGTCATGGTCAGGAAACCAATTTGGCAAAGCACATGGAAAACCAAGGCATACAGAACCCAGTACCACACAGTAGTGCAACAGCCCAAAGCCAGCTTTGTTCACAGTAACAAGACTCAAACAGCAGGGTAAAGGCCGGGACCTGCGATCCACAGAGGGAACCCCCTCAAAACGCCCCGTCAAGCTCATTTTCTGTTAGTCACTTTTACTGCGGAGACAGACTTCCAAATGGAGCTTGGACAAAAGGCTGCCTAGGTCCCAAGAAATGCATTAGTAAAAAATGCCTAATGCTGATTATTAGCCATGTACACCAGCTCCCTTTCTTTCATTGCCATTATTTTCCTATGCTGATTATTAGCCATGTACACCATCTCCCTTTCTTTCATTTGCCATTATTTTCCTAAACCAAGTCAAAGTACCATACTTCTTAATCACACAATAAAAGAAAATTAAGACATAGTATGTACAGTCAAATGCTAATTTCATGAAGAACATGTGTCAAATTGTTAAAAATAAATATCACTCAACACCAGAATGCAACACTGTTTGTATGTTTTAACTTACACTTTCCTGAATTTTTACAGTTTCCTACAATGAATATTTATTGATTTTGTAATAAGAAATATTCAACAGTAGGTATTATGAAAAACAGAAATCAAGATCCTGATAAAATCAAAGAAAATCAAAATTAATATTAAAGAAAAAGAATCACAACTGTAATACATAATTTCAGATTACTCAAGAAATAGCAATTCTGATGAAATCTCCAATCAAAATAAAACTAATAAAATAAAGGAAGATGTACACCTAAACCTCTCCTTTGGAGAAAAGCTAAAATAAAAGGGTCTTTAAAGCGTAAGTGTGAAATCCATAGAAGTAAGTGTAGCAGCATGAAAAAAGAATGTAACTGATACTCTCATTATGCCACAGAACGGGAAAGAGGTCAGAGAAGATGATCAACTCAGAAATGGACCCTTGAAAATAGCGAGTCAGGGGCTTCCCTGGTGGTCCAGTGGTTAAGAATCCACCTGCCAGTGCAGGGGACAACTGTTCAATCCCTGGTCTGGAAAAACCCCACATACCATGAGGCAACTGCCCATGCATTGCAACTGGAGTCCATGCACCTAGAGCCCATGCTCCGCAGTAAGAGAAGCCAGTGCACTGCAACCAGAGAGCAGACCCTGCTCGCGGCAACTAGAGAAAGCCCATGCACAGCAACCAAGATCAAGCACAGTCAAAAATACATACATAAATAAAACACTTTTTTAAAGAATCAGAAAATAAGTAAATAGCAAGTCAAAACAGGGTCATACTTTGAAGAAATGAGTGCAACGTCTGTCAGAAATGGATGAGGAGTAAGATTAACTGCAGGAGGAAGCTTCTTCCTGGTGCCATCGCGGTCACCGGGGAGGGGAGACCTGGGTGGCATCTGAACTGGCCTGCCCCTGAGACACCTGTTTCTGAGCCTGGCCTCTTACCTGCCAGCACCCCAGCCAAGCTGCTTCCAGGTGTCTGGTTCTTTCCAGAGAGTCCCTGCCAAGTTCCATGACCCATGACACCTCCTCCCCTCCTCAGAACAGCAATTTTTAAAGCTCAGAGGGAAGAGGCTGGGAAAGCAGCTAACTGGGCAAATCAGAGTCTTGATTTGTGGCTGGAAGATAGACTGCCAGAAGACAGTTGCCTAAAACCAAGGGTAGTTTACTTGTGACCAGATGTGAGAAACGGGTATGCTTATTGTGCTCAATTGAACACATGCTTGTAAAGTATCTTCTACAGATGAGGTACTTGCCAGGTGCTATAGGGGATATAAAGAAAAATCACTCAACTTCTGAAGGGATAGATGGGCTTCCCTGGTGGCTCAGATGCTAAAGAATCTGCCTGCAATGCAGGAGACCTGGATTTGATCCCTGGATTGGGAAGATCCTCTGAAGAAGGGCATGGCAATCCTCCAGTATTCTTGCTCTGAGAATCCACATGGACAGAGGAGCCAGGTGGGCTACAGGATGGGGTTGCAAAGAGTTGGATACAACTGAGAGATGAAGCACAAGGGATAGATAGATATATCACAGAGGAGGAGGATGGGGAGAAATAAAGTCAATAAAAACGCAATGCAATAATGAGAAGGAACACTGCCTGGTGGGTGATAAAGGCTCTGCAGTCAGAGAAGTGAGTCCAAATTCATAGCTTGTGTGCCTTAATAACTTGTTATTTAACTTCTCTGCATCTTACTTTCTTCATCTGTAAAATAATGATGATAGTCGTATCACCTCATAAGGTTCATAAGAAGAGTAGTTAAAACACAAAGAGCTTATTAGGGCAGAAATTGTGTGTGCTCGGTCACTCAGTTGTGTCCGACTCCATGTGACCACATGAACTGTAGCTGCCAGGCTCCTCTGTCTGTGGAATTTTCCAGGCAAGAAGACTAGAGTGGGTTGCCATTTCCTACCCCAGAGAATCTTCCCAACCCAGGGATCAAACCAACATCTCTTGTGTCTCCTGCATTGGCAGGCAGATTCTTTACCACTGTGCCACGTGGGAAGCTCCCCAGGACACCAACTGACATACAATAAAAATATTTGCTATCATTTTGTGCCTCTATGTGTCAATGTGATATTGAATACTAGAGTGGGTTGCCAGTCCCTTCTCCAGGGGATCTTTCTGACCTGGGATCAAACCCAGGTCTCCTACATTACAGGAGGCATTATTAGCCCTGTTTGTAGATGAGGAGTCTGAGGGTCAGAGAATAATGTAATCTGGATAAGATAAAGAGAGGAGGAACAAAGTTGTGAATTGAGTCCACATCTGCCTGATCACAAAGCTTCTGATTTTTATTACTACTCTGCCACTATGGGAAAGGAGTACATCAAGGCTGTGTATTGTCATCCTGCTTATTTAACTTATATGCAGAGTACATCATGTGAAATGCCAGGCTGGATGAATCACAAGCTGGAATCAAGATTACTGGGAGAAATATCTTGAGAAATATCAAGATATTTCTTATGAAAAATATCAACAATCTCAGATATACAGATGACACCACACTTATGGCAGAAAGTGAAGAAGAACAAAAGAGCTTCTTGATGAAGGTGAAAGAGGAGAGTGAAAAAGCTGGCTTAAAAGTCAACATTCAAAAAATGAAGGTCATGGCATCCGGTCCCATCACTTCATGGCAGATAGATGGGGAAACAAAGGAAACAACGAACTTTATTTTCTTGAGCTCTAAAATCACTGCAGATGGCGACTGCAGCCATGAAATTAAAAGACACTTGCTCCTTGGAAGAAAAGCTATGACAAACCTAGACAGCGTATTAAATAGCAGAGACATTACTTTACTGACAAAGGTCCGTCTCGTCAAAGCTATGGTTTTTCCAGTAGTCATGTATGGATGTGAGAATTGGACCATAAAGAAAGTTGAATGACAAAGAATTAATGCTTTTGAAATGTGGTGTTGGAGAAGACTCTTGAGAGTCTCTTGGACTGCAAAGAGATCAAACCAGTCAATCCTAAAGGAAATCAATCCTGAATACTCATTAGAAGGACTGATGCTGAAACTGAAACTCCAATACTTTGGCCACCTGATGCAAAGAGCCAACTCATTGGAAAAGACCCTGATGCTGGGAAAGACTGAAGGCAGGAGGAGAAGGGGACGACAAAGGACGAGATGGTTGGACAGCATCACTGACTCAACAGACATGAGTTTGAGCAAGCTCCGGGAGATGGTGAAGGACAGGGAAGCCTGGCATGCTGCAGTCCATGGAGTCGCAGAGTCAGACACAACTCGGCTACTGAACAACTGCCACTATAAAACAGTAGCAGCCAGCATTTGTTTAGTGCTTACCCTACACCAATCTTGGTATGCATAATTGAGATTATTCTCACAAAATACTATCTGAACCCCATATTAAGAAAAAAGAAGAAAGTCTAGGTGTAGAGGCCTGCACCCAGGCTAGAAATCACTGGGCTGTTAAGCGGCAAAGACAGGATGTAAATCTGTGTCCCCCCTTTGCCAGAGTCAGAGGGCAGCCCCCTACCCAGCGCTGCTTTACTTGGGGGACTTTGAAAAAAGAAATATTTTGAAGGTTGCCACATCTAGAAGTTTATGATGAGGCAAATCTTGGGTTGGGGACCACAGTAGCATGCCCATCTTCTGGCTGGTAGTTCTCATAAGTCTGCAAAGGCATGTTTTGTCGTGGATCTTAAATGCCAAGGTGAAAAGTTTATACTCAATTCAGCTAGAAATGGGGAGTCAATCAAGGTTTTCCAGTGAGGTTTTTCAGTAAGCAGTGTTTTGGGGAAATTAATCTGGGAGTAATGAATAGGATGGACTGAAAGGGAAAGAAAAGTGTGGCAGACTGACTGGCAAGGAGACTATTCTAAGCCACAAAGCTTACTTTAGTCTTAACACAGCTACATATCAGACACACAGAAAACAAGTCCCCGAAAAAAGACCCACCTGAACACAAGATGACTTGCAGCTTGCAGAAAAACATTAGTTTAGTATTCCACACTGATATCTAATAACACAAATTAAAATGAGGTTTTTCCTTTTAAAAATTAAGAAAAGAAACATGCATTCATCCACAAACATCTCAATTTTTAAAAAGCAAATTCTGGTACATATTAGGTATATATTCATATGATTGAAATCATCTAGCATTATTATGAAAAAAAAGAAAAATTAGAATTTTATAGGGTTTTATAGTTTTAAAAAACTAGTGATTAAACAAAAGAAAAATAAACTAGTGATATAAACCTCCTGGAAATACTGAAAAAAAGAGAAGATAAAACATGAGATTCATTTTAGATAATAAAGGATAGAGCTTATTTAGATAATTATACATTCACAAAGTGAATTTATTGTTAACTTATATTACAGATGGAACTGTATTTCTGAAATTTAAGGGAATAATAGTTTTTATCAATTTGAGATTAAAAAACTGAAATCAAAACTGTGGTAATGAAGTTTTATATTTCTAGGTTTATTATCATTAGCATGTTAAGCAGTTATAGAAAGTATTCATTTTCAAAAGAGAACTGAGACAAGCATCACAAAGATATTATACCCTTTGAGTAAATAAATCTACTCTTATGACTGTATTCTAGAGATATAGTTGAATGAGAGCAAAAAGGCACATGTAGAAGACACACAACACTGTGTGTGTGCGTGTGCGTGCACGCGCTAGTCACCCAGTTGTGTCTTACTTTGTGACTCCATGGACTATATAGCCCACCAGCCTCCTCTGCCCGTGGAATTTTCCAGGCAAGAATACTGGAGGGGGTTGCCATTTCCTTCTCAGGGGATCTTTCCAACCCAGAGATCAAATCTGTGTCTCTTGCGTCTCCTGGACTGACAGGCAGGTTCTTTACCAGCTCAAAACAAGAAACAATCTAATAATCCAGCATTAGATAACTTTTTGGTAAACTATCAACATAATAGAGTATTTATAACACTAAATTTCAATCATAAAAATGCTACAGAAATACAAGAAAATGATTGATATATTTTAGGTACATTTTCCTGACCACATCATTGTATAGATATTACTTATACCTATATATAAAACACACATGAAACAAGGCAGATGTCAAAAGTAAAAATGGTAGTTTAATGGTTGTTACGTGTCTTTCTTAAAATAAAAACTTCTTATAATAATATTATTCTATTGTCTTTTTATTGTCTTTACTATTTGTATCAATTTTCTAGTTTCTTTATAGTGGAGAAAACTCTATAAGAGAAAGCCACCTCCCATCCCTAATCTCTCTTCTCCCATGTGTTGTTATGCCTAATTAATCTGATATCTAAGGCAGAACTAACAATGGCCTTTCTTCTCACTCCTCATATTTACCTTAACTGGAAAGAACATAAACCACCGTCCCTTCTCAGAATTCTGAGTCCAGGCCTAATCCGGGCAAATCCAGGAGAGGTGCTCCCACACCCACCCCACCTTCCTTAATTTTCAGATAGGAGCTCTCTGCTGCTACAAGGACTGGCTTATGACAAAATCCTTCCTATTTCTAAATAAAGTATTTCTCTGTGCTCATAAGTGGAAATGCACTCAGATTCTCCCAAAGAGTTCATTTTATCTGGGACACTAGATAAAGACTGCCTGACAAAGAGAGAATGAGATTCAGGGAAGTGAGTGCTGTAGATGTTTTTTCAGAGAAGTCCTTTCTACTGCCAGGTTTTTAGAAATAATTTGGGAGGAGTCAGCAGTTATGAGCTGGCTGCAACAGAAACATCTTATTTTAAACAATCTCCCCCAATAAACGACATTCAATTTTGGGTAGGGGGAAGGGTAGTTTTCAAAAAAAAATTTTTCCAGCTTTTTTCTGTGCCTTTGCATTTCTAGGTAAAACTCAAAGACAGGTCTGAGATGGACTGATACATATCCACTTGTCCAACAAGTGTTGCCACTTGTCCATTTAAGATAAAGCCAGTTCTATGGGCCAGTTCCCACATCCTCCAGAATCCAGATCATCTTTGCCTAACGTGCCAAACTGGGATCATTCTTTTCTGTTAGTGCAAATACACTCTTGCACACACAAATTCCAAGTGTGTGAACCTCAGCCAAGGAACAAGAAGACAGTACTATTGGGACATCAGGTACATCTCACAGTGAATTGGTTTCATCTGCAGTCCAGATCCGCCACCCTCCAGTTACCTACCCTGAGAGCTAATAAAAGAAGCATAAACACTCCTCTCACTTGTGGCACGTCAGTTCAGGTTGAACGTCATGATTAGTAGCATAGAATGCACACCTCAATGGACTCAGTCTCTTAACAAGCAAAACTGAAATTTCAGTTAAGTCTTTGCAGTTTTCTAAATGTTCTCACTCCAAGTATCAGAGCGTAAGGAAGCATGATAGGTACATGGTACTTACTGATATACGTCAGAGCGCTGACTTGATGTTCCTGGCTAAGAGTGGAGTGGCCTTGCTTGCAGCAGGAGGACCAACAAGGCCAAGACAAAAATGTCCAAGTTTTGATGACTATCCTGAATTCCTTAGGAGTCATGAAATCTAGAGTACAGTGTAGTTCTGACTTTGCTACTGAATTAATTCATTGATCTTTTCGGTGCCTCAGTTTTCTTACTTATGAAATGGGAGTATTAGTACCTATTGTGCTTTAATTCAAAGTTGTGGAGATAAAATTAGACACCTAAAGTGAAAATGTTCTCAAAGCACGACCATAAGTAAGATTATCCAGAAATGTCAAAATCTTATTACGACTTCTTATTTCGTATATGGTCACCATTGTTTCATTATTTAATAACAGCAAGAGAAGTGGTTTTATTTTCCACTTGTGTCCTTAATGAGTTACTTCTCACTTTGTTTCCCTCTCAGAAAAGAATAATGCAGGAATAGCTTCTATAGTAAGGTTCCTAAGTTTCAAATAACTAAGCACTACATAAAGTTTTCAATTAAAAAAAAAGAAAAAAGCTCCCTCCTCATAATTTTCACTGCCATAGCCATGTCAGAAACTATGAGGGGGGAAACACACTAGAAGTACTTGAATTCCTACCTCAGCTGTAATACCACCAAAGGAACCACAGTCCAAAATGCAGAAAAGACTGAAGAAATACGTCCCACACACAATACAAAGAGGGGAGCACAGGAGGGTGGTTTCGCCTTCTAAACACCCTTTATATCACTAACTAAGGATGCTAAAAAAGTCAGAGAATCAGACTTGTAAGTAAAAGACATACAGAAAAGTACCTAAATAAAAATGGACAGATTCACATACCATAGAAAAAACACTCTCACTCAGGCCAACAAACAGAACATTGTCAACATCCTGAAAGCATATTCCTTACCGTATACCCCTCTAGATCATACGCCCCCTCCTGACCTCCACTCACACTCATGTATCCCAGATGAGTAACAGTGTATCCTGGTACACAAGAACCAGGCTTTCTCTCGGGCACAGTTCTCAAGTGTGGCCCAACTCCTGGATGGGGAAGGGCGTTCTAGTAACCCTGGGGATCTCCAGACCCCTTCAGAGCGTCCACAGAATCAAATTATTTTCATAATAATTCTAAGATATTATTTGCATTTTTCACTATTGGAAAAACAGTGAAAAGCTTTGATGGATTTAGGAGGACACGAACAAACACAGTAGCACCAAACTGTACTAGCAGTCATTATTTTCCTGACCTCCACCCACTAAAGCAGAGAAAAATACTGATTCAATTAAATCTCAGCCCTTAAGTACATGTCTTTTTAAAGTTCTGTGTGACAAAATAGGAGAGTACACATAAAGCACTCCTGCCACATACCAAGGTACGAAGGTTGCCTGGAGAAAGGGCTTGGGCAATTGTTTGCCTTTGAGCTGACAGTAGCCACTTGTTTCATGGGACACCATTCTTACTGAAGGAATGACAGTCAGACAAACTGTGGTTATTCAGACTTGAATACCCAGCAGACAAGGAAGCCTATCGCTTCAAGAAAAACTGAGTTTTGGTGCCAGTGATAAAATTTGGGCTTTCAAGTGAAAATTAGAATTTTGGAAAACTGTTTATCTGCCACGATATGCTTGACAGCATCTCAATACTTTTCTGATGAGATCAGTAATAAAGTTAAAGAATGTGACATTTTAATATTGTATAATGAAATGTGTCAACAATGAAAAGATCTGCATAGCTCAGTGAAACAGTATTTTCCAAATAATCAATGTATGACATTATAAAATTAGGCATGAGTGAAAGATCTACTCAACAAATATGCAAGGTACTAACAGATTTTAAGTAAACTAAATTGACATTTTAAACATTTATTGATATGATTTCAGATTTTACAAATAGTATCCATAGTTGTTTGAAAAGGTTATTAAAATATTCCTCTTTTTTCCAGTTACATACCTGTGTGAGGCTATATAGTCTTTGTCTACTTCAACTAAGACAACACACCACAACAGATAAATGCAAAAGCAAATAGGAGACTCCAGCTCTCTTCTATTAAGCTAGCCATTAAACTGGTCTGCACAACTAAAACAATGCCAGTCTTCCCAATAATTATTTTTTAATTTATTTTTAATTGAAGGATAATTACAGTATCATGTTAGTTTTTGCCATACATCAACATGGATAAGCCATAGGTATGCCCACTAATTTTTTTTGCATTATATGAACTACAATACAATGTAATAGAAACTATAAGAATGCCTAATTTTTTTTGCTTTGGAAAAATTTAGTTATTTTTCATAAACAATGTCATGTTAATACATAATGGTTTTTTAAAGAATAAACAAATATTTTAAAAATTTTCTTTATTTACTAATATGGTAGATATCATCAGACATAATCCACAGAAACAAAAGTTCTTTGAGGTCCTCAATAATTTTCAAAAGTGTAAAGTGAGACCAGAAGGTTTGAGGAACTATTGCTCTAGGTTATAAATCTAGTAGGAGTAAAACTGCTGGATCACAGTGTATCTTATCTTCAGCTTTACTAGATAATGCCAAATTTTTTCCTAACATGGTTATGCCAGTTTACAGTCCCATCAACAGTTCTTTATATATTTTGAATATGAGTCCTTTGTCTATTACACATGTTCTAAATATTTTCCCTAATCTACTTTTCCTAGTCTTTTTAATGAATAAAAATTCATCAACGGTTGTCAAATTTATCAATCTTTTCCTTGATGGTCAGCATTTTTTGTATCTTGTTTATGAAACTGCTCTGTATTTCTAATTTTACATTTTCCAATATATTCTTCTAAATGTTGTATGGGTGCACACCTCACAGTGAGATTCACAGCACCACATGCTAATCAGTTGTTACTCAGGATCTCCATGGGCTTCTGCAGGAAGGAACTCTACACCACTCTTCGCTGCATTTTCAAGTGTCTCGTTAAGGAGTGACTTCTTCTCTACTGCTGTTAAGTTTCCATCTGAATTTCTCAATTCAACTTAAAAGACCAAAGGCTTGGGAATCAAATGTTTCAGTAGAAAATAAGAAATAAGAGGCCTTAGTTTTTCAACTGACTTCTGGATAAGTAAGATTTCATCTATCCTTTTACAGTATTACATTGATCAACAAAGCTGCCCCTCAGGCTGTCACAACAAAGTTTTCAAGAAAGCAGTGTTGATGTTTTAAGAGAGAACTGAAAGTACTTTGGGAAATTTTCTAGGTCCACAGGATTTCAGTATCTCTCAGCAAAAGGTAAGTCCAAAACAGTGGAGTGCAGCTGGCAGCACATGGCACTCACCTGGCTTACTTTACAAAGGCCTAGGAAGTGGCTCCAGAATTTTCCTCAGTAGGAAAACTACCATCATATCATCCACCATGAATCTGGAAAAGGCATTTACATCACGTGTCTGTCACCCTATGAGACCCAGCATCTTTACAGGATGTAAGTTATTTCTTCAACAAGACTGAACAAATATCCTTGCCCAAGGACTGCTATTTTTAACATCTAGCACAGTATTTTTCAAACTACAGATCTTAACCATTAATGAGTCATGAAATCAATTAGGTAGATTATAATCAATATTTGTTAAAAATGAACTACAATAGAATGTAACAGAAACTATCAGAATGCCTTGTACATAGGGTAAATAAGGTTTCACAACTTTTTCCCCCAATTTAAATGTTGTGAGTATATGTGTGCTTCAATGTAAAGTGTATTTTTTTTCACTATGGTTTTCTGCCAAAATATTTAAAAGCCGGTGGTCTGACATACTATAGTGAGCATACATGCTAGGGAATTTTCTTCCCAACCATCATCTCTTATCCTGGGAAATACCTACCCATTTTTAGTCATACGGGTAAACATATACGTGCTGCCATGTGTTTGGCTATATGACCCCTACTTCCCTGACTCTGCTGAGTGACCCAGGGATGGCCACGAGACACAAACAGATCTGAGTTCCTGCCTGTGATTTTTTTCTTAACCTGGCATCCAGAGAACTTTTCTGTGACATAAGCTATAAGATAAACTATCGGTGGCCATGTCTCTAGCCATGAGAAGGAATGAAACAAACATGTAGAAAACAGGCAGAGATGAAAGATGGAGAGAGTCCGGGCCACCTTCAAGCTGACCGGGGTACTGCTGCTACCACAGTCTGGTGGCCCAGGCGAAAGGCCAAGTCAGTAAGATTGTCCAAGTCAGTTAAGTCTCCATTCTCCAAGTTAGTTTGACAGGTTTCTGACACTTTTTGTCAGACAGACAGACAAGGCAATGCCTGTTTTTCTCCTAAAGTCTTGGGGACCAACACGATGAAAGAAAATTTAAATGATGAATAATGAACGAAATGAATAATGAGTTGGGGTCTTGCCTTAAAATTTATGGAACTTCCCTTCACCACCACCACCATTTATCACCTAAGAGAAAAAATTGGCACAACTCACAAAAAGCTACAAATATACAAAGATGGTTAGTGAAATTCAATTTTGGGCTTTAATACTAAATGAAATGAGGGACACTTCCAAGTAAATGTGGTAAATGAAGGTAGAACCCTTGTAGCCTCTTCACAAAGTTTACATACATATCATTTACAATTTTTTACCTCTGTCTTTGGCCTGATTTGAAGCCAGTGAGACACAATACAGCAGAAAGGTACTACTCAGACTGTAGTCAATGGGATATCTGTTTATCTTTTTAAAAGCTAAACCCAAATCATTCCATCCAGTTCTTAGGCCCTAAGAACCAAGTGAAGGCAGGGGCACCTGAT
Organism: Muntiacus reevesi; assembly: GCF_963930625.1. Classification (NCBI taxonomy): domain Eukaryota; kingdom Metazoa; phylum Chordata; class Mammalia; order Artiodactyla; family Cervidae; genus Muntiacus; species Muntiacus reevesi. Next base: position 41,738,657 of record NC_089251.1, on the reverse strand, counting down.
TTTAAGCAAGTACAGCTGAGTGCAAGTCGAGGACTTAGAGGTGAAACATGAGAGTGAAGGGAGGTTGGCTGAAGAGCCAAACCTGAAGCTGACAGAGGTGAGCATGATCCGAGCCAAGACACTGGGAACTTGAATGCCACTTTTATATTAAAGTGAATTTTCTCTTTCTCTAAGAATATATGATAGCTTCCTCCTGTATCTATTTTACTGGAAGCTAACTTGCCCTTGAAATGTATAACCTAGCTGCCTTTGTGTATACCTGAACATCTCATGCAGAATACTGCACCAACTGACCCAGTTACACAACATAGTTTGTTTGGCTCTGGAAGTAACTAGTAAGAAAGACAAGTTTAATTCTGGTGCAAGTTAGGTCCTATAAAGGCATTCCGTGAGCGTGTTTGTTGGCAAAGCTTTACATAATGGAGCTTGTAATTATTCTGATCAATTCTGCATCCCCTATCAATTCAGCCTGACTTGGAGACTGCCCAAACTACCACGGGGTTCAAAAGGGCTCTTCAGGCTCTCAGCTGGACTCACTCACCATCGGTTCTTTGAAAATGTATGCCAAGGAATTCAAAGGTATTAGCAGAGCTTTTACAACAAGGCACAAGTAATATACGATTTTCTCAGTCAAAACTTCTAGGGACAATGCCGACAGAGAAATCCAGTGCTAACAATCACGATTTGATTTACTTCTAATCTTCATACTTCAGCTTCTTCGAGATGGGCAACCTTACTCTGAAACACTCCAAAGTGGCCACAGTTGTCATTTCTCTTACAAAGAGAAGGTCATGTAACAAAGGGATTCTTCATTAATCTTTCCAGAAGACTGAGGCCAAATCTGAGTTATCCATGAATCTATCTGTGACCTTCTCAGTCTCTTAAATGACTGAACACTTAACATGGGGGCGTCTCACCCAGAGTAAGTCTCCCCCAAAGATCCTAAACTCTCACAAGGCTGGTTCCAGCACAAGGCTTTGCACAGGGTGCTTTTGCTGGAAGCTCAAGTCAAATTAATTTCTGGGATGAGAACTGTGGTCTCTATTTAAGGAGGTGTCCTTTTTAAGAGAAAATGCAACCTGGTCTGAGGCTTGGGAAAAGGGCTCTAGTTCTCTGCAATTAACTGGAGTTTCACTTTCCTTATGCAGGGCTTCACCTTGGGTAAAACAATGTGTATTAAAACCAAATGGTCCCTACGGTTCACTCCACAGAGCTCTTCTAATTCTGAGTAAGAAATAACGAGGGTCCCCTTTCTTGATTGGATTATTAACTTCAAAGTCAATCAAGAAGCTGCCCTTTGATGATATACTTTTACTGTGAGCAACAGGAACTGATCACTAAGCTTGATTTGCTGCCTGTGGTTTTCTGTGCAGATGCGGGAGCAAGAGGTGGGAAGACCACGAAGCTGGGCGCTATCAAGGTGCTCCTTCCCGGCTCCACAGAGGGAACTCTGGAGTCAAAGGCCAGAGATTTCAGCTGAACTCTAGTACTGCCTACTAGATAGGTACCCTTTGACCAGTCACACCTCTCAGAATTCTGTTTTCTCATTTATAAAGGGAAAGGGCAGTTCCTCAAGAGGTGGTCAAGGCTGCGGGTGCTAAATAAAATAAAATAATGCTCCTGACAGTGACTACAAACCGCAACACACCATACAAATTCAGGTGGCATAATCATTCGTACCAAATCTGCCAAAATGGTATTTTCCAAATCTGAAATGCTGAAATAAAAACATAGTGCTTTTATGGAGGGCTAAAATTCAAATTCCACCTTGTTTTCTGCTCATATTTTATCCACTGTGGGACACATAGCAAGATGGTTACTTAAGAGTTAAAATCCAAGGCCAGCTTGGCTCTCCCCCTGACTTCACTTACCTAACATCTGTCCTCTGCCCTCACTACTATGTGTTTACAATTACAAACAGCCGCTTGCAGAGATGAGAAACTCCATGCTGTTAAGTGATAGCCTGGGACACTTAGGCATCAGTTCTTTAACTTAAAGTTGGGTTGGGCAGACCCCTGCAGCCTTTCCTGTAACCAGTGGGCATGGGTATCCCCCATGGGCAGCACTGGGGAAGTCCCACCCTGGTGCCGGCCCCGCACTGGTTGGCATTGCCCTCACTGCGGGGGCCGCTCACTGCCCTGGCCACTCTGCTCCCCCAGCACTCCCAGGCTTTGAGACTTCACTCCCCAACAGAAATGAGGGGTTCTGACTGGCAGCTGTTACTTGCTCCTTATTCACCGTCACAGATAGAAGGAAGCAAAAGATGCTGAGAAGGTAGTGACTTGTGTTAAAGTAGATCTGATGGTACCACCCCTCTATTCCTTCAAACTGCTATAATTTTTAAAACTAGCAGTACCGTCTTTTAAAAGCAAAATGACTTTTTCCATTCAGTGAAATAAAAAGCAAAACAAACAGCTCTTTGTTTCATTTTAAGTTATGCAATATATTTCTCTCACCCCAAATGCACTTTTTTCCTTGGGTATAGTTTAGTCAACTACTATATATAGATGCTAGACTTATTGAGGTTGCTAAGAAAGTTAATTTCTGATCATCACAGTTTCATTTAAAATTCCTTTTTGAGTGCCTACTGTGTACCAAAATGCAGTTTTAGAAAGCAGTTTTTTTTTTAAATTATATTTTCTTTTTTAATACATAGGATTTAAATGCACTTTCTGTCAGGGGTAAGCTAAAATCAACATTAATTTTCATTCCCTAAACACACGCGTCAAAATGAGGGGAGCTGGCTCAAGTTGGGGCATTCAGTAGAGAAGTTAAGGTCCCACTAATTTACTGTGGATAGTCCACTCACATCTAAACACCCTTCTGCCTACTTTTCAATGTCATATTGAAAAACCTACTCGGAGTCAAAAAGAGAAAACCAAGAGTTATCTACAGCTTCAAGTATTCCCAAACCACATACGCAACTACAGATCAGGAAGGGTCATTGTTCTTTTTCACTTTTTGCAACCATCTGAAAATAAACTAGAAGCGGGCACATGAGAAAGACAACTATCTATACAACAAACGCGTTATATTTTAACCAGTAGCGCAAGTCTCTCCTCCTTCCCAATAAAATTCTGATTTCTAACTAATAGAACAGCCCCTTCATGTCAGCTTTGTCTCTTCCTGTTAAAAACACAGAAGAATTACGATTTTATGTAGCCTTTAGAGGCCAAATGAAGAACAGGATCACTTTGTTAATAAATCTTCCCAATTAGACTGGTGAGTGTAGACTTCTGCTAGATTTTTCGAAAGGCTCTCTCTGAGGCAAGGGAGTGGGTTAATGTAATATCTGGGAGTTCCCAAATGCAACAAGACTGTATCTGATTTTAATGCACAGATGTCTTGACTAGGGGAAAAAAACTCATAAATTATCTTCCCACACATTTTAGATGGGAAAGGAAGTAACAGAACAATTAACAATTATTAAAGAAGTTATTTAATATAGTAAAAAGAGAGACAAAACAGTGTTTAGAAGGCCTACATTTCAGTCATTCTACCCCTGACTAACTTTTGAATTCTCTGGACCTAAGTTAGCTCATTTCTAAAATAGAAATAACTACAATTCTCCGGCCAATCACACAGGTTTTTCATTAGGATTATATGTGAAAATTCAAGGTCATGTACTTCGCAAACTGTTTTAAAGGGCTATGCTAGTATTCCTGACACAAACGCATCTCTCTGCACTGCATTGATTCAGGTGTGAATGAAGATCAAAGCCAGTGACAGGCCTTCAGCAGATCTGCCAACTGAGAATCTCTAAAGTGGGTCCACTATCACTGCTGCATGGGGTGACGTCAGGCTGTTGTTTACAGGAGAAGAAAGGCTGCCAATTTCCACTGAGCAGAAGACGGCAGTGGCCAGCCTCCTTTGGCTGCGTGTGAGCAAGAATGGACTCTTTATGTGCGGCTTGTGTGGACATGCAGCGGTTCACGTGCGGGGCACCAAAACAAGGAGACTGCTTTGTGTGTGTGCACCAGCACACGCTCTGCGCCTGGAGTTGTCACTAAGGAGGCTGAGCAAAACTGATCAAAATGCAGCTTTCACTTTTGTTACTCTGAAGGGAAGAAAAAAAAAAAAACCTGCCACTCTCAGAAACTTTATCCTCAGTTAGATTTTTTAAAAAGCATTTTTAAAGCAGGAACAGTCAATTCTTCTAGTTTTGACAGACTCCCCCTCAAGTTCTACAAACATTCACTAACAAAAAGAATTATGGAAGATAAACATCAAAGCACAAAATATATTCAGACTGCGGTAACTTAAGTTTTATAGGAACAACTTCATTTTCAGAGTGGTTGGAGTTGCTTCCTCCTGTAAGTTCAGGAAGTACTCGCTCAAGTATTAACACACTCGAACTAAATCCACTTCAGGGAGATATTTTGTTTAGTTTATTACTATAGTAGAAAAAAAATCTGGCTTATTAACATATGCCCATTCATGAAATTTCCTGGCAGAAAGCAACCTTATATTAAATCAAATTTAGAAGGGCAAAAAGAAAATAGGGGATGCATTCATTATACTCTTTCTTAAACTATCCAGTGCCTTCTGGGATAGCAGTCAAATCAGGAATAATATGGGAATGGATCATGTTTATACCTGGCACTGAAACTTTACTTCAGACAATAAATCTAGTATAAATCCTAACATTGGAACGAACACTGAAGAAGAGATGTGGGAAATATTTTTGGAACCTGGAAATGTATTTTCTTTGGTTCTGTTTTAAGAATGTACATCTGAAAAGGAGAAAAACTATTGCTCAGTAATAAAATGAAGGCGAGGAAGAATCCCAAGCTCTGTTTTTGGCACTGCGGCTGCTTACAGCATAATCCCAGGTCAAATACTTAGCCAAAATGTGCCTTATTCTTAGCATCTGAGAAGTGAGGATGACAATAGCAAATACTACTTTCCAAACTTTAAGAGAACATAAGAAAAAAGAAAATAAATGGAGGCCTTATGCAATATTATGTTACAGGAATTAGAAAATAACAGAAACACAGGCTGGGAATCCTGCCTGATATTGGCCAACTCCTTGGAAAGCTGGGGAGGAAAACGTGCTAAACAAGTAGGAAGTGTTATTAGCACTTCCTTCATTTTGTAGTCAGGCATAACAGTAGCAAGAAATATATGGCACCAGTTCAACTTTTCCAGGGCTGGTTCCAGCAAGTAACAGTGGCCACACATTCTTAAACACATCAAGAAACCTGAAGGGCCATCCTGGGTGCCTCCTAAACATGAATGACAAAAAAGATGCCAGAAAATCTTGTAGAAAGATACGGAGTAGATTATACATTTATACACACCATTATAAAATGGCTGTTGCCAGCTTCATTCCTTTATGTGGTGAAGGACACCTGATCGCACAAGTCAACGATGATGCAAAACAACAGTAACAAAATGGCAGCATGCAGTAACACTGTCAGTCGGACAGCCAGGGATGTTTAGGAATTTTACTGACTGAACAGAGCAGTGATGAAAGCACAGCATCGCACATCCTGTTACAGTTCAAAGTTCATGAGCATTTATTTTTAATTTAGAAGAAATAAAACTTTACATAAAGTGAAGCGTCAACTTGTCAGTCCAGGCGATAAGGAAGAGGACGAGTAAGAAAAATCAAATTGATGGTTATCCTCACACTTCATATGTTCCCCCATGAGACTTCTTTAAAACTCTAAAATCAACTATTTGGGCTTTATTTCTGTTACTCTTTCTGGTTTTCAAATTGATAGGATCACTTTAAAACAATTACAAATATATACTGAGAAAATGAGGGCATATGAAGAGTGGTGGTGGTGGTTTAGTCACTAAGCCATGTCCGATTGTCAAGATCCCATGGACTGCAGCCTACTAAGCCCTTTGTCTATGGGATTTCCCAGGCAAGAATACTGGGGTGGGTTGCCATTTCCTTCTGCAGGGGGTCTTCCCAACCCAGGTATTGAACTTGGGTCTCCTGCATTGCAGGCAGATTGTTTACTGCTTGAACCAACAGGGAAGCCTCTGATAACTCAATTGGCTACGGGACTAAGTTTCCACTTGACACCTCGCAGCTTAACTGCTGTGCCCCACTATTTTAAACATTATCTGCTCTTATAGCATATAGTTAGAGAAGCCACAATACATTTACTCGTTATGCATTTGCTTCACAAACTGCCTCCTTGGGAGTATAAAGAGTCCCAAGAACTCACTACTCTAATGCTTGTAGATGACTACTGAATCACTGCAACTCCAAGACACATAATAAAAGAAAACTCAGTTTCATTTTAGTAACTGATTGAACAGGACAGAACTTTTCTTTTGCCAAGAATGTTTTCCTAGTCATAAGCATGTCTTTTTTTTTTCTCATCACATAATGGCATACTGAGTTTGCACTAATACCTGTATCTAGTATTCATAAGTTAAAGTACAAATAGTCTAAAGTGCATCTCCTTTTGTATTCCTAAAATAAGAAGTAGGGACACTGTCAGGTATGATGTCAATAACTTGGACCAAAACACGACTTGAAGGAATTCAAGAGTAATTCTCACACTATAAAGTTTATAAGTGTACAAATGGCTGATAGAAGACAAAGCAGAAGACAAAAGAAAAGGTTTCCACCTTATTTTAGGAAATAGGAAATCTGTTTTGAAAAAAACCCATTTTCTTACTCATATAATTATTCAAAAATAAAAATCACAGTTCCTCCAAAAGAAGTGAAACTTGTCACCAGAACAGTTGCCAAAGATCATATGAAATGATCAGTAGACTACTACATAGATGAACAAAAAGCTGTAGTAGCAAGCACCTCTCCTCCATCACCCTCTCTCAACATAGATTCTATGGCCATCTCCCCAACCAGCAAGCAGGTGAGAGCAAAACTGGGGGAGGAGGGGAAGTGTTCAAATGCCTCTATGTGTCTAATGGTGATCGTAAATTAGCCCTAATAGAAAATGTTTCAGTTTTCATCATGTAGTTCTTACTGCATAAGTACTGCAAAAAACAAGCCCCTGTTGATCTAGTGCGCTAACCACTGAGAAGTCACTATACTGGCCATAACAGATGACATGGGCTGCAGTAGAACATGACAACAGTGCTGAGAAGACAAGAGGGTCCCTGAACCACAAGGTCTTCACAGTAAGTTAGAAAAGATGGGCTGCATCTCCAGCAGAGTCCATGAGTTGGTCCACAATAAAACTAAATTTATGGCTATTAGAGACAAATTTTCTAACAATAAAAAATTTTAACCATGATACAATTCCAATAATACCCTCAAACTATCCTTTGGTTTTGTCCAGCTGCAAATTTAAAAAGAATTATTTCTCAAAACTCAAAGTTGACCAGGAAGTGTCCCAAATGCTTCATGTTCAAATATATAGCGTATAGTTAAAAATGCACAAACTGAATGGCACAAATGGTTAATACAGCAATATATTCATGGCTGGAAAATTTCTCCATGGTATGTGGGTCTTTCAGAAATAATAATAAAAATCATTCTCTAAGTATAATCTCTTTTCCAAATAATTTTTTCAAAGCTATTATATATACTTTTCTTAGCTGGTCCAACAATTTTTTGTTGGTCATACTGCCATTTTTCAGCTAAAATAAGAACTTCTTATGGAAGGTGAAAACAATAAATGACCTGGGACAAAGTTTGACCTCAGAATCCACTCCACATAACTTTAGACCCCGCCCATGAGAAGCTCCAAGGCAACGCAGAAATGATAGAATCAAGAAAGAAAAAAATACAAAGCTCTGGCAATTATTCTAATCATTAGAGTATATAAGTCTTGAGTAGTAAGAGACAGATAATTCACTGCTCTCCAACCCACTGTCACCTGGACTTTCGTTTCATCCTCTCAGGGAGGCTAAAGAGTAGGTAGGGGCAAGAAGCATAGTTGAAACATTTACCTGTGGGAAGGAGAAAAAGCAACTGAGTCAGCTCCAGATGTTTACCCTTGATTGGTTTTTACCTGCCTGATTCAGTATCTGAAGACAGGAATACACCCCCATCCAACTACTCATCTTAGCAATCAGCATGGCCAACTGTTTAGCTATTAACAAATGTTTCCTACCCATGACTTTTCACATCATGGCAAAACCAGCCTTATTCTAGTTAGGAAATTAAACTTTAGTTTGAGCTTTTGGATCTTGATCTTTGCTTTCTTCTCATTTCTTTTTTTTAACACTGGGTAGTGGAAATAAAAACAAAATCTGGTGTCAAATGGGAAACAACAGCCATTTCACTTTTCCTTTCAGCCTCTGAGCCATCAGGAGCAAACCTTAGCTAAACAGTAAAAACATTTGTTACACAGCAAAGGGAATCTTGCCCACTAAACTTTTCTGCAAGATACTAAAATTAAAAATTGGCCAAACAAAACCAGGTTTCACAAGTTAAAGTCTTATGTCACCCTTTTTAAAAGTAACCAATAGCATTTTGAGGAGCGGCAATACCAAGTTCTAACTCCCCTGCCCCCAAACTCTTGTACTTTTAACTAAAATTACAGCCACAATGTCCCTTCTTGGTTTCTTTAGTAAAACACAGTTTATTTCAGAGTTCCACATTCAATGTACTGCTTCATAATTTAAAGTTTATAGAACTTTCACTTGAGACGTATAAGAAACATCAAAACACACTTAAGATTTTTTAAAAAGCATCCCTCTAGCTGAAACAATTCATGCTAGCAGAAGCTTTGAATTATGGATGGAATGATTCCAAATCTGAGAGGTTTCAGTATTCACGGAGCTTACTACAGCAATAGACATCTCATCAACACTAAATCTAAAACTTAAAGACAAAGTGGAAAAACTGTTAACTGAAAATTTAGGGACAGACCAAGACTTGGCATCTCTCAAGTCAAAAGAGACACTGGACTTGCACCCTTCTTCTATTCTTGCCATGAAGGTTGGCAGCAATTAGCCTCTTGAGGGGTCAAGAAGAATCCAGTAGCTCTTCTTCAAAAATGATCCCATCATTTAGGAGGAAAATTTAGGGGGGGAAAAAAAAGTTAAGATCTTCCCAGGTAATTGGCTTGTGATGCAGACTTCATAGGTGATTCAGGAGTGTTTTAGAAATTCCATAGGGGAAAAAAATGTGACAATCCTTCTCTACATATTCTGAGAAGGGCATGCCTGAACAAAGACCCTCCAGCATGCACACACACTGGAAAACACATCTTTAGAAGATGACTTTCTCAGGGTAGGTAAGAGAGGGTTCAAGACCAAACAATCCAGAAAAGACTGACATGTAAATCAGATACAATTCTATTTAGAAAGTAAGGTCTAGAGACACCAGAGCAGCTAAACTACCAAGATAAGCAAGACATCCCCAAAGCATCAAAGACCTGGTCCATCCTCGACAAATAAGATACTATATTTCAAGTACAGCACTTTCTTTTGCTGATTTTTCCACAGGACATGGTGCATTTCTTTGAATAAAAGGGGGGGGAGGAATCTATTTCAACTCTGCTGTTTTCATGAATAGTGAAATTAAAGAGATTTTTGTCCCCATCAGATCTGTATCTTGATGAATATATATACCCTGTTGAGAGTTTCCCTTCCCTGACTTTGAAATAATATAAACTGAAATATATAAGAAAAAATAAGAAGGGCCAAGATCGATTAATGGAGGGTACCTAACCAATGTGCAAAATTCATATAAAATGCTACACCCTAGATACTTAGGTAAGACGATAGGTTAAAAACCAGTTGAAAGAGAGTCAATATATACTTACTAGAATGTAGTGCAGCAGGGTCAAAGAAAGACAGAATTTGCCATAAATGGAAAGAAGAAAAAAATAGGAATCACCATTTATTAAAATCAGCTATGTGCTTATTGCTTTACCTATTATATATCAAGGAATAATCACAGAGGTAAATATCACTGTTTCTTATCAAAAGCAAGGAAAACGGAGCCTTAGAGAGGTGTAATGACTACTGTTCAGAGAAGGCAATGGCAACCCACTCCAGTACTCTTGCCTGGAAAATCCCATGGACGGAGGAGCCTGGTGGGTTGCAGTCCATGGGGTCGCTAAGAGTCGGACACGACTGAGCGACTTCACTTTCATTTTTCACTTTCATGCATTGGAGAAGGAAATGGCAACCCACTCCAGTGTTCTTGCCTGGAGAATCCCACGGACAGGGGAGCCTGGTGGGCTGCCGTCTATGGGGTCGCAGAGTCGGACACAACTGAAGTGACTGAGCAGCAGCAGCAGCAATGACTACCGTTAGCGGTACACCTAACATCCATCCCTCCCTTCCTCACCCTGAGAGAACCTCAGTCCTGCTTACTGTCCACACCTGTGGAGGTTTCTGACTTCTTCTGAATACCACAACATATGGCTCTGAACCAGCCTGAGGAAGGAGCCAAAACAGAAGCAGGAGCCAGTAAGGAGTCCAGCTGGGAGCTGAGTGTAGCTAAGAACCGGAGCTCAGAACTGACCGACCCCGGAGCCTGCCTTGCCTCTGGATTTGTTGTGAAACAATGAATTTTCTGATGATTCTAGCAAGCTTGGGAGTGGTTTCTTAAAGCATCCTAACTGATACATGAATTTAACTACTCCAAATCACCTGCAGTAAGAGAGTGAGAATTGAGCCAAGGTCATTCTGGCTCAAAATGGGGCTTTTTCCACTAAACCACACTGGGGCATGAGCTTGCATAAATGTTTTTTCTCATGATAAGATCAAATGATGTTAGATCCAAATAAGGATCTTACCTCAAACATACATTAAAAAGGCATTTACCTTATGGAAATGTTTAAAGCAGTGACCTTACTTGCACATATCTTTAGCAAAAATTCTCAGATTTTCATATTCTGTGGAACGTCTCCATTGGCATTTAATTTTTAGTAGAATGTAAATTCATACACCTTTAATAAATGAAATAGAGCTCTTGAAAAGCATTCTGAGTTATTATTAATTGTCCTAGGTGTGATAATGGTACTGTGGTTATGTAGGAAAAATGTCCTTATTCTCAGGAGATGCATACTGAAATATTTAATGGTAAAAGAGTCAGGATGTCTAAAATTTACTTTCACCTGGTACAAAAAAGTATACATATAAAGAAAGGGAGACAAAGAATCATAAAGCTAATATAGCAAAAGGTTTAGAATTACTGAATCTGGGTGGAGGAAATATGGGTCTCTTATTGAATTCCTCTTTCAAGACTTCTACATGGCTGAAAAGTTTTACAACAGAAAGCTGGGGTGTGGGGGAATATGGTGTGGGAAACAGCACTGCAGAGCACAGTGTGGCTGTACACTGGAGTAAGTTAAGGATTTTCCAAAATACTGAAACCAGGGCCTCACTCTGGATTGTGGCCTGGGGAAGGGTGATTGTAATGTAGGCTTCTTGTATGGCAGAAAGAGCCTGAGCTTGAAAGTCACAACTCATTAATACCTTGACAGTCCCAATCCCAGAAAAACAACCCTGAATTTTTTTCTAGAATGTTTATCCATAAAAAAATTGCTGTTTTAAAGTTAATATATTAATTCCAACAACAAAGAAACTTCTCTAGAAACACATATTAAGTGAGAGAAGGAAAACAATTAAAATTAGACCACGACTTTAACAGATCTGTATGACTCAGTTCAGTAACTCAGTCATGTCTGACTCTTTGCGACCCCATGGACTGCAGCACACCAGGCTTCTCTGTCCATCACCAGCTCCTGGAGCTAGCTCAAACTAATGTCCATCGAGTCAGTGATGCCATGCAATCATCTTATCCTCTGTCATCCCCTTTTCCTCCTGCCTTCAATCTTTCCCAGCATCAGAGTCTTAAGCTGTGCTCAAGACCAGGAGGGCAAGAAGAATAGAGTAGACTTGGTTATTACCTAAACAAATCTATTCATAGAATCTACGGTCCAACATGCCAAAATTTAACTTATAAAAATGCAATTTTATAAAAGGAACAATATTTAAGAAGAAGCATTAAGCCACTTAACCTCTCAAAAAAAAAAGTCTTACTAAAATCATGCTCTTTACTCCACGCCAAGGATGAGTCATCATCTGTTAAACTATAAGGAAAGGAGAATTCCTTGAAAAATACACAACTCCAATTCTCCAAATTCAAATTTGTGCAAATTACTTAAAGATACTCCAGTGAGCATTACATAGAGTAAAAAGCTCTCTAAGGTCCTATATCTAAATTTCAGCTGGCACATGAGTCTCCGTGGTTCCATTTGTCTTTCTTAAAATACATGTGTCTTGGGTATGGGATAGAAGGGATAGAAGTAAACAAACAGTAGATAAAATTTTAAAAGAAGTAAAAAATAAATGACAAACTTTAAAAATATAATCTTACAATAGAGATTTTTAGCTTGAAAAACATACCTTACAATATAGGTTTTTTTTAAGTTTCACTGATATGCAATAAATACATATATTTAAAATGTATAATTTGATAAGTCATGACATATGTATATACCCTTGAAACCACCAGCAATCTGGATAATGAACATAACTATCCCAGGTGGCTTTTAAGTCAAATAGATACATGATGGTTTTAGCACAGACGCAGTTTTTAGGAAAATAAACTCTTGATGGAATTGTTATTTTAAAAAAGAAGAATCCACACAAGTGTCCAGATATTTTCATCAACAGATAAAATAAACATTAAAGCTTTAGATTTTTTCCCCCTAATTTAAAGAGATAAGCACATATTGTATTATTCTAGCTTAATTAGATTTAGGTCCAAATATACAAATATACTCAAAAAACAAAATCTTGGTATTTTCAAATGTGCAGGAAAATGAAAACAAAAGCCATAGTAACAAGGCATTATATTTGAGAATTTAAATATACACACATTAGGATTTCAGCTAACTCCAAAGCAAAACAACTTAGAAAGATTACACCTACATATTACAGCAATATAAAGACTTCCTAATTTTGGCATATTAGGCCCAGGACATGCCCATCTCCCAGGCAGGACTGGTCTGGGCAAAAATGAGGGAGAATGAGTGCGTCTTTGGTAACTCTCAAAAACTTTCATCTCCACTTCTTTCCTCCTCTCTCAGTGTTTCTTCCATTTTTCAGGGAACACTCCTTGCGTACAGAGCCCTCACTGATGTACCAGCCCTCCCAAAGCTTTGGAAAAATTTTTGTCCTCAAGAATCCAAACCACATCCATACACAGATCTCCCTCGACTTACAAGAGGGTTACATTCTGATGAGACACATGTAAACTGAAAATACTCTAAGTTGAAAATATATTTAAAACACCTAAATTACCAAATATCATAGCTTAGTTAAACCTACTTTAAATATGCACAGAACATGTCCACTGGCCTACAACTGGGCAAAAACACCTAACACAAAACCTATTTTCTAATTAAGTATTAAATATCTCATGTAATTTGCTGAATACCATACTGAAAGTGAAAAACAGAACGGCTGTGTGGTACAGAATGGTTGTAAGTGCCTTGGTTAGTTACCTCATGACTATCATCACAAGAGGATCATTTAGCATATCGTTGGTCCAGAAAAACTGTCAAAACTCAAAATTCCAGTTCCTACAGAATGTGCAGAACTTTCACACCTCTGTAAATCACTGGAAGCTGAACCCTGGTAATTTGGCTCATCTGTATTCTATTTCTGGGTGCAGAGTTTCTGCCTCCCATGGGGAGAGCTAACAAATGGAATGAATTCCTAGGATGTGAGCTCCCTTTCCTTTCCGTCCTCCCTGAGCAGCTAGCTGCAGTAGCTAGAAAAGGGACTGTTCTACCCTTAGGTGTCTAAGGCACAAAGAAGGCCCTCTTTGCCAAACTTAAAAGAGAGGATGAAAAAAAAGGAAGGACAGATTCCCATGAAGGTTGGCCAGGATTTCCAGGAGGAAAGTCCATCTGACCTAGCTTACTATAGTGGCCTCCACTAGACTTCCCATCAAGTTAGATCGCATATTGTCCAACACAAGAGACCATCTTCATATGGGGATCTTTTCTCCCCCATTTGGACCGTGAACACCATTATGGACAGGTGCCATGTCTATTATTAGTCTCTGATTAGGCTTCCCAAGTGGCTCCGTGGTAAAGAATTCACCTGCCAATGGAGGAGATGCGTGTTTGATCCCTGGGTTGAGAAGATCCCCTGGAGAAGGAAATGGCCACCTACTCCAGTATTATTGCCTGGGAAACGCCATGGACAGAAGAGCCTGGTGGGCTACAGTCCATGGGATTGTAGAATCTGGTGTGATGTAGCTACTAAACAGGAGCAGCAGCAGAAACCCCCAAGCATGTGGGACACGTGTTATTTATAAACAAAAATAAAATAATTAATAAAAGTCATTATCTCAGATTAGTGCTATTTATGCCGTAAAAACACATATATCCACTTTAATATTTGAGGTGAAAGATACCCTAAGGGTTTTATTTGTTTAGGAAATTATATAGTTTTTATAATAATGGAAACAAAAGATTAGTTCTTTATGTACACTAGACAAAGGAAACATAAGATTTTCTTGTTCACTGTGCAATGTAGCTATGGGGACTACATTTCCATTGTGCAATTTTCAGTGTTACACATTTTCTTCAGGCTCTGTCACAAAGAAAGCAAAGCAACAGGAGAAAACAACTTCAAAGGTGTAAAGAAAAGCTAGGAGAAATTTCAGACCATGTCCACTGCAAGGTTTCCTGGGGTTCATAAACGAGAACAATTTCATGATTTCTGGTGGAAACACTGGCAACATTATATGTTTTTAATATTTCATCTCAAACTCAAGTAAAAATTATCAACTCAAATGCAGTTGTTTCAGGATTCAGTTTTAGACCTTCACACTAAGTCAAAAGGCATAAAATCCACAAGAAGAAATCTTAACGTTTTTGTAGACCACTATTACACAATGTGGAGCTATGACTACTCAAGGTAGTAGACAACTAGCTCTAAATATATATCAAAATAGTTTAGAATATAATTTCTACAAGGACAATAATATCTGTTCCTTTTCTTCACTGCTATAATGTATTGCCTCGTAAAAGTAGCTGGCACATAATAAATGCTCAATAAATCTGCTGAATGAAATGAACAGAAGTCAGGAATGGGATACAGGTGTACAAAAAAAAAAAAAAAAAAGACCAAACTTCCTCTAAGAGGCATAGATTTTACAAAGTATAATTTCTGGAAAGTCTCATTTCACCAACTCCAAAATGCAGTTTATCTATCTCATATTTGAATTGTTTAAATAAAAAGTATAATGGACCGTTTGTTTTGTAAATCAAAAGGGGGATTCATTCCATTTAATCAAATTGAAAGGTCTTCTACTACTAATGTCTGAATAATGTGAAGTATTTTAAGAAACTACTAAACATTCTCTCCAAATCAATGGATTTGGGTCCTTAGAAAATCTTTTTACTCAAAGGATTTTTATGTAAAATTTTTTATTTAAAAATACATACTCATTTTCATACTCCTTGATTTTCTCGGTAAAAAGAAGTCTTAAAAATCAAAACAAAAGTTAACTCAAAGGGATACATTTCAGTTGAGTTGAGATTATTGGAACACAATAAAGCTGATGGTTACTTCATCAGGAACCATTAATCATTCAACAATGGCGAATTCTGGAAAACCTCAGTGGACAGGGTGTGGGGTTCTGTCTGGTTTTACAGAGTTAAAAACAAAACAAAGGACCTGCTTTTCACATCTCACGTGCTGTTCTCAGGCCTGCACGCCCCCTCAAAAGGTCAGGTGGCCACGGTCAAAGCTCAGACAGCCACCAATGCTCATCAGGCACTGGGCGCCAAGCAATACAAAGTTTGGATGCTCAAGATGTTTTAAGGTAATGTAAACAATAAAAAATTCTGTGGGTATCTCTCCAAAAAAGAGGCTAACAGAAAAGCAGGAAATACTAAACACATCATTACTGTCCCTTTTTATCACCTCACATAAGTTAAAACTTGGTTTTAGGTTTACAAAATGGTTCCTTAAGTTTTGTGCAGGTAAGATGATGAGAAAGTTCATCTTTTGAGATAGGGCAAAGCAAATTTTCTATATAGAAGGCCTTTGCCTCAGTCTCATAAAAGCAGAATGAAATAGATGAAAACCCCTTTTCCATGCCAAAGAGAGCCAAAGGAAAAAACCTGCAGTAATCAAGGAAAAAGACTAGTGCGAGAAGAAGAGCAAAATGGGAAAGACACCGCATTAAAAGAAAGACAAATTCATGCAGTAATATTAAAAAAATTGAAAAACAGTGGTAGAACAAAGCAAAGAAAGCTGTGAAAATCAGATAAAATTTAAAAGACTTGAAAGGTCTTCTACTACTAATGTCTGAATAATGTGAAGTATTTTAAGAAACTACTAAACATTCTCTCCAAATCAATGGATTTGGGTCCTTAGAAAATCTTTTTACTCAAAGGATTTTTATGTAAATTTTTTTTATTTAAAAATACATACATGGTCATTTTATTTAGTAAGTTAAAAGCAAACATTCAATACTAAAGAGTTGTACATAACATCACATGAAACTTTATAAACAACAGTGTGGACTACACATTTAGAAGGAGAAAAGAAATCTGATCAGTTTGAGTTTTCATCAACTGAATGCTCAACAATAAGGACAAAAGAACAATATACTTTTAACAGTTGCTTTCGGCTTAGCAACCTTGCATTTGAGGATCACTGTTCACTATACTTAATATTAGTTGGAACGAAAAAACTATTTCTTTGTATGTCCCACTTGTTTTTAATAAGTCTTACTCTGAATAAACTAGAATTTCATTTCTACTTTAAAAAGTGATATAGTACCATTAGGTTGTGACAACTCTTCTGTCAATAACCATAGAGAGGAAAAGCTGAATTCAAAGGAACTGATATAATGTGCTAACTCTAGGCTTTTGATTTTTAAAGACTCAGAACTCACTTTTGGGGACAAGACGTTAAAAAAAAAAAGAACTAGTTTCTTAAAACACAGCCTTTCCATACCTGTCTTCACTCACCTTCCTAAATAAAAGATTATATGGAATAAATGAAATCCTCCAAGCTACTATATTCTGACACATGCACATTTCACTGTACTCAAAGTACAAAATGAGTGTCAGGAAGGGGTCCTGCACATGCAAGTTTTATAATCTTTAATAAAATGTATTATCTTCTAGATACATAAAGTTTGATCTTAGAACATCAACAAGTGCTACAATCCAGGATACACCAAAACTTAATGTTAACATTTAAAATCCCTTCCAAAGTTCCTCACCTCTTTAGGTTCCTTATTCATTCTTCTGAACATACCAATAAGAAGTCTCCATAAATATAAAGTTAAAAGGAAAAAATGGCCTTAAGACAAAAGATCTAAAGTAACAATTTTTTAATAATGACAAAACAAATGTTCATTTCTAAATGTGAATGTTTACTTTTTATTTGCTTATACTTTGTCCTTCTCCAGTGCTTTTAAAAAGCACTTACAAATTACCCCTACAAGGCCCAGTGTGAGTGAGGGCCAGGAAACTGCCTTCTCTCTTCGCACTGAAAAGACAAGAACTAGGAGAGTCTTGGAGGTTAAGTGTAATGCTCAAGGTCACATGCCAGTTGGTAACACGGCTCAGTCTAGAGCTCCATGGACTTTAATTCTAAGTGTATGGCAACAGATAACACAAAAACAATTTTCTTCTCCTTTTGATCACTGACAGAGTATACTGTTACCCATTTTCCTAATACTAAAAGACACGGATAGGCTCTAAAAGTTATTTCTATTCCTCTTCTTTCCAGACAATTCTTCATCAGAAACTTTGTTTTTTTAAAAGCTGAGGACATCCCACATATCTGTAAAATGCCAAAAAGTACTCAAATGTCCTCACCAAAAAATGTTAAATAAAAGAAAAAGATGTGAGCTACAGAAATCATGTTGAAATCTGTCAAGCAAAAAATTAGACCTTCCATCCTGTAGAGTATATGCTTCGGTGTAGCTTCTAAGTGCCTATAAATTAATTGTTTAAAGTTTCATTTTAGATTAACTGCTTTCAAAGTGTATGAACAAAAAGGCAAGTTTTTAAAATTAATTGTTTTAGCTAATGAAAATGCAATATATCAACTAAAATGGATTAACTGACTATTTGGCTAAACAAAGGATTATGTATACAAAATTAGCCACATTGTGCTAGATAGTTCACCCATTTGAAAAGTTTTAACAATGTTATGGAACACTGTAACACTTCTGAGTAGATGAGTATTCAGATTTTGTTACAGAGGACATCTCTTTCATGAAAGATATTTCTTGCATTTTATACTTTCAGAGGGCACAGTAATTAAAGTGGTTTTATTGACAAGTAAAGCAGAATGATTCTATAAATGAAGCAAGTGGTGTAGGCCCCATCAATTTTGCTTATTGAAAAAATATGTATTACCCAGTTGTATAATGCCAAGTAAGTGTGTGGTGAAGTTTAAAGTGTTTTATTTACTGATTACATATACCTTCTTTATGATTCCTATTACACTATTTACTACAACTATTTGAAAAGCTAATTATTTATTAAGTCTGCTCAAGAGAAAGAATATCACTCTTGAATGGAAAAAGAAATAAAGCTTAGGTCCTTAAGAAAATCATGCTGTTTTATTTCCACAGTGTTGGTTTGATAAGTTGACTTTTATTATTATTAATTCTGAAGCCAATAATAACATCACATCATCATTAAGGACACTCAAAATCTAATTTGTATATCTATATTAATTATATATATATATAAACATCCAACTTAGTGAAAGGAAGTTTGGGAATCAGAAATTCTTTCAATTAAAAAAGAGGGCATGTTAGGTATTAAGATGAGATATTTGATAAGTACTTATCAGAATATTTTAAGTTTAATCTTCAAAATAAAATTTTCCTAATAAAACATTATAATTCCATTTCTATTTACAAAAATAGTAATTGAAAACATAAAAACTCAATTCATTAACACAAATAATTAGTATTCTCCATAATATCACTTACAATGTCATTTAAGTACTCATAAACAAATCGAGAACAAGATTGTTTAATCCATTCCACAACATTCATCAAGACTATTTATGTACCAGGCACCCTGCTAGGCACCCGAGATTAAATTATGAATGAAATACTACTCTTATCCTCAAACAGCTTTGTGTTTAGTAGAGGAGAAAATCACATGTAACAGCAAATGTGTGATATGTATCATTATAATAGAAGTATGCATACTCTGTTGTGCAAGTTAAAATCAAAGAGTAATCAGCTCAACTCATCCAATAACTAAATTTCATGAAAACTCATATAAACTTTAAAGTGTAAATCCCAAACAACACTGTGCAGGTAGATAAGAACTCTGCTTACTTCACTGACAGTAATAACTCTTTATCTTTACAAAAAGCATACTTCTAAAAAATATAGTCACTCACGTTTCTAGATGTACTAGGAACAAAGCAAAGAATTAAACTTGAAAATAGGTACTAAACACTGGTCTAAACTCATTCTGACCTCATGATAACCCTATGAAGAAAATTTTTCTATTAATCCCCACTTTATAGATGGGGAATCTGAGGTTAATTTGGCCAAGATCACAAAGATAGCAGGAGGAAATACTGAGACTTGAACCTACAGAGACTGGTTATGGAGGTCCCCTTCTTAACCACTACGCCAGACACCCTCTCAGGGGGCGATGATGATGATGATGGAGCAGCTAACACCAAGTGCTCCCTAACCTGTGCCCTCTCACTTACCCTTAAGGCAACCCTTAGAGGGGAAAGTCATCCCTCCCGTTTACAGGAGAAAACTCTCATAGGCCAGGTTTGAACTTGCCAAAGGTCAGTCAGCCATCCTGGGATTGTGGCTAGATTCAAACTCAGGCAGCATGGCTCCCCTGTGTTAATAAGGCCTCTGAACGATTTCAGTCTTAAACACTCATGAAAAAGGCCACATGATGAAATGTATTAAACGATTCAGAAAGGCTTTGTATAAGTCTTCCTGAAACACTCTGCCAGGTTTGGGGGCTTATGACAAGCATTTCCTTATGACAGCATTTACATTTGAGTCAACTTTACTACTTTGGGCTGATCATAAACACATTGCTCCTCTTTAAAAAGAAATTTTTCTGCAGAAACTTGGCAGACTTCAGTACAGGAACAGTCTATTCTTTACAATTAAATTTAGCAACAACTTATTCTGGTTAGTCTGAAAGAAAAGGAGAGAATGAACTACTAAGAGGCCTTTGGTGTACTTTAATATTTCAAAACATGTTTGGTTTGGCCTAATTTGAATCTTGTGGACAAGTAGACCAGAACTTGATTCAAAAAGAATAAGTACCATTTTAAACAGGCTGAATTCTCAAAAGTAGCCTCAGAAGGTGATTCAGAGTATTTCTCATAATTTTTATTTTTACCTCAAATTAAATACTAAAGATGCATAGGGGAAGTCTCATAAAGCATATATACAGCCACACATGTGTACTTTTGAACAGCCTGCAACCAAGAAACCAAATTAAAATTTTGCTCAAGAGCAATCAAGTATACAAAAAAGGGATATCAAAAGAAAAAAAAAATCCCTATTTGTCTTTTAACACATCCCACTGTGCCCAGTGACCAGGAAATAAAAAATTCTGTGTTATAATTTCTGGCTAGAATAGAGGTGAGCTAAAGATGAAGTGTCAAACTGGCTTTCCATCTTACCTCGCTTTCCTCCAACAGGTTCAAAGACTTTGTAATCTTTACATTAATATTGAATTCTCTCTTTTTTTTTTTCCAAAAGGGAACCTACGAAACTATTTTAAAATTAAAACAGCAAGCCATGCCACTAGGCAACCTGTCTTCTCGTGGTCTATCTCATTCAAATCAGACATACCTTTTGCTTAGCCTTTACTGAATAAAAGTTTAACTTTGATTTGGAAGACAACGTACCCGTTATTAGCCGTCTGACACTTTTTGCAGGTCATAGAGTCTACCAGTTCAATTCGCTGATTATGACCGCTCACTAAGAAAGCTTGCCATTACCGCTCATTTTATAAGCGTTGGCAATACCTAGAAATACAGCAAGGCTGGTGAATAAGGAGTCGAGGGGCGGGGGAAGAGGGAGCGAGGGAGGAAGGCAGTCGCCACCTCAAATCCACGGCGGACCGGGAACCTCCAGCCCACACCGTGATCCCTTACCCTCCCCAAAGTGGACCTGCTACATTTTCCCAGACCGTCCCCCCGCCCCAACACCCGTCCCCGCTAACCCAACACGGCACTCACCCTTCAGCGAAGTCGGCACCGGGTCCAGCTCCGAGACGGGTCGGGGTGGCAGCGAGGGAGGGGACGTCTGGGCTGTGGGCGGGGGGTGTCGGTGCGTCACTCGAGTGCAGGACGGTGAGTTCGAGGGGTGGGAGCGGAGCGGAGCAGGGAAATCAAGTCACTGCCGAAAAGGGACGAGGAGCAACGAGGGGGGTGGAGGGGAAAGCCCGTTCCCTAAAATAAGCCCACCGGCCCCTGCGACCCCCTGCCCCAGGGAGGGAAAATAAAATCCGGGGAAATAAAAAGACTGACAAATAAACCTCTAAAACGATGAGATGCGAGGGTCAGACTTTAATTTAAAGGGGGGAGACTGAGCGAGGGCTGGAGGGGTGACAGAAGTGGCTCTAGGTCTATCCCATGCCTTTGCAGTCCCCAAGCGGAGGAGGAGGCTGGCTGAGGGGAAGTTGCAGCGGCTCCCGAGGAGGAGGCGGAGGAGGCGGAGGAGGAGGTTACACGGTAACAAGTACAGACAGCCAGCCATGGATCGGAGGGGCGCTGCGAGCTGGGGCGGCCGCGGCGGGGCGAGCGGCCGCGGCAGCAGCACCGCCTGCTCGGCTAGCTCAAGACATTTAATTGGATTGATGGGTTGTGCAGTGACTCACAGACTTTACAGAGTCGTAAAGCAGTCCCCGCCCAGCTGGACAGGGAGATGCGGTGGGGACGGCAGGGTGAACGGGGGCTGTGAAAGAACCGGGAGGGGAGGAGGCGAGTGAGAGGGCGAGGCGTTGGAGGGGGCGG
The DNA here is from genome assembly GCF_963930625.1 of Muntiacus reevesi. Taxonomy (NCBI): domain Eukaryota; kingdom Metazoa; phylum Chordata; class Mammalia; order Artiodactyla; family Cervidae; genus Muntiacus; species Muntiacus reevesi. Next base: position 41,716,748 of record NC_089251.1, on the reverse strand, counting down.
GGAGCGGAGCGGAACCACCCAATGCCGAAGCCCGCCGCTCCGACGGGCGTGGGCGTCGGCCAATGACGGTGCGGCTCGATAGGCGGCAGGCTTCGCCCCTGGCCCAATGAGTCTTCTAAGGACACTGCCGCTAACGGGGCGGGGGGAAGTGGAGTTGGGGGTGGGGAGTAGTGGGTGGACGTTGAAGTAGGGAGGGAGCGGTGGAGGGAAAGATGAGGCACCGGAGACCGGCGGAGTCACTCAGCCCTCCTCGCTCCAGAAGTGCGCCTTCTGCCAATCCGAGGGCCGCCTGGGGGTGATGGACGCAAACGTGTGCCCAATGAGGAGGAGAAGGTGTCGCTCCGAGCCACAGGGGAAGGAGTGGGCGGGCCAAGATCCTCCCCTCCCTCCGGCACCCAGGTCCTCCCTCCCGCCCTGTTCAGGTCAGTCACGCAAATAACAGTGTGAGGGCCGGGGCCGTGCGCGGGGGTGGGGCGGCGGAGGGGCCGCGCTGCCTACGGCGTGACAGCGATAGGGACTGGCTGTGCTGCCGACTCCGCACCGACCGGAGGAGTCGATGAAGAAAGGCTGGCTCCTTCCTCAGCCTTCAAGCTGCTGCTGTTGCTGCTCAACCTCTGCCCGGCGCTGCCTGGGAGCCCCTGCGGCCAAACCCCACTCCCGAGTGGCAGAGAGATTTGGAGTGAATCGGATCAAAACTTTGCCTGCCGTCGGTGCAGTGCCCAGTCTCGGAGACAGCTCCGTGTGACGTCCTCTGGGGCTGTGCTCTGGGAGCCGAGGGATCTGGACGCCGAGACCGGAGGCGTTTCCCTCCTTGCTTGCCTGTGTCCAGGGGAAGTCAGGGTAGGGTGTGGACAGGTTGAAACACCTCCAGGATACATAACATTTCTTTATCGGGTTTCTGGAAAAGGCACTTAACCTGACGCGAGTGAAGCTGTGTGGGCTTTGTGCGTGTATATATCAGCTTCCTCCAGCCCTTCCTCCCGCATGCATTACTCTTTTTCTGCCACTTCTCTGCCCACTCTCCTCACCTTGGACCCTGACACCTTGTACTCACTACTAGATCTTGCTGCTCATTCCCCGGAGCTACGGCTTTTTACTCAATTTCTTGCCTACTGTCTAGGAATCATTGTACACACCTTAACACTCCATGCACTTGTACTTGAAAGTAACTGGGATCACTAATAAACCTGAATAGAGGTACCCGTAAAAGAAATACACTGGCAAAAATCCACCTTGTTAACCACAAGATGCATTTCTGCAGGTTATTGAAATTTATGACAATTTCTTCTTATTAAAAAAAAAAACCAAGAAAAGGCAAATCACATATCACATCCCTAGAAAAAAATATTTTCCAGTCCACTTAGAATACTCAGTATCCATTTTCTTTAGAAAAGTCAACTGGAGAGACCTAGGATTGACTTGTGGTCTTGAAGGGAGCAAGATCATTTTTTCCCCACGATTATCAGAGTAAAACCTACAGTGGTCTGGAATTCAGAGGAGAGGTAGTAAGTGAACAATAAGCCTTAAGGCTTACCCTAGTCATAGGGAGGCTTTCCTTGATTACTGTCATTTTAAGATAGGGACCCTTCCCCTAAGCTGTAATTGTGACACTCAACCTGACACCTCTTACCTCTTCTCTTTCTGATTTTAGCCTTATTCCATGATGTCGGCCTGCATCCTGAGTCCACCTAAGAAAATGAACCAACCTGCGGACTTCCTATAGTGCCCAGAATGTGTATGCATTGCCCCTCGGTGTGTTTAAACTTCTTTGCAGTTTGGCAATGCAAGGACAGCAGCATCCTCATTCAGGGACATAATGATACTCAGGAGGGGGGCCATGTTCCCTTAGCCAGGTCACCCTGTGATGATTGAAACACACTAAATCCCTCCTGTGGGAAGAATCAGCTCCATCTCTAGTGTGGGCTATGCTACTACATTTAAGAATGTGCTAATGATACTTTCAGAAAGCCTACTTCTTACTTCTTTTGATGTGAGGTTATTTTATGACTCAGGTGAATATAATTGATTGTGGTGTTATCTTATGTACTATGAATGTCACTAAAAACATAGATGATTTGAGTCTAAACTACACTAGAGGATCTTTCAGAGGATCTCCAAATAGCCAGGGTTAGCCTTCTGTGGCAGAAGTTGCTCCCTTGTCAGTTGATACTGGCATGCCTCCAGTCCCCACCATGTGTCATCTTCTAATTCTGTGCTCACCCTATTCCAGTATTTCTTAAATGGTTATCTTAGACCCACCTAGATTCCTGAGTTTGCTCTCAGACCTGCTGAATCATCATCTCTGTAGGCTGGTCCTGGGCTTCTGCATTTTTAGCAAATATGCCTGTGACGTGAATAAATATTAAAAAATCAAGTGTTTCATTTGAAACCCCCTTTTTATTCCTTTCTTTTGAAAATTTAAGAACTGTTACTTATTTATTCCTTCCTTTTTTCTTTCTCACACATATTTCTTTCCTTTTTTCCACATATATTCCTTTCTCTTACACATTTTTTCTGTCATTTTTGTGATCACTTACCTTTCTATATTTCTTGTGCACAGGATTGTATAATACACTGGCAGAGTAATCCCTTAAAAAAATGGGTGAAGTTGGCAAATTCCCTTTCATAAATACCGTAGGTATACTTTATAACTACACCATTTAAAACATATACTAAGTCAAATAGATGTATAAGCTTAAAAATAACACTGTAATTGATGTTATGTATAAATCTCAACATGTGTGAAACTTACTAGTTTATGATTTTGAAGTATACAAAAAGAATTTTTTACATGGGGGAATCACATTTCAAAATGCAAATTTCAATGTACAAATGATTTGTTACTATCATTTTCTAAACAGTGGAGTGAGACTAATGATGTACTGAGACCTGTTATGGTTACCAAAAAAAAAAAAATAAAAAGTGCTATATGAGATTTTTGTTATCTCAAAGAGCTTATATACATACAACTCACATGGACCAGGAAGCAAAAGTACATCCGTTATTAAAGATGGAGGTTTCAACCCGAGTTTCATTAGCATTCCTACAGATAGAGCCCAAATGAACATTAGCTCGCAATCCAAATTACAAAATAAATGAATTAAAAAGTCGTAATCAGCAAGAGGAGGCAGAGGCAGAAAAAAAGAAAAATTAGAATTAGATTCTAAATCTGAAAAAGAACAAGAATAGGCCCATTTTGCTTATGAACATATATGCAAAAAATTCTAAATATTAGCTAACCAAATCCAACATTCTTACTCCAGAAAAACTAGAAGAAACCTTGAGACTCATTTCCTGGAGAAGGAAATGGCAACCCATTCCAGTATTCCTGCCTGGAAAAGTCTATGGACAGAGGAGCCTGGCGGGCTGCAGTCCATGGGGTTACATGACTGAGCATGTGTGCACGAGGGTGGAGGGAGATGGGTTGGTAGCAATAAAGTGGTAGAACTAAAAAAAAAAAAAAAGACTAATTTCCCTCTCTTTAGAATATACCTGTCTAGCTACCTATCTAGCCGTTTATCATGAAAATGTAATAAATCAAGTAGGGTTTATTTCAGAAATTCAAATATGATTTAACATCAGGAAACCTATCCAAATAATTTACCTCAAGAAGGCTAAGAGAGAGAAAGCATTGGAAAATGTGCATCACTTATTAATAATAGAAACTTTCAGAAAAACTAGGAATAGGAAGAAATGTACTTAACTTTATGAAGGACCAAAAATGTACTGCAAAATATTATTAATGGATTAACTTTAACACATTCCATTTAAGTGTGGAATCAAGACAAGTTTGCCACTGCTGCTCAAATGATATTGAAAGTCCTGGCTGACGAAATAAGATTTGTAATAAAAGGATGAAGAAATTAAATGGAAGAATCAGAAGGAAAGCGATAAAAATTCGGGATTTTTGCAACAATATGATCAACCACATAAAACACCTAATAGAAACAATAAGCTATTAGAAATAATACAAGAAAGCCACAAAGTGACAGAAAGCAATTTTTTTTCTCTTTCTTCCACAGAACTACTTTTTTATGGGGCACATGGCCAACCAGAATAAAGACAATGTTTGCTAGCCACCCTTTGTAGCTGTGTTGCCACGTTCTAGGCAAAGGGTTAAAAGCAGATCTGGTGCACACATTCCTAAAGGGAGAGAGTATGCTTCATCCTCTTTCCTGCCGTCTGAAATGAAGACAGAGTAGCTGGAGCTTCAGCAGTCATCTTAGACCAAGAGCTGAGGTTGGATATGGAAACCACACACAGAGGAACAAGAAAGAAGGCACCTTCTGTACTAACACTAACCCTAAAGCAGCTACCTCCAGACTTCTGGAACTTCTTGAACACACCTCCGTCTCATTCGTGCCACTCTTATTTTAGTTTGTGTGTACGCATGTATGTTGTTGCAGACAGCCAAACTTAATCCTAAATGATACAGCAACATTTCCAAATTCAAAATCATTTCATGAAAACCAGAAGTATACTTACATACTAGTACTAAAAAATTAAAAATAAGATACTATTTATAATAGCAAGAAAACTCTAAAAGTCTTCGGGGATTAACTTAAGAAAAATGCACAAACTTTATGAAAAAAAAATGTTAATACTGGACTTCCCTGGCAGTCCGGTGGTTACGACTCTGTCCTTCCACTGCAGGGGATGCAGATTCGATTCCTGGTTGGGAAACTAAGATTCTGCACACTGCATGGTGTGGCCAAAAAAAAAAAAAAAAAAAAAAAGACTAAAGAAAAAATGTTAATGCTATTTAAAGACTTCAAAGAAGACCTAAATAGGGGTGTGTATAATGTTTGTGGATAGGATGAAGTAATTTTACTAAGATAATTGTGTGTGTATGTGTGTGTGTTTCGTCTCTAAGTTGTGTCTGACTCTTTGCGACCCCATGGACTGTAGTCTGCCAGGCTCCTCTGTCCATGGGATTTCCCAAGCAAGAATACTGGAGTGGGTTGCCATTTCTTTCCCCAGGGCATCTATCTTCTTGACCCAGGGATCAAACCTGTGACTACTGCTGCATTTCCTGCATTGCAGGCATATTCTTTAACCGCTGAGGCACTGAGGAAGCCCACTGAGATTTTAATAATCTCTAAATGTGTTCATAAACCTAGTGCAAACCATTCAAACTTGTAACAAGATTTGAAAAATTTAAACATTCTCAAATACATATGGAAGATTAAATTCCATTATAATCTGGTCATTTTTTAAAATGAAAATCAGGGGAAATTTACCTTCCCAGATAATAAGGCATATTATAAGTCATAGTAGCAGACATGTAAAACAGAGAACCAGAATAGACAACTCAGAAAAAACCCATTTACCTATGTGAACTTGGTATGTGATAATGGTAACATCACAAATCTATGAGGAAATCATGTAGAGACAGTCAAATATCACTACAATAATAATACCATATAACAAATAACCCTGAAATATCAGTGACTTATTAAAGCCATTGTTTTATCTCTTTCACAGGTCTGTATGTGAACTGAGACTCTGCTGATCCCATGTGGTTAAGACTTGATTGGACTCAGCTGGGCTTTGCTCCAGGACACAGGTTAAGTTCAGCTCTTTATCATATGTCTCTTTCTGGCAATGACAGGAGCTCAAGAGGTGAAGTCAAATCACTCAAACACATTTAACACTTCTGCTGCCATCATATCTCCTAATGTTTCATTGGCCAAATAAGTCACATGGCCAAGTCCACCAAAGTAGTGGAAGGTGCTGCAAAACCACATGGCAAAGAGCATAAGTGTGTAATTCTATAACTGGGAGGATGTGAAGGATTGGGAATAATAATCCAACCTAACAGAGAAGTTTTGTTTCATAGATAATGTTGGAAAAATTGGTTCACCATAGAGAAAAATAAAGTTGCATCCATATCTCATACCATTTGTAAAGGTAAAATTTCAATGAATAAAAAAACCTAAAAATTAAAGGGAAAACTGTAAAGCTAATAGAAATTAAAAGCAGAAGAATTGCTTTGGAATCTTAGGATAGGAAAAGATTTCTTCAAAGACTCTGAAATCATAAACTATAAAACCAAAAGATTGATGAACTTGACTATATAAAAATTAAAGTTTTCTGGTCGACAAAGAACATCATAAGACAAGAGAAAGTTGATAGATTGAGGGATGTTTCCAAACCAACAAGAGATTAATGTCTACAATATGCTAGGAATTTCTGCAAATCATTGAGAGAAATAACAAAACAAAACACAGGAAACACAATAGAAAAATAACCAAAGGATATGAACAGGCAAATTTACAGAAAGGAAGCTTGAGAGACTAACAACTAGATGAATAGATATATTGTACAACATGGGGACTATAGCAAATATTTTATAATAACTATAAATGGAATATAACCTTTAAAAATTGTAAATCATGATATTGTACACCAGTAACTTATATAATATTGTATACCAATAATTGTTGTTCAGTCACAAAGTCATGACCAATTCTTTGTGACCCCATGGACTGCAGCAGGCCAGGCCCTCACTATCTCCCAGAGTTTGCCCAAGTTTACATCCATTGAATCAGTGATACTATCCAACCATCTCATCCTCTGCTGCCCTCTTCTCCTTTTGTCAATTTTTGGCCAGTTTACCAACTATATTTCAATTTAAAGAAGCAGATGAAGAGATATACAATTCCACTTATAATCAGATAAATGCATATTAAAATAAGACACTTCTTTACATAAGTTAAATAGGCAAAAATGTGAAAGTTGGGTAACACCAAGTGTTGTCTAGGATAGGGGGAATCAGGAATCCTCATGCATTGCTATTGGGTGTTAAGTCCCTGGTATAGTCATTTTGGAGTTATCTAGAAATAGGTAATAAAACGTAGCATGTGGGGACTTCTCTGGTGGTCCAGTGGTTAAGACTTTGCCTTCCAGTGCAGGGTCTGCTGGTTTGATCCCTAGTTGGGGATGTAAGATCCCACATGCCTCCTTGTCCAAAACACCAAAGCATAAAACTGAAGCAATATTGTAACAAATTCAATAAAGACTTTGAAAATGGTTCACATCAAAAGAAAAGTAGCATATGTTTTCCTAATGGCCTAGCAGTTTCACTCCTGAGAATATATACCTTTAAGAAAATCTTGAAACATGTCTATAAAAGGGTACAACTGAGAATACTCATCGCAGCAGCACTTGAATTAGCAGCATATTGTTGGCAAGCTTAGTATGTATTGTATTGTATGTATGCAATACAGAGAGGAAATAAAATGTAGCAGATACTATGGAATAACATGCAGTTGCTAAAAGTAATGCACTAAATGTATGTCTTACAACATGGATAAATCTTTAAAATGTTTTATACTGAAAAAGGATAAGAAACAAGAAAACAGTGTAAGCCCCAGGCCTTGGGATGTCTTTCACTAAAGGGTACTTCAGTGTTTTTCATTTCTGCTCTTAGCTGGGGCACTTTGAAGGAAGGATAAGAAGGTGCTGTTGTGATTCACTTTTAACTCAAATATTTCCTTCTAGTTTTCACATGAGGTTGTTGCAGGTTTTCATGCAGGTTCCTCCCCCTTACCCCCTAAGTTTGGAGATAGATTGGTAATTTTTCAAAAAGATTTAAGGGTTTTCTAATCTAAAGACAGGGGGAATGGATGTGATGGTTCTTGAAGTTTCTCCCAGCCCCATCAGGTTAAGAATCTCCCCCATGCAGACATGTGGGAAACACAATTGATTCCCACAAAGGTACACTGAGAACAGCCACTGCTTGGGTTATACTGCCTTAAAAGCTTGTCTCTGCCCTAAACCTTCCTTAATGGCTCATTACTAGCATATGAAATTCTGATGCTTAGTAATGCTACGCTATGATTTCATGGCCCTCAAAGTCCAAGAATTTGCAAGAGCCCAGGTGGGGAGCGCCATAGGGCGGCAGCCCACACACTTCCAGGAGGACTAAAAAACAGGTGCAGGCTTCTCTCTGACTAGCTTTGGGTCCCCAATTTCTGCAGAAGCTAGGATGTGATCTTACAAACATGACTTTTTTGAGATCAAATATCTTACGACTCTCATTTAGGGTCTGTAACACTCATCACCAGGTCCCAGGATTGGGACATTAATGTGAGCTCACATGTATTACATAACCCTAAAAAGAGCTAATGATTTACCCATCAGTAGCTTCTGTAATTCTTGGGAGCTGTGTAATCCAATCATCCCATATTTGTTCAACCATTACTAACAGAGTTCTAGGGAATTTGGGGAGATGAATTAGGAAAAGATTGAACCTAGATTATAGAACCTAAAATGCCTGATTAGGAGTTTCAAAGCAAGAGAGCCTTTGGAGTTGTTTGAGAAAGGTCTGATGTAAAAAGACTGTTTTAAATTTAAGTGAGAAAATGTTTATTGAGAAAATGGACAGTTATTAAGTCCCTATTATAGGAAAGCTCCATGGTAAGCACTACTGTGAAAGTGCTGCACTGAATATGCCAGCAAATCTGGAAAACTCAGCAGTGGCCACAGGACTGGAAAAGGTCAGTTTTCATTCCAATCCCAAAGAAAGGCAATGCCAAAGAGTGCTCAAACTACCGCACAATTGCACTCATCTCACATGCTAGCAAAGTAATGCTCAAAATTCTCCAAGCCAGGCTTCAACAGTACGTGAACTGTGAACTTCCAGATGCTCAAGACTAGATTTAGAAAAGGCAGAAGAACCGGAGATCAGGTTGCCAACATCTGTTGGATCATCGAAAAAGCAAGAAAGTTCCAGAAAAACATCTACTTCTGCTTTATTGACTAGGCCAAAGCCTTTGACTGTGTGGACTACAACAAATTCTGGAAAAGTCTGAAAGAGATGGGAATACCAGACCACCTGACCTGCCTATTGAGAAATCTGTATGCAGGTCAGGAAACAACAGTTAGAACTAGACATGGAACAACAGACTGGTTACAAATTGGAAAAGGAGTACGTCAAGGCTGTATTGTCACCCTGTTTATTTAACTTGTGTGCAGAGTACATCATGAGAAATGCTGGGCTGGAGGAAGCACAAGCTGGAATCAAGATTGCCGGGAGAAATATCAATAACCTCAGATATGCAGATGACACCATCGTTATGGCAGAAAGTTAAGAAGAACTAAAGAGCCTCTTGTTGAAAGTAAAACAGGAGAGTGAAAAAGTTGGCTTAAAGCTCAACATTCAGAAAACTAAAATCATGACATCTGGTCCCATCACTTCATGGGAAATAGATGGGGAAACAGTGACAGACTTTATTTTCTTGGGTTCCAAAATCACTGCAGATGTGATGGCAGCCATGAAATTAAGATGCTTGCTCCTTGGAAGAAAAGTTATGACCAACCTAGACAGCATATTAAAAAGCAGAGACATTACTTTGCCAACAAAGGTCTGTCTAGTCAAAGCTGTAGTTTTTCCAGTAGTCATGTATGGATGTAAGAGTTGGACTATAAAGAAAGCTGAGCGCCAAAGTATTGATGCTTTTGAACTGTGTTGTTGGAGAAGACTCTTGAGAGTTCCTTGGACTGCAAGGAGATCCAACCAGTCCATCCTAAAGGATATCAGTCCTGAATATTCATTGGAAGGACTGATGTTGAAGCTGAAACTCCAATACTTTGTCCACCTGATGTGAAAAACTGACTCATTTGAAAAGACCCTGATGCTGGGAAAGATTGAAGGCAGGAGGAGAAGGGGATGACAGAGGATGAGATGGTTGGATGGCATTACTGACTCAATGGATATGAGTTTGAGTAAACTCTGGGATTTGGTGATGGACAGGGAAGCCTGGTGTGCTGCAGTCCATGGGGTCGCAAAGGGTTGGACATGACTGAGCGACTGAACTGAACTGAAGCACAAGAGGAAGAAGGTCCTTGCCTTTAAGGAATTTCTGTTCGCTGGGTGTTCTGTTTTTGTTTTTAACATGGGTAGGGCACTATTCTGAGATTTTAACCAGTGTGATTTTCCTATGCTTTCTCTACCCCAGCCTGTTCCCTGAGGGTATGGATATTACACGGCAGAGATTTAGAAAGAAGAGTCAACTCTTGACTTCTAGGTCTTGAAATGGGCTTTAGGAAGTCATGGCAGAGACAAGAGTTTTAGAGAAAAGGCCTGGGATTTCATGAGCTGCAAGGCAACATAAACTATAGGTTTGGAATTATAATTTGCGGTGGGGGGTGGAGGGGGGTGTTGGCCCAAAAGGTACTGTTAATGGTTCTCCCACAGTCTCTCTCAACTTGCCATGTTTAAAAAAAATATTGTTGTTTAATGATATTCTAAGTAAACAAAGGGACTTCCCTCGTGGCTCAGTGGTAAAGAACCTGCTTGCTGATGCAGAAGACACAGGTTTGATGCCTGGGTCAGGAAGGTTCCCTGGAGAAGGAAATGGCAACCCACTCTAGTATTTTTGCCTGGCAATCCCATGGACAGAGGAGTCTGGCAGGCTACAGTCTATGGGGTCCCAAAGAGTCAGACACAACTTAGTGACTAAACAAAACAAAAAGTAGACAAAAATTGAAAATATTAGCCTGAATTTCATTGTTTATTTTTATATTGTAAAATATCCACTTTAAATGCAAATATAAGAGCATTCAACTTATAAGCAGAATCATTAAAAAGATCTAATTCATATTTTGTAGATTGTAGGTGCTTATGTATTTCATTCTTACCAGAACAATGGAAACTACTGCACAAAACCAATTCAGTTGTTTTTATTTCACTTTTTGATATGTGCTCACTCCACCAACCCTGTACTTTCAACTTTCTGATGAATAAGGAAGGACTAAAAGGAAAAGGAACTATGGAATGCCCTATATTTCCCTTTCCTTCTATGTCTTCATTTTCAGGATATAAGATTCCTTGACTGTTCTTGTCTTTAGAATACTATGGCTCTTTTTTCTAGCTTCAGAACAAGTCCTGGTTTGAATGGAAGGCATGACCTCTCAGGGCTGTCAGCACCCCTACTTACTCAATCAAAGATGAAACATTCTTAAATCTTGCCGAACTCACAAACACTTGGGACAACCAGAAGTCTGTGCTCATGTGGCAACAGGAACAGCAAACACACAATGCGTGAATATGCCTTCTGCTCCACTGTCTCACCCAATTTCACATACAAAACATAGGTTCAAAAATAAAATCAAGACAGCATAGCAGCAGAAAGCCCTTCTGAGTGCAGGCTCGCGTGTGATTGCAAAGGTAGCACACGATGCTGACACTGTTTTCAAGAATGGTTGAAGGGCACAGTTGCCTCACTCAGAGGAAATAATGATGTGCTGGCCTGAGGGTGGAAAAGAAAGGCTGTGGCTTTGAGTGTCGTTGAGAAAGGGTCTCCGTGTTCTGCTCTTGTACCCCACATGCCCACCTCTTCACCAGGCCAGACCTCAGAAACCAGTGGGAGAAGATAAAAGCAGGGAAGACCTGAACCTTGCATCCAAAGCTTCCACTGACAAGTGGGGAATAGAAAAAAATCACAAAGAAAAAAAAATAAGCTATTTGTCATCCTACCATCCAGAGAGAGTCATTGTTAAGATTTTGTGTGATTTGTAATCTATGCATGCAAGAATGCTAAGTCGCTTCAGTCGTGTCCGACTCTGACCCCATGGACAGCAGCTCACCAGGTTCCCCTGTCCGTGGGATTCTCCAGGCAAGAATCCTGGAGTGGGTTGCCATTTCCGTCTCCATTGTAATCTATAGTCATACAAAATTTTTTTTTCATGCAAAATTTTAAAGGTAAACATTTCTCAGGCCACTTAAATACACTGCTGGAAAACAGTTTTAAATATAACTTCCCATTTGAAGGTGAGGATTTGGTGGTGGTTTGCACAGTGAATTCTGGAGGGAAGAGTCTGTCAACAGAGAGCCTGGTCAGGAGATAAATGCAAGAATCCCAGAGGGGATCTGGGCTGGAGATTTGCGAAGAGGAGAGAAAAGATGGGACTAGATGAAGCTCAAAAATAGAATGCAGAGCAAAAAAAAAAATCCAAGTTGTCAAAGATTCCATCTATTTCTAGTTCAAAGGCAGATGAAATAAAATACTATGTTATTCAGGAATACATACATAACCATTACAGCTGTAAAGCAAAACAAAATTCAGAAAGGTAGTTCCCAAGAGAAGCCAGGGAGGCAGTTATGTTCAGAAGTGCACACAGGCACTTCCTAAGGGGCTGGTAATAGCCTGTTTCTTAAGCTGGGTTGGTAGACATATGAGTGGCCAATTTTTTAATTTTTGTAAACAATATCTTTTCATTTTATACAGGCACACCTCAGAGACAAATGCTTTGGAGTTTTTAACCGATTTTAAGAAAAACCCCCCAAAATTTGAGACTGTTTGCAAGTTTGGTTCCAGACCAGTGCTCAGTCACTTCAGTCGTGTCCTGACTCTTTGTGACCCCATGGACTGTAGTCCACTAGGCTCAGGTCCATGGGGTTCTCCAGGCAAGAATACTGGACTGGGTTACCATGCTCTCCTCCAGGGGATCTGCCTGACCCAGCATCGTGCCTGTGTCTCCTGCATCTCCTCCACATTACAGGCAGAATCTTTAACTCCTGACCAGTGCAATAAAGCAAATATATCAAAATAAAATGAGTCATGAATTTTTTGGTTTCTCAATGCACATAAAGGTTATGTTTACATTTCTCTGTAGTCTATTAAGTGTGCAATAGCATTATGTCTAAAAAAAAAAAATGTACATACCTTAATTTAAAACTACTATATTGCTTAAAAAAAAAAATGCTAACCATCACCTGCACCTTCAGAGAGTCATAATCACTTTCCTGGTTTCCTAGTAGAGAGATTTGCCTCTTGTTGATGACTGCTGGCTGATGAGGGTTGGGGCAGCTGTGGTAATTTTTTAAAATGAGACAACAATGAAGTTTGCCGCATTGATTGAATCTTCCTATCACAAAAAATTTCTCTGTAGCATGCAATTCTGTTTGATAATATTTTACCCAGAGGATAACTCTTTCAAATTGGACTCAATCCTATAAAACCCTGTGACTGCTCTATCAACTAAGTTTATGTAATATTCTAAATCCCTTTTTTGTCATTTCAACAATCTTCACAGCATCTTTACCAGGAGTAGACTCCATCTCAAGAAACCACTTTCTTTGCTCATCTTTAAGAAGCAATCCCTCATCTGTCAAAGTTTTATCATGAGATTACAGTTTAGTCACATCTTCAGGCTGCACTTTTAACTCTAGTTCTCCCGGTATTTCTATGACTTCTGCAGTTACTTTCTCAACTGAAGTCTTGAACCCTCAAAGTCATTCATAAGGGTTGGAATCAACTTCTTCCAAACTCCGGGTAATGTTGATATTTTGATCTCTTCCCATGAATCATGAATGTTCTTAATAGAATACACAATGGTAAATCCTTTTCAGAAGGTTTTCGACTGATTTTGTCTGAATTCATCAGAGAAACCACTATCTATGGCAGCTAGAGCATGATGAAATCTATTTCTTCAATAATAAGACTTGAAAGTAGAAACGATTTCTTGATTCATGGGCTACAGAATGAATGTTGTGTTAGCAGACATGAAAACAACATTAATCTCATTGTACATCTCCATCCCAACTATTGGGTAACCAGGTGCATTGTCAAGGAGCTGAAAGGAATCTTTCTTCCTGAGCACTAGGTCTTAACAGTAGGCTTAAAATGTTCAGAAGACTAGGCACTAAAGAGATGAGCTATCACCTAGGCTTTATTTTTCCATTTATAGAGCACAGGCAGAGTAGGTTTAGAATAATTCTTAAGGGCTCTGGGATTTCTGGAATGGTAAATTAGTGTTAACTTTGACTTCAAGTTACCAACTGCATTAGCCCTTAACAAGAGAGTCAACTTGTCTTTTGAAGCTTTGAAACCAGGCATTGACTTCTCCTCTCTAGCTATGAAAGCTCTAAATGATATCTTCTTCCAATAGAAGGCTGTTTCATCCACATTAAAAATCTGTTGTTTAGTGTAGCCACCTTCATTAGCTATCTTAGCTGGATATTCTGAATAACTTGCTGAAGTTTCTATGTCAGCACTTATGTCACCCTCCACTTCAATGTTCTGGAGATGGCTTCTTTCCTTAAACCTCATGAACCAACCTCTAACAGCTTCAGATTTTTCTTCTGCAGCTTCCTCGCCTCTCTCAGCTTTCACTGAATTCAAGAGAGAGAGTTAGGGCCTTGCTCCAGATTAGGCTTTGGCTTAAGGGTATGTTGTGGCTCCTTTGATCTTCTCTCCAGGCTAAAATTTTCTCCATGCCAGCAGAGAATTTTCTCTACTGTTTTGTTTTCTTATCGTTGTGTGTTCACTGGAGTCTCACTTTTAATTTCCTTCAAAAAGTTTTCCTTTGCATTCACAACTTGGCTTAGCTTTTAGCCTATCATAGCTTTTGACATATCTTCCTCACTAAGCTTAATCATTTCTAACTTTTGATTTAAAGTGAAAAACATGCGACTCTTCCTATCATTAGAACATTTAGAGGCCAATGTAGGGTCATTAATTGGTCTAATTTCAACATCATTGTGCCTCAGAGAATAGGAGGGCCCAAGGAGAGGGAGACAGAAGAGTGAAGCAGACACCACAATATTTATCAATTGTTTGCTGTCTTATATGGTTGTTGTTTGTGGTCCCCCAAAACAATGGTAACATCAAAGATCACTGATCACAGATCACCATAACAAACAGGATAAGGAAAAAGTTTGAAATTTTCCACGAATTATCAAAATGTCACACAAAGACACAAAGTGAGCAAATGCTGTTGGAAAGAATGGCACCAATAGACTTGATCAATATAGGGCTACATAAACCTTGAATTTGCAAAAAACACATCTGTGAAGGGCAATATCTTGAAGTGTAATAAAAACAAGGCATGCCTTATATTCTTTTGTATGCATGATTTAATCTAAGCCAATATATCTTAGGCTAATGCCAAAAGATAAGGTTTTCCACAACCTCTCACTCTTCTGTAACCTGAGGCTTTGTCAGAGAGGTCACACAAACTGGGGCTCTTCCCCCAAAACACTCCCATCCTTTTGACATCTTCACTACCCACATAAGGTGCTTTCGCTCTTAAATAACTGACTGGAGTATATTTATCAGAGTGTCCTTTCTGAGCTGAGACCAGCAGCATTGCAAATGTCCACCAGAATATGGACACACAGACACATGAATACACACAGGTCTAATCACGCGTGGCTAGGAGCCAGAAGAGCTTTCTGCTCTGAAAGTGTGTGCACACAGCATGGTTAGTGATTAGCCAGCATGGCTAGCCAGCATGGTTAGCTCTGAAGTAGCCACCCCAACCAAATCTAGGATGTGAAGGGGAGTGGTTGTCACTATTGTTGTTTAGTAGCTAAGTCATGTGTAACTCTTTGCGACCCCTTGGACCATAGCCCACCAGACTCTTCTGTCTATGAGATTTCCCAGGCAAGAATACTGGAATGGGTTGCCATCTTTTTCTATAGGGGACTTTCCTGACCCAGGGCTAGAACCTGCCTCTCCTGCATTGACAGGTGGATTTTTTACCACTGAGCCACCAGCGAAGCCATGAGGAAGAGGAATATCTGCCAAGTGTCTCACAGGGTCCACTTCAGGTTATGGAAGACAGTTGCATGGCAATTGGGTCGATAAGCTACATGGGTCGACATACTTTCAGCAGGTTCACAGACAAGCATTTTTTATTCTAGTGTGATATACATATTTTATCCTAATATTATATGCATATTACATATGTCACTGACACCTAAAATCCATGGTTATTGCTTTGAACAAAGCTTAGCTAAAGTAGAGAGCAAAGCCAGCTTGAATTAACGATTTAAAAACTCTCTTGTTGTTATTCAGTCACTCAGTCATGTCCGACTCTTTGTGACCCCATGGACAGCAGCATGTCAGCACTCTCTACCTGTGTTAATAATAGTGTAACTGGTGCCTAGAGATAGAACAAATCTTGAACGCGGTTCACTATGGTGGTACCTGTATGTGGGAAACATTGCACGGGGACTTGGCAGCTCTTAAGAACTGTGGAATATGGGCAGCCCTTATCTTAGGACCCCAAACACAACTTGTGACCCAGGAGACTACAATAAACCTCTCCTCATTCCAATAATAATTCTATGTTGAGCCCCCTTTCTCTGTCAGACTCTTGCAAAGTGCCCTACGTGCATTAGTTCTTATATTAAGTAACAGTTTTGCTTGTTCAAAGATCTCTCTCCTCCTAACTTCATCATCATTTTCATCACAAGGCTTTGGTGCTGGTTCCTCTGAAGAAAACCATCCTGGTAAAGTCCTACACCCAGTCCTGCTGTTATGTTGAAGGGTAACAGCACAAACCTACATGAACTTAAACCTGCAATATGATTTTGCAATAGGTAAGGGTATCAAGTCAACACTTAAACGTACACAATATTATATGTAAATTATATCTCAGTGAAGCTGGAAGGAGGAAAAAAGAAATATCTACAATGGAACTGAAAACATAAACAATTTATCTCATGCCTGGTATAACTTTTTAGTGCACACCTCTCATCTACCCTGAGGTTCTGTTTTTTCACTTTTTAAACAGAAGCAGAAACACTCTGTGTACCATTATCCCACTGGAATAGTTTGAAACCTAACCACTTGATCTCTAGCACAAAAAGTCATTGTAGGAAATATGACTTCTGATAAACAGTCCCTTGCATTAAGTGACAGTCTAATGCAAAATAAAATAGATGAGTTATAAAAAAAATATTTAATTATTTTATAATAGATACTCAATAGACCATTAACTTTGTCATTACTCCCATTCATAACATGCCACAAAAATACAGAAAAAAATATATCAGTAACTGAGAACCTTCTTTTAAAGTACTGGCAATAGCATACTAGCAACCTCTGGGTAAAGCATTTCTCTGATGACTCACAGATCAGGTAGAGCTAGGATAAAAGAGTGCTGAGGATAAAAGTTTAGCTTAGTTTAGTTTAATTTAGTATTGTTTCATCACAGTAAACTTCTCTAAAATAATAATAATCCCAAATGTAGAACTTCTACAAATTAAAGACAGACCTATCATATGTGGGTAAATTTAGAAAGGAATTTAAATGTAATTTTAGACTAAAAACTTGCAAATTGATGATACATCCATATGGAACAAAATTCAAAGATACAAAAGGATAGATAATAAAAAATGTTTGTCTCTCATTCTAGCCTCTCAGTTACCTCACAGGAGGCAAACACTGCTACCAGTTTCATAAATATTTCCATGTAAATATAATTTGATATTTATAAAATTAACATAGCATTATATTTATTTTTGTGATGTAATTGATGATATTTTATACTGCTTTTGCACCTTTCTTTTTTCACTTAACAGTGTGTCGGCACAAAAAGAGGTTGCTTTAATCTTCTTCAAGCCTATGGAATATGGATGTATGTGGATGTATCATAATTATAAGGCATTTATACTGTTTCTAACTTTTTGTTAGTACAAACACTGCAACAAACCAATGACTTCACATGTGTGTACTGCATCTGTAGCATATATTCCCAGGAGTGGAATCGCTGGGTCCAAGGACAAATATTAATATGTTTTAAAATGTGATGACTATTGCCAAATTGTCTTTCACAGGGTGACCTACTATCAAATGGATATTTTATAAAGCACTAACAGCAGCAGCAGCAGCAGCAAACAACTGCTATTGTGGTTGCTCTTAAACTTTATTAAATGATTCTACAGTAATAGCATGTGATTTTTGTATAGCAAAATCAAGTTATAATACAGTTGGCCCTTGAACAAGGTTTGAACTGTGTGCGTGTGTGCAAAGTTGCTTCAGTCATGTCCAACTCTTTGTGACCCTATGGACCATAGCCGGCCAGGCTCCTCTGTCCATGGGATTTTCCAGGCAAGAATACTGGAGTGGGTTGCCATTTCCTTCTCCGGGGATCTTCGAAACTCAGGGATAAAACTGGCATCTCCTGAATCACAAGCAGATTCTTTACCACTGAGCCACCATGGAAGCCCTGAGGATATGAAGGGCCCACTCTAAATTATACTGGGATCTTTGACTGCACGGGGCATAGGAAGGTCAGTGTGTTTCAACCTCCTTGCTTTGTTCAATGGTCAACTATATTGCTTTTACATACAGATACCCCTTACTTTATACACTAGGTGTTAGCAGGAATGGACACTGGGTATTCTGCTTGCATTTTGCGGTCTTAGAATTGCCTGCATGGTAAGCAATCTGTGGTTTAGCTAGGCTTTTAAAAATGGACCTATAGAGAGTTTAGAGGATTTTTAGAGCAGTGAAAAGACTTTGTATTATAAAGATGAATATTTGTCATTATACAGTTGTCCAAACCCATAGAATGCACAAGGCCAGAAAAGAACCTTAAGGTAAATGATGGACTTTGGGTGACTGATTTGTAAAAGTAGGCTCATCCTTGGTAAAAAATGTATAATTCTGGTGAGTGATAATGATGATGGGCGAGGCTATGCTTGGGTAGGGGCACAGGTTATATGGCAAATCTATGTACATTGCTCTCAATTTTGTGGCTCTAAAAAAAGCCTTTCAAAAAGGCATAAAAAATGCCTATATTTACATATGTATATCTTTTTTATTAATAAATGTAAAGGGCAGTATTTCTTTGGTTGACTCTAGAGTTTAGAAAGTGAAACTGAATAGAAACCAAGATGAAAGATAATGATCAGTCTTCCTTTTAAGTGTTGACTGCAGCACAAACAACCAAATTATGAGAAATAAATTACAGTTTTAAAAAATCCCCTGTTTTAATTACTGCAAATGTTACTATGACTAGGTAAGAATTATTTTTAATCAACTATAATTACATGGATGGTGTACATCTAAGAGCATAAAGTCAGTATCCAAAAGTGCCAATTAAAACAACAACAACAACCAGAACCCTAAGACAAACTTTACTTTTGTTTGAAATGTGCGATATTTTCCCTCTATATACGTCCCCTCCCAAATAAATTTTATGGTTAGAATTACTAGTTTTTAGTAAATACAGAAAGTCAGCTAGAAACATACTTTCTCTGAATTCAGTGGGTTTGTGCCGTACCCAGTTTGAGCAAATTCTTGGCGAATATTTCATGAACTCACAAGAGACGAATTTATTTGACATGTTTAGGAGACATGTAAAATAAAGTCACCTAGGTTTTAAAGCTTCAGAAATTCCCTGTGCCAGAGAGAGCTCCCTAGACCTGCAATTAATAGTTGGAATTATAAAGGAATGCGCAAAATGGAATTCTTCTTTATCACTGCGTATTAGGAGCTTCCATTCTAGGTAGGATTTTTCGTCCTTTCCTTCACGACGGAGGGAAGGAGAGCTAGGTCTGCGGTTGGAGGAGTGTCTATAAATAGAAGGTGAAGTGTTCTAATACCGGAGGGTGCGTCACAGCGTCCCTCCCCCGAGCTGCGAGCGGCCACGCGGCCGCGGGAGCCACTGCGCGGCAGCGGGACGCCCGCCCGGCTTCCCGCTCCCAGCCTGTCCGGCTGTCACCCAGGAGCGGGGGACCTGCCGGACGGGAGCGGGCCCGGGGAGGCGCGAGGCGGCCCCCGCATCCTCCCGGCACCCCCGCCCCAGGTGGCATCGGACGGACCCACCCCCGGGTGCACGACCCCAGGACCCAGGCGCCCCTGCCCAGGTGGCCGCCTCACGCCGCCGCCGCCCCCTTCCCAGCGGTGCCTCCCTTCTCCCCGCGGCGAAGGGAGAACAATAACGCGGAGCGCGCCGGGGAAGCGGAGACTCCCTGGCGCACAGACAATGCGAGGGGAGTTCCGAGGGGGCGGCCCCGGCGCGCTGCGCGTTCCCGCGGGGCCCCGGGAGCGAGGGGAGCGGGACCGCGGCCACTGGTCGGCCCCCCAGGCACTGTTGGAGGCCACGTGGAGGGCTGTTAGGTCTGTTGAAATGTAAAATTTCAGTGTCTGTTCAAGGCTAGGGAGAATTTCCTCTAGATAGAAGCTCGTCCGGCGGTTAAAATACACACTATAGATAGTGTGTGCTTTGGGTCCTTCTCTATTTCGGATTTGAATCTCAAAAGTCACTTGTGGAATTTCCATAGGCCTATCTTTTTGTAAACAGATCGCTATGGGATTCCCCACCAAGTCCCTGGTTCTTACTCTGCCAGTTCTTCCAGCTTGACCCGGTCTAGATCTTGAGATTTCAATCTGCCTCTCTCTTGATTCTTTTCTCCCTCCCCACCCCCCTTCCCTCTTCCACAACAAACAGTTTTGTTTCCTTTGCACCTTTTTCTTGAAAATGTGTGTGTGTGTGTGTGTGTGTGTGTGTGGTGCAGTTCCTTCCCGCTTCTGATTGGCTCCTCCGTTGGGTTTCCTTGTCCTTTTCTGTTTATTTTATTTCAATCTTTCTCATAATCTGCTCCCTTCAGTTCTTTCTTTTGTTTTTCTTTCACAGGTTGCACAAGTTTTGTTTTGTTTTTTTTCCTCTTCCCATTGCCTTAAGTTCTATCCCTTTAAGGACTCAAGGGTTCCTGGAAAAAACCAAGAGGATTTCATGGCATTTTATCTCAGGGAAATGTGTTATATAGTTCCACTTTCAGAGAGTCTGGACTAGCTGGGATTTTTCTACTTATATATAGGTCAAGCCATCTTAGCTGAAGGAATCACAAACTTCTGTAATGTCTTGGGTGCTGGGCTGCTTGCTTACAATAAAAAGGCATGTAGGGAAAGCCGGGGTGGGGGGGGGGGGTGAGGTATTTTCAAATATGACTTCCATACAAAGATACATGCACACACATTCTAAAGAAAATTTTGATCATTACAGTATTTAAAAGGACACTGACATCTTTCATTCATCCATCGTGTCATCTCTTTGGTCATCTTTTTGCTCTTGTTCCTATCTGTGGAATGGCTGACCACTCGCCTCTTTCCTGTGGGTCCTGTCTGGAGTACAAAGTGCAACCCTTTATCAGCCTAGACCTGGGACCTGAAAAAAATCCAGGCAAAGACTGATTAAAGTTTTAACAAAAGGCATACCTTTTGTGGCTAAAATATTTGGAGGTGAGAATGGATGTGAGAGACTGGAAGTAAGGTTGGACTTATGCAATCATTACACAGATCCAGGAGGCATTTTGCTCTGCCAGGGCCAACCCTCAGGTTGGGAGGGGCCTGAATATAGCACAAATCAGATTATATCAGAAATAAACCTGGTGCAGCCATGACAAAGGAAAGAAAAAAGCAAGGACCACAGCAATATCCTCCAAAGGAAAGAAGGAGTCACCTGATTGATGAGAAGGAAGTAGAGGGTAACTGGCAGCCTTGTCTTTTTCAACATTGTCTGTGGAGGGCAAGGGTCTCCTCCCTTCTGCCACCATGTCCACATGCCTTCCTGAGTTACCAAACCCACTTTCCTCCAGTCAGTCCAGGTTGAAGGTGGATCAAGGTCAAGCTTCAGGTCATGAGCAATCCTATTTACATAAGCTACTCTCATACTCTTCAAAAAAGTGTAAGGATTTGGGTGCCCAAAAGTCAGACCCAGCCCCCAAGATTAAGACTCAAAACTAAAATGACCTTTTTGAAGTTTATTTTCTGCCAGGCACTCTGCTGTCGGCTCTAACATTTTATCTCACTCAATCTTTACAAGACTTTGAGGCAGATATTACTGCCTTCACTTTACACATAAGAAAACCAAGGTAGGGGACTTCCCTGGTGGTCCAGTGGCTAAGACACCTCAATCCCAATGCAGGAAGCCCAGGTTTGATGCCTGGTCAGTGAACTAGATTCCACATGCAGCAACTAAGATCTAAAGCAGCCAAATAAATAAATAAAAATAAGTATTAAAAAAAAAAAAAAGGCAAAGATTAATGGCTAAGAACTTATTTGCCCAAAATCGCAAGGCTAGTGAGTAGTTGACCAACTCTCAAACCCTAATTTAGCTCCAAAGCCTAAACAGTTTATCTCCAGACTTGAACCTGCTCTAGGTCAGCAGGCACCTGAGGAGTCTCAGACACAATCAGGCCTTCAATGGGCCTAGAATCAAACTGCCTGGGTTCCAATAATACCTACATCCTTTCCTAGCTCTACAACTTTCAACAAGTTAATTAACCTCTCTCTGCCTCAGTTTTCTTACTGCAAAATGAGATGCATGCGTGCTAAGTCGCTTCAGTCACGTCTCTTTGCAACCCTATGGGCTATAACCCACCAGGCTCCTCTGTCCATGGGATTCTCCAGGCAAGAATACTGGAGTGGGTTGCCATATCTTCCTCCAGGGGATCTTCCCCACCCAGGGATCAAACCCGAGTCTCTTACATCTCCTGCAGGGAGGTTCTTACCACTAGTGCCACCTGGAAAGCCCCAAAATAGGATGATGATGATATTAATGCTTCTCTCACAGGGCTGTTAGGAGACTTAAATGAGAGAATGTATCAAAAGCACAGTCTCTGGCGCATTGTGAGTCCTCTCTCCAGTGTAGGCTGTTATGGTGATAATTATGTAACTTCAGCTTGGCTGAAGCCCCTGGGACTGACAAGGGCAGAAGGGGGATTCCTGCTTCAGGTGTCCATTTCCTCACTAAGAAAATAAAGCAAAACTAGACAACAGAAAGACTGGTGAAGTTAAAAATTTAGCATAAGACTGAGAAGAAGTTTAACATAAGACCCTTAATTCCACCCTCTTTCACCCGTAGCCTGCTGTCTTTCTGCTGAAAGAGCTTGAAATGAAGCTTGCACAGAATGAGCAGCAGTGTGGGGGAGTGAGGCAAGTGTTTGACCAACTGCCAGATGAGCCAAGTTTAAGAACAAGCTGTGACCTTGAGTAAGTCACTTAATTTCCCTGAGTCTAAATTTCCACATCTGTAAAATGAGTCAGAACGGATTTTTGGGGGGTGTCTGCCCATCATCTCCCTCCCTTCTTCCAGGAACTGTTTCTCTCCCACACCCCAAGTGTTGGACCTCCATTTTCTTACAGGACTTCATTCCTCTCCCTGGCCATCACTGATTAGTTTGGAGGGGCACCTGACCGAAGCTGGACCAATCAGAAAGCTCTCTTGAGATGTTTTGTTTGTTTGTTTTTGTTGTTGAACTGGAACTGTGAAAAGCGTCACCATCTCCAGGTAAAGTGTGTAGAATGGGCCTCACAACCACTCGGCAGTCCTGGCTCTGCCACATAAAGTCAAAGTGCTAACTTGCAGTGAAAAGCAGATGTAGGAGATCACTCTGGTGGCATTTGGACCATGAGACCCATGTATATTGCCTGATCTGCAGTCAAATGGGACACGAAGATTGATTCCAATCCACTCTCCCTTTTGCCTAAGATGTTTTGAGATCGTATTCTGTCAATCATAAAATCCATATTCCTGACTGATACAGACTAGTTTATTTCTAAGATCCCTTTAGCTCTAAATGTCTATGCTGTTATACAAAAAATAAATGAATGGCATTCAAATAGGGCTATTTCTTGCAACCTTGTTTAGGTATATGGAATAATCAAAGATTTTTCAAAAAGAACCCTCATTTAACTCACAAGTGTAGAATAGGTTCAAGACTCTTTATAGCCTATTATTTGATCTAAATGAAAGAAATAAATAGGTCAAGAGCTGGTGTTTTGGTGAACTGTGAGGAAATCGGCCATTAAACTATAAAAATTGATTTAAAAACTGTTGATGTAGTGACCTGATTTTGAAATTGAAGCCATTTTTTTCCTATGCCCAGTATAACACAAGAGGGAGATTAGTAACTTTGGCTTGATGAAGACCAGGAGTTTAGAAACACTCGATCTAGTGTCACTACTCAAAATTCCCCAGTTTCTCTACAGTACCTAGTTAGCAATGAGTGAGTGAAATCTTTTCTTTCTTTTGGTTTAAGCAGATATAGCTATCTGATTCTCCACTTCTGATTTCTACTCTAATACATCCATCCGTCTGTGTATTATTAAAAATAATTTATAGTTAACTTTCAACAAAATTTTTTTTTGTTTGTTTCTTAGCATTCATGAATTTCAATATACAAAACTCTATAATTTTTTCCATGATAAAATAACTCAAGACTGTCTGGTAACAATAAATCTTCCTGTTTATTTTTAATGACCTCACCTGAATATTAAATTTAAAATGCATGCCTGTGTCTTTATTTATATCTATAACTGTTTTATTCTTTTCATTCTGCTAGAGTTAATTCTTGATAACTAATGGTATGACAGATGATGCTTTCATAGATAGTACTAATTGAAATTCAACTGTACAGAAAATTATGAGATCTCATTTTATGCAATTACTTCATTTTAATCTCCCCAGGAAAAAATCTTAAACCAGCATTTACAGGTATAGAAGTAAAACTATTTGGGGTTTCACAGAATTTCTTAGCCCACCTTTTTTTAGTTGAAGACCTTGTAAGATGTGAAATCATAGGTAAGTGAGAAGTGAGGAGAGGGGGGAGGAGGCTGGTACTTGTATGAGCCACTACAGAGATATTAACATACTTAAATAACAAAGCGTTGATGATATGAGAGAGACCTGGTGTATCAGTGATGCCTAATGACTGGCTCACACTCTCAAGATCATCATCTGGAGCCCAGCAGGACCCCACCGATCAAGATCACCCCTAGTGAAAGGCCAAAGCCATGTATCCAAATACTTCCACTTTATTCCCACTTGATAACCCATGTGTAATCCTTCCTGGCAGGGTGTACTCCTAATGGGAGTCAGCTGACCTCAACAACATGGTGCGCAGTATAACCCACATGCACCACAACCCTGTGGTCTTCTTCTCTGTCCTTTGCTCAAGTATCTCTTCTCTCTGCCCTCATGTCTACCATGTCTTTTTTGTTGTTATTGTTCATTTTAATTGGAGGATAATTACTTTACAATATTGTGATTTTTTTTGCCATACATCAACATGAAACAGCCACAGGTGCACGTATCCCCCCATCCTGAACCCTCCTCCTGTCTCCCTCCCCACCCCATCCCTCCGGGTTGTCCCAGAGCACTGGCTTTGAGAGCCCTGCTTCATGCATCGAACTTGCACTGGTCATCTATTTTACATATGGTAATATATATGTTTCAAAGCTATTCTATCATATCTTCCCACCCTCACCTTCTCCCACATAGTTGAAAAATCTGTTCTTTACATCTATGTCTCTTTTGCTGCCTTGCATATAGGATCATTGTTACCATCTTTCTAAATTCCATATATGTGCGTTAATATACTATATTGGTGTTTCTCTTTCTGACTTAACTTCACTCTGTATAATAGGCTCCAGTTTCATCCACCTCATTAGAACTGACTCAAAATACATTCTTTTTTATGGCTGAGTAATATTCCATTGATGCCCACCATGTCTTAACCCTAGAATATCCTGCTTCAGTTGACTACTTCTCTCCTTATGTCTGGTACCGTCTCATTATAATTAAACAAGGGTTGGTTTCCTAGCGGACAGCAGGTGGATGGGAGTCTTTAGGGAGCTCTACTGGACAGTTAGCTGATCTTGGCTTTTAATCTCCTTTCACTCTGTTTATTGGGTGTGGCTGACCTGTTACGCCTGTTCTTCATACAGTTCTTGCTTTGGCTGTGGCAAATTTGGCTTACTCTTAGTTCTCTTTATCCACCCTTTGCCATTTACACAGTTGGAGAGAAATTCCCAGCTCTACCTAACAATTAGAAATACACTCAATAGGATCTTTGCAACCACTGCCCATATGTACAGAGGGCTCCATACCCTCACTTTATAGATACATATTTAATGAGGAACCCATGTGGGTCAATAGTGGCTCTCTTGCATTTGGGTCAGGCCAAGCATCAGAATACTGACAGTCAATAGATTGGCACCATGATATGGGAGTGGTAAGCTGCCAAACCTGCATAGGTGGGTGAATTCAGAATCATGTGTAAAATGTATTTTTGCTATGATGAGACATAAAATCACTGCCACAGCATCAGTCAATGAGTATTGTAACTTGGTGTGGACACAACTTGCGTCTGTGCAACTTGCTTGAATTACAGTACTAAATTAGTACTAAATCTAGTACTAAATTACTAGAATTACAGTACTAAAGAAGCGACATCTAATGTTAGAATATGGATAGATATATGTAGATGCATTGTCAGGGAGGTAAAATGTTGATCCCATCACGGGAACCATAGATAATTTTATAATTACTATAAGACATCGTTTTGTAATCACTGTTTACTTCTTTAGTCTTGTTCTGAATCTTTAAATTTCTTCGAGTGCACAACCAAATTTCAGGAATTGAAAATGTGTCATGAGCACAAAACCAGCACTGAGTTATTAGAACACCTGTGTTGAAGAGGAGCCAAGAAAGTGGAAGGGCTTAGGCAGACATTAGTGCAGATTGGTTTTCTGCAATGAGAATGGACATGTGGAACTTCCCTGGTGGTCCAGTTGTTAAGAATTCACCTTCCAATGCTGGAGACACAGGTTCGATTCCTTCAGGGAACCAAGATCCCACATGACGTGGGGCAACTAGGCCTGCGTGCTGAAACTAGAGAAGCCTTCTCATGCCACAGTGAAGGGCCAGAGCAGCCAAAAAGGAAAAGAAATGGACTTGAACACTAATACCCAGACTCACCAGGAAAGTCTTCTAGCCTATGATGAGAAGGAGGATTTGGTCTGAGAAATTACTTAATCATTCATTTTAAGTTCTATCAATAAGTGTTTACTGGGCACCTGTGATAGACCACAAATTGTTTCCTGGGAGATGGACATGTGACTGGAGGAGCCCTGTCTCTGCTCTCAATGATTTGTTATTCTAGTTGGGGAGAAGGACTAAAACCAAGTAAACAGACATCACTGACCAATTTTCATTCATTTTTTAAATGAATGAAAAACGGTATGGAATCACCACTGAGGTATAGAAAAACTTAAGGAGGTCTCTCAGAGATGAAAGAAGGGAAGTCAGTTACTTAAGAGAACTAGGAGTGGACAGTGTCAAAGAGATGAAGGAGGGGTTTCAAACATTAACACAAAGTGGAACATGGAGGGAATAATGGGGAATAAAGATTCAGCAGACATTTACTGAGCATCCCCTATACGCCAGGTCCCCGGGGAAGAGCAGACACCAATTATGGTGCCTGAAACGGCCACCCAGCCGCTGATAGACCTGAGTGCCATAGAAGGCAGATGGACACCGAAGCCCAGGGTGGGCACCCCACAGAGCCCAGTATTTGCCCAACCAACAAACCCAGCACTGATTAGCTTATTAATATCGGACAGAGATGATGAGCAGGATTTTTGCTTTTAAAGGACAAATTTTCCCAG
The DNA here is from genome assembly GCF_963930625.1 of Muntiacus reevesi. Lineage (NCBI taxonomy): Eukaryota > Metazoa > Chordata > Mammalia > Artiodactyla > Cervidae > Muntiacus > Muntiacus reevesi. The sequence continues at coordinate 41,689,554 of NC_089251.1, read as the reverse complement.
TCTCGTCCCCCATAGATCAGGCTCTCTTGGGAGAGGAAAAAAAAAAATCCATTCAATGCTCAACTCCTAGGCCCTCAGAGTTTATTTTTCCTTTAACACCAGCAAGTTTCTTCCCCTCCCACCCTTCCCCACCTGTAGGGCTACATTCTAGCAGGGGAGACCAACACATACCAAGACATCACACAGGGACCAAGGAGAATTTATTCTAACCTAATAAGAACATTGGACTTTCCTGGTGGCTCAGATGGTAAAGAATCCGCCTGCCACTATAGGAGTTGAGGGTTCTATCCCTGGTGGGGAAGATCCCCTAGAGAAGGAAATGGCAACCCACTCTAGTACTCTTGTCTGGGAAATCCCATGGACGGAGGAGTCTGGTGTTCCTTGGAGTTGCAAAGGAGTCAGATACAATTGTTTAGCAACTAAACAAAAACAATATGAGCAGTGGTTATCTCAAAGAACGGGGGTCTGAGTGATTTTCATTGTCTCCCTTGTCCTTTTATGTTCAAAATTGTTCCAATGAACCCATATTATTTATATTATCAGGAAAAAGTTACATTTAAAAAAACATTTATTCATTTATTTATATTTATTTGACTGTGTCAGATCTTAGTTGTGGTATGTGCAGGACCTTTGCTGTGTTATGTGGACTCTCTAGTTGCAGCAAACAGGCTCAGCTGCCCTGGGGCATGTGGGATCTTAGTTCCCTGACCAGGGGTGGAACCTGCATCCGCTGCATTGCAAGGTGGATTTGTAGCCACTGGACCACCAGGGAAGTCCCAGGTTTAATATTTTTAAAGGGGGAAAACACACAAATAGGATGCTATAACTGTGGGCAAAATGAGAAGGAAGAAGCTCATTGTGCTTGGGAAGGAATCACAGGGAAGGAACCTGCTCAGATGAACCTGAGAAGGCTTCCTGGAAGAGAAGCTCCTGTGCAAACAGGACTTGGAAACGGGAGAAAATTCAATGATAAAAACCATGTACAACAGATACAGGCAAAGAAAAGTGAAAGTGAAAGTCACTCAGTTGTGTCCAACTCTTTGCTACCCCATTGACTATACAGTCCATGGAATTATCCAGGCCAGAATACTGGAGTGGGTAGCCTTTCTTTTCTCCAGGGGATCTTCTTAACCCAGGGATCAAACCCAGGTCTCCTGCATTGCAGGCGGATTCTTTACCAGCTGAGCTACAAGGGAAGCCCGAGAATACTGGAGTGGGTAGCCTATCCCTTCTCCAGGGGAATCTTCCAGATCCAGGAATCTAACTGGGGTCTCCTGCATTGCAGGCGGATTCTTTACCAACTGAGCTATTAGGGAAGCAGACGCAGGCAAAATATGCTTAAAGCAGTGGTTCTCAAACTGGAGGCCTGAGGGAAAAAGTCAGGGGCTCCATGAACATGAGTGGGAAAAAGTTAATATATCTCTTTTCCTTAATGTATAATTGGAATTTAGCATTCCATTCCATTTTAAATGTAAACAACCAATACAGCAATATCACCAATAACTATGACTTTGTCAGCAGTAGAAACTTCAGATATTTTCAAATCATATAAAAACTGCTGCGCATGTCTTCAGTTCAGTTCAGTTCAGTTCAGTCACTTAGTCATGTCCGACTCTGCGACCCCATGGACTACAGCATGCCAGGCCTTCCTGTCCATCACCAGCTCCTGGAGTTTACTCAGACTCATGGCCATTGAGTCCGTGATTCTATCCAACCATCTCATCGTCTGTCATCCCCTTCTCCTCCCACCTTCAATCTTTCCCAGCATGAGGGTCTTTTCAAATGAGTCAGTTCTTCACATCAGGTGGCCAGAGTATTGGAGTTTCAGCTTCAGCATCAGTCCTTCCAAAGAATATTCAGGACTGATTTCCTTTAGGATTGACTGGTTGGATCTCTTTGCAGTCCAAGGGACTCTCAAGAGTCTGCAACACCACAGTTCAAAAGCATCAGTTCTTCTGCACTCAGCTTTCTTTATAGTCCAACTCTCACATCCATACACGACTACTGGAAAAACCAAAGCTTTGACTAGATGGACCTTTGTTGGCAAAGTATTGTCTCTGCTTTTTAATATGCTGTCTAGGTTGGTCGTAACTTTTCTTCCAAGGAGTAAGCGTCTTTCAATTTCATGGCCGCAGTCACCATCTGCAGTGATTTTGGAGCTCAAGAAAATAAAGTCTGTCATTGTTTCCATTGTCTTCCCATCTATTTGCCATGAAGTGATGGGACCAGATGCCATGATCTTAGTTTTCTGAATGTTGAGTTTTAACCCAACTTTTTCACTCTCCTCTTTCACTTTCATCAAGAGGCTCTTTAGTTCTTCACTTTCTGCCATAAGGTTGATGTCATCTGCATATCTGAGGTTATTGATAGTTCTCCTGACAATCTTGATTCCAGCATGTGCTTGGATGAAAGTCCAGCATTTCTCATGATGTACTCTGCATATAAGTTAAATAAGTAGAGTCTTGATGGACTCCTTTCCCTATTTGAACCAATCTGTTGTTCCATGTCCAGTTCTAATTGTTGCTTCTTGACCTGCATACAAATTTCTTAGGAGGCAGGTAAGGTGGTCTGGTATTCCCATCTCTTTAAGAATCTTCCACACTTTGTTTTGATCCACACAGTCAAAGGTTTTGGCATAGTCAATAAAGCAGAAGTAGATTTTTTGGGGGGAATTCTCTTGCTGTTTTGATGATCCAATGGATGTTGGCAATTTGGTCTCTGGTTCTTCTGCATTAACACTCATTATCTTTTCAAAATTACTATAGCTATCACCATTAGATCAGGTTAATTAATATTTTAATAGAGAAATGTGTATTATTAAATCACAATTTACATGTTGCTATGTGTATTGAATTTCCTTTATAATCCCATTCATTTTATCTTATGCATTTGAAATCATTATTCCAAAAAGGGATCCAAGAAAGGGGTTCTGTAGGCTATTCTAGATAGTTGAAGAGGTCCATGGCACAAAAATGGTTCCTTCTTTGCCTGCAAGAGAAGGAATGGCCCCAGGTCTGATATTTTGTACAGAAAGTCACAATCAGTTGGAGAATTAATGAACCAATGAAAAAAATAACATCTCTTTGCCAGCTGACAAAGTCCTAGAGAGTTGTTTTGAGGACACAGGACACTAGGACTGATGCCAGACATTAAGAGGATTCTGGTAATTCCTCTAGTTCAGCCTTCCTGTTTACCAAGTAACTTGCTGGTTTTCATATGTCTTCCTAAGCAGTTTTGTGTATAAGGAGAGAAATCCAACTGGCAAACACGAGACTACCGTCAGCTTGTAATGTATTCAGATTTTTTATTTCTTTTTCTTTTTCTTGGTTGTACTGCACAACTTGTAGGATCTTAGTTCCCTCTCCAGGGATCAAACCCTGGACCCTGGCAGTGAGATCGCTAAGTACTAACCTCTGGACCACCAAGGAATTCCCCCGATTTTTTATTTCAAATTCAAGTTGAATACCACCAAATGCTGGTAAGGTCGTGGAGCTACAGGAACTCTCCTTCATTTCTGATGGGAATGTAAAATAGTACAGCTGTTTTGGAAGACAGTTGGGCAGTTTCTTATAAAGCTAAGAATATTCTTACCATATGATCAAGCAATCTTGATATTTACCCAAATGAGCAGAAAACGTATGTCCACCCAAAAACTTGCACGGAAATGTTTATAGCAGTTTTATTCATAATTGCCCAAACTTGGAAGCAACCAAGATATCCTTTAGTAGGTAAATGGATAAAAAAATTGTGGTATATTCAGATAAGGAGTATTATCTGGTGTTAAAAAGAAATGAGCTATCAAACCTCATTCCATCCATGGAAAGACATGGAAGAAACAAATCTGTATTTCTAAGTGAAAGAAGGAACCCTGGAAAAGCAACATACTGTGTGACTTCAACTCTAGAAAAGGCAAAACTATGGAGACAATAAAAACGTCAGTGGTTGCCAGAGATTGGGGATTGTAGGGGAGAAGGATGAATAGGTGGAACACGGAAGATTTTAAGACAGTGAAATTACTCTGTATGATACTGTATATATAATATTATATGATAATGCTGTATAATACATGCCATCACATATTTGTCAAAACCTATAAAATGTAGAATACCAAGAGTGAACCCTAGGGTAAATTAGGGGCTACTTTGAGTGATTATGATTTGTCAGTATGTGTTCAAAGATTATGACAAATGCATCACTCTGTTGCAGGATTTTTATATAGAGGAGGCAGTATGTATAATGGACTCAGAAGGTATACAAGAACTCTCTATACCTTCTATTCAATTTTGCTCCAAATCTAAAACTGCTGTTAAAAAAAAAAACTATACTTTTTTTAAAAATTCAAATTGAAATGTTTATATCAGTCAGTATGAGTTGGGCTAATGTGAGTCCACTGCTGAGAGATGGAGTCCCATCTAGTGTGCCAGCAGGGTCCGCATGTCTTCCTTCCTGGACTGAAATGAATGGACCCGGTGATTCTCTGAGCCTCAAGTGCTCTTTTCTTTTCCAGAGGAGAATTTTTTCTCATCCGTGACTGCCCAGGCATGGTGTCATGTTGTTCTGTTTCCTAAGGACTACTTTACACCCCCCTTGTGATTAGCAGAGGCTGGTGCCCTGCTCTGAGGTGGTACATGTCAGCTGGTGCTGCAGGTCGCTGCTCTTGCCTGTGTCTCACTTGACTGTGAGTTCCTCAGGAGCAAAGGTCATCCCTTTATCATGTTTCAATCTCCCCAGCATCTGGCACATTAAAACTGTCCTGAAAAATGATGGTATCAGATCTGCACTTTTGAGGCAATTCCACTGGCAGCGATGTGGAGGAAGGCTTGGTGGGTAAGAGATTAGCAGCAAGGAGATCCTTGGCATCACTCCCACTGAAGGACGACGAGGTTCTGCAAGAGGTCAGTAGCAGAGAGAGAGTGGCAAAACCGAAATGGAGGCAGAACCATTAAACTTGAGTGATGAGTTAAATGGTGGGGAAAAGGGGAAGGAGGACTGGAAATCTGGAAGCTTCCTAACAGGTCTTTTGGCACTAGTCTTTTCTCTGCTAAGAACTATACATGCTGTTTTCAACACACTGAGCTGATTAAAAAATTAGAATCTTTTCCTCTTCCACTCAGAAGCTTTCAGTTTCTTCTTGGTGATTCTTACCACAGTTCTTAAGTGAAGTGAAAGTTGCTCTGTCGTGTCCAACTCTTTGCGACCCGAGGACTGAAGACTGCTAGGCTCCTCTGTGAATGGAATTCTCCAGGCAAGAATACTGCAGTGGATAGCTGTTCCCTTCTCCAGGGGATCTTCCCAACCCAGGGATCGAACCCAGGTCTCCCACATTGCAGGCAGAGTATTTACTGTCTGAGCCAGCAGGGAAGCCCACAGTTCTTACAAAATGGTCTAGAAAGCCCTCCTCCCTCCTCTAGCCCCGTCCCTTGCCTCCTTTCCTCCTGGAACCCCGTTCCCACTCTGTCGCCCTCTCCGTTGTGTCCTCTGCTCCAGCTCCACATGGCACTGTCCCATCCCAGTGTCTCTGCAGTTTCCATTCCCTCCACCTGGATCCCTTCCCCCAGCTCGTGACCTTGCTTCCTTCCAGTCTCTACTCAGTTGTCACGTCTTCACCGAGTCCTTTCCAGACCACACTGTTTAAAAGTGCAAAACCCTCTGTCAATTCCAAGGCTCCATTAAAAACAATGAAATAACGCCACCCGCGACAACAGGGATGGACCTACGGGGTGTCATACTGAGTGAAGTAAGTCAGACAGAGAAGGAGAAATGTCATATGACATGCCTTATATGTGGAATCTAAAAAGACATGATACAAATGAACTTACTTACAAAACAGAAAGAGACTCACAGACAGGAAAACGTATGGTTGCCAGGGGAAAGAGACAGTTAAGGACTTTGGGAAGGTCATGTGCACACTACTATGCTTAAAATGGATAACCGGCAAAGACTTGTTGTATAGCACATGGAACTCTGCTCAATGTTGCCTGCCAGTCTGGATGGGAGGAAGGTTTTAGGGAGAATGGATGCACATATAGTATATATATATGTATATATAAATGTCTCAGTCCCTTCACTGTTCACCTAAAACTACCACAACATTGTTAATCAACTACACCCCAATACAAAATAAGAAGTTTGAAAAAAAAATTTCCAGGCTCTTTCCCTCTTTATAGTGCTCTTTTCCTTCTTGCTGTCTAACAAGCTCTACATTTCAATTATTTTTCTATTGGCCCCATTAGACTATAAGCTCCAGGAGGGCAGGGATTTTTGTCTGTTTTGCTAAAAGTGGTTTGCTCACTGCTCTATTCCAGGGCCTAGATCAGGTCTTATCCAGCACAGAGTTGAATAAATGCTCAAAAATCAGTGGTAGATTTGGACTTGCCTGACTGTCCAGTGGGTAAGACTCTGCACTTCCAATGCAGGGGGCACAGGTTTGATTTCTGGTTGAGGACCTAAGATTCCAGCATACCGGGAGGCCAGAAAACAAAACAAAAAAACTATGGTGGATTGATGGACCGATTTTTCGCGACTCACGTCCTGAACAAGCCAGAAGCTCCTTGGACGTAAGGCTTCTCTCATGACCCCTGTAGCACCTAGCATGTTCTGTCATGTGGCAGATGACCAAGTGGACCCTGGGGAGTGGGTTGTCCTGGATCTGACGCCCTAGGGCTCCTTTGATCTCCTTTAGGCCACCACCCTGCAGACCCACTTACACCGTGCCAGAAATTCAGTCTGGATAGATGACAAGCTGGTCCTGTAAAGAATGAGCACCTAAAACAGCATTCAGCAAAGACACCACCTCTGGGTAGCTAAACAGGCAGCACTGAAGCGCAGTCATTTACGGGGCCAAGATCATGATAGATTTCCCATGTTGTGGAGTGAAGCCGATAAAGTTCTACCTTGTCCAGATGCTGTCAGAATCTGGCAGGATGAATGTGACACATCCATGGCAATGCTTGTACATAGTATGTGCTCAGTAGATGAGGGCTATTAGATGATGAAATGGGGTCAGCACTCCCTTATCCAATGCAGCGACAACATGAATGGTAATGAATATGTGGCTCGTTGCAAAGTCCAAGGCCATTTAGCAGCCTTACCTGCTGCAGGTTCTGAGGACACAGTTATTTCTTAAGACTTCAAGGAATACCTTGCCAAGACCCACTCAGGCATTTCATGCAGCTCATTTCCTTCCTCATCCAGTAGCATCAATGACTTTAGACATTAAACATTAGAAGAATGTGTCATACTTTAAAACTGATTAGGACTGGGTCCAAAAATAATGTCAAAAGGATTCCCCAGTTCACAGATAATAACCACTGCTGTGAGCTGTTATAATATCACAATTAAAACAAGAGGGATGCTGCCATCTTCTCTGGCAGAGGGAATTCTCTTTTTACATGGAGAAAAAAAATGTTGTCTCTACCTCTAGCGAACTTAAAACATGCAAAGTGCTGTGTGATTAATCGTGTCCAACTCTTTGCTACCCCATGGACTGTAGCCTGCCAGGCTCCTCTGTCCCTGCGGATTCTCCAGGCAAGAGTACTGGAGTGGGTTGCCATGCCCTCCAGGGGTTCCCAACCCAGGGATCAAACACACGTCCCCCGCACTGCAGGCGGATTCTGTACCATCTGAGCCACAAGGAAAGCCCTAAAACAAGCAAATCATTGATCAATCCCATGAAAGCCCATGGGTTTCTCAGGTGACACTAGTGGTAAAGAACTCTCCTGCCAGTGCAGGAGATGTGAGAAACACGGTTTCGATCCCTGGGTTGGGAAGATCCCCTGGAGGAGGGCATGGCAATGCATTCCATTATTCTTACCTGGAGAATCCCATGGACAGAGGAGCCTGGGGGGCGACTGTCCATAGGGTCACAAAGTCTTATGTGACTGAAGCGACTTCACACACAAACACACATAAAAGCCTATATTTTGACATGGCCTGACTTTTCCTTTGAAGGTTTTACTTTTCCATTTCTCCCTTTTGCTTTTTAAAATTTCCCTCCTATTATTATTGGGTTGGCCAAAAAGTTCGTTTGGGTTTTCCCATAAGCTGGAAAAGGCTGAACAAATTTTTTTGCCACTCCAGTACTTTTCTTTGACTCCTCCCCGCACCCCCTCCCACCACTGCCACCCTCTTTGTGATCTCTCTCTTCTTTGACTGATGTACCTAGTTTTCCGTGTTTATTTCCACCCGCACTAGTCCTTCCATGTGGGATCCCAAGTTCCTAAGCTCTTCTCCCCTCCTGGGTAACAGCTCTTCTGGCCTTTCAGTTATAGTTGATGCCACCTTGGCTCAGAGAGTTCATAACTTCCCTTAACCACCAAATCCACTGAGTTAGAAGAAGCCCTTGTGCCTTCTATTTAATAGCTTTCAGACTAGGAAAAAGGCATGTTCAGTACACCCTTGCTCCCTTACAGCTGGAAAGAGTTAACAAGCAAACAGCACTTTACAAATACTAAGCAGGGACTGAAATACCAGGAAAGGAAAGTGCTCTGCGTGCTGGTGTGTCCTTGAGGGCGGTGGTGAGGCCATGGCCGGTGTGGGCATCCCACTGACCCTGGGCCACGGGTTTCAGAGGGGGCTCCTGCCACTCCTTCTCCTGTTGTGACCTCCCACCTTCACCTACCCGGGTGCCCAGCTCACCTGGCCAGCTCCAGCGTCTTGGCAAACACAGCACACCCCACAGAGTTGGACCTTGGCCCACTCGTCTCAGTTGCCAACCAGCCAGGAGAATACCTGCTTTTCATTCTCTTCAGGGGAGTGTGAAGTTTCCCCTTGGGGGAAAAAACCTGTGCTTGGGCTCTAACACTTCCCCTGGTTTTCTTTATCAACGTCTTCTAGCCTCACTTCAGAAGGTGCTCCAGTGAGTCCTGACCTCTGCTCTTCCCGGCCCAGGATCTCTGCTGAGTCTCTACAGTGACAGAAGTTCCGTGGTCCATGACTTGCCTCTACGGTTTTGTTTTCCTTTGTCTACATTTGGTTGGCATAAACACTTCTGAAAAATGGGCTGCAGCTGATGCCTTTTCGTTTGGTTCCCTTTAATGAGAGGTTTATAAAATGACTCTTACTATGCAGAACACATGTTCTAAGTATACAGTTACTTGATGGATTGAAACAGTGCTGAGGGAGGCAGAACACGTGTTTTAAAATATTCCTAAAATACATAATTACTCCATGCACCAATTGGGTATGTAATATACATTTTAATATACCATTTAATTGCTGTTTACCTAGGAGACAGAAACCTTTCTGGTCTCTTGGCTTAAACTACAGATCTTTAGAAACTGCCTAAACACATATTTCCTGATTCATGCTCATCTCTTGGGTGAGGAATCCTTCTCTAAAGAAGCAGCTTTACATTAAAAAAAAAAAAAAGAGAAAGAGAGAGAGTTAAATGCTCTGAGGTAAAGGCAACTAATGAAAAAATAGAGGTTTTACCTTTCATGACTTAGGGATCAGAATCTCAAAGATAGACTTAGCCCAAGAGCCTTAAAAGTAATCCACATCACCGGGTCTCACCCCCTCCCAATACCTGAATTTTTTTCATCATGACCTTTCTGATAAAAATGCTTAGGTTGCACCACAGTGTCTTCTGTAAAAAGAGAACATTAAGGAGATAAGGCTGGAGAGCTCTATCTCTCCAACCCAAGTCCAAGGGAGAGCTCGTGATCTTCCCCCTAAAAAGCTTGCTTCTCCCGCCAGGTTCCCCGTTTTAGGAAATGGTATGAATATCTAACAGTGTTCATGTCAGAAAGTCAAGTGCCTCTCTTTACTCTTTCCTCCCCCGTCTCCCCACCCCACCCCCCACCCCCGCTAGTATCTTCATGCAATCAGAAACTCTCTGAGCATGTTATTTCGCTTCTCTGTGCCTCAGTTTGTGTATCTATAAGATGAGGATTATACAGGTAGGTGCTCTTTATCAACCTAGAGGGGTGGGATGGGGAGGGAGATGGGAGGGAGTTTCAAAAGGGAGGGGATATATGTTTACCTATGGCTGATTGAAGCACAAGCTGGAATCAGGATTGCTGGGAGAAATATCAATAACCTCAGATATGCAGAGGACACCACCCTTATGGCAGAAAGTGAAGAAGAACTAAAGAGCCTCTTGATGAAAGTGAAAGAGGAGAGTGAACAAGTTGGCTGAAAGCTCAACATTCAGAAAACTAAGATCATGGCATCCGGTCCCATCACTTCATGGCAAATAGATGGGGAAACAGTGGAAACAGTGACTGACTTTACTTTTCTGGGCTCCAAAATCACTGCAGATGGCGATTGAAGCCATGAAATTAAAAGACGCTTACTCCTTGGAAGGAAAGTTATGACCAACCTAGACAGCATATTAAAAAGCAGAGACAAAGAATTGAAATTATAAGCGAAAAAAAAAAAAGCAGAGGCATTACTTTGTCAACAAAGGTCTGGCTATGTCAAGGCTGTGGTTTTCCCAGTAGTCATGTATGGGTGTGAGAGATGGACTATAAAGAAAACTGAACGCAGAAGAATTGATTCTTTTGAACTGTGGTGTTGGAGAAGACTCTTGAGAATCCCTTGGACTGCAAGGAGATCCAACCAGTCCCTCCTATAGGAGATCAGTCCTGGGTGTTCATTGGAAGGACTGATGTTGAAACTGAAACTCCAATACTTTGGTCACTTGATGCAAAGAGCTGACTCATTTGAAAAGACCCTGATGTTGGGAAAGATTGAAGGCAGGAGGAGAAGGGGACGACAGAGGATGAGATGGTTAGATGGCATCACCAACTCAATGGACATGAGTTTGGGTAAACTCCGGGAGTTGGTGATGGACAGGGAGTTGGTGATGGACAGGAAGGCCTGGCATGCTGCAGTTCATGGGGTAGCAAACAGTCAGATACAACTGAGTGATTGAACTGAACTGAACTGATGGCTGATTCATATTGAGGTTTGACAGAAAACAACAAAATTCTGTAAAGCAATTATCCTCCAATAAAAAAAAATTAATTTTAAAAAAAGAATCTAAAAAAAAAGATGAGGATTATAATAGTACTTAGCAGTTTCTCTAGGTAAGCACATCACATCAAATTGGGTTAGTTAATAAATGTATGAAATGCTATTGATACTCTTGGGGCGCCCCTGGTGGCTCAGCAGTAAAGGAGTCACCTGCAATGCAGGAGACACTGGTCCAATCCCTGGGTTGGGAAGATCCCCCGGAGAAAAAATGACAACCCACTCTAGTATTCTTGCCTGGGAAATCTCATAGACAGAGGAACCTGGCTGGCTACAGTCCATGGGGTCGCAGAGTCGGACATGACTTAGCAACTGAATTTTCAAACTTTCACCTAATAGTACAAATCACATAAGGTTGATGCTATAAGCTTTAAAAGTCAAGTGACTCACACAGAGTACATGGTATGTAAGTGTGTTCTTTCTGTCCCCCTCGCCTTCCTCTGTATACATTATCTCGAGAATCTGACCATCTCCCCAGCCAATACCCTGAGTCAAGCTGCCGTTCCGCCTCACCTGTGTCCCTGACTGGTTTCTGAACATTCACTCTTCTGACCCTATCCTGCCACACTCCAATCTGTTCTTTGCAAGGGAGCCAGAGCTGTCCCCTACATTCAGATCTGAGCATGCCGTTCCCATGCCTGGAAGCTCCTCCATCATTCTGAGGATAAAGACCAGCTTTTACAAATAGCTTTCAAGGGCCCTCATGATCCTGGCTCCTACTCCAGCCCTGTCTGAATTCTAGGAGACTGTGGTTACTAGAAATCTGACTTCAGCATGAGTGGTACGTGAAGAATTAAGAAGTGTAGTCCCCCTTACTGCAACAAGGGGACCCGCTCAACATGCCAGTTTCCAGAAAACCCGGAAAACTGCTGCCTCCCTCAAATTCTTCCTCTCCCCAAATCCTGAGACTCCACTGTTAGTTTTCTTGGCCTCATGAAACAATAGTACCCAAGAGGGGCAACACTTCCTTCTTTTCTTGGGCAGACACCTGGCTTCTCCAAACAAAGGATAGAAATGTTTGGTTCATGGCCCAGAACAGATTGAGTATAGGCTAACAGGGGTTGACCACCTTGCTTCAAATGACAAACCACAGAAAACCCTTAGTCTTGTGAGGAAAGTGGACACTCTTTCTGTCCAGGAGAGAGAATGAAGAGCCACACACAGAAGAACGGTTCTCACACTTGAGCATTCATCAGACTTCCCTGGGGGCCGGGGGACTTCTTAAAACACATTGTGGGCGGCACCCCAGAGACTCATACTCAGAGGATCTGGGGTGGAATGAGGGTGAGGTCAGCAGGCCTGTAGGAAACCACCCTCAGACCATGAGACTTACCCTGAGACCGTGGCATCTCCGTGGCCGGTGTCATGGCAACTCCTGAGTTTTACTTGCTTTATCTGCCCTCGTATTGGAGGGGCAATTCAATGGACATGAGTGTGAGCAAGCTCTGGGAGATGGCGAAGGATAGGGAAGCCTTGCGTGCTGCAGTTCAGGGGGTCGCAAAGAGTTGGACATGATTTAGCAACTAAATGACAAGGCAGCCAGGTCAGAAAATGAAGGCTGTAGCCTGACAGATGAGGGGGACCAGTTTCATCAAGGGCGTGACCACAAGCAGGGTCCAGAGATGCAGCCACACCAGGGAGAACTGAGGGCAGGGGGAGGTGGGGAGTATAGGTTTGGGGGCCTTTTGTCCTAATACCTCAGAGCCACTCACTCTGTGCCTGGCAGAGCCTTTAGTTTCTAAAGATCCAGAATCAGAGCCACCAGCTTCAAACATCTGATGGAGACGTTCCCCCTACCCCATTGGCAGCAGACACCAACATCCGTGTCCAGGTCCATCACCCTCAGAGCAGTTCACCCTTGCGTCGAAGTCCTGTTCTCTATGGGGGAAGACTGAAGACCATGGGCTTGGGACCCACATTTTCACATATGCAAGAGAAGGTTTTAATGATAGGAAGATAGGCAAGAGGGAAGTGAGAGGGATAGAGCCCCCAGAAGGTGAAGGGAAATAGACAGGAGAGGGATATAGCCCCTGAAGAACATCTGTTTCCATAGTGATGGCCCAGAAGGGGGGCAAAGGTCTCCCTAGTATCAGGCCTTGCTGCCTGCTCCTGCCTAACAGGGAGACTGAGGAGGAAAGGTGGATGCTGGATGCTGACCCCTCAAAGACTTCCTATTTGCTGTAGCAGCAGAAGGGAGGGAAAATCTACATCATTCGTGGCTGTAAACTTTTAGTCAGAAGGTACCAGGTGGGGCCTGCTTATCTGAGCATGGTGACAGATGCTGGGCCAGACCTACTAGTGTTTAAGAGGACGTGTTTGGAGGTAGAGAGGAAGATAGCCTAGGGGCTGGAGCTAGGGCATATATAGCGACTGGAATGGAGTTGAGGGCCCCTTCCCAGCACAAGTCAACTGGAGCAGCTGAAGCCATGTGCCCTATGAGACAACCAGCATTCCAGGAATCAGGAAGACTGCTTCAGTTTCCAGGGGCGTCTAAGAGGTGGTGATGCAAAAGTTAAGCATTTCTGGTGCAACTGCTGACAAGTTTCCCTGTGGAAGAACTACAAGACAAGACGCACAAGGATGTCCATAGCAGAAATGTAATAGCAAAGGATGCTCACAAAGACTGAGGTCGGAATTTCAATCCTAGTTTGGCTTCTCACCAACTATGTAAGAGCAAGTCACTTAAACTCCCCATCACTGTCATTTTTAAGAGGGGAAGACAGTAGCACCCAGCCAAGAAGGTGGTTATGACCCCCAACCACGGATAGAACCTAGGCCTTTGACAGTAAAAGTGCCAAGTCTTAATAATGGACCACCAGAGAATTCTTGATGATATATTATTAAGTGAAGAAATAAAACACATGTGTGTCACAATCCCACCTATGCGAAAAGGAACCACTGTATTTTTCTCTGTGTTTGTGTTTATAAACACATGAAGAAGAGTCAAGAAGGATCAAATGGTTAACAGTGGTGAATTCTGGGGAGTTGAATTGGGGAAGTGGGTAAAAGAGGATCTTGCCATTTCACTCACAAGCATCTGGACTATTTGGGTATTTGTGGGTGCAGAGAGTGAGGAAAGAAAGGAATGTGGAGGTGGAAGGCACCCTTCTGTCTTAAGGGGCTGTGACCTGCAAACAAGGATGTGCCAAGGTCTCAGTACCTACTTAGTTGTCCAAGAACGTCATGTGTGCCCTTGGGTCACATTCACTGAGCTTTCTCACTGTGGGTGACACTGTTGACAAAGCACACACTGTCTGCCTACTTGCTTCCTTTGTTCAGTGGCCCTTCTTTCCTCACGGCCAGGGCCACCTGCCTGACTTGGCCCCAGTCAGGGTCTAGCCCAATTCAGGCTCCACACCAATCTAGTACACAACTGGGGAAATAGGAAGAGCTGGAGACAAATTGTCTGGTGTTCAGCATTGAGAGAGGTTTGCTGTGTTGATCAGAGTGTGAAATTTAGCTGGACACACCCTGGTGGCTCAGATGGTTAAAAAAAAATCTCCTGGCAGTGTGAGAGACCCAAGTTTGATCCCTGGGTTGGGAAGATCCAGTGGAGAAGGGCATGGCAACCCACACCAGTATTCTTGCCTGGAGAATCCCATGGACAGAGGAGCCTGGCAGGCTACAGTCCATGGGGTTGCAAAGAATCAGACATGACTGAGTGACTAACACTTTAACTTTCACGACCGTATTAGGTAAAGGGTACCTTTCCCAGTGCTTCTGACAACTGGGAGTAGCCTCATGACTAGGTTTGGCCAATGAGTAGAAGTAAGATATACAGCTTCTGCCTGTTGAATTCCAAATAAACTTTCCTCCCTGTTCTCCTTCACCCCGCCTATGGGCTGGACCCCAACATGGTGCTGGTAAACCAGCTGTACCAATGGGCAAGGAGAGCTGGAGCAGCAACTTCAGACCAGTGAAGAGAGCTGGGAGCAGAGTATGGGTTTTTAGACAACCTTGTGGAGCTGTAGTACTCTTCCTGTTTCTCAGTGTTGCTTGAGAGAGGAATAAAATTCTATCATGGGAGCTACGTTAGGTATGGGGGGTCTATGTTATGTGTGTTATGTTGAGTGGGTCTCTTTGTTACAACAGCTATATCCAGCTATACCTTAACTAAAACATTGGGCTTCCATGCTGTTTGGATCAATCTCAAGCTCTACCTGCCTATAAATTCTCCCTAAATCTGTGCTGGAGTCCTGGCTCCACTGACCTACAGCCCCAGTGAAACTGACCATCTTCCTGGATTTCTGACTACCACCAACTCCAGGATTATCAGTCATCATACTTTGCCTGTCTGTCTGGACACCTCCACTCTCCTGCATGGAGCTGCCTGTTGCAGACGTCTTGCTGGCACTACCGAAGTTTGCCTGTCACCATACCCTCTGGAGGCTAAACTCTACCCTCACTGCTTTGGCTGGCTGTGTCTCCCCGGGGTATGTCTACTCCAGGAGGAGATTTGCTTCTAGACCCTGACTCCTTCTTGTCCATCCTGTCCTATAGCAATTAACGAGGCCATGCCTGGTTATGTCCTGAGATAAGTGAGGAAAGGGTTGCCAGGCTCCCGACAGGAAGCACATCATAAGAGTGCTTAGTCTCCCCTGACCTGACGCTTCCTACCAGTCCCGAAGCCAACTGGTTTGCAGTTTGTTTGCAGTGTCAGACCCAGCAAGTGACTACCTGGGGCTTTGGTAATAGAGATACATTTCACTGTTTGATGACTTACATTTCTGCTTGCTTTCCTTCACACAATTTGACAGTTGATAATGTAGCATCGGACACTGAGGATGACCTGACGATGGGAACTGCTTCAGAAACACAAAGAAATTTCAAGTTTGGGATGTACACGGGTCTGACTTCAGGTAAAGAATCACCTGGGCTCCTGGTGAGAAATGCATTTCATTAACTCTGAACAGTGGAAGGAAACTCACTCAGGGTCCTGAATCAGGCAACTACTATTTACTTATGCAAAACATTAAGACAAAGTCATTAAAGCCCCCATTCCTGGTAATTGTCTCAGAAATTGCGTTCCCTGGCCGAGCAATTAGTTTTATACAAAGCAAGAAGATATTCAGGTTAGTAATCTTGAGTTTTTATGACTCAATCAATATTTTGCTTGCTGCAGGCTGCTTTGCTAGTATAAATTTTGAGTACAGTGCATGTGGGGTATATAAATATTTAGCCAGCCATTGAAGCAGCAATTAATGAAATCACTTCTTCTGTTCTTTGCTTTGGAAGATATCACTGGTAGTATACTAGTATGAGGTGTTTATTTCAGCTCCTATCATGGACAGGAAACTAAATTGCTATTGTGCTGTATGTTTTTACCATTCTATCCCTTTCCATACCCATACTGCAAACCTCTCTTTCCATATCCATACTGAAAATCTCCCTTTTAGATGCATCTCCTTCAAACAGATCTTGAATAACCTAGTCACTTGCCTCAGGTGATTTTGACCTGATTTTAACTTGGCAGCCATGCTTCTCTGTTTTAAGATTTGCAGTGTTTTGCATGTGTGTTGTATGTGTGTGTGTGTTAATATCACCTATACAACTAGAAGTCACAACCAGGACTAATTACTAAACCCTCCCTTTTAGAATAGAATGACTTTTTTTTTTTTTTAACTTTTTTTTTAATATTTGAGTATAGCCAATTAACAATGTTGTGATAGTTTCAGGTAGATGGCAAAGGGACTGAACCATAAATATACATATTATCTATTCTCCCCCAAACTCCCCTCCCATCCAGGCTGCCACATAATATTGAGCAGAGTTCCCTATGTTATACAGTAGGACCTTGTTGCTTATCCATTTTAAATTCAGCAGTGTGTATGTGTTGATCCCAAGCTCCCTAACTATCCCTTCCCCCCATTCTTCACCCCCAAACCCCTATCCACCGCACCCCCCGCCCCACCGGCAACCATCGGCTCATTCTCTAAGTTTGTGAGTCTGTTTTTGTTTTGTAAATATGTTCATTTGCATCATTTCTTTTTCGATTCTGCATATAAAGAATAACATATACAATATTTCTCCTCTGTCTGCCTTGCTTCACTCAGTATGACAATCTCTAGGTTCATCCATGTTGCTGCAAGTGGCATTATTTTAGAAAGTGATGACTTCAATAAAGAAAAATTGGGGGCTTCCCTGGTGGTCCAGGGGTGGAGAGTCTGCCACTGGTTTAAGCCCTGGTCCAGGAAGATCCCACATGCAGTGGGGCAACTGAGCCCATGTGCAGTGACTGACCCTGAGTGCCTTGAACCCTCCGCAACAAGAGGAGCCACCACAATGAGAAGCCTGCACACTGCAACAAAAAGCCCCCACTCACCATGAGTGGAGAAAGTTCCCAAGCAGCAACGAAGACCCACCACATCCAAAAAAAATAAAAACATAAATCTTTAAAAAAAAAAAGAGAGAGAGAGAGAGAGAAATCTACATAATGAGTCCAAACCTATTGCTCAGTTCAGTTCAGTTCAGTCACTCAGTCGTGTCTGACTCTTTGCGACCCCATGAACCACAGCACGCCAGGCCTCCCTGTCCATCACCAACTCCTGAAGTTTACCCAAACTCATGTCCATCGAGTCGGTGGTGCCATCCAACCACCTCATCCTCTGTCGTCCCCTTCTCCTCCTGCCCTCAATCTTTCCCAGCATCAGGGTCTTTTCAAATGAGTCAGCTCTTTGCATCAGGTGGCCAAAGTATTGGAGTTTCAGCTTCGACATCAGTCCCTCCAATGAACACCCAGGACTGATTTCCTTTAGGATGGACTGGTTGAATCTCCTTGCAGTCCAAGGGACTCTCAAGAGTCTCCAACACCACAGTTCAAAAGCATCAATTCTTCTATGTTCAGCTTTCTTTACAATCCATCTCTCACATCCATACATGACTACTGGAAAAACCACAGCCTTGACATAGACGGATTTTTGTTGACAAAGTAATGTCTCTGCTTTTTAATACGCTGTCTAGGTTGGTCATAACTTTCCTTCCAAGGAGTAAGCATCTTTTAATTTCATTGCTTCAATCACTATCTGCAGTGATTTTGGAGCCCCCCAGAAAAGTCAGCCACTGTTTCCACTGTTTCCCCATCTATTTGCCATGAAGTGATGGGACTGGATGCCATGATTTTAGTTTTCTGAATGTTGAGCTTTAAGTCAACTTTTTCACTCTCCTCTTTCACTTTCATCAAGAGGCTCTTTAATTCTTCTTCACTTTCTGCCATAAGGGTGGTGTCACCTGCATATCTGAGGTTATAGATGTTTCTCCCAGCAATCTTGATTCCAGCTTGTGCTTCATCCAGCCCAGTATTTCTCATGATGTGCTCTGCATTTAAGTTAAATAAGCACGGTGACAATATACAGCCTTGATGTACTCCTTTTCCTATTTGCAACCAGTCTGTTGTTCCATGTTCAGTTCTAGCTGTTGCTTCCTGACCTGCATGCAGGTTTCTCAAGAGGCAGATCAAGTGGTCTGGCATTCCCATCTCTTTCAGAATTTTCCACAGTTTACTGTGATCCATACAGTCAAAGACTTTGGCATAGTCAATAAAGCAGAAATAGATGTTTTTCTGGAACTCTCTTGCTTTTTCGATTAAATACCAAAACAGTCCCTTCTTTCAACTGGTTATTTTGTCTAAATCGAGATTTCCCAAAATGTGTTCCTCAGCATACGTATTCATGAGACACTAAAAGAATTCTATTTTCTTTCTATTTGGCAAGTCAAGCGAGAGAAGGAAAAAGTGATATAACCTGGTTATCAGTCACTTGTCTAGCCAAGAGATGTCTTGAGGATAGAGAACTAAATGTCCTCTGTCCTGTGCTTTTCAGGCTGAATTTTTAAGAGAGTTTTAACTCTAATGTGTCCTAGAAGAGAGCTATCAACCATTTGTACATTTTTCTAATGTGTGTTTGCTTGGTTCTGGTGTTTGGTTATAAAACTGAATCAATATGACAAACACAGAGCTCCAATGGTTTTATTAAAAAGGGGTGGACTCAATTTTTTTAGGTAATCAGGGACATTGACATGTGAATTGAGTATTGTTATATTAAGCAAAAATATTTTAATCTTGTTAGGCGTGATAATGACACTTTATGTAAGAAAATCTCTTCCTTTTCTTTGGAGATATACACTAAGGTATTTAAGGATAGAATAGCGTACTATCTGAAATTTCCTTTAAAATACTTCAGCAAAAAAAGAAAAGAGAGAGAGAGAGTGAGGGGGGAAGTGGGCATAGATGAAATAAGTAGGAAGAATAGTGATAGTTGTTGAAGCTGGGTGATGAGTAGGTAAATGTCTTTACAGCCTCCACTTTAATTTACATTCAACAATTTTTATAAAGCAAAGTTTAAAAAAATGTTCTGTGGTCAAATAAGATTGAGGAATTCTAGTTTTTATAAAATTAAATTAAGCATTTTTCTTTACTATAGGCCTTCTTATAATCTTCATATGTTAGTGTGTAGGTAAATCTTTTGTTTTTCCTTTGCTGAACATCTCAAAAGGCTGATATTCTGCCAAATAAGCTAACATACATTAAGAAACACTGGCCTAAATTCCACCTAAGAACTGCTTCAGATTGAATTGCCTGCACCAACCACGGTTGGACTTTGTGACAATTTGCTTTTCTTTCTGTCTTCATCCATTTCAGCTGTAGGCAACCAAGCGCTGGGGTAGAGTTTTAGTACTGTCAGATGGTGTGAGGTTTAGACCTTGGCTCAGCCACTTACTAACTCTCTCATCTCAGGCATGTCATTTAACCTCTTCACTCCTCAGTTCCTTCATCTGTAGAAAGGATAATCATAGTACTTATCTCACAGAACTGTTATACAGAACTGGTTATCAATAGACAATGTCTGTAAAGTATTTCATGCTCTACCCAATTCAGGTAAATGAAAGTTGCTCAGTCATGTCTGACTCTTTGTGACCCCGTAGACTATATAATCCATAGAATTCTCTAGGCCAGAATACTGGAGCAGGTAGCCTTTCCCTTCTCCAGGGGATCTTCCCAACTTGGGATCAAACCCAGGTCTCCCACATTGCAGGCAGATTCTTTACCAGCTGAGCCACCAGGGAAGCCCATAATTCAGGTAAGTCCTCAATAAATCTGTCATTATTGTTATAATTCATTCTTTAAGAGCCAGCTTAGATTGTATTCTCTTTGTGAAGCCTTCTGAATTCTCTTCACTCAGAATGAATCTTTTCTTCTGCATTCCAGTAGTTTTTATACCTTTAATGTGTGATTAATTATAAATGCCTTGAAGAGAGAGGCCATGCCTTACTCATTTCTGCATCACCCTAGCATTCCAACACAAGTAACGAAACCCAAAAGGGTAAGAAAGGTGTTCATCCCGGCAGATTCATCTTTAAGTCCTTGGAGGATCCATATCACATAGCTTACATATCATGACTTAGCCACATCTAGCTGCAAGAAAGGCCAAAAAATACAGTCTTCATCCCATACCTCCCTCCCACCTCTGTATCAATCTTCTGTGTAAGAATGTTTCTATCCATCTATCTACATACCTGAGATGAAGTCAAAGGGTCAAGGCTAGTCCTGCAGAGTCCATTGCCTGCTCTCTGGTGGCTGGAAAAGACTCTCACTGCCTTTGTTGTTGTTGCTATTGTTCAGTCGCTAAGTCGTGTGTGACTCTGTCACCCCATGAACTACAGCACACCAAGCTTCCCTGTCCTTCACTATCTCCTGGAGTTTGCTCAAATTCATGTCCATTGAGTCAGTGATGCCATCCAACCATCTCATCCTCTGTCGCCCCTTTTTCCTCTTGCCCTCAATCTTTCCCAGAATCAGGGTCTCTTCTAATGAGTCAGCTCTTCACATCAGGTGGCCAAAGTATTGGAGCTTCAGCATCAGTCCTTCAAATGAATGTTCAGGGTTGATTTCCTTTAGGATCTACTGTTTTTATGTCCTTGCTGTCAAATGCATTCTCAAGAATCTTCTCCTGCACTATTCACTGCCTTTAATATAGTGACTTCAGTTTCCTGATGTTGTAAGTATCATTGGGCCTTTGACACATTAGAAAACATCTTTTGGATTGACACATTTGAGTACTATTTAGAAAAAATAGTATTCAAACTAGGGAAAAAAATAACACAAGTGCCTCTATAGCAGTATTGTCCCCACTGAGGCACAGCAAGCACACACACTATTTTGACAGGAATACATGCGATATTTACTTTGGCAACAACCAGATTTCACAGTTATTACTTCCCAGGACTAAGCTATATAGTCATACATCTTCCAAAAGAACATGCAGGCAGCAATGTGAAACCCAGGATTTAATCAAATTATACCTGTTTCTTTAGCATGAGCAAGCTTTCTGTCAATTCCTAGGCATCTTTTCATTTGATTTTCCTGACATGGTCTATAAGTGAGAAATCAGGTTAATCCAGTAGTGAAGACATGCAAATGGCATGGAATAAGCTTTGGGCCAAAAGAGCTTAATTGAGTGTCTTTTCTTTTCTAGTTATGGTAGAAAGGAGCTAATACAATCAAGAACACAGAGCTCTTCAGTTCCCACAGGAATAACTAATTAATTCATGGAGAATAACAAAAAATCCACAGATGATCTAAAACCATCGTATTAACTGTCACATTTCACTTTCTCCTTTGATGAAATTTCTCTCATCTAGCATACAAGTATAAATGATGTTTGCTTGTCTATTTTCTCTTTTTTCCTCTTTCTCTTATCACTTAGGGCATTTCTTCTTATTGAAATTAATAAAAACATATTAACTGAATATTTGCTGTGCAGTGTAAGAAAGACAAACTATATGAAGCCATTGTTCTCACTAGGCTAATTTACAATCCACTTTATTCATAATTTTCATTTATTTTTAACCCAAATTATGGTATATTATATAACTACTATGCACCTTGGGTTTTTGCTTATATATCATGAAAAGGGAAATATGGAATATACAGGACTTCCCAAGTGGTGCTAGTGGTGAAGAACCCTCCTGCCAATGTAGGAGACATAAGAGGCATGTGTTCGATCCTTGGGTTGAGAAGGTTCTCTGGAGGAGGGCATGGCAAACCCATTCTAGTATTCTTGCCTAGAGAATCCCGTGGACAAAGGAGCCTGGCAGACTTCAGTTGACAGGGTCACAAAGAGTTGGACACAACTGAAGTGATGCAGCATGCATGCATGGAATATATAGTAGTATGGAATATTCCTATAATAGGAACATGGAATTCAAAAGAAATACCCCATTCTTTTTTTTAATAGCTACATGATATTTCAGTGTATGAAAACAGCATAACTTACTTAACCTGTCCGTAAATGATTCAGATTAAATCTTCTGCAATTGCAGATAATGTTGCAATGAATAACTATACTTTCTCCATTTCCCACTTGGGAAAATATATCTGTAGAATAAATACATAAAATTTGAACTAATGGCTTGCATGTCAGAGAGCATCTGCTCTTGTGATGTGACCTCTACTGCAATCAAAATAGCTACTGTCCCTCTGGCTTCCATGAAGGAAGACGATTTGTGTACTCTACACATATCCACTCATATATTTGGCACCTTACTGTTGAATGCTGTTATCAAACAAGGAAATTACCACATTTAATAACCTTTGCCAACTGAAAAGATTAAAAATGTCAGTTCATATTTTAAACTTACATTTACTTTATTATGAATGAGGACAAGTACTTTTCACATGTTGAAGCAGGTATTTAGATCTATTTTTGGATTCTCTATTCTGCTTCATTGATCCATCTGTTATCTGTCTTTTTCAGAGTTAAGAAGGATGATTCTTAAGTTTTACAAAAGTTAGAAGGTATAGCTGAGCTCTACCACTGATTAGCTATCTTGAATGAATGCCTTCATCTCTCCAATCTTAGCTTCTCCACCTATAAAATGAGTGTTCAGTCCCATAAGATCCTTTACTCAGTGTAAGTTTGTTGAGTGTTAGACTCTGTGCTGAGGGTGCAAAGAGGGGCCAAATAAGATTCCATCTCTATTGTCACAGTGTTTTACAGTCAGTGCGGGGAGGAGGCAGACACTATTCAAATTCTGACATAGATCATTGAGAGACTGTAGCAAAGGAAACTTAGGAGATATTAGGGAGGAGGGAGCCGGGAGAGGGCCGTAGAGATTTCTTTTGGAAGGAAGTGATATGGAAACTGAGGTCTGGTGGGAAAGGAATTAGCCAGGTGAAGCCAGAAGAGTGGTGGAAAGTTTTCCAGGTTGACTTTCTGCCATGTGAGGGCTTGGCATGAATGAAGAGCTCTCTTCTGTAGCTGGAGATAGAAAACGATGGTAAAATACTAAGAGAGGAGTGACTAAAGAAGTATATAGGAATCAACCCATGGAGAGACATGGACAGGTATTTTGGTCTTTCTCTTAAGCATTTACTTTGCCTGAGACCTATAGGAAGTAAAGTCTGCCTTAAAGATTAAAGTGGTGACATTTTATTGGAAGGTGAAAGCCCAGGGCAGCGAGAGTGAGGAAAAAAGGGAGGTGAGGCAACGAAATGCTATCTATGTGTTATCACTCTGGTCACCAGGTCACAAGGAGTCTCAGCCACAAAGAAACACAGCTGATCAATGGCCAGATGTGTTGTTCAGCCCACAGGATTGCTCCAGGAAGTTTACAAGGAAAATCATATTTCAGAGCAGTTCTTAGTAGTGAGAAAAGAAGGAGTAATTCATCTGCTTCATATTCTCCTATCTTCTATTGCTCATTTGTTGGTTTCTCACACTGCAGAAAGCTAACCCCTCTGCACTTTCAGAGTGCATCTCTCAGCCCCTCTCTGGCCAGGTCAGAGGGGTGGCATTTTATTCAAACCTGGAAGCTGAGTTGTGGGTAGAATACCAACTGAGAGAAAAAGAAGGACACAGACAAGGGAATCTGAGAAGCACATGGAGTTTGTGTCCAACATACCATTAAAGGATTCCATGCAAGAGAGTGATGTGGTCTGTCAATGTTATGAAGAAGAACTTAAAGAGTGTCAAGCATGGATATGTGGGAAGCAGTTGCAATGATCCACAAGAGAGTAGACGGTGTCTGGGGTTGGGGTGGTGGGTGTAGAAATGGAGAGAAGTGAATAAATAAGAGAAATTTTAGGAAGTAAAGTTGTTGGGTCTAACAAAATGCTTGGGTTTGAGGAATAGGGAAAAGTATTGAGAATATTAGGCTTACGACCTGAGAAATCCAGTGAATCGTGGCATTATTTGCTGAGATAGGGATCTGAGGTAGAAAACCAAGTTGGGGAAGGGAGATCTTGACTTGGAGCTTGGACTTGTGCCTATGAGAAACCTCACTGGAGATTTCGAATAGGCAAATGAATATATGAGTCTGATTGTTGGGGCTGTACACACGCATGGTAGGGATCCTGCCATAAATGAATGTAGAGTGAGAAAGAGAAACTTAAAAACTTAAACATCTAATGGCTCTGCAGAGAATGATGGGCTTGGAAAGAAGATAAAGAATAGGCATCTGAAGTGCCTTAAGTAGACTCTTAATTTTCTTTTCTAGTAATTATTTAAATATTGTTTGTTATGCATTTAAAAACAGTATACAAAATGACGTAGTGGCAAAGATAATCAAATATCTGGCTGTTTGCTTTTTGATCATATCAATAAACTTTTACAATCTAAACAAACAACAACAAAAACAACTGGCAAAGAAGTAGGAGGAAAATAAGAAGAGCATCAGGTCCTTGAAGCCCAGGGAGGAAGGTTTCAGGAGCGAAGGGTCCCAGAAAGGGTAAGGGTGATGAGGACTGAGTCCTTCGCTCTAGAAACACGGTGGTCATTATTTTAGCCAAAGTGATGGAACTGAAGAGTGAGAGGAGCTGATGAAAAGCAACCCATTCAAGAAATTTCACTGGGAAGGAGAGAAGGAGGAATAATAGCAGGAAGGGGCTCTGGGTTGAGACAGGTGTTTTGTTTTATCTTAAGAGAGACTTGAGCATGTCTAAATGTAAATGGAAATATTCAAATTCAGGTAAGGGTTGAATATACAGGGGAGAGGATCCACGTTACGACCTGAGACTCCAAAGAGGACAGGAGGAGCTGGGATCCAGAACATAGGTCCTGACCTCAGGATGGGAGCATCCACTGAGAGATGGGAGGAAAGGGAGATGGCGCCAGGGAAGGTGGAGCTGTAGAAGGAAATTGTGGGTCTGATTCAATGGCTTCATTTTCTAAAAAAGTAGGAGGTAGGTCATATGCAGAAATGGGGAGAGGGTGGGAGGAAGAAGGGTAGGCAAGAGAGTGGAGAGGGTTTGAAATAGAAGAAACTTCCAATTTAGTGATTGAAAAAACTTCTTTCATGGGCAGGTTGGAGGAGAGATAACTGGGTGGAGGGAACCGGAGAAATGCAAGGGGAGGAAGGAAAGACGGACGGGTGGGGCCACAACCAACTGGCCAGCATCTGCCCCCCGGCTTACCTTTTAGCCAACTTTGGCTCTGATCTTCCGGGTCATAGACAAGGAAGCAAACAAGATGGGGTTGATAGAGCAATCCACAGTTTTTGGCTTCTAGATAACTGGAGGAGGGTGTCATTTTTATGATTCACAAATATTAACACAAGGACCAATCCATTTCTGAAAACTCTTCCTTTATTGTGGCATCATGGTGATACATCCCAGTGTTGACACTGGAAAACAAAATACTGTGAGCATCCACTAAAATTTTAATGCAGAAGTATGTTAAAACTCTTTTGTTCCCCAGGCTTTTCTTTTCGGCTAGGACAGGACCTGACTGTTTAACTTGTGGTTAGGGATTATTTGCACGGGGCACCTTGGTAGGTGAAATGTAGTGGATTTGGCGTTTTGCCCATGCAACACTGGGCAGGAGCTCCAGTTACAAATTGCAGCTGTATAAAATAACAGGAAATGTGGGGCTTTGAAAGATTCCACTGGAAAGATTAATTATTTGGAAAAGAGTTATGCCGCAGCTTCGTGTGCTTTTGGAGAAAAGGTGGCCTGCGCCATTTTTAATAGTGCAAAAGAAAATTCTGCTACTAGGTGAAAGAGTGGAAGAGAGGAGTTCTTGCTTCCTCGAGGGGCTCACATGTAGTTTTAAAACCATCTTTATTCTCTTTGTTTGAAGATGAGGAGTTGGAAATGAAAGCCAGATGGAATCCCAGAAAGATCTGAGGCTTAGAAAAGAGAAGATCAGGATTTCCTAATTCTCTGAGACAACCTCCCTGTTTGTTTTTTTTCTCCCTCCCACCCCCAATCTTGTCCCTCAACATCTAATAATTTCCTATACATCAGCCCACCATGGACATTCATTTTTCTGTAGGCATAAGAATGTTATTCAAATAAACTCACAACTTCTGGGTGTACAACTCACTCTAGATTTAGCAATTCTGTGATGTCCAGAAAGATAAACCAAAGTTTATTGCCCAGCTGGGACAACCACAGATGATCAGACAAGCTGACACACAGATAAACTTTCTGAGAATAACATGTTTCTACACATTTAAAAGAAAATAACCCAGTCTCCCCAGTGTACTCTGGCTATAAACTGCCAAGAAATTGTAGGGGTTCTGGAGTTTGGGGGCCAAACGGCAATTTTCTGGAGTCCCTGAGACATCTGTTTATAAACGTCTATAGAAAAAGAATGTGTCTTCAAGTAGATTCATCACTTTGTTTCACCTTGAACATCATTCATCTGAAGTCATCTCTAGAGAGATTTGTCTTGAGAGCTTACTTGAGCGATGAAGTGAGAAAATTTTCTCCATTTCTATATCTCTCATAATGGAGCTTGAGCACTGAATATTAGAAATGTTTGCTATACAGTATGATGGGAAATGGGATATTTAGGTCAATCAACTCTTTGGATTGATAAAGAGCAACTACTTGAAGACTCTATGTGTCGTAATATATGCTTCATACCCAGTTTTGAAGCTGTGAAACGGGCTTTCTGAGATGACCAGGACTTCAGGACTTGAGAATTTGTCAGCGAAGTGGGTCATCCCTACAGGAGTCAATCTCATGTAAAGCAGGTGGGTAGTAAACTGGATGTTTCCAGTTAATAGGAGGCCAGAAAACCATAGTTCTGCTAAGTTTCTAATTGAATTTTTTAAGTCAGAGAAGTGTGTTTTGGGAGAGATTATGATGGAAGTGCATGGTTTTTCTTTATCTCTAAAATCTAATAGCAGAGTCTCATGGCTGCCTCACAGGTGAAGGGCAGGGAGTATGTCTATTTATCCATCATCTCCATTTTCTGTGTTCCCTCTCCACCTCCATCATCATCTTCTACACACCTTGACTCTGGTACCCGGGGTCTCCTACTCTCTTCAATAATAAAGGTTTAATGGCCCTTGTGCTAAGGTTGAGAATGAGAAAAGACACAGTTTCTGCTCTCAGAGGGCATTCATTTTAGCTGGAGAGACATAAGTATATGTCAATCCTGGGGGATGTATGCTTGGAGCAGAGGATACAGCCCAGAGTTTGGAAGGAAAGAAACTGGAGTAAGAGGCCAAAAGTAGCTCTGCCAATCACTGATTCATCTGAGCCCAAGAACAGAAGTCTGGAAGAGACTTTGCATTTATCACACCTGCTATGTCTGTCCACCACCTCTGGATGATATCAGAAGCACAAATCCCACTGCTTTTCCAGCCTTAGGTGTTACTCAAGAGTCTTCTGCTAGACCAGTCTCAATCAAACCCTCACTGTGTCACTTCGTTTAAAGATTCTTTCCTTCTCCTAGTCTTGGAAATCCTAAATGTCTCACATTTTTCTCTCTGTTCATCTGTTTGTCTCCAGCCTCTGGTTCCTCCAGGATGAGGTTTGAGGAGCCAAGGTGGGTAAAGGGCAGAAACTGTCTACCTGCCTGGGGCCGTGATGAAGAGCCATCGGGAAGTGTCACAGCTGTTGGGGAAGACGGGGAAGCAAGAGAATGGTCACGTCCCAGGTCTTGAGTGAGTTTCTAGGATGGGCTGCAAAGTGAGAGGCCTTGGCTTTGGGCAGAAAGGAATTCAAGAGTGAGCCATGGTAAAGTGGAAGCAAGTTTATTTAGAGAGAAAGGACTTCCCTCATAGCTCAGTTGGTAAAGAATCTGCCTGCAATGCAGGACACCTAGGTTCAATTCCTAGGTCGGGAAGATCCTCTGGAGAAGGAAATGGCAGCCCATTCCAGTATACTCCACCTGGAGAATCCTATGGACAGAGGAGCCTGGCGGGCTACAGTCCATGGGATCACAAGAGTCGGAAACAACTTAGCAACTAAACCACCACCACCCACACATTCCATAGGCAGAAAGCAGCCCATCCCTTGTTAATTTAACAAATCCTGCCCAGTACCTTTCTTTTAAAAAAGTATTCTTGTTACCTGTTTCATCAATTTAGGGGGCCTCAGCTGTGCCTAATGTAACAAGAAAAGTCCTGTACTACCTCATTGTTATTCTGTTTTGGGGGGTATTGTAATTTTATTTTCTTTTTGGTCTTTATTTTTTTTATTGAAGTATAGTTGATTTACAACGTTGTGTTATTTGCAGATGTACAGCAAAGTGATTCAGTTATATTTATCTTTATGTATTATATAAGTATATACATATATAGATAATATATATATTCTTTTAGAGATAATTTTCCCTTATAGATTATTATAAGATACTGAATATACCTTGTTGGTTATCTATTTTAAATATAGTAATGTGTATCTGTTAATCTCAAACTCCTAATTTATTCCTCCCCACATCTTCCCCTCCTCCCCCCATTATTCTTAATTGAGGAAACATCTAAAATTTGTGTAGAGCTTCCTCGGGACACCACTAGACATCGTGTGCCATGTGGTGTCACCCCCTAGAGGTGTGACAGCTGAGCTGGCAGCCTTGTGATTCATGGTTTTGCTTTAAGAGCAATAGGCCTTTTTACATACAAAGAGGCAGTAGTTATCATAGCAACCACTGCTATCTTTTTTTTAGCATTCCAAATGTACCAGTATATATTATACAGTATAGAATATACATTTTTTGCTCAGTAATAAGCAGTCAGGATTTGAATCTGTCTCCCCAGGCCATGCTCTATTTTCTTTTGGATTCTGCCAGTTATTTTAGAGATGAGCAAACTCCAGCTCTGAGAGGTTGCACAGCTTGCTTTGAGTCACACAGAGTCTTCCAGTTTATTTCCTGGGCTTAATGTATCTGCAAGAATGTGACCTCAGAGGAGAATCTCAGGGAGAGGCATAATAATATTGAACACACACACAAGATACGGCTCAAGCTCTTGTGGAATCTTTCTGTTCCTTTCCCTGCATGAGTAGTCATCTGGGCAGAGGGGAGCCCTGCATGTGTTACCCACAGAAAGAGTTTGGTTCTCTTAGCTTGGATTAAAAGAAAGAGGTTAAATATGAGGTGAACTCAATGCAAATCCAGCAAGTGAAACTGAAATTCTATAACCCAATGTGAAAGTCGCTCAGTCGTGTCTGACTCTTTGCAACCCCATAGAATAATATTGTCCATGGAATTCTCCAGGCCAGAATACTGGAGTGGGTAGACATTCTCTTCTCCAGGGGATCTTCCTAACCCAGGGATTGAACCCAGGGCTCCCCCATTGCAGGCGGATTCTTTACCAGCTGAGCCAACAGGGAAGCCTATATAACCCAATAACCTGTGTATTTTCAAATATGAATATTTAATGATTTTTTCTGATTAAAGATAATACATACATTGAAAATTTATGTGATACCGCAAAATATCAAGAAAAATGTAAAACCCTGTTATATGTGTTCAGTCACTAAGTCGTGTCTGATTCTTAGACTATAGCCTGCTAGGCTCCACTGTTCATGGGATTTTCCAAGCAAGAATACTGGAGTGGGTTGCCATTTCTCCCTCCAGGGAATCTCCCCAACCCAGGGATGGAACCTGCATCTCCTGCATTTGCAGGCGGATTTGTTACCACTGTGCCCCCCGGGAAGCCCCTATTACCCAAAAATTAATAGAGCTTGTTCACCATTTTAAAGCAGACAAAGAAAAATTGAGTGTTTATTTGCTCCTTGAGACTGTCCTACTGGGGCTGAGGCTACAGGCATTTCTTAAGTTCTAAGAAGACGGAGCAGACCAGAACTCACATTGTGTACCAGGGAGAATGGCCTGCATAAACTTGGAGCTGGCGCTATTTTAGTAAAACTGATTTTCTCTCTCAATCTTCAGTTAAAAGTCAGTCTCTTTTCTCTTAGTTCAGTACTAAAAGTGATTTACAGACTTGAAAAACAATTCCTCCATTATATTAGGGGCTCAATATATGCTCTCAGTTGAAAAGAAATGAAATACATGAACAATGGGGGCAGGGACCACTGTCTGAGATTTTATGAAATCTGGTCTGATGGAGGAATTAAGGCAAACACGTGGGTGGGTCAGACAGGTCTGGTTCTATTCCTCTTAACTGTTTGACTTTGAGCAAAGGTTCCACATGTGCCCAAATAGAAAAAAATGAAAATGTTAGTTACTCCGTCAAGTCTGACTCTTTGCGACCCTGTGGACTGTAGCCCGACAGACCCCTCTGTCCATGAAACTCCCCAGGCAAGAATACTGGAGTGGGTAGCCATTCCCTTTTCCCGGGGATCTTCCTGACCCAGAGATCCAACCCAGGTCTCCCACATTGCAGGCAGATTCTTTACTATCTGAGCCACCAAGGAAGCCCCACACCCAAATAAAAGTTGGCACCAAATATAACCAGATACTGGACTTCCTTGGTGGTCCAGTGGTTAAGAATCCACCTTCCAAGGCAGGGGTCACAGGTTCGATCCTTGGTCTGGGAAGATCCCACACGCCACAGGGCAGCTGAGCCATTGTGCCACAACTATTGAAGCCTACACGCCCTAGACCCCATACTCTGGCAACAAGAGACACCATTTCAATGAAAGCCGCAAGCATTACAACAAAGAGTAGCCCCTACTTGCCACAACTAAAGAAAGCCCACACAAAGCCCATACTTTGGACCCAGAGCATCCAAAACCAAACAAACAAACAAATAAAAGGCAGTACTGAACTTTTCAACAGGGGAAACCTTTCCATAATATTTTGGTCAACTTGGGCACATAAAACTTTTAGTGAAGGGATGAAGTTGTGATTTGCTTTTGCAATATATGAATTTAGTTACACATCCAGGTTTAATACCATGGGGTCGCAAAGAGTCAGACAGGACTGAGCATGCATACACACAAGAAATACAATACACACAGGAAATGCAATATAATAAAATAATTTATAAATCCTGCTTTTTTCTACTTTCATATTTCAACAGCTATTTAAAGTCTTCATGTACCTCTTGGTTGTTAGTGTCTTCGCTGTGACTAGCACCATGTATCAGGCACTCTCTCTTTCATCTGGATTGTTGGAGGCTCTCCTGGACCTTTTATGGGATGCTTTCCCTGGAATTTTTATCCCAAACCACAAAGTACCCATTTGAATAGCATTAGCCTGTTCGTGCTTTCACTGGTCTCTTCAACATAACTACTCACTGTTCTGCTTTTTAAAGTGATCATAAAAAGCTTGTTTATAGCAACTTTCAGCATTGCAAATGTGAAGTCACATTCCTAGGCATAACTAACAAATCTGTGTTACATTTTCTCACCTCCTTTTGTACTGAGCTGGTGATCTCCCTAAGCTTCCAAAACTAGAAATTTATAAAGCACTGGTGTAACATGAGAGGTGCCCACAAGGACCCTGTGATACTGTGATTTATGTTAAGGAATATATATTTGGTTTTTGTTCTCATTTCTGGCTCAGAGCTCCTAAAACCATTGGAATTTCCTAAGTGATAAGAGCCATAAAGGTGAAATGGGTGTCTTTCGTTATTTCTGGAATAAGCCCCTTTTTAACCACACCTGAGTTTATTAATGAGCTAAATGTTTGGAAAGCCCCAAGATATTGTAAAGATAGGGGCTGGTTGCTGGAGGAACCAACCTTGTGGTTAGGGATATGAAACTTCCACTGTCACCAGCCTGACCTCTGGAGAGCGGAGAGGAGCTGAAGGTTAAATCTATCAGGGATAACCAGTGATACATATGATCACATATGCATACGTAATGAAGCCATGAGTGGCATGCCCAGAGAGTGCATGAAGGCTCGGCTGCCTCTTTCCATGTAACTGGCCCCATACATATTTCCCATCTGGCCATTCCTGAGTTATATTCTTTTACAATAAATGGATAATCTAGGAAGTAGAGAGTCTCCCTGAGGTCTTCGAACCGCTCTGAGAAATTAATGGAACCCAAGGAGGGAGACATGGGAGCCCCTAATTTGTAGCCAGTCGGTCAGAAGCACAGGTGACAACCTAAATTTGCCATTGGCATCTGAAGTGGGGGCTGTCTTATGAGACAACCTGTGAGATCTATCTCCGGGTAGATAGTGTCAGAATTGACTTGAAATACAGGCACCAGACTGGTGTCACACAATTGCTTCATGTATGGAAAACCCACACATCTGGTAACCAGAAGAGCCAGAAGTATTAAGTGTTAGTAGGAAAAGAGGCACACAAGAGTGAATTTTTCCTTTACAGACCTCAAAATAAAGTACTCTCCTCTCTTCTGGGCAATCATTTTAGGGAGGGGAAAAACCCTGCCTTACTGGTAGACATATATAGTGGTTAACATGTTTAGACTTTACATGCCCAGGTATAAAATGTAGGTAGTAACTGTTACAATTAACTGTGGACTCCTGGAGGTCAGGAATTTATTCCTGCGTCTAATTAATTCATCTTTGTCCTCTGTGCCCAACACAGCGACTGGCTCATAACAAGGGCTCAATTATATCTTTCTTGGACAAGTGAATGAATCCAAAAGCATTACTTAGTTTACAAGGCAAGCATCCATTTTTGTCCGCAAGACTGTCTTTTGACTCTAGGCTTTTCTTACAGGTTTGGGTGTGGGAACTGGCCCAAACCAAGTGATTATGTAAGCTAACATGTCACACCCATGACTATAGTCCAGTGCTAAGAGCAGTGCTCCATACACATGGATTTCCAAACCCACATAAGTTAGAATGTATTCAATCAAGACGCTGATTTTGAATGCTGCCACCTCCCCTCCCTCTGGGCACAGCTCTGTAACTTCCTACACCTTGTGAAGTCCCAGCAGAGGCAGAGCAGAGGGAGACCAGTCTGGGCCTGCAATGGGGGTGGCGAACACTGGACCCATGACTAAGACAACACCTGAGAATAAAGGACCAGCAGACTGAAACCAGTTTGAATCAAAAGGCCAAGAAACTGTTGGATTTGGGTGGTGTTTCCATGGAAAGATCAGAACCCCCATAGAAATCCCGAGAAAACTGTCATAATCAGATAGGACATGGTCAGAAAATCCAGGTGAAGTGAAAGTTGCTCAGTCATGTCCGACTCTTTGTGACACCATGGACTATACAATCCATGAAATTCTCCAGGCCAGAATAGTAGTGTGGGTAGCAGTTCCCTTCTCCAGGGGATCTTCCCAACCCAGGGATTGAACCCAGGTCTGCCGAATTGCAAGCGGAATCTTCACCGGCTGAGCCACCAGGGAAGTCAGAAAATCCAAACTGAATTATATTTGCTTAAATGAGTATCACTCCACTCGCCTGTTTTATTCATTTATTTATTTTTGTCTGTGCTGGGTCTTCACTGCTGCGTGCAGGCTTTCTCTAGCTGTGGTGGGTGGGGCTGTTCCCTAGTTGCGGTACACAGGCTCCTCTTGTTGTGGAGCATGGGCTCTAGGGAACATGGGTTCAGTAGTTGTGGTGCACAGACTTAGTTGCCCAGCAACATGTGGAATCTTCTCGATCAGGGATCAAACCTTTGTCCCCTGCATTAGCAGGCCGATTTAACCACTGGACCGCCAGAGAAGTCCCAGCCTATTTTTTCAAGACTTTACCACAAGCCCTTTTGTGCATATGAGAGTATGTGTGAGAGAAGCCTGTACATAATGGGGTTGAAGGGGTCCCAGCGTCTGCCCATAAGTGGCTAGAGAAACAGGGTCAATAGGGAAGGAGAAAGCAAACACTAGCCTCACTACTGAAGAGCCTAGATTGGAACCCCAGCTCTCCTGCTGATCAGTTGACTAGTTTTAGCCAAATTAGTAACATCCCTGCCTTTAACTTTCCTACTTTCGAATGTGGATAATACCAGTCCCCACCTCATAGGGTTGTGATGAGGAATGCCTGAGTAGATGCATACTGGCGTGGGTTCAGTTCAGTTCAGTCACTCAGTCATGTCCGACTCTTTGCGACCCCGTGGACTGCAGCATGCCAGGCTTCCCTGTCTATCACCAACTCCCAGAGTTTACTCAAAACTCATGTCCACTGAGCGTGTGATGCCATCCAACCATCTCATCCTCTGTCGTGCCCTTCTCCTCCCACCTTCAATCTTTCCCAGCATCAGGGTCTTTTCAAATGAGTCAGATCTTTGCATCAGGTGGCTAAAGTATTGGAGTTTCAGCTTCAGCATCCATCCTTCCAATGAATATTCAGGACTGATATCCTTTAGGATGGACTGGTTGGATCTTCTTGCAGTCCAAGGGACTCTCAAGAGTCTTCTCCAACAACACAGTTCAAAAGCATCAGTTCTTCAGCGCTCAGCTTTCTTCATAATCCAGCTCTCACATCCATACATGACTACTGGAAAAACCATAACTTTGACTAAACTGACTTTTGTTGGTAAAGTAATGTCTCTACTTTTTAATATGCTGTCTAGTTTGGCCATAGCTTTTCTTTCAAGGAGCAAGCGTCTTTTAATTTCATGGCTGCAGTCACCAACTACAGTGGCATGGGTTAAAGAGTCACAAAAGATTTGTCATTTCTCCCATCGAATAGTGGAGTCTATTTCCCCTCCCCTTGAGCCTGGGCTGTCCTTGTCACTGGTTTTGACCACACGATCAGCAGAATAATAGCCTCCCCATGACAGTGTAGAAGTTGGGTGGCAGTTTCATGGATGGGACAGAACCTTCATAACATATAGGATATGATCAGAAAATCAAAATTGAATTTATATTTACTTAAATGGATATCACTCCACCACCCAAGATCAGGGCACTGGCAAATCAGGTGTCTGGTGACAACTTGCTTTCTGGTTCAGAGATGGCTATCTTTTCTCTGTGTCCTCA
Organism: Muntiacus reevesi; assembly: GCF_963930625.1. Classification (NCBI taxonomy): domain Eukaryota; kingdom Metazoa; phylum Chordata; class Mammalia; order Artiodactyla; family Cervidae; genus Muntiacus; species Muntiacus reevesi. The sequence goes on along the minus strand of NC_089251.1, from coordinate 41,654,540 downwards.
CATGGCAGAAGAGGTGAGGGAGCTCTCTGAGGTCTCTTGGGCCCCTTTTATAAGGGCACTAATCCCATTTATGAGGGCTCTACCTTCATGACCTAATCACCTTTCGAAGGCCTCACCTCCAAATACTATCACATTGAGAATTAAGTTTCAATTATGAATCTAGGGGGGTAAAACATTCAGTCTATAGCAGCAGGTATTACCACATCTGTGTTAGTTGGGATTATTGTTGAACAAATATTCCTCCTATCACCCTCTCACTGTGAGCCGTGTGGAGTTGACTTGATTTGGCCAATGGGATGTTACTGAACCCAAACTTGGGTGGGTTCACTCATGCACCATAAAGACACTCTACTGACTCTGGGTTGTGATGAAAGAAAGTGCAGGGTTTTCTTCAGGGCACCAAGCAAGGAGTCCAGCCAGGGCAGCTAGTGCTCAAAACACCTGAACTCCTTGATGGGTTTCAGCAAAGCCTCTTTAAAGGTCAGGTGAGGGTAGTGTCACTTAGTCAATCTTCGGGCTCCAAAAGGTTTGGGGCCTACATACTCACATGGTCATCAGGTAGTTAATTTCTTCTGTTTGGTGGGGTTTTAGCATCTGTAAAACAATTTGGAAAATGTGCATCAGATACTGTTATGTAGGTGCTTCAGGGGAGCACTAAAGCAGAGCATGTGGAGAGGGTTCTGTCCTGGGAAGGCCCCACAACGTTCTGCTCAGTTACAGTGACATAAGCAGAGACTTAAAAAAAAAAAAAAAATATATATATATATATACATATATATATATTCATTTGATTGTGTTGGGCCTTCGTTGTGCTGTGCAGTCTTCTTTTGTTGTTGTTGTGACACATGGGATCTCAGTTTCAGCACAGGAACTCTTAGTTTCTGCAAGTGAACTCTTAGTGGCAACATGTGGGAGCCAGTTTCCTGACCAGGGATCAAACCCAGGCCCCTTGCATTGGGAGTCTTAGCCACTGGACCACCAGGGAAGTCCCAAGCAGAGGCTTTAAATGCCAACTTGGACTTCTGTCATTACCGCAAGATGCTTAGGAGGCCTGGAGATTGGATAAGGGGTGTATGAGCAGAGGCACCTAGCCACCCCACAGACCTTTGAGTGTGGTCATACACAATCATTGTTTCATGCCATTGAGTTGTGGGGTGGTTTTTAAGCAGCAACAGCTGATTGATACATAATCTTTATGTGAGAAAACTGAGGTTCAGAGAGTCTCATTTAAAAATAAGAAAAGTTCACGGAAATGCTCATAGTAAAGGAAGCTTTTTATTTAAAGAGTCAAATAAGAGTCTCTATTAATTTCCTAGGGCTGCCATGACAAGTTATCACAACTATGTGGCTTACAACCCTGGAAAAGTATTCTCTCACATTTCTGGAGCCCGGTCTGCTCCACCAAGGGGTCAGCCCTACCATGCTCCCTGGGAAGCCAGGAAGAGTCCTTCCTGACTTCTTTCTAGTTTCTGCTGATTCCCAACAATCCTTGGTGTTCCTTGACTTGTACAGATATACCCTGCTTTTCAAAAGTTCACTTTGTGCCACTTCACTTTTATGAAAGATCCGTATTAGTACCTGTTTTCACTAACTGAAAGAAATCTGAAGAGAAACTACTGTTACCCCAAAAAAGTGAAAAATGAAAATAGTGTTCAGCATTGATCTTGCAAGGAGATCAAACCAGTCAATCCTAAAGGAAATCAACCCTGAATATTCATTGGAAGGACTGATGCTGAAGCTGAAGCTCCAGTACTTTGGCCACCTGATTCAAAGAGATGACTCATTGGAAAAGACTCTGATGCTGGGAAAGATTGAGGACAGGAGAAGGGGATGACAGATAATGAGATGGATGGTATCATCGAATCAATGGACATGAGTTTGAGCAAACTCCAGGAGATAGTGAAGGACAGGGAAGCCTGGTGTGCTGCAGTTCATGGGGTTGTCAGACACAGCAAATAAACGATAACAACAAGTCAAGCAGCAAACATGGCTCCGTCAAGCTCCTTCCCGGGGAAACTACACTCAGCATTTCATCATCAAGCCACCATAGCTTTGAACTGTGTCTTTGAGCATCTGTGCTTTGTCTTGATTTATTTTGTGCATCTGTTAGCAAGATGTGTCATAAGGTAATCGCTTCTCCATTTTACACGATCTTGGCTTATGAGAGGTTTCCTAGGAACTCCCTACTTTCAGATAGGAGGGAAACTGATAGCTGCATCACTCCATTCTCTTCCTCCACTGTTGCATGGCCTTCTTTCCCACTCATGTCTTTGCATCTGATTCTCCTTCTCCTTTCTCTTAGGAGGATGCAAGTCATTGAATTTAGCTCTCTATGCCCCAATCTGGGGGCTTCCTTTGTGGCTCAGCTGGTAAAGAATCTGCTTGCAATGTGGGACACCTGGGTTCAATCCCTGGGTTGGGAAGATCCCCTGGAGAAGGGAAAGACCCCAAAGAGTGACGTTATCTTAACTAATTACATCTGCAAAGACTCTATTTCCAAATAAGGTCACATTCTGAGGTTCTGAGTGGACATGGACTTTATGGGGAGGCACTACTCAACCCAGTGTGGTTCCTCTGTTTAATACTGAAAAATCAAAGAGATTGGTAGGCAGAGTGGGCTCAAAAGAGAACTTCAGGCAAAAATTCAGAGGACATGGTTTCAACCTTGAGGGAAACAGATTGGGGAACCTTGGGGTACAAGCTAAGACTGAATCTGTACATAGATATTTCATACATCTCTGACGGTTTGGGAGCTACAAAAGAACACTGTTGTGTGCTCTTGCTCTAGGTTATGTAAAAGTGAGCACTGCTGAATTGGAATAAAACTCTCAAGCCATTTTAGACTCTCACACCATGAGTCATGCGCCATTTTCCATCCACTGGTTTCTCTGTCAGAACATTTTGTGATGCGCTTTTGTCCACGTGAGCTCCTCACAGGAGGTGAGAAGCCCTGGACACCACCTTCCTAGTACCTGCTGTCCTCTGGATGATTAATTTCTGGGGGAGTGTATTTCAGAAGTTTGGGAAAGCAACTGAACGTACTGTGTGAGTCTTGGCAAGAATACTTCTGAATGTCTACAAACTGGCTATTTCAAAATCAAACCAGTGTGCAGACAAGTGCGTGCATGCTCAGTTGATCAGTCGTGTCTGACTCTTTGCGACCCTATGGACTATAGCTGGCCAGGCTCCTCTGTCCATGGAATTTTCCAGACAAGAATACTGGAGTGGGTTGCTATTTCCTACCAGACAAGACGAAGCTTGAAATCCTTGGCTAAGACATCGTGTGTGCCAAGTTCAGATGTAGAAGATACCATTTCTCAGGCTAGTTGATCCAAATACAAAACAGAATGCAAAATGTTCCTACTGTATCAAGTCCCACTGGCTCAGATTTTCTTTAATATGCATGGGGACTGGAGCCAGACAGTGAAAGTGAAGTGAAAGTGTGAGTCACTCAGTCATGTCCAACTCGGTGACCCCATAGACTATAGCACACCCAGACTCCTCTGTCCATGGGATTCTCCAGGCAAGAATACTGGAGTGGGTAGCCTTTCCCTTCTTTAGGAGATCTTCCTGACCCAGGGATGGAACCCAGGTCTCTTGCATTACAGGTGGATTCTTTACCGTCTGAGCCACCGGGGAAGCCACAGTGTCAGGCAGACCTGTAGGCAAATCCCATTTCTGCTCCCCAGTAGTGATGAGACCTTGATGTGCACCTGCTCTGATCCTCAGTTTGGAAATCTGCAGAATGGTCCTAACATCCATGTCAGAGGGCTGTGTGAGGATTAATGACAGTAACTGTAAAGGGCTGAGAACAGAGCCAGGTCTGTAGTGGGTCCTCCCAATGTCCAAGTTCTGTTCTGTTGCCCTTATCTTCCTGTGTAGAGACAGATGGAGAGGTATCACCATCACAGATGTCACAGAGTCCCCAGGAGTCAGGATTGCGCATCCTTATTTTTTCATCACCAGACTTTGTCCTCAGCACATACAAAGGGCTGGGGCAGGGAGACACCAGAATTGGGAACTTGGAAGGCAACTGGACAATGCAAAGATGAGAGATCAAAGAGACACAAAAGCACCAGGGAAGGAAGTGTTTGTTTTGCCTTTGGTACACGGTGGGCTTTTTGGCTTTACGGGAAGAGATTGAGGCTTTGATGGTCCTGCAGAGGAAGAGTAGAAGACTGAAGGCTGGCTAAGGTGGCAGGCATCAAGAAGAGGCACAAAGGGGGCTGTAGAGACTAGAAAGATGGGTCAGGCCATAAGAGCCTGGAGCAGTCCCCTCGGGCCAGACCAGGAGACCAAGGCAAATCCAAGGAGGCCAAGTGGAACTGAAACAAGCTAATCTAGTCCAGGTAACAGGAAGCCGGGCCACAATGTTTGGGCCACTTCACATAACAATTAGGGCTGATTTACAGTGCTCTTGCCACAGCTATATATCAACTCCTTTAATGTGCATCACAACTCTACCAGGCGGTTACTGAGACTCAGAGAAGTTGCAGTTGCCAGTTCCAAATACCCTTACCTCCTGGTGTGATGCCCCTGAGGATTTCCTGCTACACTGACCCTTCAAGTTGTGAACTAGGGGTGCCCTGTATGATACTTACTGGGGACCTTGCTTTTTTTTTTTTTTCGGGGACCTTGCTTTTTGGAGGACATGTTTCTGCAGCTCAGCCTTGGCACCCCATGCCCAAGGTGGTGGCATTTACCCCTCCACCACAGGAAACAGACACAGAGACTCCAGCCACACCCTTAGGCCCTGAACCACCCAGGCCTGCCCCTTCCTGTCTGCCCTCCTAGGGCAGGGAGAAGGCTGGCATGATTCTGGTGGTGATGGAGGGCTGTGAGGACATTGGTCCAACTCCTGAAGACACAACAGTTGTGCGTGTTACACAACTGGGAAGTCTTAAGGAGGCAAATCTTTTTTGTTCTATAATTATGGTAAGTAAAAAATTTAAAGGGCAGATACCACTAGGAGCAAGAAGAAGGTGCTGACTTGAACTCATATTAAGTCTAAATGATTCTGAGAGGTGAGTTCAGAGCAACTGGGGTGGGGGTTGAAAGTGAGGGGCCAAAAGAATCCACAGAAGGGAGAAAAGGCAGGCAGAAAAGGAAGGCTCAGTTTAACCAAATTGAGCAATAGTTCCTCAAACTAGTCCTGCCTGGAAGCACTCTTGAGGTCCATTTCCTAAAATCTCCAGATTTCAGCCAGGACAATGCAGACCAAGCATCTGATTGAAGGAAGAGGGTGGGTGAAAGTAGTTGGATTCACTCACCGGACACAGATTTGCCAGAAAAGGAAATGGGGGTGTCAGGGACATTATTTCCACTTCCTGGATACACGTTCAAACATGGAACAATGAAGTCCTAACAGGACAAGGCAATAAAATAATCGACCACCCCTGGGGGTACCACACCCAACACAATTCAGACGAGAGTAAGAACTAGAAGTTGTATTTATAAGGCTTCCAAAGAGCATTGCCTAGCTGCTACCTTAAATCTAAAAGACAACAAAGACCCTTCAAGAACACTTTTATTTAAAGCCAGCTCTAAGAAGATTGAACATAACCTCTTTGCCTTTTTTTTTTCACCTTTTTTGTATCTACTTTATTTTTTTTTCCCCCAATTACCTCTTTGCCTTTTAATAAAATTAAATAAATTCTGGTACACTCAGAGTGTGGAACAAACACCATGTGACCTCTCCAGAAACTTAGCTGTTTTCTAGGTGGTGGTATGGAATGATTATCAAGATCAATGTGAAAAAGTCAGAATCACAAAAGTTTGGATAGCTTGCTACACAGTGTGCAAAGTACATTTAACTCTGTGTGTGTGTGTGTGTGTGTGTGTGTTAGTTGCTCAGTCATATCTGACCTTTTGTGACCCCATGGACTGTAGCCTTCCAGGCTTCTCTGTCTATGGAATTCTCCAGGCAAAAATACTGTAGTGGACAGCCATTCCCTTCTCCAGGGGATCTTCCCGGCCCAGGGATCCAGCCCAGGTCTTCTGCATTGCAGGCAGATTCTTTATCATCTGAGCCACTTTGGAAAAAATTTTGGAATAATAAATAAGTAAAAGAATATAAAATAAATTTTAAAATCATTTTGAACGATAATGAAAACGTAATTGCAAACTCAGGTAAGGCAAAAATCTCTCAGCCCCCTTCCTGTTAGGTTAGTCCTGGCTTCACTCACACGTGCCTGCCTGCTGGGTTCAGGGCTGGGGATGAAAGAGGCTTACGTTCCAGCAGTCCCCAATCTGGCCTCATTTACTCTTCCTTCACGCTGACCTCAGCCTCCTGTTTATCAATTGCTTCAAAACTTTTTTTTTTTCCCCCCAAAACAGATTAAGCCACAGTTGTTCATCTGTTCGACCAAGTCTGCCCACTGTGCAGTCTGTGGCTCTGCAGGACTGGGTGTTGCAGAAAACCTGCTGGCTGGGAAACAGAAGGGGAGTTGTTTTATTTCAAACCAGTAGCTTCCAGCATGAGCAAGCATATTTCTTGTTTAAAAAAAAAAAAAAAAGGTGAAGACTTAATTCCTCGATCTCTTAAATTAAGGAAAAAGAAAAAACATACTGTTTTCTTTGTACAAGGTGGTGATATTTTTCTTGCAGGGGGTCACAGATTGTCCCAGAAAGAAAAACTCAAGTGCTGTTCAACCCGTTTCAAATTTGATCCTGAGCATTCCCTTTGAGGAAAGTTGGGTGTCTGCCCAGGAAGTTTGGAACAGTGGCCAAGATTCACTCACATCTGGGATATAAGACCTCCTGGAGAAGGGGCAGGGAGGACCTTGGCATTTACTGAAGACCTACTGTGTGCTGGGTTCTGTGCTTGGCACTTCTACCGTTATTACATTCCTATCACACTAACTCTGTGAAGTAGCTACTGCTAGTTTGCCTGTTTTGCAGGAGGAAACTAAACTTCCAAGTGGTTAAGTATCTCCCCTGAGGTCACACTCTAGAAACACCCCAATATGTGGTGGCTTAAAACAACACATTATTATTATTGTTTATGGTTCTCTGAGGCTCAGCAACTAAACCACCACCACCATATGCTTCTCCTGACTTTTCTGTTGTGCTTCTGGTGCTATGAGCCAAAGGTGTAAATGGGCATCATGAATGTGCATCCCAAGGCAAGCTCAGGCACCATGAGGCACTGAGATTCAGCCAAGGCCAGTCAAAGAGGGTGTCTTCCCTGGGCGATTGAGGTCACTCCCCCAAGAGGGCCTGAACAGAGTGTACCATTCCTGCAGCATCACTGCATCTTTTAGTCATTCCTTGAACACTCCACTGGGGCTTCCCAGATGGTGCTAGTGGTAAAGAACCTGCCTACCAGAGACCTGGGTTCGATCCCTGAGTCGGGAAGATCCCCTGGAGGAGGAAACAGCAACCCACTCCAGTAATCTTGCCTGGAGAATCCTGTGGACAGAGGAGTCTGGCGGGCTACAGTCATGGTATCACAAAGAGTTGGTCACGACTTAGCACTCACGCACGTGTGAACACTCCATTGGTGCCAGGCACTGCCTTCCTCCTCTTTTCATTCTGTATGGCCTATTACCTTCTCTTCTCAGTCTCCTAAACCCCACCTCCAACGCAGTCATCTGCTTCAGGCATTCACTGAATGAAGAAACTTTACCATTAAATTTTTAAAAAAGATTTTAAAGTTGAGAGGAGGAGACAGTCTAAAGAATCTGAATGCTACAAATTGGAGAGTTTAAAACACAATGACTTTAGACAAGGGCCTGAAAATGGCCTCAATCAATGTTTATTGAAAGATTAAGCAAACTTTACATTCCTGCTGTTGGTAAATAAAAGGATTTCTTTCTAATAAGCTAATCATTAGAAGAGATTGCAAGAGGGAGTCAAACTTAATTAAGAGGATAGTTTTCAAACCTTTTGTTCTATCCATTCCAAGTAATAGGCTTCTCACAAATTTCAAGAGTGCCTTATGTATTTGTTAAAGAAAGTCTAAGATTGGTCTCCTGTCACCATTGGACAGGATTTCATATCGGTTAATTTATGTTGGTGCTTAAAAGCAGTAACACTATTCAGCTTTGAAATAGCCCTTCTCCTAATTTTTTTATATTCAAAATGATCTTGAAACTTTTCACCCATACATATGTGCTAAGTTGCTTCAGTAGTGTCTGACTCTGTGACTGTATGGATTGTAGTCCTCCAGGCTCCTCTGTCCATGGGATTCTCCAGGCAAGAATACTGGAGTGGGTTGCCATGCCGTTCTCCAGCAGATATTCCTGACCCAGGGATCAAACTCTTTACCACTAGTGCCGCGTGGGAAGCCACCATACACCAAAAAGTGTCCTGGCAAAATGTCCCTTAAGAATAAAATGTTGTGCCTTCATCTGTCAAACAGAGATAGTAGTGGGTGTATCACTATTGTATCATAGAGGGGTCACTGAAACTTAAATGACATTGGTACATAAAACTATTTTGAGCAATTTACAGCTTTTCCCTCTAGGTTTATTGCCTGGTGTCCCCCGCCCTACTCCTGATTCTGTCTGTAGTCTTTCTTTATCACCTGGAAGTCAGTAGCATTTATTGCCTCAGGTGAAGTGAAAGTTGGTCAGTTGTGTCCGACTCTGCAACCCCATGGACTATACCCTGATGCTGGGAAAAATTGAAGGTGGGAGGAGAAGGGGACGACAGAGGATGAGATGGCTGGATGGCATCACCGACTCAATGGACATGAGTTTGAGTAAACTCCGGGAATTGGTGATGGACAGGGAGGCCTGGCGTGCTGCAGTTCATGTGGCCGCAGAGAGTTGGACACAACTGAGCAACTGAACTGAGCTGACTCAACTATACAATCCATAGAATTCTCTAGGCCAGAATACTGGAATGGGTAGTCTTTCCCTTCTCCAGGGGATCGTCCCAACCGAGGGATCGAACCCAGATCTCCCACATTGCAGGTGAATTATTTACCAGCTGAGCCACCAGGGAAGCCCAAGAATACTGGAGTGGGTAGCCTATCCCTTCTTCAGGGGATCTTCCCAACCCAGAAATCAAACTGGGGTCTCCTGCATTGCAGGAGGATTCTTTACCAGCTGAGCTATCAGTTGAATCATCCTTTGGATCATCGAAAAAGCAATAGGAAAACATGTTTTTCTGCTTTACTAACTATGCCAAAGCCTTTGACTGTGTGAATCACAAAAAACTGGAAAATTCTTAAAGAGATGGGAATACCAGACCACCTGACCTGCTTCTTGAGAAATCTATATACAGGTCAGGAAGCAATAGTTTGAACTTGATATGGAACAACAGACTGGTTCCAAATAGGGAAAGGAGTACATCAAGGCTATATACTGTCACCCTGCTTATTTAACTTATATGCAGAGTACATCATGAGAAACACTGGGCTGGAAGAAGCACAAGCTGGAATCAAGATGGCCAGGAGAAATATTAATAACCTCAGATATACAGATGACACCACTCTTATGGCAGAAACCAAAGAAGAACTAAAGAGCTGCTTGATGAAAGTAAAAGAGGAAAGTAAAAAGTTGGGTTGGGTTAAAACTCAGCATTCAGAAAACTAAGATCAAGGCATCTGGTCCTATCACTTCATGGCAAATAGATGGGGAAACAATGAAAACAGTGACAGACTTTATTTTGGGGGGCTCCAAAGTCACTGCAGGTGGTGACTGCAGCCATGAAATGAAAAGACGCTTGCTCCTTGGAAGAAAAGTTATGACCAACCTAGATAGCATATTAAAAAGCAGAGACATTACTTTGCCAACAAAGGTCCATCTAGTCAAGGCTATGGTTTTTCCAATAGTCATGTATGGATGTGAGAGTTGGACTATGAAGAAAGCTGAGTGCTGAAGAACTGTGGTGTTGGAGAATACTCTTGAGAGTCCCTTGGACTGCAAGGAGATCCAACTAATCCATCCTAAAAGAAATCAGTCCTGAATATTCATTGTGCTGCAGCTGAAACTCCAATACTTTGGCCACCTGATGAGAAGAACTGACTCATTGGAAAACACCCTAATGCTGGGAAAGATTGAAGGCAGGAAGAGAGAATATGATGGTTGGATGGCATCACTAACTCAGTGAACATGAGTTTGAGTAAACTCCGGGAGTTGGTGATGGACAGGGCGGCCTGGTGTGCTGCAATCTATGGGGTAGCAAAGAATTGGCCACAACTGAGTGACTGAAGCCTGGCTTGGAGAATTTTGAGCATTACTTTACTAGTGTGTGAGATGAGTGCAATTGTGCAGTAGTTTGGGCATTCTTTGGCATTCCCTTTCTTAGGGATTGGAATGAAAACTGACCTTTTCCAGTCCTGTGACCACTGCTGAGTTTTCCAAATTTGCTGGCATATTGAGTGCAGCACTTTCACAGCATCATCTTTCAGGATTTGAAATTGCTCAACTGGAATTCCATCACATCCACTAGCTTTGTTAGTAGTGATGCTTTCTAAGGCCCACTTGACTTCACACTCCAGGATGTCTGGCTCTAGGTGAGTGATCACACCATTGTGATTATCTGGGTCGTGAAGATCTTTTTTGTACAGTTCTGTGTATTCTTGCCACCTCTTCCTAATATCTTCTGCTTCTGTTAGGTCCATACCATTTCTGTCCTTTATCGAACCCATCTTTGCATGAAATGTTCCCTTGATATCTCTAATTTTCTTGAAGAGATCTCTAGTCTTTCCCATTCTGTTGTTTTCCTCTATTTCTTTGCCTTGATCGCTGAGGAAGGCTTTCTTATCTCTCCTGGCTATTCTTTGGAACTCTGCATTCAAATGGGAATACTTTTCCTTTTCTCCTTTGCTTTTCCTTCTCTTCTTTTCACAGCTATTTGTAAGGCCTCCTTAGACAACCATTTTGACTTTTTGCATTTCTTTTCCATGGGGATGGTCTTGATCCCTGTCTCCTGTACAATGTCACGAACCTCCGTCCATAGTTCATCAGGCTCTCTGTCTATCAGATCTAGTCCCTTAAATCTATTTCTCACTGTTCAAGCTGGTTTTAGAAAAAGCAGAGGAACCAGAGATCAAATTGCCAATATCCGCTGGATCATCAAAAAGCAAGAGAGTTCCAGAAAAACATCTATTTCTGCTTTATTGACTACGCCAAAGCCTTTAACTGTGTGGATCACAATAAACTGTGGAAAATTCTGAAAGAGATGGGAATACCAGACCACCTGACCTGCCTCTTGAGAAAACTGCATGCAGGTCAGGAAGCAACAGCTAGAACTGGACATGGAACAACAGACTGGTTCCAAATAAGGAAAGGAGTACGTCAAGGCTGTATATTGTCACCCTGCTTATTTAACTTATATGCAGAGTACATCGTGAGAAATGCTGGACTGGAAGAAGCACAAGCTGGAATCAAGATTGCCGGGAGAAATATCAATAACCTCAGATATGCAGATGACACCACCCTTATGGCAGAAAGTGAAGAGGAACTAAAAAGCCTCTTGAGGAAAGTGAAAGAGGAGAGTGAAAAAGTTGGCTTAAAGCTTAACATTCAGAAAACTAAGATCATGGCATCTGGTCCCATCATCTCATGGGAAATAGATGGGGAGACAGTGGAAACAGTGACAGACTTTATTTTTTTGGGCTCCAAAATCACTGCGGATGGTGACTGCAGTCATGAAATTAAAAGATGCTTACTCCTTGGAAGGAAAGTTATGACCAATGTAGAAAGCATATTGAAAAGCAGAGACATTACTTTGCCAACAAAGGTCCGTCTGGTCAAGCCTATGGTTTTTCCAGTGGTCCTGGATGGATGTGAGAGTCGGACTGTGAAGAAAGCTGAGCCCTGAAAAATTGATGTTTTTGAACTGTGGTGTTGGAGAAGACTCTTGAGAGTTCCTTGGACTGCAAGGAGATCCTGTTATAGCTATGCTTTCCGGGAAACAAACTCACTCAGAAGGACAATGCAGATAATGGAGTGCAATTTATTACACTGGCTGGCCCAAGGCAGAGTTTCCTCTTAGCCAAGGACCCCGACCAGCATTTCTGAAAATCTTTTATAGCCCATGTGTACGTGTCCAAAGCCACCACCCCAATCCCTGAGGCTTACAAAGGAAGGGTAAATACAATCACAATAACCCCATCATTCACGTGTTATGTGTTCAAACAGTTAATAATCAATAAGCCCGCAGTTACATTCCAACCAGTTAATAACCGATAAGCCTGTGCTTACATTCTGATAGATACTGTCCGGAGGCAGGGGTGATTAGTGTCTGTTTTCTCTTGGGCGATGAGTAACCTGGATACGGATCTTCAAGGTTCCCCTATCTGGAGGGGGTCTTATCCTTCCATTGTCGTTCCCACAGGCACTAAGCAGAGAGTTCAGATTCCACTGGAGTGGTGGCCGAGCACAATCAGCACGGACAGGCCTCAGATGGAGTCCAGGCCCTATGAATCCCTTCTTCATTCCGACCAGTCCATCCTAAAGGAGATCAGTCCTGGGTGTTCATTGGAAGGACTGATGCTGAAGCTGAAAATCCAGTACTTTGGCCACCTCATGCAAAGAGTTGACTCATTGGAAAAGACCCTGATGCTGGGAGGGATTGGGGGCAGGAGGAGAAGGGCGAGACAGGATGAGATGACTAGATGGCATCACCGACTCGATGAGCATGAGTTTGAGTAAACTCCGGGAGTTGGTGATGGACAGGGAAACCTGGCGTGCTGCGATTCATGGGGTCGCAAAGTGTCGGACACGACTGAGCGACTGAACTGCCTGACTGTGCTATCAGGAAAGTCCTATTGCCTCACCAGTGGAGTGATAAGGCAGAAAAAACAGAAAACTACTTGGGAGTGGTAAGACTGAGGCTGAACAGCTAAAATTTAATCACAGAAGCATTAAGTTTGTGCCATAAATACTAGGAATGCAAAAACTGAGAACTAGTCAGGGATTATCAGGACTTTCAGGGAGGAGAGAAGCAGAGGGGAGGTGGTAGGTCCCTGAGAAAGCAGATCTTCCCACCCTCCCCCATCCCCTGGGTAAGAGAGGTGTGCTCAGGAATTTGTCAAACAGAAGCAAGCGCCCAGGCTGGGAGATGGGGGCACGTGGCTCTCTCCAGGTGGTGCAAACTGTGGCTTGTTCTAGGCCACACGGGAAGGTGGTTTGGGGGAACCAGAGAGAATCAGGGCTTTAAAGTGTGGAGTGAAGGGTCACCCTAGGCAGAGGCCTGATGGAATGTTAAGTCCACAATTTGGACTGATAAAGTGAATCTGCGTATCAAGACCCATTGAAAGGAGGCTGCCCCCGGGGCCTTGCTCAGGACACAAATCTAAACCTAAGTGAGCCGGCATGGAATCCTCATACCTACCAATCACAGTCCTCCAGCTCAGCTTTAGTCAGCTCACCTCATCCTAGAAAACAGGACCTGTGAGCCTTACAAGCCCATCGTTTCCTGTTTCTGGGAGGTCTTTTTTAACACGCTGTAAACTCACTTTTATTCAAACACCCCCTGAAGAGTACTCCTCTGCTTGGGAAGCACTCCACGCCCACCCCTGTATACAGACTGATTTCCCTTGAGTAAAGGACATCAGACTCAAATTTGTCATTTGACGATGTAATGGCAGATGCTGCCATGCAGAGAGGAATAACCAGGACGTTGGAATCCAGCTACTCTCCACCATCTAGGAACAGAGGAAAAACCTGGGACAGAGCAGGTGAGCTTCAGTCCATGGGGTCACAAAGAGCTGGACGCAACTTAGGGACTAAGCAACAATGCAACAGGGAAAACAGGTTAATATTCTGAACAGTCATGATGGGAAAATGGACATGGACAACGCAGAGGACAGCACTGGAGCTTCTCCATGACTGGGAGGGTAAGTGCCTTCTTTTCTATTTTAAGGTTGCTTTGACTGTTTATGGGCTTCTGGAGACTACTGTGTGTTCATCATGGTCAGCTCCCTTTGGGGCACACAGTGAGACTATATTTCCTAACCTCTTCTAGGAAGTTAGGTGGGATAATGTGACCAATTTCGGCCAGTGGAATGGGGAAGGTGAGAGATGCTAACTTCCTGCACCCTAAAAGCCTCTGACATGATCCTCTACAACTGGAAGCAAAGTGCTTTGAGGGCTTAGGAGTCAGACGGAGCCACAAACAGGAGTCTGGGTTCCTGAGAAGCCTTTTGGAGAAGAGCCATACATAGAACTAGAACACTTGGATTGGACTGTTCCTAAGCAAGAGATAAACTATCCTTTGGTTAAACCACTGAATCATATGGGATGTTCAACATAGAGGTCAACCCTAATATACATTGTATGAAAGTAAGTTTGTTGAGTTCCTTTCAAACGTGATTGTGGCTCCCTAATTCTTTACCATTGCCTTTGTTCCCTGTCTTGGAACTCAGACATTTTTAGCATCTTTCCCAGAAGTCAGAGAGGCATGGGTGCAATAGCACCTTACTTGCCTCCTAAATGTCTTTTGGGATTTAAGCATTTAAAAGAGTGAGCATGATACGGTTTCATTTTAGGAACTTGAAAATCCTAGGTTAAAAGAAGTTTAGAAATGGAAGGCACATTTGTAATTACCTGGTTTAACCATTAAAACAAATGAGGAGGAAACCGAAGTCTTTGGGGACACAGTACTGACATAAGTCCACAAGCTGGATAGTACTGAAACCAGAATAGGCTTCATTCTTCGTGCCTGTCAATACATCTGATGTCTAGCACAGAATCACACTAACAAGTCAAGCTTTAGAACTGGACCACGCTGGACTAAAATTCTGGCTTCCCTCTTGCCAGGTGGACTATCTCAGGAATAACATGTAACATCTCTAAATAGCATTTAATCTCATCTGTAAAACAAAGATAATAATAATAGTACTTTCCTTTTAGTGTTGTTATATCAGCTAAACAGATTAATGCATTTAGAGGGCTTAGCACACAGTTGACCCTAATAAAATTTTATGATGTTAGTTTCTGCCGTTATTTAAAAGAATACCAATCTTGTATCAAACAATGCAGAAGCCTTAACCAAACAACATCCCACACAACTGGAGGATCACATTCTCTGCTTGTGCTTTTGAAGGAGTTCAGGACATGCCACCCAATGATATACAGCTTCAGTGTATTGATTATTTTGAGGTGAAGGCACTTGAAATGCAGAGAAAGACTTTCTCTGAATTCTTATCTGTCTAAAGACAGATCCTCCAACAGGAACTCAGTTGTCAAAAATCCCCTCCCCCAGGAAGGTGTTTGATTAACCTAGGAAGATCAACTCTTATCACAAGAGAGGAGACTGAAAGTCCACATCACACCCTGACAAACTTAGTCACAAACTCTTTTCTCTCATCTGATTGTCTAAGGGCCCATTTATCTTTCCTAAAAAATCATTTACTCTCCCCTAGGGGACCTGTACACCCCTTACTTTTCCCTGTAAAGAGACACACAAAGTCTCAAATTCTACCACTTTTTTGGGTATTCACTTTTTTCCCCTAACTTGCCTCTGTCCACATAATATTAAAAATGAATAAATTTAAATATCTTTTCTCCTGGCTGTTATTTCATAGATCCAGGTAATGAACCTAGGAGGGTACAAGGAAAGTCTTTCCTCCCCTGTATTCCTTTGGGGGGCATTGATTCCTTACTTTGTGTGCCTGACTCTCTCCTCTTTCAGATGGTAAATTTCTTATTGCCTTATCTTTTTCTGTGTCCCTCGGGGCCCAGGAGCATGACTTGAACAAAACAGGTGCTCCCATGAATTTGTTGGGGAGCAGAGAGCCTGGCATAAATGAATATAAAGGGCTTTTTGAGTCTCTAGCACCCCATACTCAGGTCAGAGTTGACTAGTCCCCATGCCTGCCTCCCTCTTCAGGGCTCCAGCTCCTGTTTTGGTGAAGAGAAGACAGCAACTCCTGAATAGCTGGATGGCCTCATTAGGAAGACTTTGATCTTGAAGACCTTCTAGAAAAAATGGTAACCCCAGAAGTGCCTAACCAGCTCTGGTCACCAGCAGGCAGACCTAGTTTCCTGGGCTCTTGCTGTCTAACATCTCAGGATAAGAACTGCTTCACGCAAACCAAAGGCTGAAAAGTCTTGATAAGACTAGCCCCTTAAAAAAAAAAAAAAAGACCAGCTCCTTGTACTGGGGCTTAAGATTCCCATTTGCATATACCCTGTCTCTAGAGCCTGGCCTTGCTTTCAGAATCCAGACCATTTTACTTTCTAGCAGCATCCCCAGAGCAGGAAGAGTTGGGGAGGCTGAAAATCAAACTGACTGTAGCTCTGGGAAATGTGAAGATTTGAAACTACTTTTCTAAGAATCAGTGTCACTATTTGTTGATTTTGAGAATTATCTGGGTGAATCAGAATTTGCCAAGGCCCCTTTGGCCCAGAGGTCCTAAGACGACTCGTTGAGCAGTAAAAACTCAAAACTCCTTGGGTTAGACCCCACTTGAGTAACCCAGACCTGTGGCCCCCTCCAGTGCGCATTGTTGGAGCCCCCAGAGGAGCGCAGGAGCTCAGTCTTAACCCTCAAAGCCATGGTGAGCGTTAACACTGCCACTCCTGCCAGAGTCTGAGGTCCAGCCCCAAGGTGCCCCCTGAAGCCCTCACTACCCTGCGAGCTGCTCTGTGGACCCCTCAGGTGGAGTGAAAGGAACCCCTCAACAGCCCACATGGCATAGTGGCTCCTGCACACCCAAGTAACCTCTGCCCATGTTGCTACATGCACTTGGACCCAAAGCTAGATCCTGTTACCTGGAAGTCCTATGAATACAGTGGGCTCTTTGGCTAAGCAAAACTGATTTTGTCTTTGGAACAGCAGTTTAAGGGCTGCCAGCTATTTCTGAGGCTTGGTAAAAGCAGGAAGTCATCTTGGGGAAAATTTTCTTTGTTCTAAGAAGATACTTGGGTCACGGAAGTATAAGAGCTTAACGATGCTCTGTGCCTTGGGGGAAAGGGTGCAGCAAGATCTTTTGTAGAAAACAAAGGCCTTCACCTTTCTTTATCTGTGGAGTTGATCTCAAGGAAAAGAAGGGACCAATTTGCAAGAAGACCCAAGATCTCAGGGTCACTGAGGCAGCTAATTAGAAAGGAGGACAAAAATAACAACAGAAGCCCACCTCCAGGAAGGCAGCACTGAACATGACCTGGGATCAACAAGAAACCCTGATGGTACAAAGGCTTGTCTGATTCTGTCATCTCATGGCTTCCACAGCTACACTGTGAGGAAGTCTTACTTTGAGTAGCCCTGAACCAGAGACTCGTAACCCTGCTGCGTGTAAGAATCATCAAAGGAGCATCTAAAAACCTGTGGATGCTACGGCATTTGACTAGATGCTGTATACCAACATTCACAGAGGCATTATTTACAATAATCAAAAGGTGGAAATAATCAATGAATGGGAGAACAAGATGTGATATATACATACAATGGAGTACTGTTCAGCCTTAAAAAGGAATGAAAGTCTGGGAATTCCCTGCTTTCCACTGGTTGAGACTACATGCCTTTATTGCCAAGGGCAGAGTTTCAGTCCCTGATCAGGAAACTAAAATCTCCAACCACTCAGTGTGACCAAAAAAAAAAAAAAAAAAGAAATTCTGACATGTGTTACAACATGGATAAACTTTGAGGGCATTATGCTAAATGAAATGAGCCAGGTACAAAAGAACAAATGTTGTATGACTCCACTTATATTAGGTGTTTAGAATAGGTAAATTCATAGAGACAGAAAGTAGAATGGTGGTAACAAGGGACTGGGGGTCAGTTTGGGATGCTGAAAAAGTTCTGGAAGATGAACAGTAGTGATGGTTGCCACAACAGTGTGAAAATACTTAATGCCATTAAAATATTCTTAAAAATAGTTAAAATGAGAAATGTTATCTTATGTATATTTTATCAAACACACATGCAAAAAGTAGTATCAGGGAGGCAATATGGGACTTTACTTCTGGTAGGCAATGCTGAAGCCCCCAAATTTAAAAAGTGGGTGACAAGAATACTCTTTTCAAAGAAAAGTGGTGGACCTTCTTTTAAATTGAAAAACAAAAATGACCGCAGCAAGGGTAGCTCAAAACACTAAAAACAACAAACAAAACCTACCAAGTTCCGTCCTTCTGATGCCATTAGGCATTCATCTTCAAGCAACTTGTTTCAGATGTTAGCAGTAAATATACCAGGGAGAGAGTCGCCCTGGAGTCCTGGGCATTAAACTCTCCCTCAAGTCAAGTGAGGGGACTCAAGAGGTGGACTCAGAGTGTTTGACATGGGTTTCCTGTGATGGGTTACACCACCCCAAAATATGCTATTTTGACATAAGAATTATTTTGAGCTAAAGGCAATTGAGATGAAGCAGATACAAGAAAAGCTCTCTGCCCTCCCCAGTTTGCCTAAAAAAGTAAAATATGTTTATAAAGGTGTCCCCTCCCCTCCCTTCTGGGAAGGTCAGAAGTTAAACCCTGGAGACAACTTTCGACCTTTATCAAACTTGAGCACCAGGAGACTCTAACAAAACTTGCTAATATACCAGTCTTTATCTTCCAGTAGTTTCCCCTATTTGCCTTCCCACTATTTGCCCTTTGCCTCAAAGTCCTCTTCCTTTATCTGTGACCTCTAAAATTTTTCTTTTGTTTTTTTGTATCTGTGGGCTCCAAATGCATGTGTGGTACACATATTAATAAACTGGTTGTTTTTTCTCCCATTATTCTGTCATTTTCAGACTAATTTACAGAACCCCAGTCAATGAACCTAAGATGGATAGAGGGAAGGAAGAATTTTTTTTTATCCTTTCTTGCACCAGCAATTGGCAGGACCAGAGCTGGGGCTTCTAATCTGATGGGTCTTATCAGAAAGAAGAGCTCAGAGGGACTAGAATATTTCCATATCGTAAATATTGATCTCAGTAGTTACCCAGGTGCAAAAATTCACCAAGCCATATACTTATGATTCATGAGCTTTGTCATATCTAAATTATACCTTAATTTAAAAATACCAAGCTTACCCCCTCCCCCCATCCAAATTCTAGATTTAAATGGCCTGGGGCAGGGATTGGGCATGAATATTACTGAATTTTCCCATTTAGTCCTAATATTGTAGCCAGTTGCAAGAAACACAAGTAGGAGCTTCAGTATATCCTTGGAGGGACTGACTGGCTGTTATTAAGTTCAAGCTTGCTCTGCCCATTGCCTGACAGGCCAATAAAATCAGAGATGAGGTGTTGAGATAAGGAATATGATTTTATTCGGAAATCCATCTGGCCAACAAGATGACAGTCCAATGTTTCAAAATGACCATCTTGTCGGGGTTTGTATGCCAGGTTCTTTTATAGAACAGAGAGGGGGGAGGAATTGAAAAAGTAAAATAAAAAGCCCATTATCTTGGGAATATCTCCTGGGATGGCCAGTCTCTGGAAAGGAATGTGTTAATCTTTTCTTTCTTGCAGCTATTCACAGGTAGGGTCTTCACAGGTTGATTATATTCTTTGCAGCCAAAGATGGAGAAGCTCTATACAGTCAGCAAAAACAAGACCAGGAGCTGACTGTGGCTTAGATGGTGAACTCCTTATTGCCAAATTCAGACTTAAATTGAAGAAAGTAGGGAAAACCTCTTGACCATTCAGGTATGACCTAAATCAAATCCCTTATGATTATACAGTGAAAGTGACAAACAGATTCAAGGGATTAGATCTGATAGAGTGCCTGAAGAACTATGGACAGAAGTTCAGGACATTGTACAGGAGGCAGTGATCAAGATCATTCCCAAGAAAAAGAAATGCAAAAAGGCAGAAAGGTTGTCTGAGGAGGCCTTACAACTAGCTGAGAAAAGAAGAGAAGCTAAAGGAAAAGAAGAAAAGGAAAGATACACCCACTTGAATGCAGAGTTCCAAAGAATAGCAAGGAGAGATAAGAAAGCCTTCCTCAACGATCAGTGCAAAGAAATAGAGGAAAACAATAGAATGGGAAAGACTAGAGATCTCTTCAAGAAAATTAGAGATACCAAGGGAATATTTCAGGCAAAGATGGGCACAATAAAGGATAGAAACAGCATGGACCTAACAAAAGCAGAAGATATTAAGAAGAGGTAGCAAGAATACACAGAAGAACTGTACAAAAAAGATCTTCATGACCCAGATAGCCATGATGGTGCCAGACACCTAGTGCCAGACATCCTGGACTTCAAAGTCAAGTGGGCGTTAGAAGATTCACTACGAACAAAGCTACTGGAGGTGATGGAATTCCAGTAGAGCTATTTCAAATCCTGAAAGATGATGCTGTGAAAGTGCTGCACTCAATATGCCAGCAAATTTGGAAATCTCAGCAGTGGCCACAGGACTGGAAAAGGTCAGTTTTCATTCCAATCCCAAAGAAAGGCAATGCCAAAGAATGTTCAAACTACTGCACAATTGCACTCATCTCACACACTAGCTAAGTAATGCTCAAAATTCTCCAAGCCAGGATTCAACAGTACATGAACCATGAACTTCCAGATGTTCAAGCTGGATTTAGTAAAGGCAGAGGAATCACAGACCAAATTTCCAACATCCGTTGGATCATAGAAAAAGGGAGAGGGTTCCAGAAAAACACCTACGTCTGCTTTATTGACTACACCAAAGCCTTTGACTGTGTGGATCACAACAAACTGTGGAAAATTCTTAAAGAGATGGGAATACCAGACCACCTGACTGCCTCTTGAGTAATCTGTATGCAGGTCAAGAAACAACAATTAGAACTGGACATGGAACAACAGACTGGTTCCTAATAGGGAAAGGAGTACGTCAAGGCTGTATATTGTCACCCTGCTTATTTAACTTGTAAGCAGAGTACATCATGCGAAATGCCAGGCTGGACTAAGTGCAAGCTGGAATCAAGATTGCCAGGAGAAATATCAATAACCTCAGATATGCAGATGATACCACTCTAATGGCAGAAAGTGAAGAGGAACTAAAGAGCCTCTTGATGACAGTGAAAGAAGAGAGTGAAAAAGTTGGGTTAAAACTCAACATTCAGATAACTAAAATCATGGCATCTGGTCCTATCACTTCGTGGCAAATAGATGGGGAAACAATGGAAACAGTGAGAGGCTTTATTTTGGGGGGGCTCCAAAATCACTGTGGATGGTGACTGCAGCCATAAAATGAAAAGACGCTTACTCCTTGGAAGAAAAGTTATGACCAACCTAGACAGCATATTATAAAGCAGAAACATTACTTTGCCAACAAAGGTCTGTCTAGTCAAAGCTACAGTTTTTCCAGTAGTCATGTATGAACGTGAGAGTTAGACTGTAAAGAAAGCTGAGTGCCGAAGAATTGATGCTTTTGAACTGTGGTGTTGGAGAAGACTCTTGAGAATCCCTTGGGCTGCACAGAGATCCAACCAGTCCATCCTAAAGGAAATCAGCCCTGAATGTTTATTGGAAGGACTAATGCTGAAGCTGAAACTCCAATACTTTGGCCAGCTGAGGTGAAGAACTGACTCACTGGAAAAGATCCTGACGCTGGGAAAGACTGAAGGCGTGAGAAGAAGAGGAAGACAAAGGATGAGATGGTTGGAAGGCATTACTGATTCAATGGACATGAGTTTGAGTAAGCTCTGGGATTTGGTGATGGACAGGGAAGCCTGGTGTGCTGCAGTCCATGGGGTCACAAAGAGTCAGACATGACTGAGCAACTGAACTGAACTGGACTGAGCTGAACAAAGGCACTTTTAGTTTAAAAGTCAATCAGAGGGGCAGGGTTCCCTGAGGCGGGCCATTATGTATAATTTTAATAACAAAAGCAAAGGTTAAAGTCAAAGAAACAGCTACAGCTTGGAGTCAGAATTGGCTCTTCCCTGCAACATGATGACTGGTCTATGCCTGGCTTTTGGCAGCCGGACTATGTTCTGTGGACGAAGGGAATTGCAGGGGCAACTCATTGTGTGAGAGAGAGGAGCGTTATCATTTATAGACTCCCACCTGTCTCCCTCTCTTCTTTTAAGACCTCCCTTTCCTTTCTTCCCATGCAAATCAGCTTTGCAAATCCATCCTTCAGGCCACTACACGGTACTCATCAGCTCTGCCTAGACATCAGAACCCCAGAGACAAGGGACTTCTACGGTAAAAGCCAAAAGTCCAAAGCTTCAGCCCCAGTGCCTCTGACCAGAGTATCACGTCATGGTAAGCCAGGGAACCAGAGGCTTATGACTGCAGGAAATCAGGGCCCACCGCTTCAGCCTGGCATCTAGATACATGACCTGCAAGAAAGAATATACACAATAAGGCAGGTGGTGGGAGGACACAGACATTTCCAAGGACCCTGGAGAAGAATGAGTGAGATGATTTTGGCTAGTGAGCCCTGAGTAAATGCAGTGTAAAAGCTTTGTGACTATGGCCTGGGGAGTCATTGGAATGAGCATTTATGGTTATATTTTTCATTGAACTTGGCTAGAAGGCTTCAGAAATGAAATATTTTTTTGGCACCAGAAGCCTTGTGCCAACCAGCATATCTCTAAAGTAAGTAGTGAAACAGACAGGCTTTGAGCTACTGGACACTAATTTCATGCCTCAGCATGAAAATTCAAGCTTCTTAGAATGAGTTCTCACAATGAGACATTTTAAAATATCTAATGAAGAAAAAAAAATGCAGTGATGTCTACTCAAGTAGCTGTTTAATGACAGAAATAGAAAGTGTAAAGAGTTCATCTTCAGGGTAGCCTATGTCAGAGAAGCCCCCTTCCGTTCCTTGAAGGTCAGAGCCACCCTAAAGCATATCCAGCTTTCCCGAATAACTTCCCAACCAGTGAGTGGGGTTACAGGGGCCAGGTCACCCAGCCTGAGCCAGCCTAGCTGCTATCCCCACACACACTGTCCCTGCCTTATAAACCCAGAGAAGAGCAGCTCTGCTTAGATTCATTGGGACACAGAAACGGACTCATCCATCAGCTACTCATCACCACACACAATGGGATGGCTGGGCCTAGAGGACAAGGTTGTTATAAGGTAAAATCATGATTTCTATAAAAATATTAAAAAATTGGACACATGTTAAAGAATTTATTTTGCTCAGATGATATGATGGGAACAGGGGGATAGATGCTGCTGTTGCAGAGAAGAAGCCAATTCTGACTCCATGTTGGAACTGTTTCTTTGCCTTGCTTTTCATTGCTTTTGTTATTGTAATCATACAGTATGGCCTGCCTCAGAGAATCCTGCCCCTCTGCCTGATTGTTAAACTGAAGTGCCTTTGTTCAGATCCCTGTCCACCTGTAGATGGCAGAAAGGAAGAAATTAACACATCCCCTACCTAGGAGATGTTTGCAAGATTAATGGCCTTTTTACTTTGCTTCCTCACTTCCTCCCATCTCTGATCTATGAAATAACCTGCCATCCAGACCCTGATAAGATGGTTATTTTAAGGCACTAATCTGCCATCTTCTCGGTTAGCCAGCTCCCCAAATAAGGTCTCTTCCTTGCCTCACCACCTCATCTCTTGGATTCATTGGCCTGTCATGCGGCGAGCAGAGTGAGTTTGGACTCAGTAACTCTATAACTGATGCCAAAACTCAATCTCTGTGCATTGGTGCCAAATTGAATCTCAGACTTTTGGGTGAATTAGAAAAGAATAGCTTTATTGATTTGCCAGGTAAAGGGGGCTACAGGAGGTTAATACCCTCAAAATTGTGTGTCCCAGGGACTTCCTTAGTGGTCCAGTGACTTAGACTCTCTGCTCCCAATGCAGGGGACCCAGGCTCAATCCCTGTTCAGGGAACTAGGTCCCTACAGGCTGCAACTAAGAGTTCATGAGTGAGTGGTGATAGTTGCTCAGTCATGCCTGACTCTCTGCAACCCCGTGGACCAGAGCCTGCCAGGCTCCTCTGTCCATGGAATTCTCCAGGCAAGATTACTGGAGTGGGTTGCAATTTCCTTCTCCAGGGGCTGCATTGCAGGAGAGTTTTTACCATCCGAGCCAACAGGGAAGCCTACTATTAAGAGACATTTCTAAGTATAAAGACAGGTCAACTTAAAAAGTATCAGCAGATACAGGCTTGACTTTATCTTATAATCTATATATAATACATTAGAATATGTAATGAGTTCTTATGCTGCAACTAAAGATCCTGCATGCTTCAACTAAGAGGGAAGATCTCACATTCAACTAAGACCTGACACAGCCAAACAAATAAATAAATATTTAAAAACAAAAGTGTGTCCCAACCCAGAGGGCCTGATGCATTTTATAGCAATAGTTCAAGGGTGGGGCTTCTGATAAGGATCAGGGTGTGTGCAGGGCCTGTATTCCTTTAATCTGGCCTCAAGTGGTCTCCTGAGGAGCTTCTGTGGGTCTGTAGGTTAACTCCTCTCTGGAATGAAGAATGCTTCATCAAGTAGTTAGCATCTTTGATTTTTGGAGGGCTTTAGTTCTGCCAATGCAGGAGATGTAAGAGAAGTGGGTTCAATCCCTGGGTCCGGAAGATCCCCTGGAGAAGGAAATGGCAATCCACTCCAGTATTCTTGCCTGGAGAATCCCATGGACAGAGGAGCCTGGCAGGCTACAGTCCATGGGGTCGAAAAGAATAAGACAAGACTGAGGGACTTCACTTTGCAACACTATCTATAGTGGCTAGCATAGTAGGAGCATAATAAATACCTTAGTTCTGCAGAAGAGCTCAAAGATATTGTCTGTGTGCCCCTTGAGAGGGAACCAGGACCCTGCCCCAAGGCCGCAGTATTGTTTCTGAGCTACTACTCCCGTGTCTCTGCATCCCCTCCCTTCTCTGATTAGCAACTGTTTGAACCTGCCCTTTGGAACTCAGGAAAGGTCATGGAGGCTATTCTTTACTAAACAAGAAAAGGGAGACACAGAAAGGCTTTCATGCCCAGCAGCCCCACAATGTCCTGCTCAGTTTCATAACTGGTTCAAAGGAAAAGTAGAAACAGCACAAATTTACAGGGAGTTCTGATGTTTAGATGAATTGCAAATGAAGACAGAAGTGTTTTTATTTTTCCTGCCTGTGTGGTGGGGTGGGAAGAAGTAAAATCTCTACCAGATAGGATACAATTTACATATCTATCAATTACTTATTGTCCCAGGTGAGGTTAGTGGTAAAGAACCTGCCTACCAATGCAGGAGATGTAGAGACCAGGTTGGATCCCTGGGTTGGGAAGATCCCCTGAAGGAGGGCATGGCAACTCACTCCAATATTCTTGCCTGGGAAATCCCATTGACAGAGGAGCCTGGCAGGCTATAGTCCAAAGGGTCGCAAAGAGTCAGACATGACTAAAGCAGCTTATAAACACACACACACACACACACACACACACACACACAATCAATTACATGTAATTTACAGAGTTGAAAAGTAGCTTAGAGACAATGGATGGAGCTCGAATCTCATAAGCTTGGAGAGTATGCAATAGAGGACAAATAGATGATTCAGTTTTCTGCTGAAAAACAAAATTATTTCTACATAAAATTCTTAACCTGAAGGAGACCCCCTTCCTTTGGTTAATGCTTCCTGAACATCAGCTCTTTTGAGCTTGCACAACACCCATGGCCTCCTGACCTGGCACGTGAGGCTGGATACAGAAACTCATTTGACAATAAGGAGAGTTAGGGACTTAGGTTCCAGGTGTGATCATCATCATTAACTAACAGCAGGAACAACATGGCCTCAGTCAAGTCACCTAACACTCTAGGTTCTCTGCCTTAAAATGAGGGCCAAAAATTATGGGTGTTCTCTAAGTTTCCTCTAGCTATTAAGTTCTAGAACTTATTCCAGGGGATAAGAAGCTAATGTTCATGAACCGTAAACTAGTTCAGGTTAGTTGATGTGTGTCTCTGCCACGTTGGTCACTGCCCTGGGATTAACCGGTAAGATACTATCCTTAGGGTTCTTCCTTTGTTTGGTATTCTTACTCACCCTCTCCCACCACCATTCTTACACTTGGGGCCCCCCTCTCCTCAATCAATGGAGAAGGCAATGGCACCCCACTCCAGTACTCTTGCCTGGAAAATCCCATGGACGAGGAGCCTGGTATGCTGCAGTCCATGGGGTCGCTAAGAGTCGCATAAGACTGAGCGACTTCACTTTCACTTTTCATTTTCACGCATTGGAGAAGGAAATGGCAACCCATTCCAGTATTCTTGCCTGGAGAATCCCAGGGACAGGGGAGCCTAGTGGGCTGCCGTCTATGGGGTCGCACAGAGTCCGATCACGACTGAAGAGACTTAACAGCAGCAGCAGCAGCAGGAGCTCCCCAATCAATACTGTCCTTTTTGCTGACTTGAGAAGATCTCTCTCCCCTTTTTATTTAGTTTTCCAGGAAGTGAGTAGCTGGAGAACGAGTCAGCTCTGTCAACCATTTTTCCTCCCATTCCAGATTCAGTGTTTTCCTGCCGCAGTGGGCCTGCAAAAGGGTTCCAAACACGGTGTGGGGGCTGGGAGACATCCAAAGACACCTCAGACAGGCTGTGCGGCCGGCTTGGGATACACAGCCAGGTGAGCCATGCACCACCCCAGGAATGACCAGGACACGTGCCACTCTAGGGGTGCGCCCTGCAAGCGCCGTCGCTGAGCAGGAAAACGCGTGAGTCACCTGGGGGCGGGGCGGGAGTGGGGGAGGCGGTGGAGCGGGAGGTGTGGCGGACGTGTGCAACTGCTGGATGCCTCAGCAACAACGAACGTGACAACTCGCCCGCAGGCCTGAGACGGGCCTTTGGCCGGCGTTTTGCTAGAGGTGGAGCTCACCCAAGAACCCAAGTGCGCACCCGGTTCCTGGGAACTGAACCGGAAGTCCCCTGGCCCTCAGGGGCAGGAGGAGGAGAAGCCGAACAGGAGAGTAAGGGGAAGGGAGAATCTAGTTTTCAGGCGCTTCAGTCCTAAATTCTCCCACAGAGACTGCCAGAAGAGATGCTAATGAAAGACGAATTGTGTGGCCAGAGTGTTTTCTTCGGACTTCTGCCCAGGGAACTGGATAGGAAGCCCAGAAACGAGGTCACCAGCCCCATCCAATGGCAACTGGGCACCGCCTTTTGCTCGCCACTGACCCCTCCTGGAGCGATGGGACTAGCTAGTGGAGGGCCAGCAGGCCACTGATATAGACCTGAACGCGACTGTTCGGTTCTTCAACTCAACATCTGTTGGAGGATGGATCCCACCTAGACCGCAGGCCGCAGGTTCAGAGACCCAGACCTTGGCAATTCTCTTTTCTCTGGGCCTCCAAGAGGCCCCCAGACTTTTCACAGAAATGTTCTTTTGCCTGAATCTCCCTGACATTTTGTCCTGGGGAGGTGGGGTGAGAGCATGGAGGACCTTTCTCGAGAATGAAGCGAACATCGTTAGGTGTTAGCAATGTCACCCCACCAATGGAGCAAAAGTGGGGTGACTTTGGATTGGGGGCCAAGGCTAGGGTCAGCCAGGTATCCTTAACAGTTGATTTATGGATGTCCTGCCAGGTACTAACTCTAGCAGGGGTGGCAGCAGAATCCCCATTGGAAGAGCTGGAGGGGCCTCAAACTGGCAAGAGCAGTGGGTAGAGAAGTGAGGACGTGGACTTCCGGCGCGTTGGATGGAGTAGGGGCTGTGGAGGGAGACAGACTGGAACACCTCTCCCTTCACACCCGCCTGTCCCCTGAAGGGTTAGTTTTTGCTAACAAGGTAAATGTTGCCAGCCTTCTGGCAAAATGAGATTCTAAGCAGAATGGCAAGCAAATGTGGACAAGGAAAAGAGAATGAATTTTGATGTGACTGTGTTGGGAGATGGATTAACTGTAGTGACTGAGGAGGACTTTGGCCTCAGTCTATTCAGAGCCCAGCTTGGCCACTGCCAGGCTGTGACCTTAATCAGGATGCTTTGGTCTCCGGGCCTCAGAGACAGAGAGAGAGAAAACACAACACCTACCTTAGGAGGTTTTTACTCTTTTGTTTTTAATGATTAAATGATTTTAATTGCTTAGTGCTTCACAGTTCAGGAAATAAAACTTGGGGGGAAAGGAAAGAGAAGTATTAGTCAACTAAAAGCTATAAAAATAACCCCACATTGATTGTTTCTATGAGCCACACATTGTACATAATACAATGTAAGCATTCTACATAATCTCATTTAATCTTCTCAGCAGCACTGCAAGGCAAGTATGTGATGATCTCTGGTTTACAACTGAGGAAAATGAAACACAGCTTAAGATTCCTGACCCAAGTCACACAGCTAATAAGTGGTAGAGCCAGGACTCAAACCTGAGTCTGTCTGACTCCAAAATCATGGAACTTAATGATCACACTGATGGCTTCACAACACATACAAGTCAAAGCATAGAAGAAAGGTCTTGGCCTAAGCTGGAAGTTGAGGAGTTGTGGGAATTTGATAATAGTCGAACCCATGGTTTTAGATGGAATCATCCAAAAGAAGTGCATGCAGTTGAGAAGGACAGCAGGAAACACCAACATATACAGCACAGACCAAGGAAGAGAAGTGCTAGACAGGAAGAGACCAAGCAGGAACAGCCAGAGAAGTAGAAGGGAGTGAGACCAAGGCAGGGGGTGGGCTTCAGGGAGGGGGCTGGAGAACAGGTCCAGTCATGGGTCCTTGGAGAGTCTGACTGACGCAGTGGTGGAGCAGAGTTCAAGTTGAAGGAAGAATTAGGAATAGACAGTAAGCAAGACTTATGGAGGGAAGGAGAACATATGATACCTAGAGGTGGGTGCAGATAAAAAGAGGGGTCCTCTGGATTTCTGATGAATGCATTAGGATGGAGATTTCCCACTTTCGTAGTGGGAAAGGAGATGCTTCCTGAGCAAGAAGGCAGGAAAACGAGGGGTTTTACAGGCAACAGTTCCTCTTTTCTCTGTGAAATTGGAAGTCAGCTGCTAAAGGAATGTGGCAGGAGCTGAGTAGGCAGGTTGAGACCCACAGTGAATCTTTGAAGCCAGCACTGCGATGAAGTAGGTGGTGGATGGTGCCAAGCTAGCCAGATTGCATAACAGGACTTCCAAGCAGGGGTAAGCTAAGGTGGAGATTGGAGACCATGCATTGGGAATGGCCTCTTACCATTGTTGAATAGTTTCCCCAGAGCCTCACCTACCATTAGGGCCACCCACTATCTGTTTATTCAGGATATTTCTAGTTTTAGCACTTCAGATCTGAAACCGCAGGAAGCCTCTCAGGGTCGCGCAAAGCTGGATGACATTTTGTTAATCTAACTCAAGGGTGGGAGAGCAGGAAAGGTAGAGCTCTCTGACCTGCTGCTGGGGACTTAGTGGGTAAGTATGGTGGGGGCTGTTGAGGAGTGAGAATTGGAGGGAGCTGGCAGAAGAAGGGTGAAGGTGAACTACTATGCAAGAATTCTGGGATGACATGAAAGACAGTAATGACAGAGTAGAGCAGACAGAACTGGAAAAGCCAGAAGGGTCATGGTACTAGAGTTCCTGATGAGAGCAGAGAGTGGACTTAATGGAGAATAATGATTTCAAGAACTGGGAGGAAGGAGCAAGGATGCTTCAGGCTGCAAGTAACAAAAACCTGACTCAAACTGACTTAATGTAGGACTATATTAAGTCACATAACAGGAAGAACAGGTTTCAACATGGTTGATTCAGTAGCTAAACAATATAATCAAAAGAATCAAGTTCTTTTCATTTATCTTCTCTGTCCTGCTACTTCATTATTGGCTTTATCCTCAGACTAGAGGCAAAATAGCCACCTCCAGACATGACAATGTCCAGAGGAAAAAAAAAGACCATCTCTTCTTATGAGTTCCTCTTAGAAACAAGAATATTTTTCTCAGAGGTCCCCTAATGGACTTTCCTTCACCTCTCATTGGCCAGCACTGGGCCACACGCTTATTTTAGAACCAATCAGATGTACTCTGGAGCATGGGGTGGGCCAGCTTCCCTTGAGGCACATGGCTGCATGAGGGAATGAGTAGACCTTAAAACTAAAGTTCTGTTAGAAAGAAGTAGAGGTGGTTGCTGAGTGCAAAACCAGCCATGTCCATCATAGACGCAGCAGTGGGCAAGTGAGATATGAATGTTATTATGAATATTCTACTTTAGTTCAAGTTTTATCTGCTCAAATGCTTACTGGTTCTCTTTGGCCTGTGAGGTGTGTTACATACTCATGGGCTCTAACCAGTACTGCAGTAAACCTCCCACTATTTCTTCCTAAAAAATCTTCTGCATTACCCAAAGCATGTTGAACCCCTAATCCTAGAATATACCTTGTATTGGGTTGGCTTAAAAGTTCATTCATATTTTTCCATTACATCTTATGGAAAACCTAAATGAACTTACTGGCTAACCCAACATTTTCCTACTTCCTCACCTTTCCTAGCCCTTGAACTATAACCCCCCACCACCCTACAGATACTCTTAGCAGATACCCAGACCCTACCCTTCTATCAGTGTGCTGTATATGTACTAAGTCGCTTCAGCCATGTCTAACTCTTTGCAACCCTATGGACTATAGCCCGCCAGGCTCCTCTGGCCATGGAAATTCTCCAGGCATGAATACTGGAGTGGGTTGCCATGACCTCCTCCAGGGGATGTTCCCGACCCCGGGATCAAACCTGCATTTCTTATGTCTCCTGCATTGGCAAGCAGGTTCTTTATCACTAGTACCACTTGGGCTCAGCCCAAACCCAGTTGTCTAGTCTATAACTACATAATATTTTGCCCTGAAGAACCTTCAAGATCATCCAGTCCAGCATCATCTGTCTTCAGGGATCTTCCCGTGTAGACATAGCTCCTGGAGAGTGGGTCCAGTCTGATACTTCTCAGGGGTCCTCTTAGCCCCCAGCTCAATGACTAGTACACACAACAGATGCTCACTAAGCACTTATTGACTGACAGATGAATCAATAACTGCTCGCAGACCGAGGAGTGTGTGTAACCTGTCCTCCTTTGAATCTGCAGACGGGCTCTCAGGAGAGACAGCTGAGGAGGTGGGGAGGAGGCTGGCTGTGAGCCAAGGAGTCACTGCGAGCAACCTGGAATGTCGGGGCGGGAAACAAGAGCGAGTACAAAGCTGAAAGGCATGGAAATGATCACTCCTCAAACGGACACATTAAACGGCAGATGATATAACCTTTGACAGTCTTCTGAGATACACTATGGTGTCATCTCTGCTGAAATGAGTGTCTGCTACCATCCCTATCACTGGCCTTTTTTATCCTCACCCTTAAGGTCTGGATCTTTTTTGGGAGGGAAATGAACAAGCATCCTTGAAATGATCCATAGAGACCTCCCCACGAAAGCCACCTTTCCCTGCCTGGGGTGGGGGGCAGGGAGCGCTGGATGGAAAAGACACTTTTATTCTTGATGGGCAGCAGCAGCAGAATGAGGTCTGGATTTTCCCTGATTATTTTGGATTTCCAAAGAGCCTGAAAGTTGGATTTCCCTGGTGGTTAAGACTCTGTGCCTCCAATGCAGGGGGCACAGGTTCTATCCCTAATCAGGGAACTAAGATTCCACATGCCATGTGGTGTGGTCAAAAAGTAAAAACATTTAAAAAGTCAATTAAAAAAAAAATTCTGAAAGTTCCCGTGGACCCATTCCAAATGTCATGGATAGGTTTTGGTCCAGTGATCAATGATCCTGGCTGGGCTCATTGGTTTGGGGGGTTAATTAACCAGTGAGCAAACTTTATTGAGAGCTTGCTTATTGGGGGACCCCAGAACAAGCCTAGAAGAAGATCCCCTATGGATTCCATGTAGTTGAGACCTCAAGGTTAATGAACACCTGCAAGAATTAGAGGGTGATGTGACCATAACGATCTGTACAGCTCAGACTGCCACACCTTCCCAGCACCATCTGCCTCCAGATTCTCTTCAAAGACTTCACCGCCCCCACTGCTGGGGTGGACGCCATCCAACAGAAGAGGAAGAGGGGCTTCTCCTGGTTACAGGGTTGTAAGGGGAGAAACAGGGAGCAGCAAGACCATGTTCCAGTCTTAGGGGGCAGTTGCTTGAGGAAGAAACAAACCTAAAGAGAAAAACATACCAGAGAGCGCCAGGCAGGGAGCGATGGACCGATGGAGTTTAAGTCCCTTGTTGACCAGGGCGCCCTAGGGCTACTGGCTCTAGCTTGGAACTTTCATCATTGGTTATGATGGGGTTCAGGACACGCTACCCCAAACTATGGCATCTTGAATATTTTAAGCTGAAGAAGTCTGAGAAAACAGCAGAGCACAAAGCTTGCTCTGACCCCACCCCTACTCTTTCTTCCCAGAAACAAGTCATAAAATCCTCATGTCCAAACAACAAAAAAAATCCTCATGTCAGAGGTGCCCTCCGACTATCTGGAAGAAAGGAGCATCCTTATCTCCAAAGACAAAAGGACTCCAAGAAACATCCTAATAAACAGGCCTTGCTCAGTTTCCTCTTGTTTACTACGTTGTCTCACACTCCTTAGCCTGTCCTCTCCCTCCATGGCTGCCCACTCTTCATCAAACCTAGCATAAAATACTCAGGTCTGATTATTTCTTTGGGTGTTCGTTTTCTTATGAAAGCTCCCATGTCATGTAAAACTTCCATTAAACAAATCCGTATGGGGACTTGCCTTGTGGTCCAGTGGCTAAGAATCCACCCTACAATACAGGGGATGTGGGTTCGATCCCTGATCGGGGAAGAATACACATGCCTGCGGCACAGCAAAGCTAG
Source organism: Muntiacus reevesi (assembly GCF_963930625.1). Lineage (NCBI taxonomy): Eukaryota > Metazoa > Chordata > Mammalia > Artiodactyla > Cervidae > Muntiacus > Muntiacus reevesi. Next base: position 41,621,998 of record NC_089251.1, on the reverse strand, counting down.
TGAGTCCATGAACCGCAAGATCCCACATGACTCAAGGAAGATCCCGTGTGTGGCCACTAAGGCCTGATGCAGCCAAAGAGATGAAAACAGCAGCAAATCTTTATTCTTTTCTGCTGTCACTCTGTCTCTGTCAGTTTAATTTGCAGACCCATCCTGGAACCTAAGGGGGACCTCTCCTGTAGACCCTACAATCGCATGAGCCAAAACATCCCCCCTGCCCTTTTCCCTTTAAGCCAGTGCAGGGGCCAGGTCCCCACCCCGTGCGGTCAAAGGAACCCCAGGAATGAGTGAACATCCAGCACTTGTGTAGCGAGGGCTGGAGTGATTCCAGGCTGCAGCCCTGAAGGATGGGGAGGAGGTAGGCATGAGCAGGGATAGTGGCCAGAAAGGCAGGAGTAGGGGTCTCTCAGAGGGTGACTGTGAATGTGGGCCCAGCTGGGCAGAGCGTGTGAGTGAACCCTTGCTCCAGGGGTCCCTGAGAGGGGAGCCTGGATTTCTGCTGATGGAGGCGGGACTCCGACTGGCCAGCCTGGCCTCAGAGCCCGGCAGGAGGCCAGCAGCTGTCTGACTGGCCTCTGGCACACTTCCTTCACATAGTAATCCCTTCCCATTTTGTACTGTGGAGCTGGGGCTACACATTCAGATTATACCATGACTAACCAGCAGTGTCATCTTAGAGCTGGCTTCATTTCACATTCAGAGTTTGTCTTCTTTCCCCTCCAACCCTTCCATTCTTTCTACTTCCTTCCAACCCTCAGCTTTTCTTATTTCCCATTTTTAAAATGTCTGAAAATGTGCTCAACATTGACACCTTTGCCCTGGGATGGGGGGGTGGTGGTGACAGGGAAAGAACCCTAAATCATGAGTTTTTAGAATAAGTTTTGGACACCCCAGCCAGCAGCTTCCGAATTTCAAACCAGGCAAAGGCAAGGTTCTGGATATTCTCATGGCAACCCTGATTTACATCCCAGAAGGAGATTTCTGGATCACCAACTGGATTCTGGGTGGTGTTCATGGAGCAATATTTGCATCAAAGACCTGTTTGCCAGCCACCTCTGGGATCTGCTGGGGCCTGAGATGGCCCTCCACCTCCTCCCTGCCCCACCCAACCCCTGACTCTTCCTGACCTTGCTCCTTCCTGCTGCACAAGGTGGGGCCCTGCCACCTCCCCAGCACAGCCCTCTGTGACTCAGTGGAAGCCCGTGGCCACTTCCCCCCACCCCACCCACACTCACATTCCAATGGCCAGCTCACTCACTTCTTGGCACCCGACCCACACGCACAGGCCTCTGCCTAGCATAAATAGTCCTCTCTATGGGATGATTTACGACCAGGGCCTTGCCTGTATGGGAAGGGATCATGTGTATCTTAGCCTCCAAGTGCATGCCTTTCTCTGCACAGCTAATAGCTGGCCTCTGTGAATCTTCCTTTTGACCCCCGACTGACCTGGAGTATTTTGTTTAAGGGAACTAGAGACTTATTTTTCAGCGCTGTACCTAGTGCAATGCTGACTCAACACATGTTTAAAGAAAAGAGTGTTTAAAAAGAGAGAAATTAATAAATGGGGAGTAATTTAGGGGGCCCTTAGTCTTCCCATGGACCTGACAGATCCTACCACCTCCATAAGGACTTATTCTGGCCACATTAAAGGTGAAGATGGAGATACCTGGGCTGATGCCCCAGCTTTGCCACTCTGGAGTCTCAGGCACATTCTAAGACCCACCTAAGCCTCATTCCTCACCTGGATACTGGAGGTGATGGCTCCATATTTCATCAGTTACAAGATGTGTTGTTTCTCACCTTTTAGACTCTGAAGCCAGGACATGTCTTTCAATTCACACAATATAGGAAATTGCATCGCTTTTGCTGCAATGCCCCTTCCTACAGGAGGAGCCCACGGGTGGTCTTGTGACTTGTTCTGGCCAAAGGAATGTGAAAGGTAGTGACATGTGTCCCTTATGGGCTAAAGCTTTAAAAGGTTCACCTCAATAGCCAGCAAAGTCCCAGATGGAGACTATTCCGTGGGCCTAGATCTCACAGTGAAGGTGATGTGGAGCTAAACTGTAGCTGATGGGCATTTAAGAAGAGAGAGACATAAATCTTTCTTCTTTTGTTCCTTCCTTCCTTCCTTTCTTCTTGAACTTTCAGATTCTGTATTTATATGTGTGTGTGTGTGTGTGTCGTGTGTGTGTATATATATAACTTAAACTACTCCACAGGGCCATTTAAAATTATCTTTAGCAGCAGTTTATCATGCGAAAATTAGTCACAGCACCCATAAGAACAAAATAAAGCAAGACAACTACTCAGTTAGATGGCTCAATGATTTACTATATTTGGGGCTATTTCTATTATTGAACCACTTTTAATACTAAGGATTATCAAAGTTTTTAATCATCATCTCCTGTGCATCTGTCAGATTCTATGTTTTGATAGCACAATCTAGTGTATCCTGTGTTGTGTCTTCTAGTTCGTTGACAGCTTTTTTTTTTTTTTTCTCTCTTTCTTACTGGTCCATAATGGGGCAACCCACAATTGATGGTGGTGTGGATTCAAGGGGACCCAGTAGTACATCTCACAGGCTGAATGAGTGACTCCACTGAGCCACTTAGCACAAGTGGTGTTCTACAGTGAGTGTTCTATTCCTGTCAGTCGTTGTATTTCCAGCCCTCTAGAAATATGACAGTGTTTGGTATAATGATCTGATGACACAGAAAGTTCGCCGCCCCTTCAGATCCCTTGTGGAATGAGAAAGGGTATAAATAAATTCAGGTAAACAAGAATGTGGCTTGGGTACTTGCTGGTGGAGGCTCTTTGAGGGTGTAGGTGTTTGGGTAGGTAACGAAGAATGTCAACTTTCTTCTTATGAATTAACAGTTGTTTATTGCCTGGGATATGAGAAGATGGGAGAAATTTTTCAAGTGTGCGAGTTTTTGGTGCAACAGAATGAAGAAACACCATATTCTTTTAGATGGAGAAAATCTAAGAATCTTGACTTTTTGCAGAATTAGGAATGGCTCACAGATCCAGACTGAAGAAACCAGTAGAGTAGTGTACCGTGTTAGTCCCTCAGTCATGTCCGACTCTTCGTGACATCATGGACTATAGCCCACCAGGCTCCTCTATTCATGGCATTCTCCAAGCCAGAATACTGGAGTGGACAGCCATTCCCTTCTCCAGGGGATCTTCCTGACCCAGGTGTCAAACCTGGGTCTCCTGCATTGCAGTCAGATTCTTTACTGACAGAGTCACCAGGGAAGCCCCAAAGAAATGAGGCTGCCAGCTAATTTTGTGTTTTATAATATACCCAGATGATTTGGAATAGCTCTCTCCAGGAATATTATAGCCAGCGCCTGCAGACCCAAAGGCTTTGGGAGTGTTCCATGTGCTGGGCTGGGCTGAAGTGCAGTTGTAGGGCCACTCGGTCTGTCTCTGACATGTCATAGCCTCTGTCCTCCCAGTCAGCACTCCCCCAACGCTGCTGCGGCTCATGTTACTGGCCTGCCACCTCCTTCACTCAGAAGGATGATGAAAGGCATTTATCCTGAAGTATTAGTGATGTAAGCATTACTTCCTCAGGAGCATTTGTACTTTAAAAGCAACCCTAGAAACAGTGGAAAAGAAAACTATAGGACTAGCATGTAAGGCTGTGTTAGGAGTCTGCTAATTCCAAGAAATAGAAACTCAGTCAAGTTGGCTTAAGTTAAAAAAGAAAAGGACTTACTGGAAAACTGGAATTCATATGAAACTTGGTTGCAGGTAGTGTAGTGTGACCTTAAGGAACTGAAAGTTCTCAGGCAACTCTTCCCTCCAACTTTTTAAAAGTTACACCCCCCAACTCTTCTTCACTCTTCAGGGTGTCCTGGTTTCTCATCTCTCCTGACTCTATCTCAGTCTTTTCTCTCAGCAGGGAGCTCAGTCATCAGCTTGCTCGTGGCCCTACCATGGCTGCCCTGAAATGATGGCTTCAGTGAGATTCTTTTTCGCTTTGTTTTGTTTACTTTAAAAATTTTTGGTCACACCACGCAACTTGCAGGATCTTAGTTCCCCAACCAGGGATTGAAACTGGGCCCTCAGCAGTGAAAGTATGGAGTCTTAACCACCACAGAATTTACAGAGAGATGGTGTGAGGCGAGCAGAAGTAACGCAGCTTAGATTAGGAGTAGGCCTTCCTACTTGGTAAGATTATCAGGTAGCTTTCGCTTAACAATGACCATTGTTTGCCAATTAGGACCAATTAGCTTTCTCTTAACACTGACCGATGTTTGCCAATTAGGAAATTAGGAACAGGGCGGAAACCCCCAGGAAAGTCCCGCACGAGCGAAAGTATTGACCAATGAAATTGCTTTACAAATGTGTAACCAATCCGCTTCTCACCCTATAAATTTGTGTAACAGCTTGGGCTCGGGGCTCTCTGACGCGCGCCACTGCGTTGGTTGCGGCAGGGAGTCCTGGCTCGAGTCAGTAATAAACTTCCCCTTTTTGCCAGTTGCATTGTCTTGGAGGCCTTCTCTCTTCCCGCTCGGGGATTCGGACATCGGGCATAACAGATGGTATCTTAGAAGTGGTAGTAGAGACATTGCCGGAGACCCTTGTCATCCTTGTCATCCCACATGAGTATGTGGAAGGCCTATTCAGTTAGTGTGTTTTGTAGGTGTGGATGTCCATTCCCTCGTACACTTGAAGCCAGAGTTGGTCTACATATCTGCCTACCCCTTCTCTCCTTCACTTCATAATGTCTCCCCCGGTGCTGAAGTGTGTTCTCTTTTTTCCCACCACAATCACTCCTTATGTGTGATAAGTTTCACACCTGAGAACTTTTTCTAAAATGCAAAGCAAGCCCACCCCTTCACTGTGTAAATCCTTTTCAGTCTCCCTGACCCAGGCAGAGAGACTCCCTCCCCCTGGCACCACGTCCTTATTTTCAGTTTTGCCTTTTGCCTCCTCCCTTTCCCCAGATCTAACCTCCAAGAAGCTTCTGCTCCCTGATATGCCTTGTCCACTCTTTGCCTACCTAGAAAACTCCTACTTTCTCTTCAAAGCCACCTCCTCGTGAAGCCTTCCTTGATTACCCACAGACACAAGCCTTTTTTCTTCCATTTGTGTTTCTGTGATGCTTGTTTACCCATCTCTGCCAGCAGGTCTGTCTACCAGAGTTGGAACTCTTTCAAGGCAGGGACTGGGCTTTATTCTTGTCTGTGCAAAGCCCAGAGTCTGGCATCAACTAGATTTTCAGTGTAAGGTAATTGCAAGGCAGTGAAGCATAATGGTTCACTAGTACTATCCTACCTGGGTTCAAAGCCAGGCTCTACTATCTACTATGAGTTAGTAACTTCATGCCTCAGTTTCCCTACCTGTAGAAAGGGAATAATGATACTTCCCATTTTATACATTTTTGCTGAAGCTTAAATGAGGGAACATATGCAAAGTGTTTGTTACTTACTATATGTGAGTTATTATTATCTTCATTATTTCTGAATAAGGTGTTCAACAGGAGAGGGTTCACAGATCCTTGCACCAGCTCAAGATTTTGATTAGTAAAGACCATCACCTGGAGACATGCAAGTTGATTTACTTAAAAATATTCTGTGGCAATGGCACATAGGCATGTCATCTTCCTAGTTACAAAATGCCATCTATTTCTTTGAAGGCTCTTGCCTATTTCCTCAAGTCTCGTCCTTTTGCAGGGAGCACATTTAGTAAACAGAGTGTTGGAAGAGGCATGGCTGGAAAGGGTTAATCTCAGAGCCTTGGAAGGAACTGCGCTCTGGGAAAAGAGAGGTTTCTAAGGATAGTAGAGAATAACGCTTTCCTGCAACCATCTGAGACACTGGGAGGCATCTCCGTGGTGATGCGGAGCGTGGGTCCACTTTGCATTTATGTGGGGCTGTGTGTTTCTTCAGTTCTGGTGAGGTTCAGCTGAGCTACATTATGGAGAAAAGAGGCACAGAGAAAGGTTAATGCTTTGGTCAGCCAGGGTGGTATGGCAAGTTATTGGAAAGGTGGGAACTAGACCCCTAATTCATTCAATAGCAAGTATCTGCGGAGCCCGCTCTGTGCCAGGCCCAATTTTAGGTGTGGAGGACTCAACAGAAAGAAAGGCAAACAGGGTCTCTGACAATTCTGCCTGCATCAGTAAAGCATTAGTTTGGCTGCAAATAAGAGAAAATCCAGCCAATAGTGACTTACGCTAAAGTGCATAATTCCAGTCTGATGGGCTTGCTTTTCCATATATCTTTTCACCCTAGCTTGTTAACTAATATGTTAAGTTGCTTCAGTCCTGTCTGACTCTTGGCAATCCTATGAACCATAGCCTACCAGGCTCATCTCTCTGAGGGATTCTCCAGGTAAGAATATTGGAGTGGGTATCTTCCTGACCCAGGGATCGAACTGTGTCTCATGTCTCCTGCATTGGCACGTGGGTTCTTGACCACTGGCGCCATCTGGGAAGCCCTTATCAACTAACACAGTCATGTAATTCCTCTTGGAAATGCTTGAAAATTATACGCACTCACAGAGTTTATTGCTACCTACAGTGGTAGATTGCAAAAATGGCCACAACTCTTCTCTCCTCCCTATGCTTACTGCTCTGCAAGCAGGCTTTGCAGCCCCTCCCAGAAAGAGCTGCAGGCTGTTTCTCCACTCCTTGAATTCAGGCTGCCCCAGTGACTTGCTTGGCCCAGAAGAATGCAGTGGGCGTTATTTGTACAGTTCTGAGCCTAGGCCATGAAGGAACATGCCTGCTTTTTCTCTCTCTCGAACTCAGGTGAACAGCCAGGCTAGACTGCCAGAGAATGATAGTCCACGTGGAGCAGGGAGGGCTGCCCCAACTGAGCCCACTGCAGACCAGCGGGCTCCCAGCCAATGGGGCAGCAGACAGCAGCGCATGAGTGAGCACAGTCTAAGATGCCCAAGTGCAGAGCCATGAGCTAAATAACTCCTGTTGTTTTAAGTCATCAGTTAAACAGAACGAGCTAACTGGATAGGCTTACTGTATGCCAGACACTGGCTGTGTACTTTGTGTAGTTGTCCTATTTCTTTAAACTTTATCAGTACCTATTAGCGTGTAGAATACGTGTTCTGGGAAGAAACAGCCCCCAGCCAGCCCCTCAGTTTGCTTCTGTCTGAAATTCTGATTGAATTTCGGGGTAGTCATCGGCTCCAAGGAGCTTTCAGTCTCTGACAAGAAGATCTGAGTATTCTGTGATCTTGCTTAGTCTCCTGTCACTTAAAGGTGTGTGGGGTGACAGAAGTGGCACTCCAATTGGCATCCATTCAACTTCTCATTCTGCCAGCAGCTCCTTGGGGGCTTCTGTTTTCAAGCATATGTAGTTCCTAGATGTCGGGGACCGAGAGATGATCAGACAGTCCTAGGGAAACCAAAGGGAGAAAGCAAGCTACTCAATTCTTTCTATTCAGAGAGAAGTGGGAGTCGATGGATGGTGGTAGCTTAAAGCTCTTGGCAGGATGACAGTCTCCAAAGCAGTGGCCGCGGTAATGCTGTGCCAATGTAGGGCACAGCCTCAGGCCAAGAAGCAGGGTGTGGTCTGAGGCTGGTAAATGTTCCTCCCGGGATGGCCTCACTCCGGTGCACATAACCTCACTCTGGATCTTACCGTGGGATTCAAGGCACGACCTATCACAGTCCTTTGGGGTGACAGACATTTATTTAAAGTCAAGGTGTCTGCCAAAAGATAATAGCTTTAAGTGTAAAATTACAAATCATTATGGGTAATGCGATGCAAATTGCTAGAGAAGCATTGGCAGTGTTTTACTTTGATTTCATTTTTGCTTTTCTTTCATTGCCAGCCTTGACTAAAGTTGCTGCTAGGGATACCTTATTCACACACAGTTTATCCTTCAGCTATGGCCTGATATTGCACTCTGGAGGAGATGTGCATGGAGGCCAAGCGGACCCTGGAAGAGTCCCTTTGCCCACACAAACTGGGGTTATTTCTAAGAAACCCAGACTTGACTTTTTCAACGTTGGTTTCTTCATTTACCCTCTGGGCAGTGCCTGGACATGTTCAGTTTCCACTGGGAATTGGAGGTCAATTTTAATAGTTAATCCAAAAGGCATCCTTCATCAAATGCTAACTGACGGCTTTTTTTTTTTTTTTTTTTTAAACTGACGGCTTTTAAATAACCAATTGCTAGATTTGTCTCTTCTTTACCATCTCTGGGTCTCTGCTGGAGGAAGACTTATAAGCACTTTGGTCCTCAAAAGGTTCAGACAAGTTTTTTCCCAAGGGGTGTATACTTTTTTCCCCAAGGGATGTGGACAAATTGAAAAGCGGTCATTTCTCAACTGCTTTTCCTTTTGGCTAGGGGAGGGTGAGATGGCTGGATTTAAGGCCTGTCTCTAAGCCACAAAACCAGGAAAAAAAGGAATAAGCAACAAAACAATTAATAAGTGTTAAAACATGTTTTATAGCAAAATATCTTTCAAGGAAAGGGGTTCAAATGGGCTGACCATTTGGTCGCTGAGAGAAGCCTTACCAAACGTATTTCCCCAAACAGTAGATGTCTACAAGGGGCAACTGCCGAGAGGGTTTTCCACAAAGGCTTCCAGGGTCTTCAGGCTGAGAACAATCTCCTTGCAAGGCTGTGTGGGGCTTGCTTCATCTTCCTCTTTTTTTCAGCTCCCCTGTGGCCACCTGTTTCCGAGGAGCTCAGTTCTCATAATGACAAGGAAACCTAGAGGCTGAAAATAGAGCGGATTTCCCAGAATCTCAGGTACCAAGAGCAGAGAGGCGTGGGGACTTCTTAGACATGAGCTCACATTAGCTGATGAAATGCCGTTGTCATGCGCCCTCAGCTCCAGCCAGCTCCCGGTGACAGGGAAGGAAGCCAGTTTCACTGGGAAATACTGCAGAGATTTTCACCATGTTTTCAAGGGAAGAGACGAGCTTCTGCATGCTGGAAATAGGGGCCAGACTCAAATGAACCTGTGGCTGGGACGGCTTTTTCTAATGGAAGCCCTCAATCAGTTCCTAACTGTGGGAACTGCATTAGATCCCTAGCCCCATAACTCTCACGTGGATGCCTGTCACCCCAGTACTTGTCATCTGTGAACAAAGTCTGTCAGCCAGGCATCTCCTCCCAGAGACCACAGGCTTCTGAGTTAGTGAGAAACTTATCATTTCAAAAGAAGCTTTGTAACCTGTCTGGATGGTCCTTAGACTGTTTCATTATACACAGCCTACAAGCAAAGTATCCTCAGTTACTGCTGCTCACAGCAGTCTGTGTTAGAGCATTCCCCAGCCTCTTTGCTCAGAGTTCTGACCCAAGAAAATAATATAATAACAAACACAAGACTTCCCTGGTGGTCCAGTGGTTAAGAATCTGCCCGCCAATGCAGGGGACATGGGTTTGATTCATGGTCCAGGGAGATCCCACAAGCCATGGGGCAACTAAACCCTTGTGCTATCCAGAGCCCGAGCTTTGGAACAAAGAGCAGCCCCCACTCTCTGCAACTAGAGAAAGCTTCTGTACAGCCAGGAAGACCCAGGGTAACTGAGTTAAAAAAAAAAAAAAAAAAGCAAATGTATATTTGTTCTCTGTTGCCATGTAATGAATTACCTCCAAACTTAACTGCTTCAAACAATAACCATTTAATGCCTCACAGTTTCTTTGGGTCAGAAATTCTCCTTAACTTGGCAGTTCCAGTTCAAGGTCTCTTACAGTAAGGTTTGAGTCACAATGTCAGCAGAGGATGCTGTCATCTGAAGGCTTGACTGGGGCTGAAGGAGCCACTTCCAGGACAGCTGGCTTCCTTACCTGGCTGGCAACTTGGTGCTGCTGTTGGCAGGATGGCTCAACTCCTTAACTATGTGAAGGGATTACATTGATTAAATTTTTAAAATACATAGTAAACTGAGTAAACAGATATTCACTAGGAGGGACCTAAGGGGCTTCCCTGGTAGCTCAGACAGTAAACAGTTCACCTCCAGTGCAGAAGACCTGGGTTCCATCCCTGAGTCGGGAAGATCCACCCAACTTCCCTACTGCTGTAATTATGCCTGCCTGCCTTACGCTGCCCCTGGTCTCCCCTACTGAGCTGCGTGTGCCTCGGGATCAGGGGCCTGGGTATCAATATCTCCAGTGCCCCCTCCCCTGACCCCAGGCCACTGCCCTGCTCCTCTTCTTCTGCTGCCTGGGAGTTTACCCACTATGCCCCACACAGAGGGTGTTCAACACAAAGAAAGTCAATTGAATGGCCTTCAGGGAAGGCCTGTAGGGAATGATCTGTAGGGAAGACATTGACTCAGCCGAGACTCTCAACCCATGTTCAATGAGAATGAGCAGAAACACAGATCTCCATCATCCCGATTTGATCCCCCAAAGGAACTGGGGTACTGAGAGTGGTAGGTGGGAATGAGGGAACAGGAGCAGAGACCTCAATGATTTCTTTTCTAAGCTGAATCAGGGGTTTCACTCTGCCTGGAGTCTCAGGCAAGAGTGGGCAGGTTTGAAGGTGGCTGGCCACCCTCAAACGTGGTCCTGAGGCCTGACTGGTGGCCCAGCACAGTGGAGAAACTGATCCCTGCCAGGGCTGCGGGAGGCACAGGGTGAAACAAACCTTTCTCCTTTAAGAAGGAAAATGTGTTTTCCCACTCGGGCTACTCCCTATTGGTGCATCCTGCTCAGGCGTTGACAGGAAAGGGGGAGGAAGGAAAAGAGGAAGGAGGGCATTTCCTCTCCTAGACTGGGTTGCCAAAGCAACTGGTCTAAGATTCCTTTTCTCTGTGGGTCTCCCAGACAGTGTGGCCCTGCTACTAGTCCAGAAGGCTAGTAGCACTTTCTCATGTGGCAGTCCCACTCGAGAATGTACTTCCTCCAGGGTCTGTTTCCATGTCTCCACCACTACTTGCCCACTCGCTCCAGGACTAACCCTCTCCTCCCTGCTCCCTACTCCGGCCAGGCTGGTTTGTCTTTCAAGACCTGAATAAGTCAGGATTCCTTTGACTGCCCAGGAAGGCAACCCACTTCACCCTGGCTTAAACTAGAAAAATAATGTAGAAAGTCTGGACTTAGAATTACCATTACGACCCAACAATTCCATTCTTATGTATATATTCCCAAAGACTTGAAAACAGGCATGCAAACAAATACTTACACATAAATGTCCACAGCACCATTATTCATAATAGCTCGAAGGTAGAAGCAACTCAAATGTCCGTCAGAATAGACAAACAAAATGTGATATATTCCTTACAGCGGAATACTATTCGGCCTTAAAAATGAATGAAGTACTTAAACATTCTACAATATGGGTAAACCTTGAAAACATCATGCTAAGTGAAAGAAACCAGACGCAAGAGGTCATGTGTTGTATGATTGCACTTATCTGAAACTTATTGACAAAAAGAGGGAATAGGAAGTGATGGCTTGATGGGGACAGGGTTTTCTTTTGTGGTGATATAAATGTCTTAGAAACTGGAAAGAGGCAATGGTTGCCCAACATTGTGAATGTATGAAATGCCACTGAAGCACACTTTAACATAGTTAATGGTTAATTTTATGTTATGTGAAATTTACCTGAATTAAAAAAAAAAAAATCTAATGACAATTTGAGTGGGAGTCAAGACTTCTTTGTTGTAAATAGAATGCCCAGGATGGACCCTGATGGCTTCAGACATGGCTAGGTCCCGGGGCTCTGCAAATCTATCAAGGTTTTGTCTCCATCTCTCAGCTCTGTGTTCATCTGGGCAGCCCTCACAGGAGGGCAGGAAAGGACCACTGCCAGTTCTGGTGTCATGTGGTGTTCAGTGAGCAAGAAAGACTTCCTCCTGGCTGGAGCCATCATTCTCACCAGGGTGTGAGACCTCTGACTAATCTGGCTCCAGTCATCTGGTCACCCCTCTGGCCAACCGAGGATGGGGGTCTTGGAGAAAGTGGGAGGTGAGCCCCACCCAGAGCTCATCCATAGGCTGAATGGGCTACTGTGGAGGAGAAGGTGATTCCCCCAGGGAAAGGATGCTGAGTAGCAGAAGTAATTTCTATAGAGCCTTCACTGGCTCTCTTACCATCTTCCCTGGAAGACTCTTCCTTACCGCCCCCTGGCCCACCGCCCCCCCAAACCCTGTGCCACGGCTCAGCTCCTTCCCAAAGCCTCTCCGTCTGCTTGACCCACTGGGACCTCCCTAGCCAGCAGTACTACACTCAAGAGCAGAATCCAGCCCTGTAGGTGGTGGTTTTAATTTGTTCAGTCTTTACAGAGAGCAACTTGGCACTGTGCACTAAAGTCTGAATGTCCTTTTCTTTTGGTCCTGCAGTCATACAGGAATGCATCCTAAGGAAAATTTCAGCTGGAGTGCAAAGATATATGTGCATATGGATAGCCTCTGGGTAATTACTGACAATAGTGAACTTAGAATAACATAAATGATCATCAACGGGGGAAGGATTAAATAAATTATGGTGAAGATGAATGGATAGCCAAGCAGCTGTTTAAAAGGATAAAAAAAATCTCCATTTATTGACTTGACCATGAAATTTAATTTTTTAAAATAGTGTTATTTATTTATTCAGTTTTGGCTGCGCTGAGTCTTTGTTGCTGCTCGGGCTTTTCCCTAGATGCGGTGAGCAGGGGCTACTCTCTAATTGCGGTCTGCAGGCTTTCATTGCAGTGGCTTCTCTTGTTGAAGCTCCCAGGCGCTAGAGCACAGGCTTAATAGTTGTGGATGCACAGGCTTAGGTGCTCCTCAGCATGTGGGATCTTCCCAGATAAGGGATTGAACCCACGTCTCCTGCATCAGCAGGCGGATTCTTTACCACTGAGCCAATAGGGAAGTCCTGAAATTTAATTTTTAAAAAAGGATATAAAAAGGAATATACCGCGACTCCATGTTTTAAAAACATAACCCTTGTAAATGAGCAGGGAGACCATAATTTCAGTCTCTGTATGGACTTTATGGCCCAAATTAATATGAAATAAATTCCATTATTTAATTACATCTCTAGAAGAACACTAAAAGAGCTCCAGAAAAATAACCACATCAGTCCATCTCCAAAGCCCCATCTTCCAAGCCCAATTCTCTACACCCCGTCGCTTCTCCTGAGTTTCTAATGTGTTACAAACTGAACTCTATACTGAACTCTAGTTCAGAAGGCTTTTCCCTACCCTGGACCTCATCCCATCTCACTGCATTCCTTTATTATGTAGATCAGCTTAGCTTTTCTCAGCAAGTGATCATTCTTCCTCTCTGTGGAAGAGTGAAGTGAAGAGAAACCAAACAGGCAAGTTGAGAATTTTCTTCAGTGGGCAGGGGCAGGAAGAAGACACTCTGATGTTAATAATTATATCTCATGTAAAAACATGGATCTGCATGCATAGAAAACAGTGTGGGAAAAATACACAATAATGATATCAGGGCTATCAGTGGGTAGTGGGATTAATAGGTGATTTTTTGCTCTTTATACTTTTTGTCTGAATTTCTTTTTATAGAGCATGCTCTAGTTTTAAATTCAGAATGCTTTTCTTTTTTAAAGAAGCCTCGTGCTGTGGCATGTGTCTTTCTATTTTTTTTTTCCAAGATCCAGCAAAGGATAAAGAAAATTAAGACCCCCCAATCCATTCTCAACACATGATGACATCTCTTTTTCTGTTTAATTTTGGAACTTTTAAAAAGTAACCCTCCTTTCACATATTAGGAGAAATATGAATAAAAGAATATTCCTTAGTAGGTTTACAACTGTTATCCATAGCATGAATTTAAAATAAAGCAGCCTGGGGGCTTCCCTGGCTGTCCAAAGGTTAAGACACCATCTTCTGATGCAGAGGGTGCGAGTTTGATCCCTGGGTGAAGAGCTAAGATCTCACAAGCCTCCTGGCCAAAAGACCAAAATGTAAAACAGAAGCAACATTATAACAAATTCCACAAAGATTTTAATAATGGTCCACGTCACAAAACAAAATCTTGGGAAAAACAAAAATTTAAAGCAGGCTGATGGGAATTCCCTTGTCGTACAGTGGTTAGAACTTGGTGCTTTCACTGCCAAGGGCCCAGGTTCAATCCCTGGTCAGGGAGTTAAGATCCTGCAAGCTGCATGGCGCGGCAAATAAATAAAGCAAGCGGAACCTGCCATGGAAGGACTGAGGTAGCCCTGAGAATGAAGGTCAGTCTTTCACAGCCTGGGGTTGGGGGCGGGGTGCCGGCCTCCCTCAGCAGCTGCCCCTACCACCTACCCTTCTTCAAACAGAAGGTAACCCCTGTGGCCTAGTCACCGTGTCGGTCCCAGAGCCCCATGTGAGAGGCTTCAGAGAGCCTGAGTGACCTTGGCCTTTTGTCAGGCCAAGCAGGAACTCTCCCCTCTGCAGAACTCTGCTCTCTGAGCAGGGTCAAATCACCTTACTGCCAGCTTTCCTTTTCCTGCTGGCTCCCTCCCTGGCTCCTCTGCCACCTCCCTTGGGTCCCCTCTGCCCAGCTCAATTTTTGTGTCTGGGCCAGGTGGGGAAAAAGCATTTGGCTCAGCCTGTTGTTTGTCAGGAGTCCAACATTACCAGGGGTCTTGCCTGGTTTCAAGTATTTCCCAGTGCCTTGCCTTGCTCTGTAGTCAAGTTTCTAGCCAGGATTTCTTGGCCCTGGGAAAGACTGAGTGCCTGTCGGAGCCTTCCTAGGCCTGTGTTTCATTTGCAGCTGCCTGGCTCTGACTGGGTGACGGTTCGGCCCTCCCCAGTCAGCCCATCCCCTCTGCTTGGCCAGCAGAGGAGGCCCTTTGTGTCGTCATCCTGGGGCTTAGGAGGGAGGAGGCTCCTAGTTTCTGTCCCCAGCCTGGCGTCCGGGGTTTACAGCGGCTCTGGCCCAAGCTTGGGGGTGGCATGCCTTCCAAGAGCAAGCAGTTCCTGCCCGTCTGACAAAGGGAAGAATGCCAACCCCAAACAGCCCCGGCCCCTCACTGTTTCTAAGTCAGACTGGGACCTATTCAGCACCTGGCACTCTCCCGCTAGAAATTTCCAGCTGTTCTGATCTTTCACACAGAGCCTGGCAAGGCTGAAAAGGTCTAGAAGCAAATGAATTTCAAGGAAGCCTGCAGAACACCAGGCCTCCTCCCTGCTTTAGGACTCCCTCTCAGGCTCCCTGAAACGCCACATCCTGCCTTCGGATTCACCTGGGGCAGAGAGCCTGATGGGGCGTCAGACCCTGGAGTCCAACTGCCAGGGAAGAGAGAGAGCCGAGCCGTGTACCATGTAATACTGTGCCCCGGGCAAGGTGCCCGAAGGTTGCCAGTCCAGCGGGGAAAGGGTGTGAGCCAAGACTGCAGGTTCCAGAACCTATTTGGGAACCTGTTTGGGACCTGGACATAGAAGCAAAGGTTCAAGGGACCCAGATGTGTCCTCATCACTATACGTGACCCAGGCCCTGCTCCGGTGTAGGAAAGCTGTGAATGTTAAAATAATGCATCCTTGAAAAAGATCTCTTCTGTTTCTTTCAGACTACAGTGTATTTCCTGAGCTCTCCTTTGCTTTTCTTAAGGTACGGGGATCAAAGCTAGTGTAGACAGATAAATACTCAAGAATTTGTAGCCTACAGCGGCAAACTGTGGGGAGTGTGTATTTGTAACCATTGAAGGAGGAAAAAGGTATTGTTGGTCAGAGTTTCTTCTTTATACTTTTTCCACTCTAGTAAGTGCCCTGGAGATAAACTAGGTAGTTGGAAAGGCGCCCTGCCTGTGCTTACCCTTCCAGCCCAGCATATATTTCCTGCTCCCTTCCTCTGGGGGGGTTGCTAACCTTGGGAGCGAGGAGCTACCGGAAATGCCCAGACTGAGGTGTTCAGGACAGTTGTGTCAAGCTCTTCCCCTTGAACCTAGGGAATTCCCAGGATGGTGGGCGGTGGGACCCGGATGGAGGGGAGGAGGAGCTGTAGACAGGGCCGGTGATGACAGGTCCCAGTGACTTGGGTTTGGCCTGGCCTCTGGCTAATGTCAGGCAGCACAGGGGTAAAGAATCTGCGCTCCAATGCGGGAGACTTAAAGAGATGTGGGTTCGATCCTTGGGTGGGGAAGATCCCCTGAAGAAGGAAATGGCAACCCACTCCAGTATTCTTGCCTGGAAAATTCCATGGACAGAGGATCCTGGCGAGCTAGATATGGGGTCACAGAGTCGGCTTGACAGAGCGATTGAGCGCACACACACACTGGCTAATTCAGGGGGGCTTGCACAGCCTTTGCCTGCTTGGGCCCTCACAAGCCCCACTCGAGGTGGACAGGGACTGCTCTCAACCACAGTCGACTCCGCGACTGTCCAAGGTCTCCAGCCTCTCAAACGCCCCAGAGCTCAAGTGTCCTGGCTCCCCGGGCTGGGAATGGCTCCCGCCTTGGCCGGCTCGGTGCCCGGTCTGCGCCCATCGCCCAGGCCCCTGGCACAGCCTCGGGGCAGGGAGCGGGCGTGTCTGGGCTGGGCCTGGCGGACGGCGGCGCACGCAGGGCACGGAGAGCAGGAGCAGGAGCTGGAGGCCGGCTGGTAACCGGTGCCCCAGCCCGGCCGGGTGGCGCCGGGAGGGCCCCCGCGGCTCCCGGCGGAGGCTCGGGCCACGGCCATTGGCCGCCGGGCCCTGGGTCGGGCGGGGGAGCGGGCCCAGGCGTCGGGTTACTCAGATCGAGCGGCTGCGGGGGAGCGGGGGAGGGGCGGCCGCAGCAGCTGGCCCGGGAGCGGGTGGCGGCGGGGGCCTCGGGCAGGACGCCCCCCTCCCTCCAACCCCCGGACGGGCCCCTTTCTTGGCCTTAAAGGGAAACCATTACCGTATCTGCATCCAACTCCAGCAGCAAACACTTGTGAAGGCCCATTGCGTGTCAGGTGCTGTGCTGGACTGGAGCGCGCATGCAAAAATGGCCTAAACGGGGTTCTGCCCAAACTTGCCTCTAATTGAGGAAATAAGAAATCCACACGGAAGAAGAACGCTGAGGACACCAGGAAGCAAGGGACCAGGCCCAACTGAGAAACGTGAGAAACCAGAGTTATAGGGGTTCCTGGAAAAGGAAGCCTCCCCTCTAGGCCAGGGTAACCTGGGAAGCTTTCCCCAAGGGGCCCGGTTCAGCGGCCCTTATCCATCACGCGCGGGAGTTGGGGGCGGGGGGCGGGGCGCAGCAGACACTGATGAATGCCCCCTCCCCCATTACCCTCACCCAGCCCTCTCTGCCTTCTCATGCCTTCTCCAGCAAGCCTGGGACCCTCTCTTCCTTCCTCCTGAAGACTGTCTGACCTCTGAGGACGCTGCTGCTCCACAGCCCTGTCCAACAGAGGCTTCTGTCTCCTCAGGCCATGCTTCTGGGCCTGGAGATGTCGCCTCACTCACCATTGAAGCTTCCCAATCTGGATCTTATATTTCCTTCAAAAACCCGTCTCCTTTGGAATACATGTCAACAGAGCTTGCTATCCACTGCTTCTAGTTAGTGTCACCTTATTATTATCCTTCTGGCCACTTCCTCTGTTCCTTCACGATTTCAGCACTGGGCTCTTTCTTCTCCACTATCACCATTCTTGGTGACCTGGACATCAAGGCTGATGACCTGCCCCACAACCTTAGCCCCTAACTCTCCTCACTACCTTAGTCCTAGTGATACATCTCCTGCCCCACCCTGGTCTTCTGGTCATACCCTAGACCGTGAATGTCTGTGTGCGTGCGTGTTCAGTTGTGTCTGACTATTTGCAACCCCATGGACTGTAGCCCACCAGACTCCTCTGTCCATGGGATTCTCCAGGCATGAATACTGCAGTGGGTTGCCCTTCTCCAAGGGATCTTCCCAACCCAGGGATTGAACCCAGGTCTCCTGCATCACAGGAGGATTCTTGACCGCTGAGCCACAGGGGACCATCTCTTAAATCTCAGATTCAAAGATCCCACTTCCTGCCAGCCTGCCAGCTCTCTCACTTTGGTCTTTCCACTCCACCATCTTTCCCACCTGAGACCTCCAGTCCATTGCTGTGTGTTTTTTCACTATTTATCTTCCCTCAGGTCTTATCAGCCAGCTGAGGTTCTATGATCTGGCCTGGGAAATCTTCCTTACAGACACTCTGAACTTCTTACAGCAGTCTCTCTCCATTGCATTCATCGGGTGAAAACCCAGCTGTGGTTCAATCAAACTGCTTACTTCATACCTGCAACAGAGAAGTTGTACACTGCTGAAGAAACTACCCAGCTACTCTGAATGGGCTCATATCAAATTTATGGCCATAAATTTCTGATGGGTATTTGACAATTCTACTACCATTTCTTAGAAATATTCCTTTTCCCTCTCCTTGATGCAACAATTTTACACTTTCTCCTCTTCTGCATACTGTCAACACTCCTTCCTCTTTCACTCTCAATCTGGCCTCTGACTATCCTTCAAAGAGAAAATAGGTACAAACAGACCAACTGCCTGCACTTCCTCCCACCAAAGCCACTAGAATGTCTGCAGCTCTGGGTTCCCTCCGCCCATCTGTGGCCAACCCCTCCATCTGTGCCCTGGGCCCCTTCCCCTTTCACCAGCACACATCTTCCCTTCCTTTCAACTATAGGGTTAGCCAAAAAGTTCCTCTGGATTTTTCCCCAAGATGGTATGGAAAAACCCAAAGGAACTTTTTAGTCAACCCAGTATTTCTTCCTCTCTATTCTAATCTTCCCATTGCAGTTGAACAGGACTTAATATCCCTCAATTTAAAAACATATTAATCTTAGCCAATTTCCTGCTGCACCATTTTTCTGTCCCTCTGCAGAGCAAATATTCCTGGGAGAGTTGTCTACACAGTCACACTTCTCTTCCTTGCCTCCCTCTCACCTCCATCCATTCCAGTCAGGCCTTTCTCTTGCCATTCCCTTGTCATAGCTCTTATGAGGACACCAGTGACTGACATCTTGGCTAGATTAGTGGCCACTTCACATCCCCATTTCATCTGGTCTCCGAGTGATGCTGAACATCTTTGACCACTCTATGGTAGATTGAATTATTGGTCCTAATTCCTGTCACTCCTCCCTGTGTTCTTATCCTATGTGACTTCGCTGTCCCTTTTTGCACTAGAGGTAGAATATATGTTCTTGCCCCTTGACTTTTGAACATAGTTATATGACCCATTTTGGCTAACAGAATGAAAGAGGAAGTGACATGGTACAATTCTAAGCCTAGGCCTCAGGAGTCAGTCCCACCTGCCTATCTGTGCCAGTGTCATCACCAGGGGGTAACTTGCCATAGCTGAACTGCCCGTACAAGGATGATGAGGAACATGTATCCAGAGCACACTTAGACCCAGCCAAGGTCAGCCTCACCTGGCTGACCTCCAGCTGACTCCAGATGTGCGCATAAAATAACACATGGCTCAGTGGTAAAGAATTCACCTGCCAGTGCAGGAGACATGGGTTCGATCCATGGTCTGGGAAGGTCCTACATGCTGTGGAGCAGCTAAGCCCATGTGCCACAACTACTGAGCCCGTGCTCTAGAGCCTGGGAGCCGCACCACTGAAGCCCGCGTGCCCTGGAGCCCATGCTTCACAAGAGAACTCCGCACACTGCAACTAGAGAAAAGCCCATGAAGCACCGAAGACCCAGCACAGCCAGAATAAATAAATAAAATTATTAAAAATATTTACTGTTATATGCCATAGAGATTTTTGTGATTGTTTGTTACCTAGCAACAACTGACTGATATATCCCTCTTCTTGAAATACTTCCTTTGCTCAGCTTCCTTAGAATCACCATCTTCTGGTTTTCTTCCAACTTCACAGGTCACTTGTCTCAGTCTCGCTCGCTTGCTCTTCCTCTACCAGATCTCTAAATGTTGCAGTAGCTTCAGTCTCATTCCTCTCACTTCCAGCTTTACATTGTCTCTAAACAGAATGATCCAGACCCACGGTTTTGAATACTATCCATATGCTAGATGTCAAATTTAAACCTGAAGGAGAGATGCCCCTGAATTCCAGACTCAAACCTGTCTACACATATCCCCCTGACACCTGATAGGTATTGGCATGGCCAAAACAGAACTGCTGATCTTCCCCTCCCCCCAACATGGGCATCCTGTCCATCGTGTTTTCTTAAAAATGAAAGTGTCATCCTTGTGATAGCTCCAGAGACCTCACCATCTCCATAGCCACAACCCTGCTGTTACCTACTCTTGCCAGGACATCTGCAACCACATCTTTACTGTTCTTCTCTGCTTCTAGTCCCTGCTCTACCAAGCAGCTCTACTCATCTTTCTAAAGAGTAAGTGGAATCTTTTCTCCTGGCTTAAAATCCTCCAAAGGTTTCCCACTGCCACCAAAATAAAATTCACACTCCTTATTTTGACCCATGAGGACATGATGGTCTAGTCTTTGCCTCTATTTCAAGAGCCCTGGAAATCTCCTTGTTCACATTGCTCCAGTGACAATGGCCTTCACAGGTATCTCCTGAACTTAATGGAGTGCATTCCTGCCTCAGGGCTTTTGCATCACTATCCCTTCTTCGTGGAGCTCTCTTCCTGCCCAGAAGGTCTTAAAGAGGCCTTTCCTGGCTAAATAAAGCAGCACTAACTAACCCCACCCCCATCCCTACTCTATTCCATTGATTAGCTACTTATCAACATGTGAAATTGTCTGGCTTTATTCTCTTCCATTAAGGCAAAAAATCTTTAAGGGCAGGCATCTGTCTTGGTCTCTGATAGATTTCCAGGGCCAGAACATGCCTTGCACATGGTGGCGGGGGTGGCGGAGGGGGGGGGGGGCCCTCTCCGTAAATGTATATTGACTGACTGCAGCCAGAACTGAATGGAGAAGGGAGTGACCAGCTAGATGGCCAGGAAGGCAACTGCAGGGCCAGAGATAGGGAGGCTGGCTGCTGCTGCTAAGTCGCTTCAGTCGTGTCCGACTCTGTGCGACCCCATAGATGGCAGCCCACCAGGCTCCCCCGTCCCTGGGATTCTCCAGGCAAGAACACTGGAGTGGGTTGCCATTTCCTTCTCCAATGCATGAAAGTGAAAAATGAAAGTGAAGTCGCTCAGTCATGTCCGACTCTTAGCGACCCCATGGACTGCAGCCTACCAGGCTCCTCCGTCCATGGGATTTTCTAGGTAAGAGTACTGGAGTGGGTCGTCATTGCCTTCTCCGAGGGAGGCTGGAGGAACCAAGATATACCAAGGGGCAGTGAGAGGCCAGGCTGGCTACAGGGGAGGAAACAGGTGGGGAGTGGGAGGAGAAAAGTTAGCATGGTGAGAGGCCTTGAATGCTCCCTTCCAAGTCCTTTGAGTTAGTGGGTGCTGCCGATGATTATGACTCAAGGACATGATAGGTTCAAAGCAATGATTTCAAATGATTAATATGCTTGAAGGGTTTACGTGTCTGAGTGTCCTTAACTAAGCACTGTCTCAAGGGAGGACAGTTTTAGAAGCCAAAACATCTAGAAGAATCTGGGAGCCCAGGGGAGTGGGAGATCTGTCCCCTTGGACTGAGATGCAAGAAAAACCCATTATCCAACCTTTCAGGGACCAAAATTGAGTTTCTAGTTTTGGAAGATCTCCCTGAGTAATTAAAGGTTTGCTGAGCTACACTGCAGGCACTCAACCACATGTGTTAACGAGCTGGTGCCCCGTGCCTTGGGCTTCCTTACACCTTCGCCGAAAACACACACACATACGACTAAATCGCTTTTTTTCACCCTGTGATTGAACACAGCTTCACCAGACCCTCCACCCCACGGATACACCCTAGATCCAGCCCCTTGCCTTCCCAGCCCCCTCCACCCAATTCCATTGTCAGAGCGGAACAAAAGGCCCAAGGCATCCTGGGTTAAAGGATTTTAACTCTGCCAGCCCCAGGAGGCTCCAACAAGAAGCCGTTTCCTGCAGGAGAAAAGTGACTGAGAAATCTCCCCAGGGGACAGGGTTTTTTGTTTTTTGTTTTTTTTTTCTGGTCTGAAAAACAGAATCTAGCTGTCAATCAGACACCTTCCCCGCTCGCCTGCAGCCCCGGCCCCCACCCCAGGATTAGGAGCTTTCTCTCCTAGACGCCTCCCCTCAGCCAAACGCATCTTCAAGTCTCTTGCCTAGGACTTGTGTTTGTGGCGGTCAGGCTCCCACTCAGACCGGCGGGGACATCCCCGCCACCCCCATCGGAGATTGTCCGGACTCTCCCTCTGCGCCCCTCCTCGTCTTCCTACCGCTGCTTCCCCGCCTTCACCCGGTGGGGGTACATGTGACCCGCGCGCCCGGGTCGTCCCCACCCCCGTGCCCCCAGTCCATCCCCATCCCCGCCTGCGAGCCTCCGCCCCCGGGGCGCCGCGGGGCGGGAAGCCGGGGCCAGCCGCCTGCTCCGGACCCCGGCTGGCTCCTCCTCTGTCCCGCGCGGCACCCTCTTCGGCCACCAGCTTCTGAACTTGGCCGGAAACGAACCCGTCCTCTGGAGCGGAAAGCTGCGGGCTGGTGGGTTGCTGGCGAGAGCATTTCCAGGGCCGAGGTTCGGTGGGTTTGTGTCCACGTGCCTCTGCCCTAACCGGCGAGCAGCGTCCGGAGAGACCCTGCTGACTGCTCTACCCTGATCCCAGAGGCTTCTGGAACAAAACTGCATTTCGTGTTAAACCCCTTTTGCTCATCCTGGAACTAAAGTATGCATTTTTTGTTGTTGTTGTTGTTCTTGAGTTTTTCACGTAGAAGAGATACCGGGTAAATTGGAAACATGTTTGGGAAAGGAGTGAGCAATCAATGCTGGCATTTAAACAACACAAAAATGCCCTCGCCAGGCCACACGCCCAGGCGGCCGCGGCGCTCCCAGCTACAGAGCAGCGCCCTCTGGCGGCCGCGCGGTTGGGGGATCGGCCGCCCCCACCCCCAGGCTCCGGAGGCGGGCGGGGGAGAGCGGCTTCCCCAAGTCTGAGAGACACGGGGGCAACTTGGGAGGAAGGGACTTCAAGGTGGGCGTCGCCAGGGTGCTGGGAAATGCTTTTTGTGGTTTCAGGCTCGGGCCCAGGCCCACAGCCCCGGGAAGGGTCCAATTTAAAAGAAAAACTCTTGTCCCATTCTCAAAGGCTGCTTGAAATTGTATGGATACAGCACCATCCCTTACCTGAAAGCTTTGATTCTTTTTAAAATCCTCAAGGCGTTTGAGAAGGGTGATTTTGAAAACGTGGGCAAGTGGCAGGCTATGTAAAAAAAAAAAAAAGAAAATCACCAATATCACCAAAAAGCGTGATTACACCATAATATGTAGATTTTACATGCTGGTGACATTTACTAAATATCATTAAATCCTTTTTCCCCTGTTTTAATCCCAGGGCCATCCCTTGGTAGTCTGAACAGCAGTGTTATTTTAACTGCCCCCACCCCCCAGTGGCCAGTCCCTCTGTTTCAATTTGCCCCAAGTTTTCTTGTTCCTTATATGAATATATCCTAAATGTTTCTCCCCTTTTCCTGCTTTTCCTTATTCTTATATCTGCTGCTTGTTGTTAGGCTCACACATCGGAGCTACTTTTGTGGGAACAGCCAGAGCTTGGCATTGGTGGTGCCCAGAATCCCAGGTACACACACACACACACACATACACACACACAGAATCCCAGGTACACACACACACACACACAGAATCCCAGGTACACACACACACACACACACACACACAGAATCCCAGGTACACACACACACACACACACACACACAGAGCTTGGCATTGGTGGTGCCCAGAATCCCAGGTACACACACACACACACACACACACACAGAATCCCAGGTACACACACACACACACAGAGCTTGGCATTGGTGGTGCCCAGAATCCCAGGTACACACACACACACACACACACACACACACACACACAGAATCCCAGGTACACACACACACACACAGAGCTTGGCATTGGTGGTGCCCAGAATCCCAGGTACACACACACACAGACACACACACACACACACACACACACACACACACGGGAGCAGACTGCTGTTTCAGCTTCCTGTCTCAGTGGAGTTTGGCCCCTCCCCCACCTGGTGGAAGCCAGAGGAAGTGAGGGTGCTGGGTTTCTGAGGAGCCAGGCAGGTGCTCCCCTGCCTCCCTCCCTTTCCTCTGAATCTCTTTTCCCTGCCTGAGGGGTTTCCACTTACCCATACTGTCTGGTGGGAATTCCTCCAACTTCATACCTTCCTTCCCTTTGGGGTATTTTCTGCTGTATCTATTGCCACACCCAAGCCACCCAGTGGCTGAAAACAAGAAACGTGTACTTATTAGCTCCTGCCTCTGTGGGTCAGCGGGGGCAGAGTCCAGCCTGGCTCTGCTGGGCCCGGGCCTGTGTCTGTGGTGAGCTGGCAGGTCGCTGGATGGCGTAGGACAGCCTCATCCGCACCTCAGGTGGTTAGCAGGCTGTCAGCTGGGGTGAAAGGATGACAGGGTGACGGGCCAAGTACCTGTCACCCAGCAGGGGAGCCTACCCCAGGCTTCTTGCCGTTGCGGCGAGGTTCCACGAATGGGGAGAGCAGACGCCATGAGGCTTCTCGAGGCCTGGGCTGGGAGCTGGCCGACTCCTGTGGCCACATTCTCTTGGTCAAAGTGAGTCAGGAGGCCGGGCCTAACTCGAGAAGTGGGAAACGGACTTCAGCTCTTGGTGGAGGGAGTGCGAAGTATTGTCGTCCTTTTTGCACACACTGGCCCTCTCCTTCCCTGGGCACACTACCCGTAAGTAAACACGTCAAGATACTAAATCCCTTCTCCGCCCCCAGGACATTCAACAGAGCACAGCTGAAGCACATGAGGCAGCCGGCGACGTGTCTGGGTTCAGATCTTGGCTCCACATTTATCAGAGGCTGACCCGAGAAAGTTGCCTTACCTCGGTGTCTTAATCCGTAAAAGTGGGAGTTGTTGTAAATATTAAATAAGTTAATCCACGTTAAGTACTTACACGGTGTCTGGCACACGGTAAGTGTCCAATAAATATCAGTTATCATGCCATGAGGGGACGGCTGGCTGCCCACCAGGACTGCTGAGGCCACCAGCGCCGTCTTCCACAGCTACCCCAAAGCCCCTCCCAATACGGCCGACACCAGGGGGCCCCCCAGCTGCCAGCTCTGCTGACGACACCTGGTGTTTTCAGGGCTCCACTGAGGTGCCAGGGAAATGGCCCTGTCCGTTTTTACCAGCTCCTTCAGTGAAGCCTGTCTCTCTAGAGCTGTTACAAAAAGGGCTCTGAAGTCAGACAGAGCTGCGGTTTGCTTCCAGCGCCTCTTCCTGAGGCTTTTAGCAAGCTGATTCATCTCTCTGAGTTTCAGTTTCTTCGTCTGCAAAATGGAGACAACAGTACTGCCTCCTTCAGAGCATGCGGGGCATAATAGGAAGAACAGAAGTGCCCGTGCTCACAGAGATGCTGGCACTCCGGGACACAGAAGCGTGTTGTCCTTGAAATTGCCCCTCCTGTAGGTGCTGAGAAGTTGCCACGGGTGAATCCTCTTTCCCAGAAATATCCTTAGTCACTCCTCGCACCCTCCCCGACTCAGTGCATGGAGATGGGCCAGGATCCTGGGGAGGAGGCCGAGCTCTCCCCAAAGCTGCTGGTTTAGCATCGGGTCCCTCCTCTCCACTTCCTGAGGCCTGACCCATGTTCCACTTTCAGTTTAGTATCTCTAACACCTAGCAGACAACTCGGCATGGTCTGTTGAAAGAAAGGGGCTTCCCTGATGGCTCAGATGGTAAAGAATCTGCCTGCAAAGCATAAGACCTGGGTTCAATCCCTGGGTCAGGAAGATCCCCTGGAGCAGGGAATGGCTACCCACTCCAGTATTCTTTCTTAGAGAATCCCATGGATAGAGGAGCCTGGCGGGCTACAGTCCACGGGGTCACAAAGAAAAGAAAGAAAGACGACATGGAGGAGGATGTAGGAGAGGAAAGACTTTTCCCTCTACTCTCCTGGGTTCAACAGCTGGGTCTATGAGATCAATTTACAACAGGCAGATTAACAAGAGGAAGTGAAAGTCACTCAATTCTGTCAACTTTTCGCGACCCCAAGGACTGTAGCCTGCCAGGCTCCTCTGTCTATGAAATTCTCCAGGCCAGAATATTGGAGTGGGCAGGGATTCCCTTCTCCAGGGGGATCATCCCAAGCCAGGGATCGAACCCAGGTCTCCTGCGTTGCAGATGAATTCTTGCAATGACTTGCAAGGAAGCCCAACAAGAGGAACAGTATACACATTTCTTGACTTTTAACATAACATGGACAGGGACATCACAGGAAAAAAGTAAAGTGAGTACCTAGAAAGGAGATGAGATTTGAGTTTATCTACCTTCTTGATGGGGAAGGGGCAATTTAGGAGAAAGGTGGATGGGCCTTTGAAGAGCAGATGGGAGATATGATAGTTTCTGACAGCGTTTGTCTCAGTGTGGGGTGGATTTCTGGTATCCTCTCCTGTGACCATCTTCCCTGGTTGGTGAAACTCCCCAGGAAGAGATTTATGACCATTAAGTTCCTTCTGGAAGGTCTGTCATAGGCACATACAGGGGAGTTTGTAGAAAGCTTCTCCCTGCCTTTGCTGTTGTTTAAGTGCCTTCAGCTCAACATAATCAAAATAACAAAGTGGCATCTTTGAATTTCACTTCGAGGACTTTTGACAGTTTATCTTTTCCTTGGATGAAACCACCATTTTCGGATGCCTTCCAAGCCAAGTCAACCCACTAGGGCAGAAGGGACGATGTTCCCAAGAAGTGGGATTGAGGTGGTGCTCCTTAATGTGGCTGCTATCCCTGAGGAGGCTCAGGCCCACCCAGGGATGTGGGTGCAATTAGTATGGGACCCGCCTTGATGTCAGGAATTGGGAGTTAACCCTGATTTGTGCAGGTTCATCATTTCCATCAGGTCTCTCCCAAGCTCTGGGTAAAGAGCCCCAGATCCTGCTGATGGTTCCCACAGAGTTCAGACCACAGCAGAAAATGAACGAGGCTGCCCAGAGGTTAAAGAGGACACCATAAACCCAATTCCATTCCTAAATGTGTTTGTGTGTGCCTAGACACAATTGTGGGGAGAGAGGGGGTCACTCATTGCAACCTGATGCTTTAAGTGATTGATTAAATGAGTTAGTTAATATTCACTGACATGCTCCGGGCAGAGTCAATGTGAAAGCCACCAAGGATGAGAGGATGAGGATGAAGAGGAGGTTGGCTGCAGATCAGACCCTGGGCCATGGATGGTCCATGGACAGTCTGAGGGAGCCAGGGTCCAGGAGTCCTGTTAGGAAATCAGTGAGCCAGGCAGGCAGGCAGGCAGCCATTCTCACCAGTGGCCTGGGGAAAGGCATGAGAAGAGAGAGAACAACAGCTCCTTCTGTGGTGATGGGACCAAAATATCCTCTATGGAGGTGGAGAAGGTGGGAGTGGGGCCCCTGGTATGAAGAAAGCTGAGTTCACAAATCTGTCCCCCCATTTTTCCTGCCTGTTGCACCTTTAGCCTGGCTCTTTGGAAAGATGGACGTGTATACATATAGACAGGCGCAGAGTAGAAGGGTGGTTGTCCGGTGTGGTGAAGGGAGCCGGTGGTGCTTGGAGCCCGCGAGGAGTTTGAGACTAGGATCTTCTTGGGATGCACCATTCTGGGACTGGGGTGGTGGATACTGTCACCTTCAAATCAAATGATTTATAAACTCTGGATTATAAATTTTCATTCCCAAGAAGGGGTCTGATTGTTCGAAGGATAAGGGAAGTAAGGCAAAGGTGGTGCTGATTCTGAGTTGGGCCCTAAAATCTCTTTCTGACACTCAGACAGTAACACACAGGTGGCAAAAGCCCTCGAGACAAAGGGTGGTCTGGGGCCATTTACAGCAGTGTGAACTGAGTTGCTTGTTCAGAACTTGTTCCAGGGCCCATCCCAGGTCTACCTAATCTCCAGTTACTGGACTCTCTAGGGATTGAGCTGAGAAATGCCCTTGTGGTCCACTGGCTAAGACCCTGCCGCACTCCCAATGCAGGGCGCCCAGGTTCAGTCCTTGGTCAAGGAACTGGATCCCACATGCTGCAACTAAGACCCAGCAGAGCTAAAGTGAAGTTGCTCAGTTGTGTCCGACTCTTTGTGACCCCGTGGACTGTAGGCTATGAGGTTCCTAAATAAATGAATAAATGCCCCAAGTGATTCCAAGGTGCTTAAGGCCTCTGTAGGGTAAGTAGATGGCGATAGAGGAGGGCAGCGGCTCCCAAACCTGGCAGTTCAAGAGTGCACCTGGAGCTTTAAGAGCTAGCCTGCCCCCCGATGATGTGAGGTGGGCCTGGGAATCAGTATTCCTTTGCCATTCCTCAGATTATTATGGTCATCACACTGGTTAGGTGTCCCTGCAGGGAATTAACTGAAAGGAGCTTTCCTCATCTGTTCCTTGATTCCAGAAGTCTCCCCACATAACTTCTTCATTGAGACAGGGGCATTCCACACTGACCCCAGGGCAGGCCTAGGACATGGAGATGTTGGGGCCACTGTGGTGGTGTTCCCCCCTCCCCAGCTTTATTGAGATATAAATGACAAATAACATTGTGGAAGTTTAAGGTGTTCAACATACTGATTTGATACTTACATAGTACAAAACCATTACCATCAGAGCATTAGTTAATATTTCCATCATATCTCATAATTAGCATTTCTTTTTTTGTGGGGAGAACGTTTAGGATCTACTCTCTTAGCAACTTTCAAGTATACAATGTGGTATTATTTTTTCTTTTCTTTTTTTTTTTTTTTTTAATTTTATTTTATTTTTCAATTATTTTTATTAGTTGGAGGCTAATTACTTCACAACATTGCAGTGGGTTTTGTCATACATTGACATGAATCAGCCATAGAGTTACACGTATTCCCCATCCCGATCCCCCCTCCCCCCACAAT
Source organism: Muntiacus reevesi (assembly GCF_963930625.1). Classification (NCBI taxonomy): domain Eukaryota; kingdom Metazoa; phylum Chordata; class Mammalia; order Artiodactyla; family Cervidae; genus Muntiacus; species Muntiacus reevesi. The sequence goes on along the minus strand of NC_089251.1, from coordinate 41,593,211 downwards.
GTGGTATTATTAACTATAATCTATACATAAGATTATATGCTATACATTAGAGTCCCCAGAACTTATTCATCTTATAACTGGAAGTTTGTCCCCTTGGATCAACATCACCCCATCTCCCCTACTTTCCAACCCCAACCCTGGAAATTACCATTTTACCCTCTGTTTCTAGACATTTGGATTTTTTAGATTCGACATATTTAAGTGATAACCTCTGATATTTGTCTTTCTCTGTCTAATGCCCTTAAGGTCAATCCATGTTGTTGCCAATGGCTGCATAGTATTCCATTGTCTATATATGCCGCATTATTCATTTTCTGGTTGACAAACACATGGGCTATTTCCATATCTTGGCTGTTGTGAGCAAGGCCATAATGAACATGGGAATTCAGGCATTTCTTCAAGATCCTATTTTCATATTCTTTGGATATATACTCAGAAGTAGGATTGCTGGATCATATGGTAGTTTTATTTTTAATTTTTTGACGAGCGTCCATACTGTCTTCCATAGTGGCTACACTAATCTGCATTCCCATCCACAACGCACAAGGGTTTCCTTTTTTATTTAAATACTTACACAAAATATTCTAGATACTGAGTTTTAATTCTCATCTTCCTCCTCATCTTCATCTTGAGTAATTTGGAAGTAGCACAAATTGTAACTTTCTTTGCTGTTAGCAACTGTGTGTAGCAATCACTAAGATTCTTCTTCTCCTTCAAAAAAAAGATTATTCTTCTTCAAATATTTTTTGGTGAAGAATTCCATGGACAGAAGAGCCTGGTGGACTACAGTCCATGGGGTCGCAAAGAGTCAGATACGACTGATGGACTAACACTTTCACTTTCAAGATATTTCAAATACCTTTTTGCAAAAAGGCACCTCATAAGTCACAGTGATCTTGCTTTTGCTTCTTTCGATTGATATGATCACTGCCCAGATTGCCAGCTTTTCCATTCACTTTGATTCTCTCCTGAAGAAACTGCTCAAAATTGGCGGCATCTATGATTCCATCTTCTGCAGGAAGAGTACAGTCCAGAGTAAACTGCAGGACCTGCTTCTTTTTTATTTTTTGCCACCCTCCCCAGCCCCGCCCCCAACAAGCTTTTTTACAGGCAGCGTGATGGCAGGGGAGGCAGAAGGGGAGGTGGGTGAACCAGGCAGGCGCAGAAACCCGCAGCCATCTCTTATCTTTTTGACTATAGAGATTCTAACAAGTGTGACGTGAGTGGGACCAAAAATATTTGAAATATTTTTGGATTGATAAGAACCCCCAAGTGGGTTCAGAGTTAGCAGAGTATCTGAATCAGGAAAACGATCAGTTTTCTCATATGCTTTTGACCTCACAGAGGAAATCTGGCCACCATTCTGCCCCCTGCAATTGAGAACAGCAGACAGTGAATAGCCAGCTGCAACAGAGTTCTGACTCACGTGACACACGAATTGTCTACACCGACTAAGACTCTGCTTTCTGGTACCACGGGCCACATCTTTCCAGTGGCTGAACTTTAAGGCAACCTGGCCGTTAGCCATCAGCCTGCACCTAAGACAACGTTTCTTTTACAAAAAGCCTCTCAATTCTTATCCAAAAATTACATTGTAGTTAATTTATATTTAATATCAAAATGGGAGGTCTGCAAGATGAAAAATTTTTACAGTAAGAAGTTATTTGCCCTTTTCACTCTCATTTTCTCATGAACCTATGAAGCTATGTGCTTTGGGAAAACTCAGCTTGATAGTGAGTCCAGAAGCAGATAAGAGACACCATCTGTCTTTTATTACGCTAAACATTTTTAAAAACTGCAGGAATGTAAAATGGTGCCATACTTCTCACTTTTCTTTCTTTTTTTTTTTTTTTGGAAAATACAGGTGTTTCCTTAAAATATATGTTAATGTAGTGGATTTATTATTGCAATTTAAAGTAAATACTTTTAAAATTTCAGTTTAATTTCTAATATGGTAAACAGAACACTCTTTGAGGTTCTCAGTAATGTTAAGAGCATAAAGGGGTCCTGAGATTAAGAAGTTTGAGACTCAGTCTTACTTCTCGCCCAAATCGTAGACTGTCTCCCCCAAAGTTTTCAAGCGTACAAGCTCCGCCAGCGGTTGGGTTCCACCGCGGTGAAGATCTGACATCTCATACAAGGGCCTCAGAGCTCCCCACAGCCTGAGCACCCCCACGCCTCGCGCCGCCTTCCAGGGTGGGACGAGGGAACTCACGTGCAGACGGGGGAGTAAGGGAATGGAAAACGTCACCGCCTTCACGGGACTTCTGCTTTTGTGGGAGATACAGACGGATAAGCAGCTGCCCGGGAGATACCGGCCACTGCTGTTCACCAGTAACACCCTGGGGGGAAAGCAGAGAGGTACTGCGCCCGCCCTCCCTCCAGCGGCTTTGCGTCTCCCAGCCCCAGATTCGATTCCGAGATCCCAGGACCGGCGCGCCCCCTGGTGGCCGTGCCTCGTCTGCTCAGCCTTTTCCCTCTGGAACTGCAGGAGCCCACTTTGGTTAAGACCTCAAGTTTGGGGATAGCCCCGTGGGGGCCCCATCATCGAGGTTCTGCCTGGGTCCTCCACGGCCTCTTGTCTGTCACTCTGAGCACGTTCACCTCGTCGGTGACTAATTCCAGGCCGATTCTGCCTCTGTGCTAGCCATTTATGGGTGCTAGGCATCTTATGGATCCCCCCACAACAATGCCATTAGTAGAAGTCAGAATATCCCAAGATAGAAATAATGTGTGGTGCAGGTTGGATCCAAGTCCAAACAATCCGATGCCAAAGTTCCACTTATTGATATGCCTAAGGGCAAATTAGCTGAAGTCTAAAGCAGTTCTGGATATTGACAATTGAAGGATATTCTACATTGGGGTCAAGTTCTTTCAGGAGGGGGGAAATGAGTCTGGATCCTCTGAATCTCATTGGCTTAGGCTGGATTCCTTGCTCCTCTGAAGCTCATGGTTGTACTTTCTGCATTCTACAGTGAGCATCAAAACCCCCAAGACCTTCACCTTCTAGGACTTTTTTCCCAGGAACACAGGGGCTCTGCTATTGAAAACAGAGCTTGAGTGGTCTACTGTAAAATTCTGAAACACCTCAAAGTGGGTATGCAAGTGAGCACTTTGACCCTGGTTTGCTCAATACAAAATAAAGCTCTAAAATCAAGGAAGGAAGCACCAAAGGTTAGTCAGTCAGTTGTGTCCACCTCTTTTTCGACCCCATGGACTGTAGCCCGCTATGCTCCTCTGTCCATGGGATTCTCCAGGCAAGAATACTGGAGTAGGTTGCTGTACCCTCATCCAGGGGATCTTGCCAACCCAGGGATCGAACCGAGGTCTCCTGCATTGCAGGTGGATTCTTAACTATCTGAGCCACTGGGGAAGACCATCTTTTCTTTTCATCAAACCCTTGAAATTCAGAATGAGAATATCCTCAAACTGAACAGTGCTGGGGGTTGGGAGGGAGTTTCAGAGACAGCAGGGTATCCTTGGGGAACAGCCTAAGGGCTCCCCTACAGTTCTGACCTGGAGCCCATTAGCAGGAACCTACTGCCCCATTAGCAAACTCAACTGTCTTAACCTAGTGGTTTCCATGGTAACCATCAAAGAATGATCCCCCTTTCTTTTCTACAGATATTTCTCCCACCCCTCCGTGCAACATTCCCTTTCAGCTATGACCTAGAACTGGATTCCATACAGATGCTGTTTGCAAAGATGTGGTTTCCTCCTTTCATTCCATGTTTTAAGAAAGTAAAAGCTGTTTAATTTATACAGAAATGCCCGTCAGGTACACGGGAGGTTTATTATTATTACTAATATTATTTGTGTACTCATTCATTTTAAATTAAAATTTTAAAAACTCTTTTCCTGAAAAATTTTCAAACAAAAAAGAAACCTCCAAAATATCCTTCTTTCAATAGGTTTGAAGAAAATCTGGTCTTTGTGAAGAATAACAAGAGGTTATGAAATAAATAACAGTCTCTACAAAAGGAACACAGGTTGTAAGCCTCAATCCTTGTTAAGGGTGTGGTGAAGATGGCATAGCCTAAGATTTTAGCCTTAAAACTTAAGAAGAATATAAACAAACGTTTAAAGTATGATTAAAAAAAATAGAGACAGTTGGAGGAAATTTTTAAAAATCAATTAATCATGATGTCCTTCCACAATGCCTACCCATTAGCCTCCTGATCCTTCACAACCTTTCAAACTTCCACAGAGAGAAACTCAGCCAGTGAGAACACCTGCTGTTCTTGTCCTAAATAAAGGTTGGGTAGACTATGGTCCTTGGGCCAGTTCTAGCCCAGGGCCTGTTTTTGTATGGCCAGTCAGCTAAGAACAGTTTTTACAATCTTAAAGGGCTGTAAAACAAGCAAACACATCAAGAAGAGTATGTGACAGAAACTGGATGTCCACCCTCTGGCCATGTCTGATCTGTGAAGCATCTCTTCTCCTGTTGGCTGCTGGAACCCTGGTGAAAGGTGGCTTTTCTTCCATCCAGGCGGCAGTAACAAGAGGTACAGCCCAAGTTGCCATGCCGACAGGGAATTCAGTTCTTAAAATAGTCAACTGTGCTCAGGCATTTTTGGGGTGGGTAGGTTTGGAGGGAGGTGGTTAGGGAGAGATGATAAATGAATGAGTCAGACCCAACTGGTGACAGCTGTTCCGTCATCCCTCCCTGTAATACGGTGGGAGGGACTCTAAAAGGTCTGAAAGAGATATTTTTCATTCAAAGAGTAGGGTAGTTATGTTTCCTCGTGCTGTTTTCCTGCCTGACAGAAGGAAATTTCCCTCACCATCTCTGCTCCCTCCCGCCACCCTGCGGCCTCCTCCCTGCAAAAACTGAAGTGGGAAACATGCCCATCTCACAAAGAGCCTGCACTGATCCAGAGGGATTGTGTGTGCTGGGAGTTAGTTGTGCAGAGGTGGGAGGAGCCCACACTCACAGGGGCTGCCTCAAGGCTTCCTCCGTGGGAGGCCCAAGTCCCATCATCATCTTCGTCATCATAGTCATCATCTTGGGACCAATATGAAAGTGTATCACTAAACATGATATCCAGATAGATAAACTAAACGTTTATCCAGATAGAACAATCAGCCAACAATTGTTCTTTGAGAATCTCCTGTTACCCCTTTGTTGTGTTTCCAGTGCCTGGAAAGGTGAGCTAAGTCCGTGTGTGTGTGTGTGTGTGTGTCTGTGTCTGTGTGGTTAAATATATGCAACATAAAATTGACCATTCTAACCAATTTGTAGCTTACACCTCAGTAGCATTAAATATATTTACTTTGTACAACTATCACCATCTTTTCATCTTCCCATATTCTGAAACTCCACACATAATACTTCCTTCTGTACGCATCCCCACCTGCCCCCCAGCCCCTGGCAACCACTTTTCTACTTTCTGTCTCTGTGAATTTGGCTATTCTAGTAATCTTATATAAATGGAATTGTATAGTGTTTGTTCTTTGGTATTTGACTTATTTCACTTAGCATACCTTTAAAGTTCATCCATGTGTCAGAATTGCATTTCTTTTAAAGGCTGAATAATATTCCACTGTGTGTATATATACATTTTGTGTATCCATTCATCCATCAATGGGCTTGGTTTGTTTCCACCTCTTGGCTACTGTGAATAGTGTTGCTATGAATTTCAGTGGATGTACAGATAGCTGTTTTGAGTCCCTAATCTCAATTCTTTTGTTGACTAAGTTCATTTGCAGAAAGAAAAAAATAAGCTAACTGGGATCCCACCCAGGATGCAAAAGATGCCACAGCAGTATCTTCATTCCTTTTCCATCCCATCCACTTAGAATCCATCTCTTATGAGGCCAGCAGTCCCTGGTCCCCATGTTGTCCTCCATCTTCCAGGTTCCAGCCCTTTGCCCTTACTGCTCACTACCCCAAGGACGGCGGAGAAATTTAAGGTTGATTGTTCTTTCATATTTTTATAGGTGAGCATCATTGAAGTAAAACTTCCTAGGTTTAATATCGTGTCTTTTAGCATCGTTTCAATGTGTTTTTGTACTAAAGGACTCATTTCCCACCAGAAGCAGGATAGGCATACCACTAGAAATTTTTTTGGTTGGGAATGAGCACATGGCCTCAGTTGACTCACTTGGCTGAAGAGAAGGAATTTTATTTCACGGCTGGGCAAGATGTTCTTTTTTTGTTGTTTTTTGGTTTTTTTGTTTGTTTATTTGTTTGTTTTCTGAGGGTGCTTATTGAAAGGAAGCTGGATGTGGATAAAGCTGACACATAGGGAGAAGGCAGAGCTAAGAATCTAGCAGAATATGGTACTAGAGTCTTGATCATGCAATGCCTGAAGCTTACTCTACTCCAGCTACCTGTTAGGAAGCTAATAAATTGCCTTGTGTTTCAAGTTTATTTTGGTAGGGTTTTCTGACCCTCAGGACCAAAAACATCCTGTTTCTTTGCCTCAAGAACAGTAGAAAGTCATTACAAGGTATAAATAGGCAGGGAGACTCCAGGGAGAGGGTGACAAGGCCTTGTCTGTATCCCATGATCACCCTGAACTCTGGCTGCAGGGTGGAAACGGGTTTGTGGGGAGCTGGGATGGTTACAGTTATAGAGGTGCTCCTGGACTAGTTCTGGTGAGAGGTTATTGAGGAGACAAAGGGACAGATCTGGGAGATTTTAAAGAAGTTATATAAGTTTAGAGCAAGTAAGTTTTCTATATGAAATCACACTGACTGCCCCCCACCTCCACACACACACAGACACATGGATTCCAATGCCATTGACTATCCAAAGCCCCTGCTCCATTTCTACTGAGTTAGGGAAGCAGGGAAGAGGTTTTCATTTCTCATGGACATTTCTGCCTTACGGGCTTCCACTTCTAGGAGCCGTTTTGCTGTTCTGTCAAGTCCCGGCTTGTGTGAACCTCAGTCCTTCACTGGTTTCTACAGCCCCCGTGTAGACAGTCCTGGTGAAGCAGGCTCACGCTCCAGTCTTCTGTCACTTTGCCTCATTGCTTTCCTTTTCCCCCTCCCAAATCTACTTGGTCCCCTCCCTCGTGGGTTCCTTGGGGAGCTCCAATTTCTCTTCCTTTATGGTGGTGAAAATTGAGGTTTCCCGTCTCCTTCCCTCAAACTCGCACATCTGGCTTCAGAGTTCAGAAGAACAAAGGGCCCCTATTGTGCACAGTCGGCTGCTCACCTTACAAGGCAGGTGGGTTCTAAACAGCCGGCTTTCCCTGTTGTCATCCTCAAGGTCTGGCTTCTTGTCTTCCACGACTGGGTTATGAATTCCGAAGAATTGATGCTTTTCAACTGTGATGTTGGAGAAGACTCTTGAGAGGCCCTTGGACTGCAAGGAGATCCAACCAGTCCATCCTAAAGGAACTCAGTCCTGAATATTCATTAGGAGGACTGAAGCTGAAGCTGAAACTCCAATACTTTGGCCACCTGATGCAAAGAACTGACTCATTGGAAAAGACCCTGATGCTAAGAAAGATTGAAGGCAGGAGGAGAAGGAGACAACAGAGGAAGAGATGGTTGGATGGCATCACTGACTCCATGGACATGAGTTTGAGCAAGCTCCAGGAGTTGGTGATGGACAGGGAGGCCTGGCGTGCTGCAGTCCATGGGGGTCCCAAAGTGTCAGACACGACTGAGCGACTGAACTGAACTGAAGTGCATTACATTTATTGTGGGCTTTATTTCTGTTATTGGTATCTCATGTCCACCTCAGACTATCAGGCATTAGATGCTGGAGATTGGGGCCCCTGGACTCTAGGATCTCGAAGGAATGAATTCTGTCTGGGGTGGGAAGGCAGGCTGAGTGATTAGGGTGGGAAGGTGAGGATCTGACACAATGATGGGCATCTGAAGCATAATGGGGAGGTGAGGAAGCGGGGCATGTCGGCACAGGAAGTGCGCTTGGAGCTGGGGTGGAGGAGAGGAGCCAGGCTAGGCATGCCTTGTCCCCTCTCACCGGAGCTGTGCTGCTGTCCTGGAGGTGACGGTTGGCACCCAGCAAGTGTTTTAGTTTAACCCCTGTGTCCATTCCTCCCTCCCTCTGTGCCAGGGTAGAGCAGGGAATGGAATGGGTGAAAATCTTTAAGATGTTGGCTTTACCTGATGAGCCCCTAGGCCACTGACATGCTGGCTTCCTTAGGGAAGAAAGGAGTGGATTGAAAAGTTGAGAAAATACTCCGTGTGAAGGGGTAAAAAGCAACTGCAAGCACAACACTCCTTTGGAGATGGAATGAATAAATGAGATAAAATCCTAAATAAATATCTTGCATGGTACTAATTGCTTTTTAAAAGCTGCCACTGGAGAACAGGCTAAAACGATGCTCTATTTCATTAGTGGCTCCCTTAATTCCATGGTATTTGCCAACAAGCCCTATTAAAGCACTCTGTAATTAAAGACCAGTTCTGGGTCCTGTAATTTAGAGCATTATCAAAATATGGCAAGTGACTGGAGGTAAGAAAATGGAAACAAACACCACTTGCATAAGGTCCTGGGAGATCACACAGAGTGTGAATTTTAAAAGCTCAGCCTTCGTACCGCCCCTGCCAGAGGGGTCTTGTCCACATCAGTGTTTTCCATGTGATGGGCAACCAGTTACATTTTTACTATCTCACAGGAGCGTAGGTGGAGAAGTAAATCAGTTCTTTTATTAAAACAATTTTTATTGTTATATAATTCTCATAACGTAAAATTACAACTTTACAGTGTACAATCGAGTGGCTTTCAGTATATTCAGAATGTTGTACAGGGCTTCCCAGGTGGCACTAGTAGTAAAGAACCCACCTGCCAGTGCAGGAGATGTAAGAGTTGTGGGTTCAATCCCTGAGTCAGGAAGATCCCCTGGAGGAGGGCATGGCAACCCACTCCAGTACTCTTGCCTGGAGAATCCCCATGGACAGAGGAGCCCGGTGGGCTACAGTCCACAGGGTCACAAAGTCAGACATGGCAGAAGCAACTGAGCATGCATGCACATAGTAAATCTTTTTTTAAAAGGTGTTTAACCTTTTACAGAGCTGCCAGGCTATCTTCTACAGCAGTGGCAACCATTTTATAGTCCTAAAAGCAATGTATGAGGTCTTTAATTTTTCCATATCCTCACCAACACTTTTTACTGTCCCTTAGTTTTTCTAAAAAATTTATTTATTTTTCACTATGTTGCTGCACACAGGCTTCCTCTGGTTGCAGCAAGTGAGGGCCGCTTTCTAGTTGCATCGTGTGGGCTTCTCATTGCAATGGCTTCTGTTGTGGAGCAGGGACTCTAGAGTTTGTGCTCAGTAGCTGTGGCCCACGGGTTTAGTTGCTCTGAGGCATGAGGGGTCCTCATGGATCAGAGATTGAACCTGTGTCTCCTGCATTGACAGGTGGATTCTTAACCACTGAACCATCAAGGAAGTCCCTATCAGATTTTTTTTTTCACTGCTCTCCTTAAGGTGAGAAGAGGTATTTCGTTGTGGTTCATCTATCCTTTGACCATGAAGATAGTCATCCTGTGCCTTTGCTCTTTGTGGTGAATCACATAGATTCTCCCTGTGTTAGGCTGACAGGAGATGGTCTGTGGTCCTGTTTTCCTGTTCCCTCCATCCGGAACTGGCCTGGAGACACTCACGACCCAGGACATTGTGGTGGCAAGTAGGAGACAGCTGGATGGAGTCCCAATCCCGGTTCTGCCATGTCTTACCTACAATGACTGGGGGCTAGTTACTAAACTTTCCTGCACCTTACCTCTAAGGTGGGAATCATTTAAGTGGAGCTGGTCCTTTTTGAGGATTCCAAGAAACACGTCTTTCATACCTACCATCTCTGAAATCAGGACATGTCTTAACCTGCATATCAGGCAGGCTGCAGCCGGGACATAGTTGTCACTGCCTGGACATCAAAACTTGCTGACCGGGGGACATTTCTGGTAGCCCAGTGGCTAAGACTCCACGGTCCCAATGCAGTGGACCCAGGTTCAATCCCTGGTCTGGGAACTAGATCCCACATGCTGCAATTAAGATATGGTGCAGCCAAATAAATAAATAAATATTAAAAACAAAATTTTGCTGATCAGATGTCAGCTGCCAGGGAGAAAACCCCAAAGACTGGCAGTGGAGCCTCATTTTAGTGACGCTACATCCCCAAGATCTTGGTACCCAGAACAACAGTGTGGGGGATAATCATGGGCTGCTGTGATTCTGAGTCAAAGGATAATGAGAAGAGTGGACCCCAAATGTGAAGAAGTTTGAGCATACTGTAACCAATTTATTTCACTTGTATTTTGCTTTTTATCTATGCACTGGAATGATGTAGGGCAAACATCTTTAAGTAAACCTGAAAAAGTTCTTTCACGAAGTCCAAAATAAAAATTGTAAGAGGACTATAAGGAAGGCTGAGTGCTAAAGAATTGATGCTTTTGAACTGTGGTATTGGGGAAGACTCTTGAGAGACCCTTGAACTGTAAGGAGACCCTAAAGGAAATCAGTCCTGAATATTCAATGGAAGGGCTGATGCTGAAGCTGAAACTCCAACTCTTTGGCCACCTGATGCAAAGAGCTGACTCATTGGAAAAGACTCTGATGCTGGAAAAGATTGAAGGCAGGAGGAGAAGGGGACGACAGAGGATGAGATGGTTGGATGGCATCACCGACTTGATGGACATGAGTTTGAGTAAACACTGGAGTTGGTGATGGACAGGGAGGCCTGGCGTGAGGCAGTCCATGGGGTCGCAAAGAGTCAGACATGACTGAGCGACTGAACTGAACTGAAGAAACCTTTGTGTCAACTAATTGACTTTTTTTTTTTCTGTCTTAGGCAGCCATAAAATTATCACACAGGTTACAGTTACTGATGAAATACAGATACCTACTTCCCGTGGTAAGAAGCTGTTGAGAGAACCTGATGGGACACTGTGAGTGCAACATTTACCACAAAGCTTGGCAGTGAGCAGTCCTGTGATCAATATTGATGGTTAAGAGTGTTATTAATAACAAGGTACCTATTTAACTCATGTTAAGACACATGAAATGTTTGCCTGGCATTCAACGACTGACCCCTCTTCTGATCCTTCACTGAATGACTAATCCTGGAGGAGGGAAAAAACATAATTAACGCTAATTTCTTTTATAGATCTCAGGAAAAAAATCAATAACATTAGCTGGCCCAATGAATACAACATTTAAAAAATGTTAGTCGAAGACTCTTGACGAAGAGTCTTGCTGTGTGCTATTTGCCACTCTGGAAGGTGACACAGCTGTTGGCTGCCTCCCAGGGGACACTCACCCAGCACCTTTCAAGTCATTTCTGCCCTGATTTCTGGGCCCCAGGGCTACAGGTGGTTCAGCCACTCCTCTGAAGCCCACTAACTCTGCCCACTCTGTTGTGTGGATCTCTTTCCAATGCTGGGCTCTGCAATTTCACATTGACTGAGGTATGTTGGCTCAGATGGTAAATAGTCTGCCTGCAATGCAGGAGACCCAAGTTCGATCCTGGGTTCAGAAGATGCCCTGGAGAAGGGAATAGAAACCCACTCCAATATTCTTGCCTGGAGAATTCCATCGACAGAGGAGCCTGGCAGGCTATAGTCCATGGGGTCGCAAAGAGTTGGACATGACTGAGCAAATAACACTTTCACACTTTGGGTGTTTACACAATGGGAACTGGCAAACACCATAAATCAGGACTTTTTAAAAAAGTTAACTTACTAGCTTATCACTGCATTAAAGATTCTGAGTTCCTGGGTTAGAGGTGGTGCCTGTAAACTCAGCCCCAGGACACAAGCCAAGGGCCACTCCCTGGAAGGTTTGGGAACTGTGTCTTTGGCCTTACTTCCCTGAATACATATTCTTGCAACATTGTTCATTTCCATATGTCTGTCTTTGAGATGTGGGTGACCTACTAGAAGATTCTTCTTGCTCCTATTTGTGAAATGAAAGTCAACATGGAGTCAACGTTGCTAAGAGCATTTTTTAAAAAGGAGCTGGGAGGCAGTGGAGGAAGTGTGACCTACACACGCCTTGTCCTGGAGGAAATCTGGACTCTGGCCTCTTACTGTCTTAGCTCAGGCATCCAGAATATCTGCCCTATGTTCCAGAAACTCAAGATACTTATCCGACCCTTAGCCTAAAATAACCCATGACAATCAATCCCTTAAGGACAAATATTTCCTTTCTTGTCTCACGGTCAATCCTAGTTCTTGACAGATAATTTAACAACCTTGTGGCTTTTACCTTTATAAGCCCCTGACTCTTTCTCTTCCCTGGAACACTCTTGGTTTTCCTGAACTGACGTCTCCTTAGTTACAATTCCTAAAACCCCCAAGAAACCCTCTTCTAATTCGCAGCCTTCTGCGTTCCTTGGTCAACATGTTTCAGCTGCAAGACATCTTCCAGACGCTGGACAACCCTCTCCATGGTCTCTCTGTGGTTTCTATGGGGCCAGAGTTACCCTAAGATCTCACCCTTCTGAGGACTGAGTCAGGATGAGAGTGGAACAGAAACAACAGCACAAAAATAAAAAAACAGTGCCTATTTGATTACTGGAAAGAGGATGAGACAGGCTTCCTCTTAACTCCTTTAGTAGAAGGGGACCCAACTGAGATGATTAGCATGGTTGGATGCACAGACTTCCTGCCTTTCAACTCCCTGATGAGAGTTCAATACGTGTTAGCCCAGTTTCTCTACTCCTTCCCTCAGCTCTCCTTAGGAGACTTAGAAGATATAGTAATAAAGACCAAAGACGAGTGAATGGGAAGAGGAGAATAGAAAGCCATCCTGCCTAGGGGGAGAAGGCAGTGTGAGGAGGGAGGCGCTGGGGCAGCTGTGGGGGAGGAGGGACACAGATGGGGTGGGGAGGCAGAAAGTGAAGTGAAAGTTGCTCAGTCGTGTCCTCCTCTGTGACCCCATGGACTATACAGTCCGTGGAATTCTCCAGGCCAGGATACTGGAGTGGGTAGCCTTTCCCCTCTCCAGGGGATCTTCCCAACCCAGGGATCGAGCCCAGGTCTCCTGCGCTGCAGGCGGATCCTTCACCAACTGAACCATAAAAGAAGCCTAAGAATATTGGAGTGGATAGACTATCCCTTCTCCAACAGATCTTCCTGACCCAGGAATCGAACTGGGGTCTCCTGCATTGCAGGCGGATGCCTTACCCACTGCGCTATCAGGGAAGCCCAGAAAAGTGGGGGTCTTATGCCTGTTTGATTATGTGACTAGGTAATAGATGCACGGCCAGCCAGTGCATGCTCAGTCTTATCCCACTCTCTTTGACCCCACGGGCTGTAGTCCCCACCAGGCTCCTCTGTCCATGGGATTTTCCAGGCAAAAATATTGGAGTGGATTGCCATTTCCTATTCAAGTGGATCTACCCGGCCCAGGGATCCCACCCTCATCTCTTCTATCTCCTGCACTGGCGGGTGGATTCTTTACCAACTGCACTGAAGAAGGAATTCATAGGGCCTGGACTCCATCTCAGGCCTGTCCGTGCTGGTTGTGCGCGGCCACCTCTCCAGTGGACTCTGAACTCTGTGCTTAGCGCCTATGGGAACGACAATGGAAGGATAAGACCCCCTCTGGGCAGGGGAATCTTGAAGATCACATCCAGGTTACTCATTGCCTAAGAGGAAACATACCATAATCACCCCTGCCTCCGGACAGGTCATAAATTTTTTTCCCATATCTATCGGGATGTAATCACAGGCTTATCGATTATTAACTGGTTGGAACGTGACCACGCTTATTGATTATTAACTGTTTGAACACATAACACGTGAATGATAGGGTTATTGTAGTAGTATTTACCCTTCCTTTGTTTATGTAAGTTTCAAGGAATTTGGGGTGGTAGGTTTGGACACGTGCACATGGGGTATAAAAGATTTTCACAAATGCTGGTCGGGGTCCTTGGCTAAGAGGAGACTCTGCTTTGGGTCTGCCGGTGTGATAAACTGCACTCCACTATCTGCATTGTCCTTCTGAGTGAGTTTGTTTCCCGGAATGCGTGGCTGTAACAGCATCACCCGGGGAAACCCACAGAAGCACAAGGGACACAATTAAAAATCTCCCTCATTCCCTACCTTTGGTCTCTAGAATCCCATTATTTTTCCTTGGACATAGTCCCTCTTATTAGTTCTTGGCATATCCTTCCAGAAATTTTCCATGGCAAAGGTTCTCAGATTCCCCTGTGGAGGAGAATCACCTGGAAAGTGTGTTAAAACAAAGAATGCTAACTGACCCCTGACTTTCTTTTCTGACTCACATGCTCCGATCAGGGTCTGAGATTTGGCGCTTCTAACAAATTCTCTGGTGACGCTGGTGCTACTGGTCCCAGGGCCGAACTCTGAGAACCACTGTTCTGAAGGTGTTCATAGGAACATTTGACACTTAACCCATTTTTATCTAGTAATTTGAGAATCTGTTCCTGGCAATGGAAACGTCCCTTAAGACACTATTGATCCGGAACAATTCCTGCCTGTGGGCCTTCTCTATGCCAGTTTCTTCACCTGGACTGCTCTCCCCTCCAACCTCCACTCATCCTAGGCCCAGTTCAACATCTATTTCCTCCAGACAGTCTTTATTGATTCTTTCCCTATATGGAAGGAATGTTCTACTTCTTTAAGCTCTCATAGGAGTGTTCACCTGTAGCCTTCCAAGGGCATCTGTTATTTATTAGAACTGTATGTTAAATGGGACTTTTCCTGCTTTGGTTTTAAAATTTTGTTAAAGAGATATCAGATCCTAAAGTGAGTTTGAGAGATCTTTAAATGCAGAATTTAAGTTTCAAGACCTTTGAGCTTTCCCTAGTTATCTTCGGGCTATAAAAATGGTTGACAGTGAAACCCTGTAACTAATATTGAGACCTGAACCCATGTGCTGGGACTTGAACCCAGCCAAAACCCCGACAGGGACTGAACCCACGGTCTTTTAACTGAGATCACACAGCTGGTCTCAGGACTTAATGAAGCTCAGGTTCTTGATGTCTCATTGCAGGAAGAATTCAGTGAGAGACAAAGTGGTGGGCAAGAAGTGGATTTGTTTAGATGGAAACACAGTCTACAGACAGAGTGTGGACCATCTCAGAAGACAAGAGTGGCACCAGGGTGGGGGTTGCCAGTTTTATGCTGCGGTGCTGTCCTCAGTTGCTCGGTTGTGTCTGACTCTTTGCGACCCCATAGACTATAGCCCGCCAGGCTCCTCTATCCATGGGGTTTTTCAGGCAAGAATACCGTAACAGGTTGTCATTACCTCCTCCAGGGGATCTTCCTGACCCAGGGGTCGAACCTGTGTCTCCTGCATTGGAAGGCTGAGTCTTTACCCCTGAGCCACCTGGGAAGCCCCCAGAGTGTGGGGTTGTCAGGTTTTATAGGGGTGGGTGATTTCACAGGCTAATGAGTGAAGGAAGTATTGCAGTTATTTGGGGGGAGGGGCGGGGATTTCCAGAAATTGGGCCCCCGCCCACTTTTTGACCTCAGTGGTCCGCCTTGGACCTGTCTTCGCGCCTGCGGGTGTGTCATCTAGTTTGCTGATGAGTTACACGAGTGCATACTGAGACTCAGGTCCAGTGGAAGTCGCCTTGCCTACCATCTTTGACCCCCTTGGTTCTAATCAGTATATGTCATGTCCTTGGGCTAGCTCATTGCTTTAAACTCTGTGCCCTGCTCCCTTCCCTCTTGTTTCAGTAGGATTTTTTGAGAATTTCTTAGGAGAAGGCTTTGCTGTAAACATGAAGAGGGAAAAGTGAGATCAAATGGGAGTGTTATTTCTTTCCTTTTACGTCCAGAGAGACTTTGATGGCTGCTTGAGAGCTTGATGTGAGGTCTCTGCAGTTGGGGTCTTTGTGGTCCAGGGCCAGATTCATGTCTATCTGAGAGAACTGAAGCAGCCTGGGGCCAGGCAGAGGTGGGGGGAACTGCCCTTCTCCCAGGGCACAGCAAGGGGAGTGTGACTTTCCTATGGACCAAGGAAAGTCTCCAAGAAAGTCATTGTGGGAACATCTTAAATCCCATCCAATATGGTTAGGATGGTATAGGATAGCCAGAAGAAAGTGGAAACCTCCAGAGTCCATGTTCTGCAGTGACAGAGTTCTGAAAACTGTGGGGAAGCCCCTGCTTTGGGGGATCTTGAGGAATTCCCAGAGTACCCATGAGCTCAAGAGTTACCCTGCCCCACCTGCCATTCAGAGGTCCCTGGTGTCTGGAGACAAGGGCACCATCTTAGATTCTGCCCTTTCTCCCAGTGGGCAGGGACCCTGTCAGCCTGCTGGTAGGAAAGGAGGTGGGGGAAGGAGAAAAGCCACCTCACTTCCCTTCCCAGGTCATCAGGGAGATGGAAGGAAACGTAAGGCCAAATCAAGTTCAGAGTATGATTGCCTAGGATGAACATTCTACCCACGAGTGACTGTGGTTGTGCTTTAAAGGGGCTGAGGCTGTAACACCACTAGAGCCTTGCCAGAGTTTTCAGTGGGGCTGGCAAAGTTGTCCTTTGGATTGTTTATGCACTGCGTTTGTTTAAAATATTGGACACACACACATTCTACACAATCATTTTATTGCTTTATGCTATAAACTCCTTTATGGTTTATAATACCTTTGTGGTCCTTTGGTGCCTAGCTCCATAACTGGCACACCCCAGGCACACAAGGAGTACCTGCCCATTTACTCCTTTATTTTTTTATTCAACATTTATTGGGAACCCATACTTGGCGCTGGGGCTCCCCGGGTGCACAGTGGTAAAGACTCTGCCTGCCAAAGTAGGAGACACAAGAGATGCAGGTTCGACTCCTGGGTGAGGAAGATCCCCTGGAGTAGGAAATGGCAACCCACTCCAGTATTCTCGCCTGAAAAATCCCATGGACAGAGGAGCCCAGTGGGCTACAGTCCATGGGTTGCAAAGAATCGGACACAACTGAGCAACTGAGCACATATATGCTCAGTGCTATCAATAGAGCAGAAAGTGAGATGCACATGCCTCTTGTTTTCCAGGCTTAAGAGAAGCTTGTGTACAGCTGATACCACTCGAGGGAGAGCAAATGCAAACCACCATGGCAGCCAGGCAGGTCCATGTACCTGGGCAAGGATAAAACAATGTCAGCAGCTTTGGCAGAATGGGACACCCATTGCACCCCCCAGAAGGATAGCTGCTCTTTATTGCCTTCTGAGAATTCAAGTCCACTTGATTAAAATCTGAATTTTCGTGTGAAATGAAAGTGAAAATTACTCAGTCGTGTTTGACTATTTGTGACCCCATGGACTGTAGTCCATGGAATTCTCCAGGCCAGAATACTGGAGTGGGTAGCCTTTCCCTTCTCCAGGGGATCTTCCCAACCCAGGGATCAAACCCAGGTCTCCTGCATTGCAGGCAAATCCTTTACCAACTGAGCTATCACTAAATGTCCCTAACAAAGCACATCTGTGGACCAGTTCAGTGCAAGGGTCACCATTTGGGGCCCCTCTGCTATTGTTGGCACTCTCCCTGGTATTCTCCTGTAGAAAGAGGGGCTGTCAGTCATCAGGGGCCACAAGCTGCTTTTTAGGAATTAATGAGTCAGGGCTTGGAGAAGCTTTATGCAAAGAACTTAGCTTTATTAAAATGCTCCTTTGGCTAAAGGAATAAGTATTTTAAAAAATCCCAACCCTAAGTGCTTAATCTGCCTAAAATGTACAACAAATAAAATGAACACTCTAAAAAGAACTTGCTTCCTGTTTCAGAAGAGGCCCCATGGCTCTACAATCTGATTACAGAGAAATGGTCTTTCCTACCAGGGGTATAAGAAGAAGCCACAAACGGACTGAGCCATACAGTATTAGAGGAACTAGCCAGCAAGTTGCATTAACTGCAATTTCATTACCCTGAGAAGGATTCCATCAGTTGCGAACTTAATGTCAGCTTCTGGGGCCATCCTTCACTCCCTGCCCTGTCACTGCTGGGATCTGAAGGTCCAGGAACAGGCTCTCCTGGTGGTCCAGTAGCTAAGACTCCTTACGCCCTATGCAGGGAGCCCAGGTTCGATCCCTGGTCGGGGAACTAGATCTCTCACACTGCACCTAGAAGATCTCACTTGCTGTAACTGAGACCCAGCGAAGCCAAAATAGACAAATAAAAATAAATAATAATAAAAGGAAGGTCCAGGAGTCAAGCTGTAAGTGGAGCTGGAGAAGTTCTGGAAGACAGCACACAACAAGGCAGGCAGCCCAGGAGAGAAGCCAGCTGAAACCCTTCTCTCTAAGTTCTGTGTCCTGTTCTGGGGATGACTCAAGGTGACATTCTACACAAGGATGATTTATGTCTCTTTGGGGGTACATATACAGTCACATTTCTTATTTTTACTGTTAATGACTCCCATCTACCTTTATTAGCAGAAAAATCTAATCATCCTTCCATTGAACCATCCCTTTAAACTTTCCGAGAATCCCATAATTTCAGTACAAAGAGGTCAGTTGTTCTTGTTTTTGTTCAGTCACCCTGTCATGTCTGACTCTTTGTGACCCCATGGACTGCAGCACACCAGGCCTACCTGTCCCTCACCACCTCCCAGAGCTTGCCCAAGTTCATGTTCATCGGTGATGCTGTCCAGCCATCTCATCCTCTGACACCCTCTTCTTCTGCCCTCAATCTTTCCCAGCATCAGGGGCTTTTCCAGTGAGTTTTCTGTTCGCATCAGATGACCAAAATACTGGAACTTTAGCTTCAGCAGCAGTCTTTCCAATGACTATTCAGGGTTGATCTCCCTTATGATTGCCTAATTTAATCTCCTTGCTGTCCAAGGAACTCTCAGGAGTCATCTCCAGCACCGCGGTTCAAACGCATCGATTCTTTGGCATTCTGCCTTCTTTACAGTCCACCTTTCACAACCATACGTGACCACCGGAAAGACCATAGTCTTGACTGTACAGACCTTTGTCGGAAGAGGAATGTCTCTGCTTTTCCACACGCTGTCTGGGTTTGTCACCTCCAACCTGTTCGCCTGCACTGTTGCTTCAGTCGCCGCCGCATGGTGGCGCTGTGGAAGAGTAATTTTCTGCAGGCCAGCAAGCAGCACTCACATGCTCCTTACCTAGGCGATGCCCTTGCCAGTTCAGATCCGTGCCAGCCCAAGGTAGTGACACATGACAGGTTTTAAGGTGGCAATACGTTTATTAATACACACGGTGGTTTAGTCGCTAGTTGCTAAGTCATGTCCAACTCTTGCGACCCCATGGACTGTAGCCTGCCAGGCTCCTCTATCCATGGGATTCTCCAGGCAAGAGTACCAGAGTGGATTGCCATTTTCTTCTTCAGGGGATCTTCCCAGGATTGAACCTGTGTCTTCCGCATTGCATTACCACCGAGCCACCAGGCAACCCAAAAGAATCCCCATAACCTCCAGCACACATCCCCTGTGGTCCTGAATGTCCTTTCCTGCAGTTAGATTTTAGTCAATGATGTCCCAATGGGCTTTTGTAAGTTTAAATTTCACAGAGCTTGGGTGAAAGGTCTCTTAGTTCCTTTCCTCCCTTAAGACTGAGATGATTCTGCAAATGTGTCCCTCCCTTTTCAGAACTCTGCCTAACAAGGGGTCTTCGTGAAGGGCTGCCTTGCTAAATCAAGCAAAAAGTCCTGTTATTG
This sequence comes from Muntiacus reevesi, assembly GCF_963930625.1. Lineage (NCBI taxonomy): Eukaryota > Metazoa > Chordata > Mammalia > Artiodactyla > Cervidae > Muntiacus > Muntiacus reevesi. The sequence continues at coordinate 41,573,654 of NC_089251.1, read as the reverse complement.
CTTATTTACTTATCTAGTTTTGGTTGCACTAAGTCTTTGTTGCTGAGCACTGGTTTTCTCTAGTTGCAGCACGCGGCAGCTACTCCTTGTGGTTCAAGGGCTTCTCACCGCGGTGGATTCTTTTGTTGCATGCAGGCTCAGTAGTTGTGGCACACAGGCTGTTTGTCCCAAGCATGTGGGATCCTCCTAGACCAGGGATCAAACCTGTTGCCCCTACATTGGCAAGTGGATCCCTATCCACTGCACCAGCAGGGAAATCCATGTTCCTCCTTTTAAAAAAATCTTATACCCAGGGCAGTATGGCATTATTTACAAAAAATAATAGTAATGATTTTTTTTTAACTAAAAGGCGCAAATAGCAGCTCCTTTCACAACAAAAAGGCTTGATCCAGCATGATTCTCTCCTTCTAACTATCCAGAGAAAGGAATCAGTAACTTCTTAAAAATTAATTCAGACCTCCCCTCACTATGCTCCCTATTCCAGGTTGTTGAAATTTAAAAAAGACCATTAAGACTATGGAAGACCAAAAAAAAAAAAACTGCCCAAGATCACACAGAGGGTGGGAGAAGAACCACGACGAGACTCTAAAGTCTGGACATTTCCAACTGCTCTGCTTCCTTTTCCAGTAGGTTCTGTAGAAGGAGAAAGGAAGGTCACCAGAAGTCAGGGTGGTCAGGAAAGAAACAGGGACAGAAATAGGGACTGAGATTCTCCCAGGGAACTAGAGTGGGGAGTCCTTGCATGACTCCTATTTAAGAGATAGGAGCAAACCAGACAGCCGAAGAGGGTTCCCAAGGAAACGCCTTGTGATGGGGCAGCTCTGGAAGTGCCGGAGTTTGTTGCCGCCAATCCCTATATTCGTCCTACCCAGTTCCTTAGTTAAAGCCTTCCCAGAATAACACTTCTTGTCCCAGTCTTCCTTTCAGCTATGTGCTTTCATGTAGCCAATGAAATATAAGCAGAAATGTTTTGCAGAAACTTCTGGGCAAAACCTCTTAAAATAGAAAAAGTTCTCTTTTAATTCTTCTTCCTCCCTTCCTCCATCTTAATGTCTGGAAGATGTATGTGATGGCTGATCCATCATCTGAGACCGTGACTACAAGAGCCACACATGAGAAATGATGTAGTGATGAGCCTGTGGCCCTGTAACTGTGGAATTGCCACACCCTCCCCGGACTGCCTGTCTGCTGACTTTCACTTTGGTACTAGGGAGAAACTTCTGTCTTGTTTACGTCATGGTTATTTGGGGTTTCCTATCACACACAGCTGAATTTGTTCCTAACTGCAGTAGCCTGCCTAGGTTATTGGGGAAGGCAGGGGATAACTGAGTGCCAGGCCAAGGAGTCTGGACTTTATCCTGTGGGTCAGTGGGGAGCCAGAGAATGGCATGACAGAAGATGTGACTTGTTAATGTTCATTTGGTCACCAGGTATGACATCCACTAGCATAAAGAAAGTGCAGGGGGTACTTCCCTGGTGATCCAGTGGTTAAGAATCCACTTTGCAATGCAAGGGATGTGGGTTTGCTCTCCAGGATGTGGGTTTGCTCCCCAGCTGGGGAACTAAGATCCCACATGCCATGGAGCAACTTAGCCCCTGAGTCGTAACGACTGAGCCTAGGCCCTATAAGTAGAGTCTGTGGGCCACAACGAAAAGATCCCATACAATGCAACGAAGATCGAGCATGCTTCAGCTAAGACCCAGTGCAACCAAATAAAGAAATAAATATTAAAAAATTAAAAAAGAAAGGGCAGGGCTACAGACCATCTAGATGACCTTTGCTGTAGCACAACTGTTGGGCTGGGGAGGGAGTGGAGGGTGTGCCTAACCTGATTTTTCAACTGGCCACTCTGACCAGGCTGACCTGAAGGAGTTCTGTTTCCATAAATTTCTAGCAGGACAGCAAAACTCTGGGGCTGACAGTCATGGCACACTCCTCCTGGGCCAAGAGAAGGCAGTGGGCTGTGGTTAAGAGCAGAGTTTTGGAGTCAGCTCTTCCTTGGTTCAAATTCTGGCCTCCTCTTTTGGTAGCTATGTGATTTAGGGCAGTTATTTAATCATTCCTGGCTTCAGTTTTCTCATCTATAAAACGAGGACAAAAATACTTATTTCACAGGATCGAGAGCTAAGCCATGTGAGAAGCTTAGCGTGGTGTCTGGCCATGTCTGACTCACAGCTGAAGTGGCCACACTTATGTGTTTTATTTGGGTCTCAGCTATCCTGATATTTTTATCAGAAGATATTTTTATCTATTTTCATTTGATGATTGCAGATAATGAATACATTTTGGCTTGAAACTTTTGGATAAATTGGATCCTTTGGATAGGCTGCAAAGCTGTTCTATAGTCTTATTTTAATGCTCAAACCATAGAAAAAACATTTTATTCTCTAGTCCTATTCAGGGATGGCCTTGAACGGTAGTTGATAGCGAGTTAAACTGTCTCTGTCTGGGTTTTAGTTCTCATGTTTTTAGACAATACAACACGACCCACTCTCCCACCCTGAACACTTATATAATCTGTCTTGGCTTGATTTTCTTATTTCTCTCTCTACAGAGGACCTCCCCTCATGCTTCCCTGAGAAAACAGAAGCCCTTAGGAAGGGACTGCCTCAACTTCTTGTGCCCAGATCTCAGGTCTCCTGCGCCCAGATCTCCCATCAGCCATTCCCCTCGTCTGAGTGGAGTGGTGTCTCTCCCACCGTCAGGGCCAGCACCTCCAGCCGGGCCCTGCACCCTCTTCACGCCTACATTCTCGGGACCCTTGCACTTAACCATCATCCTGGATCACTCTTTGCTTTCAGTCTCTCCTTCTCCTGGTTTCTTTCGATTGACCTTGGAACATGTTCAAAATTCTTTAAACACAAAACAGTGAAGACGCCTCTTCCCCTTTTATTATTAGAAAATAGGCTTGACTGCTATGAAGGTACCAAATTATGGAAGCTTATAAGATGAGCGTTTACTCAACTGTCCTCTCAATGTCCAGGCCTTAGCATCCCAGGGCTGGCAGGGCAACCTCACCCGGAGAGGTGTCAGGACGTCAGCCTCTCCACTGTCCCCAGTGTGTGGTCCTTGTCTGCAAAGTCCTGCTGGCAGAGTGGGGAAAGAGGGTCAGAGAACACAGAAAGCTCTTTCTTATAAAAGTATAAACCTCTACTCACATCCCAGTGGCCTAGGAACTAGCAACATGGCAACTCTTAGCTGCAAGGAAGGCTGGGAAGTGGAGCCATTATTCTGGTGCCCAGTTCAACACAGAGGCTCTATGACTATCGAAAAGGAGGTTCAGTTCAGTTCAGTTCAGTCGCTCAGTCGTGTCCGACTCTTTGCAACCCCACGAATCGCAGTATGCCAGGCCTCCCTGTCCATCAAAAACTCCTGTTCACCCAAACCCATGTCCATCGAGTTGGTGATGCCATCCAACCATCTCATCCTCTGTCGTCCCCTTCTCCTCCTGCCTTCAATCTTTCCCAGCATCAGGGTCTTTTCCAATGAGTCAGCTCTTCACATCAGGTGGCCAAAGTATTGGAGTTTCAGCTTCAACATCAGTCCTACCAATGTTACTGAGTTGGTATAAAGGTGACCGCTTTAATATTATATATTAAAACATTTTGTCCAACTTGAAAATGCACTGTTTTCCTCCTAATTTAAAAAAGAAATGAAATTCCTCCTCTGGTTCAAGTTGCTTCAGGAATCTTGGACTTGCAGTGCAGCCATGGCTGAGGCCAGGACCCACATCACGTACCAGTCAGATGGCACAGAAATGGCATCAGGTAACCCTGATCACAAAGATGTGAGTCTCTTAAGGGACTGGACACAGTTTCCTGAGAAAGACATGCTTTGCCAAGAAGCACAATGAGAAAGCCCAGAAGAAGATGTAGGTCACACCACCAAGGCCTTGGGTGGACTGCCCAGGTTGTCAAGGCCTTTGTACAGCCCGAGGGCAGAATGGGAAAACAGAATTCTACCAGGGCCTCACATTTCACAGGCAGCAAGGAGGTCTGGCAGAGTTGTCCTCAAAATAATTGGCTGGATTCACCCAAGGGTGCGAAAGAGAGTATTCTGTCAATGTGCCTGTCACTGAGTGAGCAGCGGGTAAGAATCCTGAAATGGACTAGACTGTCTGCATCATCGCCCCTCCTGTTTCATTATTAAGCCTCTGTAACCTTGAGTATGCAGAAGGCAATGGCACCCCACTCCAGTACTCTTGCCTGGAAAATCCCATGGACGGAGGAGCCTGGTGGGCTGCAGTTCATGGGTTCACTAAGAGTCAGACACAACTGAGCGACTTAACTTTCATTTTTCACTTTCATGCATTGGAGAAGGACATGGCAACCCACTCCAGTGTTTTTGCCTGGAGAATCCCAGGGACGGGGGAGCCTGGTGGGCTGCCGTCTATGGGATCGCACAGAGTTGGACACAGACTGAGGTGACTTAGCAGCAGAAGCAACCTTGAGTAGGTTCATCCTTTGAAAAAAAAATTAACCAGTTAGGGTATGCTGTGGTAACAAACAACGTCCTGATCTCAGTGCTCAGAACATCAAAGATTTGTGGGTTTTCATTTCTGTTTTGTTTTTTTTTTTTTAATTGGAGGATAACTGCTTTACAATGTGGCCTCTGGCGAACATCAACATGGATCAGTCATATATGTATATATATGTATATTCTCCCTCTCGAGTCACTCCCCCCACGGCCCCGCCACCATTCCACCCCTCCAGGTTGACACAGCCGCTTCCCGTTAGTTATCTAGATAACTACTTTCTCAATTTCTCCTAGCCTCTCCTTCCCCCACTGTGTCCTCAAGTCCATCCTGTTTGTCTGTATCTCCATTTCTTCTCTGTAAATAGGTTCATCAGTGCTATTTTCCTAGATTCCATATATATGCTTTCATATACAATATTTTTCTCTTTCTGACTAACTTCACTCTGTATGACAGCCTCGAAGTCCATCCACCTCACTACAACTGATAAAGGTGGTTTTTTTTTTTTTTTTTTTTTTTTTTTTTTTATTCATTCCAGTTGCCCATCTTGGGGTGGCTGCGTGCCTCCTCCGTGGGCCTTACGCAGGGACCAGAGCTGATGGACTAGCCACCGTGTGGAGCGGTGACAGCAGCGGTAGCAAGAGGAAGGAAACTGTGATAAGTTACGGTCATAAGGTCATAAGCCCTATGACCCTGGCTCATAGGGTCTGCCGCCTGATCGTGACCCATGTCACTTTCACCCACCTTCCTTTGACTCGCAAGTCTGCTTGAGAGACCTCACCGACAGTGGGGAAGTGCAGTTCCACCACGTTTCCAGCAGGGGGAGACTGAGAACGTGGGTATCAGCCCCCCTTTTTTTTTTTTTTTTCCCTCTGTTGAATTCACGTAAAACCTATAATGGTAACTAATTGCTCCATTTCAGGGTTGAGGAAACAGCCTGGGTCGCTGCCGTCCCTGAGGACAGGAAATGCATCCACCTGCCAAGCTGCTGGTGACATCTTGCGGTAGCCAGGAAGCAGCTACCTCCTCCCGGGGAGGAACAGGTGTCCCTGCCTCCAGGTGAGTCACGGGAACTGGTCCCGCCTGCTGGGCGAGAGGCACAGGGTTGAGGGGTTGGAGTTACAATAGATTAAAATAGGGCAAGGGCTCCTGGGGAGAGAAGAGAGGGCTTCCCCTGACGGATTCTCTGGGGCATGGGGTCTTAAGACGAGTGAAAGGAATGTGGCCTTGCACCTTGCAAGTGAAGCAGAACACGCACCTCTACAGGAACTCTGTGGATGTTTCGGGAGTGTCAATAATGTTATTGAATCATGTTCATAACATAAGCCAAGTGAAAAGCAGGATACAGAGGGTATGACTAGACGACTTTAAAAAATTTTACTTATTGAATTTTTATTTGGTGGCACTGGGTCTCAGATGCAGCACATGGGATCTTAAATCTTTGTTGTGGCGTCCAGGATCTTTACTTGCAGCATGTGGGATCTAGTCCCTCCCGGCCAGGGATCAAACCCGGCCACCCTGTGTGGGGAGCTCCAAGTTTTAGCCACTCGATCACCAGGGAAGTCCCCTAGACTACAGTTTAAAAAGTGTGTGTAGCAGGTGTGAATCTCAGTCTGCAAGCTATATGAGCAAGAAATATTTAAGTCTTTTTTTAAAAACTCAACTTGATTCCACCTCTAAACCCACGCTTCTCCAGGTGGGAATTTACCCTCAGTGATTCTCAGGCCTTCCCTTCACCACAGTTGTGCTGGGGTCCCCTGGACCATAGCAGCAAAACACCAGCATGCTTCTGTGATCTGTGACCGTATGGGGCATCCCAGGTGGCGCAGTGGTAAAGAACTTGCCTACCAATGCAGGAGATGCAAGAGATGCGGGTTCGATTCCTGGGTTGGGAAGACCGCCTGGAGAAAATGACAACCCACCCCAGTATCCTTGCCTGGAAAATCCCATGGCCAGAGGAGCCTTGTTGGCTACAGACTGGGGTCACAAAGAGTCGGACAGGACTGAGCACATATTCACCTGCCCTCATAAGCACTCTTACCAGAGCAGCCTCTCTCCCCTGTGCATTCAGTCCCTGTGGACTTTATTTAAGTGTTTTAAAATATATATTTATATGGCTGCTCCGGGTCTTAGTTGTGGCACACAGGATCTTTCACTGGGACATGGACTCTTTAGCTGAGGTGCACCAGCTTAGCTGCCCCTCGGCACCTGGGATCTTCAAGGACCAGGAATCTACCCACGTCCCCTGCTTTGGCAGGTGGATTCTTAACCACTGGACCCCCAGGGAAGTCTCCCTGTGAGCCTTAGTGCCCAGCCTGGAGGCAAGAATCTTAGAGAGCCTGGAGACTCTCTTCCTTAGACCCACCCTCTGAAGCATCACTGCTGAGATCTTGCCACTTCTTTCCTCACATCCCTCCCTTTCCTTTCTCCCTTCATCTCTAACTCCTTGTTACCTCAAGACCTCTCTTCCATCTTCCTTTTTCGGGACACATAATCTCATCAATGGGTTTAAGTTTTTCAAAAGGAAGAAGTATATTAGCTCTGCTACAAAACTTGAATATAGGGATTACCAGCAACATGGGAATTACATGACTTGAAAATCCTCTTACTACAAACTCCTAGAAATGCTGAGTTTTCAAGAAAAAAAAAAGAAAGAAAGAAACTTTCAGGTACCAAGTCTAGAGCCAAGATTTTATCTTGCTTTGGGATGCAAGAAGCATCCATGAATAAAGAAACAGGTAAACCAGGGGATAAATCTAAAAATAATAATTTATAAAGCTAACTTAGGATATGCAAAAATGAGACAGGAGTGAAACACTAGAAAATGGTCTGGTTTAATGTTTCAATGTCATTGAATTGTTTAGGAGGAGAATAAAGAAATTTATTCACTTTATATTTTGTCATATCAAAGAAGCATGTTCAAAATTTAGGGTATTCAGTAAAATGATAAAAATTGAGTGTATATCTTCCATGCAGGAAGGAGGTTAAACAAAGCCTGGATTTCCAGCTGGAAGGAAACTGGAGGGAAAATATAGAGACTAATGTATATTTTAAGAGTCAGGAAAAAAATCTACCATATATATATATATGTACAGGAATTACCTCCCGGTGCAACAGTGACCATTTATGGAGAGTGAGGGTTCAGGTGCATTTTATCTTCTTTTTTCTCATTTGGTTGGGCAGTCTCCAAATTGACCCCCAGTGGCCCTCACCTTGTACTCACACCTGGGCAATTCTCACGATGCAACAGGGTTACTCTATGTGACCAAAAGACTGCAGCAGAATGGATGGTCCAGCATGTTGTGCGGAGGTTACAAAAGTTTGCAGTTTCCATCTTGGGCTCTCTCTTTTTTGCTCTCTCATCATTTGCTTTTGGGGGCAACCTTGTCTTGAGCAGCGCTTTGGAGAGAACCACTGTGGCCTCTTGCCAATAGTCATGTGTGTGACTTTGGAAGCAAATCCTCCAGCCTCAGTCAGGCCCTCAGCCACCTCCCTAGAGTCCCTGAGTCAGGACCACCCGGCTAGGCTGCTTCCAGCAGCTGTGAGATGGCAAGTGCTTGCTGGTTTAAGCTGCTTAGGTCTTGCAAATAATTAGATATATATATAGATAACTTACCTGTACGCAGCAATAGGCGAGTTGTACAATACTTTTGGTGCAAGTTTTAAACTGTACATAATGGACATATATTCCTTTTTAATCAGAAAAGAAGATTTTTTGAACGAACAATCAACTAAATCATTCATTCCAGTGTGATAAAGGACAACCTGTTTAGTCATCTTGTCACCCAGTTGGTGCCTGGCACACCTGTACCATCTGAAACAACCATATCACCTGTGTAAAGACACCAGCTACACCAGGGCATCTGAACAGGGGCTATCCTTTATTTTGACTTGGCCAAGGACCCCAGCCTTGCAAAATATCCCATAAAAGGGGATGATTCTTTTTGTGTGATCCAGGTCTTATAAATATAACCAAAAATCAGTTAATTTACTTGGGAAGTTGGATAACTTTTAAACTTGGTTAACTGATTCATAGTGAAGTGAAGTCGCTCAGTCGTGTCCGACTCTTTGCGACCCCACGGACTGTGGCCTACCAGGTTCCTCTGTCCATGGGATTTTCCAGGCAAGAATGCTGGAGTGGGTTGCCATTTCCTTCTCCAGGAGATCTTCCTGACCCAGGGATTGAACCCGAGTCTCCCGCATTGTAGGCAGGCGCTTTACCGTCTGAGCCACCAGGGAAGATGTTGTATAAAATAACAAATAACGTTTGATTTCAGTATATTATTTATGTTGTTGTACCCACAGAGAAGTGTCTAAAGTTGGGACTAGAGCAGTAGAAAGAATGCTGGACCAGCTCTGTGATTCTGGGACAAGGTCCTCCATTTCCTCACGCATAAGGTGGTAATGTTGGAGTATGTATATATAAACATAGGTATATATATTTTCCCTCTTTTTTTAAAAAAAAAGAAGTATAATTGGTTTACAATGTTTAGTTTCAGGTATACAACCAAGTGACTCAGTTATACATACTTATGTCTATCTTTTTCAGAATCCTTCCCCTTTTAGATTTTTACAAGATATTGATATAGTTTGCTGTGCTATATATAGTAGGTCTTTGTTGGTTGTCTATTTTATATATAGCAGTGGTATACTTTAATCCCAAGTCCTATTTGATCCCTCTCCCCCTTTCCCCTTTGGTAGCCTTAACTTGTTTTCTTTTCTGTGACTATTTCTGTTTTGTTCATAAGTTCATTTGCGTCACTTTTTAGGTTTCACATATAAGTGATAGCGTGTGACATTTGTCTTCACCTGGCTTCCTTAACTTAGTATGATCATCTCTAAGTCCATCCATGTTGCTGCAAATGACATTTCATTTTTTTTGATCTAGTAATATTCCATTGTGTGTGTGTGTGTGTGTATATATATGTGTATACATATATGTATATCTATCTCACATCTTCAAGGGTTGGAGTATATTAATCTCCCCCACTTCCCTGTGGCTCAGTGGTAAAGAGATGTGGGTTCAATCCCTGGGTTGGGAATATCCCTTAGAGAAGGAAATGGCAACCCACTCCAGTATTCTTGTCTGGGAAATCCCATGATCAGGAGAGCCTGGTGGGCTACAGTCCATGGGGTCACAAAAGACTCGTACATGACTTAGCAACTAAACAACAACAAATATGAGTCTCCCGTGACTCTAAATGTCTGTTAATCAATAATACCAGGTTAACTGTGGAATTTTGGCTCTTCCATTACAAGCTATTTGAAGCCCCCTTCATGAGGGACCCTGCTCTGGCCATAGGGAAGATGCTAGCCACAGAGGGACTATTTGAATTAGCTGAGGTTAACAAAAACTTTAATTTCTCACTTGCAGTGGCCGTATTTCAAGTGCTTGATGATCACAGGGGGCTGGTGGCCAGTGTGTTGGACAGTACAGAGTTAGGCCCTTCTGTGTTCTACTGGATCTTGCTCTGGGTCTTGCCTTTTAGTGTGGTCCATGGCCCCGCAGGAGCCTTATCTGAGAGCCCTTAGAAATGCAGGGTGCCTTGCGGGTGCCTTGGGTGCCTACCCAGAGCTGCTGAATCCGGGTGTGCGCTCTAACAGGATCCCCGGGTGCTGCCTGCACATGAGGTTGAGGAGCCGGACTGCAAAGCGCGCTCCTCACTAGAATCTGAAAGAGCCTGAAGGGACAGACTGGTACTTAGCTGTGTGGCCTCGGTGTAGACTCCGAGGACTCATCGCGACTCTCTTTTAGCAGCTGTGTGACCTTATCTACCGCGGAGGTAAATCTGAAGCTATAGCAAGATAAAGCAGTGACCACCGCGCTCAACACTCAGTAAATGCTCTCTAAACGGGCATTTCGTTGTGTTTGGACTTGAGGTTTAAGGTCCCTGCCAACCCCAAGCTCAACGCACAGACCGCGGGGCCGAGCGGTTCTTTCCCTCGCCGCCACAGGGTGGCGCTGTGTCCCCAACGTCCTTTCGTCTCCAACAGGCTTCCCGCTGGCTCCGCGGAGAGAAGCCGGAACAGGGCCCTGAGACTTCCAGGTCTCTGTTTCGGATTACCAAGCACGCTCGGGCCGCCGAACGCCGATCCAAGCATTCATCTGAAAGATAATGGGGAAACAGTCCTCAGCTTTGTGCAAAGTTGGAATGCAAAAGCAAGGTCGGCACAGAGCTGAATGAGGATTGTGTGAAAGTCGTGGCGGAAGCAGGGGGGCTCCTGTTGGAAACTAGGGGGAGGGACGCCCTCCGACTGTGCAAGTCAGCTTCCGACTGAACCGGCTGCTCGGTCCGCAGATGAACGCGCTGGCTCTTTGCCAGTCGAGTGTGTATGTGTGTGAGAGAGAGAAAGAGAGAGGAAGAGAGAACGAGGGAGGGAGGGATGAGGTGATCAGGAATGGGCTGGTGGGCGATTTTTTTAAGGAGTCGTTTTCTAAACTTTCTCAAACTTTAGCCTACATCACCATCACCCAGACGGCTTTTTAAAACGCAGGTGCTGGCCTCCACCTCAGAGGTCTGGAGTGGCCTGATAACAACTTGCATTTCGAACAAGTTTCCAGGTGGCTGGGAGACTGCTGACCCAGAGACTGCCCTTTGAGAACCAGTCAGCCATCAGTCCCTGGATCAGAAAGATCGCCTGGAGAAGGAAACGGCAATTCACTCCTGTATTCTTGCCTGGAGAATGCCATGGACAGAGGAGCCTGGGGACTACACTCCATAGGGTCACAAATAATCTGACCCAACTGAAGCGATTTAGCTCTCAGGGACCCTAAAATCCTGAAAATCTCACGTGCAACAAAGTATCTGAGCCCAGTTCTAGAGAAGGACTGTGACTTCAAAGGAAATTAGTCCAAATCCCCACTGCCCTCCCCCCAGTGCCTCTTTCATGGCCCCCACCACATCCCATGATGAGGCCTCAGCTGTCGCAGTAACATTTCTTTTTATATATATATATAAATTTATTTATTTTAATTGGAGGCTAATTACTTTGCAATATTGTAGTGGCTTTTGCCATACTTTGACATGAATCAGCCATGGGTGTACATGTGTTCCCCATCCTGAACCCCCCTCCCGCCTCCCTCCCCATCCCATCCCTCTGGGTCATCCCAGTGCAGCAGCCCTGAGCACCTGTCTCATGCATCAAACCTGGACTGGCGATCCGTTTCACACATGATAATATACATGTTTCAATGACATTCTCTCAAATCGTCCCACCCTTGCCCTCCGAGAGTCCAAAGATTGTTCTACACATTTGTGTCTCTTTTGCTGTCTTGCATATAGGGTTATCATTACCATCTTTCTAAATTCCGTGTATATGTGTTAGTATACTGTATTGGTATTTTTCTTTCTGGCTTACTTCACTCTGTATAATAGGCTCCAGTTTCATCCACCTCATTAGAACTGATTAAAATGTATTCTTTTTAATGGCTGAGTAATACTCCATTGTGTATATATACCACAGCTTTCTTATCCATTCCTCTGCAGTAACTTTTCAAAGTACCCTCAGGCTGTGGCAGGTACTGGCTAGTCAGAACCTGGTGTGGTCCGGAAGGCGGGCTGGGACCTGGGAGCCAGAGTTCTTCACAGGTGATCGCCCCCCTCCTCTTCTGCTACAGGTTCATAACTCATAATCCATGCTCTGTCCCAGGAAGGGTGATTCAGACTCTCAAAGCAAGCTTAGACCCACTTCAAGCCCAAAACCTATGGAGACCACACTCCTTGCCTGCTGCCATCAAGCCAGGGTCACTTCCCCCTAAAAATAGGTGGAAATGTCAGGGGCCTGGATTTTCATGGAGGTGTTGGATATCTCAGAGGAAGTACAGAGAAATCCTTTGGGCCTTTCTAGTGGTTGATATAGGCTGACTGGAATTCTTGTCACTAGAGGAGGAGTCATAGGAAAAAAGCCTGGGTCCCTCCTCCGAGTTCCTCTCGCACCAGGGCCTCTGCAGAGGTTCATTATCTTCCAGGAAGCCAGCCACTCTGGGTTCATTCTCTTTCTTCTTCTTCTTGTTTTTTTTTTTGTTTTTTTTTTTTCCATTCTCTTTCAAGAACTGGGTCGGCATTTCCCTGGAAGTCCAGTGGTTAAGAATCCTCCTGCCAGTTCAGGGAACGTGGGTTTGATCCCTGATCCAAGAGGATTCCACATGCTGTGGGGCAACTGGGCCTGTGCACCCACAAGTACTGAAGCCCGTGGGCCCTAGAGCCTGCACTCCACAAGAGAAGCCAATGCAGTGAGAAGCCCGCACACCACAGCTTGAGAGTGGGCCTTGCTCGGTGCAACTAGAGAGGGTCTGAACACAGCAACAAAGATTCAGTGCTGCCAGAAATGTAGCCTTTCCCTTCTCCAGGTGACCTTCCCAACCTAAGGATCAAACCCAGGTCTCCCGCATTGCAGACTGAGCCATAAGAGAAGCCCAAGAATACTGGAGTGGGTAGACTATCCCTTCTCCAGAGGATCTTCCCAACCTAGGATCAAACCAGGGTCTCCTGAACTGCAGATGGATTCTTTACCAACTGAGCCATCAGGGAAGCCCCAATTAAATAAATAATTTTTAAAAAGAGCTGGGCCAATCTGTTTGGAGGCCTCCATCTGGGAGAGGAAGTGGAATTTTTAGACTACACCTCTTCTGATTTTCTGTCTGTGCAATTATACCTTATTTGGTTTTTTTTTTTTTTTTGTATGTATCATTTTGGGATGAACCACTCTGTCTCACGTGGGATGGGAAAATTCTACTTGCTTCATCTGGGCTCACTTCCCTTTCAGGCTTTGCTTATTGCAAACCGCTCCAGGTCCTTTCTCTTTCAAGAGCCAGACCACTTTGGAAGCCTGTTTGTCCATAATAACTAAGAGTGACCAGAGCAAAAGTATAAGATTGCTATGTCTATGTAGATATTTGTGCATGCGTGCATGCTTAGTTGCTTCAGTCATGTCTGACTCTTTGGAACTCTATGGACTGTAGCCCGCCAGGCTCCTCTGTCCATGGGATTCTCCAGGCAAGAATACTGGAGTGAGTTGCCATGCCCCTCCTCCAGGGGATCTTCCTGACCCAGGGACTGAACCCACATCTCCTGTATCTCCTGCATCGCAGGTATATTCTTTACCACTGAGCCAACACGGTAGCCCCATACATGTATGTATGACCTTATAAATACGAGATGTCTCTGCCTTCTAATGACCTTGTCAAAATTGGTTTGTGGATGAGCTCTGTTTAATTGGCTTAAGGGAAATTAAGTGCTTATATGAATTCTCAGGAATATAAAAGAAACTGATTAGAATGAATTTCAGGTTCAAGTGATCTGGGAAATATTCAGCACTGAGTCGATATCTGGTATTGAAGCTAGCTGGAGCTTGTTGGTTTGACTAATATTGACATGTCTTTCGCATCATCAGTATTAAGTAGTACTTGTGTTCTACCTAGGTTTGCTGAAGATCAAATAAGACCTTATTATATTTGTTGAAACTGTTAGTGAGGAAAATAACTTGATAACTTGAAACTAAATTTTTATTATCTGATTTTAATTTTTTAAAAAAGGAATGACCTGTTGATGCATACATGGATGGACAGCAGAGCAGTTATGCTAAGTGAAAGAAGCCAGATTTTAAAAGTACCTACTGTATGATTACATTTATATAAAATTCTATAAAATGCTAACTAACTCATAGTGAACAGATTACTGGTTGCCTAGGAAGTGGGTGTTGGCAGGAAGAGGAATGGGAAAAGAATTATTAAGTGGTGTGAGGAAACTTTGGGGGGCAATGGATATGTCCATTACCTTAATTGTGGCAGTGGTTTCATGGATATAAGCTTATGACAAATTTATCAAACTATCCATTTTAAACATGCACAATATATTGTATGTCAGTTAGTATCAATAAACCTCTTAAAAATAGTAATGCAACTCAACTATAACAAAACAAACAATCCAAAAAAAGTGTTCAAAAGCTTGAACAGACACTTTACCAAGAAAAAGAGCAAAAACGTTAAGTACATGAAATAATCCTTAATACCATTACTCAATAGGGAAATGCAAATCAAAACCACAATGAGGTTTCACCATACACCTACTGGAATGGTTACTATCAACAACACTTATTTATCAAGTTCAAGTTCTGGAGAGGATGCAGAGCTGCTGGAACTCTCATACATTTCTTTATTTCATCATGCAAGATAGTCAGTCAGTTCAGTTCAGCTACTCAATCATGTTTTGACTCTTGGCAACCCCATGGACTGACGCATGCCAGGCTTCCCTGTCCATCATCAACTCCCAGAGCTTGCTCAAACTCATGTTCATCGAGTCAGTGATGCCATCCAATCATCTCATCCTCTGTCGTCCCCTTCCCCTCTTGCTTAAAATCTTTCCCAGCATCAGGGTCTTTTCCAATGAGTCATTTCTTCACATCAGGTGGCCAAAATATTGGAGCTTCAGCTTCAGCATCCTTCCAGTGAATAGTCAGGACTGACTTCCTTTAGGATTGACTGATTTGATCTCCTTGCAATCCAAAGGACTCTCAAGAGTCTTCTCAAACACCACAGTTCAAAAGCATCAGTTCTTCAGCATTTAGCTTTCTTTATGGTCCAACTCTCACATCCATACACAACTACTGGAAAAACCATAGCTTTGACTAGACAGACCTTTGTTGGCAAGTAGTATCTGTTTTTTAATATGCTGTCTAGGTTTGTCATAGGTTTTCTTCCAAGGAGCAGGCATCTTTTAATTTCATGGCTGCAGTCACCATCTGCAGTGATTTTGGAACCCAAGAAAATAAAGTCTGTCACTGTTTCCATTGTTCCCCCATCTATTTGCCATGAAGTGATGGGACCAGATGCCATGATCTTAGTTTTTAGGATGTTGAGTTTTAAGCCAACTTTTTCACTCTCCTGTTTCACTTTCATCAAGAGGCTCTTTAGTTCCTCTACACTTTCTACCATAAGGGTGGTGTCATCTGCTTATCTGAGGTTATTGATATTTCTCCCTGCAATCTTGAATCCAGCTTGTGCTTCATCCAACCTGGCATTTGCATGATGTACTCTGCATGTAAGTTAAATAAGCAGGGTGACAATATACAGCCTTGACCTACTCCTTTCCCAGTTTGGAACCAGTCCATTGTTCCATGTCCAGTTCTAATTGTTGCTTCTTGATCTGCATACAGATTTCTGAGGCGGCAGGTCAGGTGGTCTGGCATTCCCATCTCTTGAAGAATTTTCCAGTTTGTTGTGATCCACACAGTCAAAGGCTTTGGCATAGTCAATAAAGTAGATATTATTCTGGAACTCTCTTGCTTTTTCGATGATCCAGTGGATGTTGGCAATTTGATCTCTGGTTCCTCTGCCTTTTCTAAATCCAGCTTGAACATTTGGAAGTTCTCAGTTCACATAACTGTTGAAGCCTCACCTGGAGAATTTCGAGCTTTAGTTTGTTAACATATGAGATGAGGGCAATTGTGCAGTAGTTTGAATATTCTTTGGCATTGCGTTTCTTTGGGATTGGAATGAAAACTGACCTTTTCCAGTCCTGTGGCCACTGCTGAGTTTTCCAAATTTGCTGGCATAATGAGTACAATGCTTTCATAGTATCATCTTTTAGGATTTGAAATAGCTCAACTGAAATTCCATCACCTCCACTAGCTTTATTCGTAGTGATGCTAAGGCCCACTTGACTTCGGATTCCAGAATGTCTGGTCCTATGTGAGTGATCACACCATCGTAGTTATCTGGGTCATGAAGATCTTTTTTGTATAGTTCTTCTGTGTATTCTAGGCATCTTTTCTTAATATCTTCCGCTTCTGTTAGATCCATACTATTTCTGTCCTTCATTGTGCCCATCTTTGCATGAAATGTTCCCTTGGTATCTCTAATTTTCTTGAAGGGATCTCTAGTCTTACCCATTCTATTGTTTTCCTCTATTTCTTTGTATTGGTCACTGAGGAAGGCTTTCTATCTCTCCTTGCTATCCTCTGGAACTCTGCATTCAGATGGGTATTCAAATGGGAACCTGTAGCGTACAAGATGGTATAACCATTTAATATCTCATCAAATTAAACATACACGTAATATATGATCCAGCAATCTTACTCCTAGGGATTTACCCAAAATAAATACATGTGTGTGTGTACACACACATATATCCCACCTCTTCTTTATCCATTCACATTTAGGTTGCTTCTATATCTAGGCTGCTGTAAATAATGCTGCAATGAACATAGAGATGTATATAACTTCTTGAATTAGTGTTTTTGTTTTCTTCAGGCAAATACCCAGAAGTGAAAATGCTGGATCATATGACAGGGATAGAACTATGTTCTGTTTGGTGGCAGTGATTACACTAATCTATACATTTGTTAAAACTCATAGAACTGTACACCTAAAAGAGTGAATTTTACTGTATATAAATTTTAAAATAATTTATATTGTTATAAAAATATGGAAGGATATAGAAATATGAGAAGAAAGAAGTATAAGGGCCTTCACACAAACACAACAGAGCCGTGAACCTGCTCCCTGAAGCTAACCATGATTGCAGTCTACTAAACATCCTCTCAGCCAGTTTTCTATGAAAATGCATGAAATTATATAGAGATTTTTAAAAATAGAAACAATATTGTACCATACATTGGTTTAACAACTGCTTTCTTTGTGCAATGTTGTGAGAGTCTTGAAGAAATAGAGCATAACTCCAAAGTACAACTGGATGTGACTTAGAATTGTTGCATCATTTTCAAGGTTACACAAACAATTATGCTATACCAGTGGTACCAGTTTTGGAAGAAGTTAGTCTGAGTCAAATCAGGAAACACTTAGGAAAACGTAGAATTAACAACCCGGCTCCCTAATTTGTTAGAATTTTCTTTGGTTGGTCCTCCATTGGGAGGGAGGCATAACCTCCCCCCAGAAGTGAGGGTGCAAGACTATTCTTTGGGGGAGTCTGATGAGCCATGGCAGGCGCTGACTCTGTCAGGGGATATAGAACCCATGCCAGTCTTCCAAGTTAAGGAAGAGAATTGTCATGAACACAGCAGAATGTTTTAAATCTGTTCTTATGCATTTATCTTTTAAAGCTCTCTTTGTCTGATAACAGAGTCTAAATCTTGTTCTCATCATTGGACATTGGCATTGTGAAAAGAACGAAGCTCTGTAGTGGGGCAGGTGGGCTGGAATCACAGCTACCAACTTGACCATCTGGTTGAACCTGGGCCAGTCACAACCTCCCCCTATTGGATTCACAGGCTTGTTGTGGAGATTAATACTGCAGAAGCCAATGCCTGATAAGCTGTAGCCACTCAGGACCATCAGTAATTTTACTATTTAAATCCTGTCCCTTACTTACTGTGGAGGCCATTGACCTCAGACCTAAGGAAAATTAAATCCCTCTCTTCGGGGGCTTCCCTGAATGGTTACTAAATGTATTTTGTCAACAACCTTCCCCTACCCTACCCTACCCAAGGCAGCTGGGCCCCTCTCAACTCTTTCCGGTTCAGCATCAGTAAACAGCTGAACCTTGCTGGGAAATCTTGGCTAACAGGGCCCGTTTTTTATTTTGTTCTCAAGCCTTTCAAGTGGGTGCAGCCTCTGTGATTTCTTTGTAATGCCCAGTTACAAAACGTGGCAGCTTCCCTGAACCACTGCCAGAGACTCATGACCTTCTGGAAAGAAACCCAGACCCCTGGGCCTGCAGGCTCAGCCTTGCCTTTGTCTCAGAGCTCCCAGCTCTCAGGCTCAGCCCTCTCACTGGGTTATTTATTTAACAGCTATAGAGATAATGGCAAAGGGACATGGCCAAGACACCTGTGACTTATCTTAACCTTCCTTCAATCAGCTAACAAATACTGATGATCCCTACTCTGGGCAAGTGGGGAGCAGAACCCTAGCCCTTGTTCTCAGGACGTTCACAGCCTAGCACCGTTCGTTTGCTAGGTCAGCGGTTAACAAAGGGAAGACAACCTTAGCTGAGCCCCCATCACCCTTCCTGCCAATATTTAAACCAGGTCAATTCTTCCAGCCTAGCACACAATTTAACTCTTGTTATAGCTAAACCATTTGATAGTTCTGGTAGCTCAGCTCTCTGGTAGGGCCGAGAGAGCAGGAGGTTCTGGAAAGAAACCCAGATCCCTGGGCTCCTGGGATCAGTCTTGTGTTTATCTCCAAACTCCAGTTCTGAGAACTAAATATACTGAGGCGAGGCATGATAATAATATAATATATTATAATAATATCAAATTATTTTGAAATGTGACTTTAGCAGTTTAATGAAACTCTGCAGGCAAAAGTGAAGGGAGGAGTCAGCAACCTAAAAGGGCTACTTTTTCTCAGTTTTTAACCCAGCATTTTATGAATGCTTATTTATAAAAGGGTCCCCCCAAGGCTCCAAATAGACACCCCCAGCCCTCACACTCGCTTCCAGAAGTCATGCTGAGATTCACACAGGAGGGAAGTCTTGTGTGTGCATGTGTGTTTAGTTACTTGAGTTGTGTCTGCCTCTTTGGGACCCTGTGGACTGTAGCCTGCCAGGCTCCTCTGTCTGTGAGATTCTCCAGGAAAGAGTACTGGAGTGGGTTGCCATTTCCTCCTCCAGGGAATCGTCTCAACCCAGAGACCAAACCCAGGTCTCCTGCATTGCTGGTGGATTATTTACCACTGAACCACCGGGAAAGCCCTGGAAGTCTTGTACTTATAAGTAAGTAAACTTTTATTTGACATTTTAAAGACAAGTTTCAATAGATATTTTGAAATTAGGTGGAGTAATTCTAAATGAAACAAGGAGAATCTCAGTAAACAAGGTAAAGTGAAAGTGTTAGTCGCTCAGTTGTGTCTGACTCTTTGCAACCCCATGGACCATAGCCCTCCAAGCTCCTCTGTCCGTGGAATTCTCCAGGCAAGAATACTGGTGTGAGTAGCCATTCCCTTCTCCAGGGGATCTTCCTAACCCAGGGCTCGAACCTGGGTCTCCCACTTTGCAGACAGATTCTTTACCATCTGAGCCACCAGGGAAACCCCAAAGAAGGTAAAGCAAACATCTAAAGAGTTAAGAGACACAAGTTTAAATTTAACTTTTTAAAAAAATTTGGCCACACCCCACAGCATGTGGAACCTTAGTTCCCCCACCAGGGATCAAACTTGTGCCCCCTGCATTGGAAGGTGAAATCTTAACCCCTGGACTGCTGGGGAAGTCCCTATAAATTTAATTTTTAGAAGGGGTAATAATCAATTAAATAAGCAAATTAAACCAAGATACTACTACACATCTCTTAGAGTCCAAAGCATTGACAACAGCAAATGTTGGTGAGGATGTAGAGCAACAAGAACTCTCGTTTATGCTGATGGGAATGCAAAGCAATACAGCCACTTTGAAAGACCACTCGGAGGTTTCTTGCAAAACTAAACATACTCTTACCACATGATCTAGCAATTGTGTTCCTTGATATTTACCCAAATTAGCTGATAATAAGATTTAGACAAAAAGTGCACACAGATATTCATAGCACCTTTATTCATAATTGCCCAATTGGAAGCAACCAAGGTGTCTTTCAGTAGGTGAAAAAAAAATTGTGGTACATCCAGTCACTGAAATATTATTCAGCTCCAAAAAGAACTGTGCTAGCAAACCATGAGAAGACATGAAGGAATGATAAATGCATATTATTAAGTAAAAGAAGCCAATTGGAAAGTGCTACATAGTGTAAAACTGCAACTATATGACATTGTTAAAAAAGTAAAAGTGGTTCCAGGCGTCAGGGGGAAGTGAGGGTGAATAGGTGGAGCAGAGAGGATTTTTAGGGCAGCAAAACTACTCTGCTGTGTGTGATCCTATAATGGTGGATACATGTTGTCACACATTTGTCAAAAACCTTTGGATGTACAGCACCACAACTGAATTGTAATGTCAGCTATGGACTTTGGGAGATAGGGATGTCACTGTGTAACAAACGCATCGCTCTGTTGGGGAATGCTGATAGTGAAAAAGGCTATGCATGAGTCGGGGCAGGGAGTATATAGGAACTCTGTGTTTTCTGCTCAATTTTGCTATAAACCTAAAACTGCTCTAAAATAAAGTCTGTTAAAAAAAGGAGGGAGTGGAGATCATGATATTCATTCAAAGCTTTTAACTTTTCTAACATCTGACATAAAGTTCTTTTCATTATGGTGGGGAGGCTTATTTTCATCATCACCATGTCTTGAAATACTCTTTTAAAATACTCTTTCAGTGCCTGCATTAGATGCTATAAATGTTCTATGATTTTCTTGTTTTCCTAACATGGGGTATTTAATTTACTTCCTCTGTGTGTGTATGTTGTTATCATAGATAACACTGCCTGCCTGCCGGCTAAGTCACTTCAGTCAGTCCAACTCTTTGCGATCCTGTGGACTGTAACCCGCCAGGCTCCTCTGTCCATGGGATTCTCCAGACAAGAATACCAGAGTGGGTTGCATAACACTGCATTTATAGCAATACGCAGTGCTCACTGAGTGCCAGGCACTGTTGTAAGTGCTCTGCAAGTATTAACAAATATTTAATCTAGATAACATCCCTGAAACGTTTTACAATCCCCGTGTAAATAGCTGGGGAAATTGAGGCCCAGAGACATCAAACAGCAGAGCCAGAATTTGAACCAGCTAGTCTGGTTCTGGGGCTTTCCCAGTGGCTCAGCGGTAAAGAATCTGCCTGCAGTGCCGGAGATGCAACAGACATGGGTTCGATCCCTGGTTAGGGAAGATTCCCTTGGAGGAGGGTGTGGGAACCCACTCCAGTATTCTTGCCTGGAGAATCTTGTGGACAAAGAAGCCTGGCAGACCACAGTCTATAGGGTCATAAAGAGTCAGACACAGCTGAAGGGACTGAGTTCACCAACACATAGTCTGGTTCTAGCTTCTGTGCTCCAGTCAAGCGTGCAAATTTAAGTGCATTGTTAGTTATTCCTTCTTTTCTAGGAGAGGAATTTCCTGGATCCACAGGTCCTCAACACCACACTAAACTAACCCACGTGCCTCCTCCAGAAGTTTCCATGGCAGCCTATGCTCTGGAGGCTCCGTTACAAGTCATGTTTGTAAGCTGGGAGCTGCCGATGTTCTAAAAGCATTTTAATAGGGAATGTTAAAAGGCATTCCCATCCTCCAAGGACCTGGACAGGCTTGAGCCTCAACCACTGTCCTCACTGTGAGAGAAGCTGGAGGAGGCCATGACCTCAGCAGTGGTCTTTGCATTCCTCCCAGTGGTCTTTGCTTCTGCATCATTTTGGAAGGGATTACCCAAACCCAGGAAGGGAGTTCAGAGGCTGGGCGGCCAGAAATTCAACAAATGTCTCTTAGATGGGAAAGTCAGCCAATCAGTCTCTGGGGCTGTTCTCACTGAATGGAGGTGGAAGGTGTTCATGGGGCAACAGGGGGCTGCAGACCAGAGTCACAGGGGCTCTGAATCCTGCGATTCCTAATCAGAGACAATTCGGGCAATGTCTGAAGGTTGTCACAACCCGGGGGAGGAGAGCATCTAGTGGGTAGAGGCCAGTGATGCTACTAAACACCCTGCAATGCTAACTGCTTCGCTACCACCCCCCACCCCCGCCACACACACACAAACACACACAACACACACACACACACAAAGAATTATCTGAACCCAAATAGCAACAGTGCTGAGATTGAGAAACCTGCTTTATCCAGAGCTCCTCAACCTTCACATCAGTTCACCAGGCATGTCTGCTCACAGAGGACAACAGCCTGGCCACTGGGTCAGGCTCACTCCACCCTGGTGGTTAGGACAGAGAAATGAACAGTGTCTGGAAATCAAAGTGTTGCAAAGCACCCATCCTAAGAGCTGGGAGCTCCCAGATGATTTATGATGACTGAGACTCAGGAACAAGACTGGGTAGGAATTTGCTTGCTAACTTAAAATACAGGCTGCTGATATATATAGACAGATTGCTAGAGATGGGATGGCTCAGTAGGTTAAGCATCCACCTGCAATGCAGGACACCCGTGTTCAGTCCCTGGGTCGGGAAGATCCCTTGGAGAAGGAAATGGCAACCAATCCAGTATTCTTGCCTGGAAAATCCCATGGACAGAGGAACCAGGCAGGTTATAGTCCATGGGGTCACAAGAGTCAGACATGACTGAGAGATGGGGCAGGATGGCCTAAGGGCTGCAATTGGCTGGGACCAGAGATGGGGGCTGACACATAGGCTCTGGGGAGGAAATGAGAAAAGGGGTAAGCACTCAAGTGGGACTGCCAGTTTCCGGACAAACCTTCACACCAACTACAATTCAGTCCTCGAGTCCAGGCTCAGTTAGATTAGAATCTACTCAAACACATTAGAGGGCTAGGGCCAGGGAAATGGATTGAGATCTCCAGAGGGGCAGGAGTATGTATGATTGGTGAAACAAGACAAATATCTATTTCTTTACATAAAGCTACAGGCAGAAAATGAAGGCTCAGCTTTCTTGGTTGGTGGGATATTGTTTAAAAAGTAAGGAGAAGCTTGATATCGACTTAATTTCTCCAAGTTCCCTCTGGTTTCTGATTGGTACACAAATGGTGCTAATTTGTAAAATGTTTTTTAAAAAACACTTTCAAGGACTTCCCTGGTGGTCCAGTGGCTAAGACTCTGCCCTCCTAATACAGGGGCCCCAGGTTCAATGCCTGTTTAGGGACCTAGATCCCATA
This sequence comes from Muntiacus reevesi, assembly GCF_963930625.1. Taxonomy (NCBI): domain Eukaryota; kingdom Metazoa; phylum Chordata; class Mammalia; order Artiodactyla; family Cervidae; genus Muntiacus; species Muntiacus reevesi. The sequence continues at coordinate 41,550,523 of NC_089251.1, read as the reverse complement.
TGCTGCTTGCAGCTAAGAGTTCACATGTCACATCTAAAGATCGCACATGCCACAACCAAGACCCTGCGCAGCCAGACACATACATATTTCTTAAAAAAACACTTTCAGAGTTCTCAGCGATTTTGAGCATCTCGTCAACACTGTGAGGTAGGTGCTAGCATCCCCATTTGATGGGCAAGGAAACCAAGGCTGGGAAGGGCCGTGCAGCTCACCCACACCACAAGGCTGGCCGATGACTGTGCTCTCCGCCCCTCACTGTCCTTCTATGGGAAACATTTGTATCAGTTCCTGGGGGCTGCTGAGGACATTCAGGCCTGAGCATGTTTCCCTTATGGTTGTCTTGCTCTGTGGCGATTGCTCATTCCTCTCCTGACCGCCCTCTTCTAACCAGATTTGGCGCACTTTCCTCATTGGGGAAAACCAACCTCTTAGCAGCCATCTACTTACAATTTGTCTCACGAGGCCAAGAGCTCCTTAGCAGCTGCTGCTCTTTGTGAAAGGCTGAATTAAATCAGAAAAGGACTTTGCCTTAGAGGCAACCATTCAAGTGCCGGAAGAAACCACAGGAAAATGGCTTCCATTCAAAGAGTCACCGACTATCCTTATCTTCATTTTACTAAACTGATGCTCATTGCTATTGTGAACGTTTGTTTCATTTCTTTTTTCTTTCTGAGATATATTTCTCTTAAAGTGAAGTGAAAGTGTTAGTTGCTCAGTCATCTCCAACTTTTTGAGACCCCAAGGACTATAGCCCACCAGGCTCCCCTGTCCATGGAATTCTCCAGGCAAAAATATTAGAGTAGGTTGCCATTCCCTTCTCCAGGGGATCTTTCCAAACCAGGGATTGAACCCCAGGTCTCCTGCATTGCAGGCAGATTGTTTACTGTCTGAGCCACCAGGGAATTTTATATTTCTCTTAATCCCAGGTTTATTGCTAAACTGTGGCTTCCCAGGTGGCTCAGTGGTAAAGAATCTGCCTGCCAATGCAGGAGATACAAGAGAGGCAAGTTTGATCCCTGGGTCAGGAAGATCCCCTGGAGGAGGAAATGGCAATCCAGTATTCTTGCCTGGAAAATTCCATGGACAGAGGAACCTGGCAGGTTATAGTCTATGGGATCACAAAGAGTCAGACACGACTGAGCATGCACTCACATTGTTAACCTAATGTATAATTATCATTTAGAAATAAAATAATCCATTCAAGCCTGTTCAAAGGGCAAATATTTTAGCATTACAAAATATGTATCTTAGGGGTTTATTCTGGATGCAATTATAAGATCAGAACTATAAGAAATATTTTCCAAACAGTAATTCTACATTCTTGTTGATTTTTGTCCGATCTCTTTATTTCACATGTTTGGGGTGTTTAAGCAACAAGGTGGCACTCATTTTACATCCAAGGCAACCAGGTTCCCTTTGTGCAACTGATATTCCTAAAAGCTGAGACTCTTCATCTGCAAAAGTGATTTTTCAATAGCTTTGTTAAGGTATAACTCTCACCCAAACTGCATATATTTAAAGTGTGCGATTTGACAAGTTTTGACAGATATATAGATGCATGAAACCACCACCACAATCAGGATAATGCATTCATCACCTTCAAAAGTATTCTCAAGTCCATTTGTAATTACTTACTCCTGTCCTTCCTCACCTCCCTCCTTACTTACCAACAACCATTGACTTGTTTTCTGTCATTATAGGTTAGTTTGCATTTTCTATTTGTACAAATGAAATCATGCAGTATGTAATATTCTAGCTTCTTTCACTCAGCATAATAATTTTGTGAATTATCCATATTGTTGTATCAGTAATCTATTCTTTTATATCGCTGAAGATTAGATTCGCAGCGTGGATATACCCAAGTTGTGCATCCATGTCCCTTTTGAGGATCGTTTGTGTTGTTTCCAGCTTTGGGTTATTACAGTTAAAGCTGCTCTAGTCATCTCTGTACACATCTTTGGATGGGCACATGCTTCCTTTTCTCTTGTCTAAATACCTAGGATGGAGTGGCTAGGTCTTATGGTAGATGTTTGTTTAACATTTTAAGAAATTGCCAGAAAATGAAAATAGAAACTGTTTTTCTAAACATTTTAATTTCCACCAGCAGTGTATAAGAGATCTAATTCCTCCACATTCTTGCCCATCCTGGTAAGATCGGTTTTTAAACTTTTAGACATTCTCATATGTGTGTAGTGGAGACCATTGCAGTTTTAATTTGCATTTCCCTAATGACTAGTGATGTTGAGCAGCCTCTCGTGAGCTTATTTCTATCTTACTTGACAAAAGGTCGTTTAAATCTTTGCAAAAGTGAATTTTGCACAGTGATTTTGTGTCCTGTGACTGATTTGTTGAGCACCACAGTGCTGTGACCTAGACTACTTGAGACAATGAGTCAATGCTCCTAAGGGTGAAGTCAAACTCCTTGTGTGAGTAAAAGCTAACACTCATGGGGGTACCTACCACATGCCAAGGACTGTGCTAACCATTTTCTGCATGTTAATACAGAATCCTCACAACTGGCCTGGGGTCACACAGCTATATCTGTGGTAGAGCAGCACTTGAAGAGTCACGTGGGGAAGTGGGAGAGAGGAACAGAAAGACGCACTGATGGGCGGCATTGAGCATTCATCCAAGGTCTATCTACAGTCTTTGCGTAGAAGGGGGATAGATGCTGGAACTGATCCAGAGTCCAAAGTTTTGCCAAGGGCAGAGAACCAGAAGTATGACATGGACTGAGTTGGTTGGAGTGGTTGCTAGATAAAGAAGGTGAAGACATAAGGGAGAAAGAAGAGCGGTGAAGATATTGGAGTGCTCTGAAAGAGCAAGAGAGTGCTGAAGATATGAATGGCTTAGATTAAAGTAGGATGTGCAAATTTAGGAAATCATCACCTGATGATGCAGGTATCCAGGGCACAGGGAAGCTGGATGGTAGGAGTCAAGAAGTCTCACTTAATTTTCTTCCACAGAGAAACATTGAAATTTTGATGTATCTAGACTATTTCCTATCTTTTAGGTCATATGTTATTTTTACTCAATGAAATCTATCAGTCTTTTACTTTATAGCTTCAGGTGATCAACCATCCCAATTTCCCTGACTCTGTCCCATTGTTAGCACTACAAGTCCAATATCCCGGGAAATCCCTTGGTTCTGGGCAAATCAGGACCATGGGCACCCTAGAAGCCATGGACTGTCTTGCTTAGATGATTACAAATAGCCTCCCAAACAGTTCTCTCATTTCATTCTCATCTCTCTCCTTCCCTGAATTCATTCTGAAACCCAACTTTGATTTTTCTACTCCTTGTTAACTCCACACAAAAGAACAAACTTCACAGACTGGTTGGAGACTACATCTTCAGTCTAATTCCCATTACTCCCTCAGGTATCCACTGTTCCAGCCAAATTCACTTAGCCTATTTCCCTGAACACTTCCATCACAGGTTTGCCTGTCTCGGGCATCTGTTCAAGGTCTTTTTCTTCCCTGAATTGTCTCTCCCTTCCCAGCATGTCTACAACCCATCTTCCTTTCAGATCTTTCTCTGATGTAACCTGGTCCAGGAAGGCTTTTACGATCTGAAATCTTCCTCCTTAGATCTTCATAGCACTTTGAGCCCCTCTGTTAGTTATGACAGCAAGTGACATAAGGGCTTCCCCAGTAACCCAGTGGTAAAAAATCTGCCGGCCAATGCAGGAGATGCCAGTTCGATCCCTGGGTCAGGAAAATCCCGTGGAGAAGGTAATGGCTACCCACTCCAGTATTCTCGCCTGGGAAATCTCATGGGCAGAGGAACCTGGGGGCTATCATACATGGAGTCGTAAAGTGTCAGACATAACTTAGTGACTAAACAGCAGCAGCAGCTGCTGCAAGTGACAGAACAACTAATACTAACTGGCTCAAACAGTTGAGCAGAAAGCAGTCTATGGGTCTAGGTAGGGCTACGTTATGGGGCCTGAACAAAGCCATCTATCTTCTATATCCCTTCTTCCACCTCTGGCCTGCAGATGATCTCTCTGCTCAGGCAGACTCTCCCTCTGTGGCTGTACCACAGCTTCTTGGGCTTCATTATTCCAGGGAGTGGGGAAAGTGTGGGAGTCAATATGCCAGCATCCCCAGAAGTGCTGAGATACGCTCTGAATGGACCAACTCTCTCCATCACTGTGCCCAAGAGGACGTGCAGGGCCATGTGGCTGCACCAGTGATGGCTGTGCACTGCACACCTCTAGGGGGCGCTGTTTACACAGGCTGTGCTGCTAGCTCTGGGACCTTCCCCTCTCTGGGTCTCAGTGTCTTCATCAGCCGGATAAGCGTGGCAGATTCTCTGTGGTCCCTTCCATTACTGCCAATCTACCGTTCCAGTGTTCGGAGACTCGGTGGAAATGGTGTTCCATGGGCTTGGCTCTGTTTCTGTGAAGAATTCATGTGAAACCTAAATCTCTTTTTGGTCTGTGGTCATCCTCTTCTAGAAAAACAAGTGGGTGTGAGGCCCTTTTTAAAGAGGAAGCGGAGAAACCCAAAGAAATTAAGATGTAAGAATAGTACACCGTGAAAATTCTCAGTTCTACGGGGTCACTGGTTATATTCTACGTTGGGCAATGAGTTTTGATGTGGCTTCCACTGCCTGAGTACGCCTTACGTGTCTGCTGCCGGTGTTCCATGTGCATTATCTGATCTGGCTTCTCCTGGTGACCCCTGTGGAATAGGTAGTACTGTACTTGATGTTCCTACTTTAGAAATGAAGAAGAAGAAAAAAAATCTGAGGCCACACATTTATTGAACGGCAGCACCAGGATTCAAACTTAATGTTTGTTGGGCTCCAACTTTTCTCTCTGAATCAATAGGCCAAATCACCTACTTGTCAGAGTCTATGGTGGAGTGCCCAGATGCTCAGGGTTTCTGTCCTTAGCAGGGACTACTTCTAATGCATGCAAAAACATGGGCATTTTTTAGAGGAATATTCAAGTTTACAGAATAATTTTTTCATCTTTTCTTCTTTGCCGTGCTGGGCCTTCACTGTTTTGCGAGGGCTTTCTCTTGGTGTGGTGAGCAGGGGTTACTTTCTAGTGGCCGTGCGCAGCCTTCTCATTGCGGTAGCTTGTCTTGTAGAGCACAAGCTCTGGGCATATATGCTTCAGTAGTTGCAGCGTGAGCCCAGTAGTTGCACTGCATGGGCTCATTTACCCCCCGGCATGTGGGATCTTCCTGGACCAGGGATCAAACCTGTGTCCCCTGCATTGGCAGGCAGACTGTTAACCACCGCACTACCAGGGGAGCACATAATATAATTTTATATTTGGAAATTTATCTTCAAAAGAACAGAAAATGAAATTCAATAAAATGTTCTTACAAAGTGGAAACACAGATGGAAGTTCTCCTCAATGTATCAGAATCTTAGGTGGGGAGTGGCCTTGAGGTTTTCATGTTGATCTAAAGAAGACATAGTTTTTTAAAATGTAGGCAACACAGATCTATACAATTATTGCCAGGTTTTATTTCTATCACTGTATGTATTTCTCTTTAGTCTCCAAATGCTGCCCAGGGCTGTGTGTGCTCTATTAACCTTTCACAGAGAAGCCTGGTCAAGCAGGAGAGCCAGCTGGAGAGGACAGCGGAGCCCGGCCTCCAGAGGGGGCCGTACGTGCGCTGTGATGCAGGCAGCCTCTTCTCCCAGCCTGGCTTTCTGGGTGTTTATTCAACCCTGATGTGACAGGAAGCACACAAGACAGAAGTAGTCAGAGATCCGCCCCTGATCGCTGCAGGAAACAGGAGCTTTTTCACCTGAAAGTAACACGTTAATGAAGGAACATTGCCACTTAAAGGATGACCGTTTCCGTGGCAAAGAGGAAGCATGTGAGTCCACGTCCCCCGAGTGGGATAGCATCACTTGGGGGTGATAAAATCATGAATAGGGTTCTTGTATTCCAACTCAAGTGGCTGTTTCACAGACGATTGATTTGTGGGCCGAGATTTTTCTGTGTTAAAATAGAGACTTTAATCTGGCCTTGGTTTCAGACCTGCTAGACTGGCCATAACAAAAAAGACAGGTACAAACAGGTGTTTTCAGGATGTGGAAAAATTGGGCCTCTCCTATATTGCTAAGCAAATATAAAATTGTGCTGTAATTTTGGCAAACAGTTGGGCAGTTTCTCAATAAGTTAAACATAGGGTTACCATGAGACTCAGCAATTCCACTCATAGGTATGTACATAGCAGAATTAGTCATAATAGCCAAAAAGCAGAAGCAACTGAAATATCCATCACCTGATGAATGGATAAATTTAATGTCATATTTATGCATACGATGGGTCATTATTTGGCCATAAAATGTTCCAATACATGCTACAACATGGATTAACTTTGGAACATTCTGCTAAGTGAAAGAAGCCAGGCACAAAAGACTACATATTATATGATTTCACTGAAAAGAGATGTCCAGAACAGGCAGGTCCATGGAGACAGAAAGTCAATCACCAGAGGCTGGGGGATAAATGGGATTTCTTTATGGGGTGATGAAATTGTTCTGTGAATTAGCGGTGATGGTTACAGAACTCTATAAATATATTAAAAGCTACTAGACAGTATACTTTAAAAGGGTGAACTGTGATATATGAATTTTATCTCAATTTAAAAAATATCCTCATCCTCAAAAGCACAGGTGAGCATGTCCATGTGTGAGGCTTTTCTAGCTGCAGGACCTTTAGGTATTCATGTGTCATGTATCACTAGAAGCTGACAATGAAAGGAAGCAATGAATTCTGCAGACATGAGTGATAGGGAACATAGCCCTTCTCCAGAAGAACTGCTCCCTCACCCATCCCCCTACCCCCCACCCCTACTCCCTATCCCCGTCCAAAGGGTCCCTTGGAGCCTTTGGGAAGGTCTGAAGGGAGCAGCCCAGTCCTGGCCTCTCCAGGCACCCGGGAGTTGGATTCAGAGGCTTTTCACCTGAAAGTCTTTGCAAACACACTCAGGCTTGGCCAGAAGGCTCTGAAGGCATTTTCTTTTTTTTTTTTTTTTTTTTTTTTTTTGAAGGCATTTTCTTATGTGGGCTGAAGAGGAAGGCAGGGGGGTTGCTAGAAACGGGAGGGTGGCAGGAAGCTCAAAGCCAAACCAGCTGACAAGCTAGCCACAGTGAGGTTGTCCAGGGAAGATCAATGGCTTTACCACTCCAAGGCTAAGCCAGTCATTGTACAGTGTGAACTCCCGCTCTGTGGATTTCACAGTGCTATGCCCCGAGGTGCCAGAAGTTCTCAAACTTCTGGTCACCAGCATCAGCTGGGGAGCTGGTGCGGGAGGAGGGGAAGGACAAAAGTCTGGATTTTAACCAGCCCTCCAGGTGAGCCTGAGACACACTCAAGTTTGAAAATCACCAGCTCACACACCATCTGTTCTCATCTTTCTCTTGACAGAATCCTGGTTTTGTCTAGAGTGACAGGTGCATGGACTCCCTTGCACCTGGGGTGACCACGTGACACAGTTCTGTCTAGTGAGATGCAAACTCAAGCCACTGAGTGGGGTTTCTGGGAAACCTCGGCTGGCCGGTGGCTTTGATCAATTACCCTTCTCCCCCTTCTTCCCTGGACCATGGACAAATGCCGGAGGGCATGCAGCCATCTTGGGAGACAGGGCCACACACTCAGGGCAGGAGAACAGAAAGACGGAGGAGCCAGGGTCACTGAGAACATGAAGGTTGCAGCACCTGCCCTGACCTGCATACCTCTCTCTAGCCTAGACTTGTGATAGTTGGAAACTTTAGCCTTTAATTTGTGTAAGTCACTTTTGTCCACGTTTGCAACTGAATCCAAGCTCTAACTGGGGTACCTAGGGACTATGGTTTGTCCTGGCTGAAGGAGTGTTTCTTACTTAAACCAAGCATAAGGGTCATCATAGAGGTTAGGTACCAGGGTGAAGAGCTACATTCTCAGTTTCACTTTCTCTGGGGGCTGGGGCTGGCTGGCCATGCCAGGTCATGGTGAAGTGGTCAGGCTTTGCCTTGGTGCTCAGTGCTCTGTCCCTTCTGCCTCGGTCTTAACTACTTTCTCCTGCATCCTGGCAGTTGGCAACTCTCTTGTGTAATGAGAAGTGTGGGCATGGGTGGCTTCAGGATCAGTGCAGTAGCTCAATAATAACCACCAAGGACCTTAGCTTTTTCTTTTAATTCATTCAGTAAAGACTGATGGAACAACTACCAGGAGTCAGGCACTGTTCTAGGTGCTGCGGAATTGAACAGGGGCCTGGTCTCAGAAAGCTCACATTCGTGTGTGTGTGCGTGAGTGAATAAAATTGAACAAACAAGTCCATAAAGTATGGAGTGCCAACATGCGCTCCAAAGAACAATAAAGCAGGAAAAGAGAATCGAGTAATGAAGGTGGGTAGATTTAGAAAGAAGGTGGCCAGAGACTATCTCTCTGATGAGGTAACATCTAAAGAGAGCTAAAGAAAGTGAAGGAACAAGCCAGGCATCTGAGCTAAGAGCTTCCCAGGAAAGCCAGATCAGCCAGGGCAAAGGCTCAGACTGGAATGTGCTGGAAAGATAAAAAATCAGCAAGGATGCAAAAGGATGGCCTGGAGGGAGGGAGGGAGCTAGTGGAAGGATAAAGTCAGAGAAGCAGCAGGAAGCCAGATCATGTAGGGCTTTATGGACTAAGGTAAAACCTTGGAACTTTTCTTGGAGAAGCAGAAAATCATTAAAGGACTTTAAGTAGAGGGGCAATGAGAGCTGACTTATGAACAGAATCATCCCAATTACTGTGTGCCAAATACACTAGAGGATACAGTCAACCTTTGCTCTACAATCCTCAGCGTGTGGACTTAGCACTTAGATTTGTGTTCTCCTGGTCACAGTCTGGCTGCCATAGATCCAGGTATTACACTCAAACACCACACAAGTCCAGGTTGCTGAGATGTGCGGATAAAACTAGATAACACTGTAGATTAATGTCACTGTGAATTCACTGACCCCAACCTCACCTGGTCCCTCAAGATTGCCTGGAAAACCCCCTCTTTTTCCCTAGAAAGATTTTCCCCCTTTCTCCATAGCAGCTATTTTCAATCATCTTTATTCTCTTTAAACCTTACAATTTCTCCTCTGCCTCTCAGTAGCTGACCAACATCCGACCTCACAGAGAGGATAGAAACCATCAGATGGGAATCCCCTTCACAGCCACCAATCTTACAATTATGATCATGTGTGCATCTTTCCCACACCCTTCTCCTTCTCCCGTGAGAGAGTTGTGCCCCCACCAGTGTAGAAAGTAGTTCACCGTGGGTTCTTCTCATCCCTTCCCTTCCAGCACATTCTCAGGGTCACTTTCTATTGGTTATGTCCTCTTTCTCTCCTGTGTTATCTACATCTCCAATCTTAGCTGGCCTCTTTGCATCATCTCCTCAGTCTTAAAAAGAAACAAACAGATATTAAGCAAAAGAAACCAAACACAAAAGGTCGCATAAAGTATGATTCCTTATATATGAAATATTCAAGATAAGTGAATCCACAGAAGCAGAAAGTTGGTTAATGGATGCCGGGACCTGATGGGAGGGGGGAATAGGAAGTGACTACTTCTGTGGGTGATGAAAATGTTTGGAACTAGATAGTGGTGATGGTTGCACAATATTGGTTTTTTTATGTTATCCTTTCAAATTGAAGTATAGTTAATTCACAATGTCATGTTAGTTTCTGGAGTACAGCAGTGATTCAGTTTTACATATGTATATGTGTGTGTGTGTGTGTGTTTATATTCTTTTTCATTGTTTGTTATTGCAAGATATTGAATATAGTTCCTATGCTATATAGTATGTTCTTATTGTTTATTTTATATATAATAGTGTATATCTGTTAATTTCAAGCTCCTAATTTATTCCTCCTTTCCTCTTTGGTAACCGTAAATTCATTTTCTATATCTGTGAGTCTGTTTCTGTTTTGCAAATAAGTCCCTTTGTATTATATTTTAGAATCCACATAAAACTGATATTGTATAGTATTTGTCTTTGTCCGACTTCACTTAGTATGATAATCTCTAGGTCCATATGTGTTGCTACAAATGGCATTATTTCATTTTTATGGCTGAGTAATATTCCATTGTATATTGATACTTTATCTTCTTTATCCATTCATCTATTGATGAATACTTACACTGCTTTCATGCCGTGGTTATTGTGAACAGTGCTGCTGCAAACATTGGGGTACACGTATCTCTTCATATTAGAATTTTCTCCAGATACATGCCCAGGAATGGGATTGCTGGATCATGTGGTAACTCTATTTTTAGTTTTTTTAGGGACCTTCCATATTGTTTTCCACAGTGGCTGTTTCAATTTACATTCCCATCAGGAGGGTTGGAGGGTTCACTTTTCTCCACGCCCTCTCCAGCATTTATGGTTTGTGGACTTTTTAATGATGGCCACTCTGACTGGAGTGAGGTGATACCCTATTGTCATTTTGGTTTGCATTAATGATGTTGAGCATCTTTTCATGTGCTTTTTGGCCGTCTGTATGTCTTCTTTGGAGAAATGTCTATTTAGATCTTCTGCCCATTTTTTGATTGAGTTTTTTGGTTGTTATTGGGTTGTATGAGTTGCTTATGTATTTTGGAAATTAAGTCCTTGTCAGTCACATCATTGTTAGAACAACATTGTGAATGTACTCAATGTCACTGAATTATACACTTTAAAAGGGTTAATTTTATGATAGGTGAGTTGTTTTTTTAACCCCAATTAAAAAAAGAAAAGAAAAAAAACCTCTCAATCTCACTTTACCTTCAGACATTTCAAAAGTAACATGTTTAAAAATCATCACATCCACTGGCCTCTGTGTCCCCTATTTCAGTCAATGGTATCCAGATGACTGTGTGGATGTACAGGTTTTGCTGTGTCCCCAGCCAGGAGGGAATGTGGGAGATGGACCCAGATGTTCCACCTACAGGCCTTCACCTTAACAATGACTGCATCTGCCCAGAGGACTCTTTTTCCAGTTCTCAAAGATACTTGTTTTAGTCAGTGTCTCCAGAGAAATAGAACCAATAGGATGTATATGTATACACAGAAAGAAATTTATCATAAGGAATTGGCTCACACAGTTGTGGAGGGTGGGAAATCTCAAGAGGTGCAGTTAACAAGCTGGAGACCCAGGAGAGCTGATGGTGTAAGTTCTAGTCTCAAAGTCAGAAGACTGGAGACCAAAGAGCTGATGGAGGGCCTGGGCAGCCCACGAAGGCAGGATGGGGGTGGAGAGCAGCCGTGTGCCATGGTCACTGGAACTCCCCCTACAGCCCCCAGGCAGGCAGGGCTGTTCTGTGTCAAGGGCAGAAATCTCTGCAGGGAGTGGCTTATGGGGAGGCCTTTTGCTGGGGCTGCAGACACTCATGATTTCCTCCTAAATCACTGTTTGTCACCCACCACGGCGTTCTGGTCAGCTCTGAGGGCCAGAGCCTGGGCCTTTGTCCAGTCTTTGCCGGGTTTTTGGTACTTCACCGTGTGACCAGCCATCCCACTCGCCGGTGGTGACTCAGATGATGGTGTGGGGGGAGGGAGGTAGTGATGTTCACTTCCTACAAACTCCCCAGGTCCCCACCCACCAGAGCCCACCTTGGGAAGGGGAGGCACCAGCCTCAGCAACAGCAGGCTCCCGCTGGGGGTCCAGGAGCAGGGTCGACCCTTGAGAAGTGTTCCCTCCCTGCCTGCCCTCTGTGCTCCGCTGCATCACTGCACACCGACGGGCGAGGCCAGCTGGGGAGGGACTGTCTCTCTGTGTTAGAGGTGCATGACTTTGAGTCTGTGAGGCAAGTTATGAGAGTTCGGTGACTAGTATTTAATGCTGACCTACTGTTATAAAGTATTCTATATTTATATGACTTCAAAGACTCTTCTGGACTAGCACACCCTCCTTCCAGGGTCCGACATCCAGTGCCAGCCCCCCGAGCATGGGGCAGGTTTGCATAGTTATTTGTCTGTTCATTAGGCTTCTGTGTCTGGGATCCTGTTTAAGGTTTTAGGATGCCTTCAATACATAAACTTTTTGAAATAAAAACGTTTCCTATTAAAAAAAAAAAAAAAAAGGCAGGAGAAGATCCATGTCTCAGCTCAACCAGTCAGGCAGAAGGAGTTCCCTCTTATTCAGGGGCAGGTCAGGCTTTTTGTTTACTCAGGTCTTCAGTTGATGGGGCGAGGCCCACTCATATTAGGTAGGGCAATCTGCCCTTCTCAGTCACCTGGTTCAAATGTCAGTCTCAGCCAAAAACACCCTCACAAACACACCCAGAATAATGTCTGATCAAACATCTAGGCACACTATAGCCCATCTGAGCACAGTCAAGTTGACACATGAAATTAATCATCACAATAAGTTATGGGCTGGAAGAGAAATGGAAGTGGAACTCAATAGCCCCACCATTCTCCCACCCAGCAAAAACCTGGGCCTCATCCTTGACCTCTCTGTGAACACCCAGAATCAGCTCACACACACACACACAGCACTCCCACAGTCCACACCAGCTACTAAGCCCCGACTCTTCTCTCTGTCCTCCTGTCTCCAACTCCAACACCACTACCCTGGCCCGGGCCACTACTTGTGACCATAGGGAAAACTGATTTCCCATCCTCATGCTTCTAAGACTAAAATCCATGGTCCTACCCCAACCCTTGGGTGCCAGATATCTGTTTCTCCATTGGGTGAGGCTAAACAGTGAAAAGACCACAGTAAGTGCTGGGGGTTCAGCTTCTTCTTTCCCTCCACACCATGGACCACAGTGATCCAGTAGAGGAAACTCAAATGGATGCCTGAGTGGGCTGTCTTAAAGTTAACACTGGAGGACAACTGGGCAGCAAGTGCTAGGAAAACTGTTTGACCCATATCACCAAGGCACATTCACCAACAGCTTCAGCAGGAATTGAGGTGTTGTCTGATCTCTGCTAGTTGGCCTCCAGTGTCTGTTTCTCAAAGTACTTCAGAACAAGGACAGAGGGGGAAAAAGTCACCATGCTTTGATCCCCTAAAGCCCAACAGCTCGGACTACTGCTCTAGACAAGTAACAGGTCAAAGCTTCCGTCTTCTTCACTATGACCAAGGTGATCCTTCTGATATGCAAATCTAGTCATTCTATACTCCCTGCCTGTGAAAAACGATACTATGACATCCTGCTGCCCTGGGGATGAAGCCCAACCTTCTGAGAGATTCTGGAGGACCCTTGAGGATCTGGCCCCTGCTTGATTCTCTAGACTCACCTCTCCCCACCTCCTCCCCTGCCCTCTCTGCTTGTTGGGCAGTCATGTAATTGTACCAGAGACCTGTTGTGGCTGTGTGCAGTGTGTGCGTGCTCAGTCATGTCTGATTCTCTGCAACCCTGTGAACTGTAGCCCACCAGGTTCCTCTGCCCATGGGCTTCTCCAGGCAAGAATACTGGAGTGAGCTACCATTTCCTTCTCCATGGGACCTTCCTGACTCAGGGATTGAACCCATGTCTCCTGAATCTACTGCATTGGTGAGCGGGTTCTTTACCACCGAGCCACCGGCTACAAATTTACTCAACTGAACTGCAGTCTAAGAGTCTCCCCTCCAACCCTCCTTCTTTTCCCAGATCCTTTTACAGGTGCAGGCCTGCATCGTGGTTTGAAAACTCACCCTGTCTCCTCCTGTTCCTTCCCCTTTGTCTTTCGCAGGAATTTTCTCCCAGTAAACCTCTTGCGTGCCTAATCCCGTCTTGGCCTCTGCTTCTCAGAGGACCTGAAGTAACACACCTTCCATTTTAAACTACTTGCCACATTGTCCTGCTCTCCTCCCCAGCCTTCGCACGTGTTGTTCCCTCCATCTGAAGGATCTTCTCTTCCCTCCTTGATCCTTTTTTGCCCAACTCCTATTCACCCTTCAGGATCGAGCTTAGAGATCCTCTCATCCATCAGAGACATTTACGAACGGTTCGCTGTGGCCCAGGCATTGTTCCACACACTGGGGATATAGTTGGGAAGGAGAGGGCAGGCCAAGTCTCTGCTCTCATCAAGCTCACTTTATAATAAGTAAATGGTCAATAAACACATTTTTTGAAACAGATCCAGGGTATAATGGTGGAGAGTGTATTATAAAGAAAGCAGGATAAGGGTATAGGATAATGAAGGGGCAAAGTGCACTGGCTTATTTTAGACAGAAAGATCAGGGAAGGCTCCTTGGTGGGGGGAGGTGACATTTGAGCAGTGTAATGACTAGCAGGGGCTTCCCAGGTGCCACTAGTGGTAAAGAACCTACCTGTCAACCCAGGCAGACGTAAGAGTCATGGGTTCAATCCCTGGTCGGGAAGATCCCCTGGGGGAGGGTATGTCAACCCACTCCAGTATTCTTGCCTGGAGAATCCCACGGACAGAGGAGCCTGGTGGGCTCCAGTCCATGGGGTCGCAGAGACAGACACGACTGCAGGGACGTGGCATGCATGCGCTGACTCGTGGAGAGAGTGAGCCCTGCGACATGGAGGGGGCTGCGGACCTTTCAGCCAGGGGAGAGCATTCCGGGCTGCTGGGGACTGGCAATCCCAACTCTGGGGCTGGTGCCGCTCATGTGAGCAGAGCTCCTGAAGCACTCCCCTGCATTCCTAACAGAGTGCACCCTAATCGTTAATGCACGCAGGTTAGCCTGTCTGCCTCCCCTCCAGACAGCAACTCTGAGGATGGGGCCCAGCTTGCCAGGCTATGTTAGCGCTATGTCCCCTGGCAGTCCATGGGGTTGCAAAGAGTCGGACATGACTGAGCAACTGAACTGAAATGAACTGATGTCCCCTGGGGCTTCCCTGGTGGCTCAGTTGGTAAAGAATCTGCAATGCAGGAGACCCGGGTTCGATCCAGGGGTCAGGAAGATCCCCTGGAGAAGGGAATGGCAACCCACTCCAGTATTCTTGCTTGGAGAATCCCCATGGACAGAGGAGCCTGGTGGGCTACAGTCCATGGGGTCGCAACGAGCTGGAAACTACTGAGCGACTAACACTTTCACTTTCTTCATGTCCCCCAAGCCTGGTATGGTGTTGAGTGCTCAGTAGGGACTGACAGTCCAAGCGTACTTATGGTCATAGCTATTAGTAACTGCAAACAGAGTGTGCCTGGCTCTGGGTTAAAGGTTCACTAATATTAATATTCCTAAGAGCAAAGTAGGCAGCATTACCATCCCCAGTGGAGAAGACTACTGTGGGCCCCATCACGTTTTCTCTGCAGGCACGGGGAAACTGAGGCACAACGAGTTTAAGGCACTTCCCACGGCCACACAGCTGGAAATCAGTAAAACGTGTATTGTCAAGCAGAGTGTTTAGACATCAGCCCAGATAGCCTCTCCCATTTCTGACGTGAGGCAGCACAAGGCTCAGCTCGGAGGATGGGAGTGCCCTGCTCCCCACCCCCATCCTCAGCTCAGAGTGATTTCCAAGTCAGGGTCCTAAGCAGAGGCTTCTAGAACTGCAGGGTCAAGAGGGACTTTGAGAAGATCCACTCCACCCTTGACTCACGCAAAGAGACTGAGTCAGAGGGCTGGGAAGAATTTGAGGCCACCTTGCTGTGTGCTCTTTCCTGGTCCCTAGACCAGACTCAGGCAGTCAGAAATTGCAAAAGCCATTCCATCAGACGCCTGGCACCACCCGACTGAGAAAACAAGTTGTTGTGAAGGCAGTTATGTAAAGAGAGGATGCGGTTCAAGGCCCAGCCCTGCCCATGCCTGGCTGGAACCCTACCGTGATGACTTCAGTGTCCTGGTAACATGGGCCAGCCTGGCAGCGCTTGTTCACCCTTTGCCTCAGCATTGCCATTCTGCTTGCCAGGATGCCAAGTGGCTCCTGGGAACCCACCACTCCCTGCTGCCTTGGCAGTTTCTCTGGCACCCCTGTTGATGCCAGGCACTAGGACCCAGAAGCACTTCAGTGGGAGAGGCTGCCTCTCCCCATCATTTTACAGAAGTGGAAACTGAGTCCCAAAGGGATGCTGTGACTTGTGCAAAGTCCTAAGGCTAGTTGGTGGCTGATTCAAGCAAGACCCCCTGTCTGTGATATCCTCCTCCTTGTCTGACTCCTCCTACCAGCTCCTTTCTCCTGCAATCCTCCACGCTGCCCCTCTACTCCAGACCTGGAGCCATGCCCCTTTGCCAAGATCTCCACACTAGTCCTCCCCACCTTTGCTCATTCCCAGTCAAAGCGGCGACCTCACAGTTGCCTCTTGGACTCCACTCCTGCCCTTCCAATTCATCCTCTAGCCTGAAGTCACAGGACTTTTCCTAAAACCAAGTCAGGTTTGGCCACTGTCCTATTGACAGCCCTGGATAGCTCCTGCTCACCTGGAGGATGGATCCTTAGCAAGATGTCTGGTCCTCTCTGGCCCAGTCCCCACCTCTCTCAGCAGGGTCATTCCCAATGGGTCTCTTGTGCACACCTGACCTGCCAGCCACAGAGCTCACCTAACTCAAAGCTGCTGCGAACAGTAAATATCAGCTGATGTGCATGGCACCTGGAATGTAGGAACTGCTCAGCAAACTTTGACTGTCCTGGTTGGCTGGGCACTTCCTTTCCAGGATGGCTGCTGTAGGCTGGTGGTGCTCTGGTCTCTGAGTCAGGGGACATGCTCTTAACTGTGACCCCAGTCAGGCCCTCAACTCCCTAGATCCAGGTTACACCATCTAAGAAAAGGGTAAAATTAAAAACACCTGCCCTACTATTTCTCAGAGACTATTTGGGGGGGGGGGGAGGGAAAAAAAACCAAGGTAGTACATTTGGATGGCCACACAGTTCATTATTATTTCCTGTCTCTGAGAGCAGGGGAGCCACTGTCCCCTTGGGTCCCTACAGTCACAGCTGCAGGTCTCTATTCAGGACAGGGGAAAGACACGAGGAATGTTCACCCCCTGTCACCCCTGCCCCTCTGGCACAAGGGGGAAAATCAGTAGCAAGAGCTCTTTGTCTTCTAACTACTTATTACACATGTAAGTTCTTGCGGTCTGACAGGCAAAAGCATAAGGGTACCAATTTCACGAATGCATTGTATTAGAGCCAGAGGTGAGTAGTGAGCTGTTCCACAGCCTCGGGGGACCGCCTCTGTGAGCCTTCATGAGGAAGGCAGATTCCAACTTGTAGAGAGAACCTGGCAGCTATAGGTTTATTAGGTTGTCCATCCATCCATCCGTTCATCCATCCGTTTAGCCAGAGGACATTAAATTTGCCTTTCTCCCTCGTTTGCTGCCAAATAAGGCACTATACAAGAACAGTGTGGACTGAATATTTGTGTCCCCCAAAGTCAGATGTTGAAGCCCCAGTCCTCAGTGTGATGATATCAGAGGTGGGCCTTAAGGGAAGTAATTAGGTTTAGATGGGGTCATGAGGGTGAAGCCCCTATGATGGGATTAGTGCCCTTATAAGAAGAGCTTACAGTAAGTTGGTGGCCATCTGCAAATCAAGAGGAGGACCCTTACCAGACATAGATTCTTCTTGGACTTCGCAAAACTGTGAGAAATAAATATTTGTTGTTTATGCCCCACCAAAACCCTCCCAGTCTATAGTACTTCATTACAGCAGCTTGAACTAAGATAAAGAATAAGGAAAATCAGAAAAGCAATCTAACTCTCTAGACTCATGATCCTTCCTTCCTCCTTCTTTTGGCTCTTTTTATATATGGAGAATGCATAGCAAGTCGCTAAGATGATAAGTTATAGAGAAAGACAGTAAAAATAAATTTTAACTTTTATTGTGGTTAAAATTTTAGCTCATGAAGTATTTCAAACATATGGAAAATTATGAAGAATACTATAACAGTTTCCCAAGTACCCATTCCCTACCCCAGTGAACATTAACCTTCTGCTATATTCCCTTTGAGGGCTTCCCTGGTGGTTCAGAGGTAAAGAATCTGCCTGCCAATGCAGGAGACATGGATTCAGTCCCTGGGTTGGGAAGATCCTCTGGAGAAGGGAATGACAACCCATGCCAGGATTCCATGGACCAGAAAAGCCTAACAGGCTACAGTCCATGGGTTGCAAAGAGTCAGACAAGACTGAGAGACTCAATAACAACAAATATTTGCTTTGAGGTCTTTTTTGTTTTTTTTTAAGGAAGCAAGCTGTCACAGATCCAACTGAACTGTTTGGGCAGGTTTGGGGTTTTTACTACCAAGGTATAGCTCCATAAACAATGCATAGTTTTCATTGTTTGCGATTTTCCATAGATGATATCATTATGACATGCAGCCTTTTGCAACTTGCTTTTTAATTTTATTGGATTTTTTAAAAAATTGTATGTTTAATAGATGCTGGTTGTAACAAGTTGAGCCACACAGGCATGAATAAAGGAAAAGTTTAATCATTTCCACCTGCCCCCTTCAATTGCACTGCCCAAGAGGACCACTGTTGACAGGTGACAACCATCTTTCTGCATCTTTGCTTCTGCTCACAACACACATACGGCTCTGATGCTGAGGGAAGAGCCGGGGGAGTCTGGGACAGGTTGGAGTAGTCAGGGGTGCCACACAAACAGATCCTGGTGCTGTTGGGCGAGGGGAACGCAGTCAGAGGCTGTGGAGGGAGATGTGCAACTTCCCTGCCCGTTAGCCCACAGCCTGCTGGTTTCGCCACCCACACCCTCTCCTGATAGGCCCTGTGGTCTGCAGGGCATCCAGGGTCAGTTAATTAACAAGCAGTGTCTTGAGCTGCAACATGGGGAGGGGCTCCTCTTATTAGACTGGGTGACTATGGTGAGCCATGTGATGAAGGGACCATAAGACCTCTGCATCCCTTTCTGATTGATAATTATCACTCAGATTGTTCTAAGTGAAGAACTGACATGCTGTGAGTCCCAGATGTTGGAGAATCCTTTGGGAGGCCAAGATGGCTTTAGCTGTGACCCAGAAGGGATTCACAGATATGTGTTTTCAGTTCCTGTGACCTCTCCATGAACCTGGGGTGAGGACATAGAATGCCAAGAAAATTTCCAACTTTTTTTTTCTTTAACTTAAGAGGGAATAGGACCAGACATGTCATGCTTAGTGCTGGATTGGAATTTTTTTCTCTTGCCAAAAAGAAAGCTAATAATTAGAGCTTAAGTTATTTTTGTTTTGTTTTTCAAAGTGAGTTTCATGTTACAGCAAAGCAGACAGAGAACCTGAACGTGAGACTTAATCATTCTCATCACGAAGCCCTGCTCGACTTTTCCACCCTTGAGATTGCAATAGTCCGAAAAGAAGCATAAACCTCACTGGGACTTGTAAACCAAGATTTGAGATTGACCCAAGGGATTCCTCCAACTGTTAAACTCTAGAGTTCCGTGTTTTCCACTTTTTCCCGTTTATTTATTCAACACAATTTTTTGAGTTCTTGCTGTGTTCAGCCATTGTTCTAAGAGCTGGGGGTGTCATTATAGACTAGACAAACCTCTGCCTTCAGGAAGCTAAGAACTCAAAGGGTCTCAAAACATGAAGACTCCCATTCTATCTCAATATTCAAATCATTCATTTATTCTTCAGAGTGAATCGATTCCCACAACACCCTCCTGCCAGTCAGTAGGACAGGTCTTTCTAGTCTCACTTTCCAAGTGGGCAGACCCAACACGAATAAATAGAATTCAGGAACATCAGCATGAATACTGTGGCCTTTAAGGAAACACAGAGGTGGAAACGCCCGCATCTTTTTTCCCAGAATCTCTATCTAGCTCCTCTCGCAGGCTGGGAAAGCTTGAACATGCACATCTTCTGAATTAATACCAAGAAGAAACCTCAGTTTCCAGACATGATGCAAGAAGTAGGTGATGAATTCTGGAAAATGATACTTGGGTAAGAGAGGCAAGAATCCCTGAAATTCCTTGAGCAAATAAATATTCCCTACCCTGCTCCATTCTCCAACATGTTTGAATCCCCATTTGACATCCTACAAGCTGAAAATGACAATCTCTCTCTTTATCTTTTTTTCTCTCCTTTTCCCTGATCTGGTGTTGGCCTCAATGACACCAACTTGCATCCAGGCTGGAACACTGATGTCTCCTCAGGCCCCATGGTTGCATCTGATAGCCAAGCCAGGGACTCTCTCAATTGCCCAGCGGGGCCTTTATAAGGTACTTAGTAACTTACCCATGGCTCTAGTTCCCCCAGCTCCAGGCTCCTGGCCAAGTTCTCCAAATTGTTTTCATTAGCAATGAAAGGCCTTCTCAGCCTTGCAGCAGAATGCCGGGCTTTTCTCTCTTTCCCTTGCAGGGCTGTGAAATCCCTTTCAGGCTGTTCTCTCCCAGCAAGGATCACCCAGAAGAAGGTGTTCAGCCCCAAATGTGGGCCTGCTGGGTGAGAAGGTGGCTCCCAACAAACTCCCCTAGAAGCTGCAAGTTGGCAGCACAGGTGTGATGGATGATCTGAACATATTCTGCCCCTAAAAATACCCTGGATATTTAAAGGTAGCAAGTGTCTATATTTTGTGACTCAGTTAAATCCTTTATCAGATTCTTTTCTAAAATGGGATGGTTTTTGACTCACATAGTGAATTTTGAATAAAAATGTTGCTAAGTCTTTACAGCAAATACTTGGAGAGTGAGAGTTCACTCAGTCTGGCTGGAGAGAAATGATGGGTCTCCCTCTTTGAGGAAACCCTCTCCATCAGCTGGATGGATACTGGCCTCAGTTCTTGACCCGCCTGTGTCCAGTGGGCTGATTTCAGGAGCTAACTCCATACTACCTGGAAGGATTACAGACTCTCCCCACCCATTTGTTCATGGAATTCCTCTGGCAGTTGTTTCCCCCATCCTCAATTCAGACACCAACATCACAAGTCCTTCCTCCCCACAGGTCCACAGGGAAGTGGAGGGGAAGGTTTTCATTCTTTTATCTCCCCTTGGGCACTTAAATGAAAGAAGTCAACTCACTGAGCCATTATGGAGTCCTATAGTGTCTGAGCATGGGAGGACGGAGGCGATTAAGACTGGAGTCAGTGAATTTTGTGGGCTTACAATTTAGAGGAGTTGGAAGAGAAAATTTGAAAACTCAAGTCTTTCATCTTCTGGGGAAGGCTATAAGCATCATGTAATGCCTCTCATTTATTATGAGTTAGAGCAAATGTTATGATTTAATACTTAATCATCATAGATACTGATTATAAAGAAAGCATTGCATTTTTAGGACACTTATACTTTGTCAAAAAAAAAAAAACCTCCCATGTTCACCACTTCTGGTAGGAAGCTGCATGGTCCAGGGGTTCCTCACTCTGACAGAGCTGTTGTCTGGTGACAGCAGCAAGTGAGGTACCCTTCAGGGATCTCCCCATTCCCTTCTGTGTGGTTTGTGATCTGGGTGGACACTCTGCTCTCCTTTCTAGGGTAGGGAAACTGTGAGGGGCTGTGCAAATGAGTGGGTATATTTCTTTGAAGCTTCTCTTGATGAAGAAATCATCAGTGTCCAGTTTCCAAGACTCAAAAAAGAATAAATGGTACCCACCTTTCTGCTTGTCCAAAATAAATGGTACCCACATTTCTCCCTGTTCATCTGCCACCCCATGCCTATATCCTGGAAGCAGAAGCTTTTCTTGTCTTTCTAAAGCTCAAGTTCTGGTCATAGGGGTATGAGGTGAGGCCACAAAGCTTAAAGGGTGGATTTGACCTGAACAGAGGAGATATGTGTGCTCTGGAGTTTGAGGACCCAGGGGATGGAGAGACACCACAGTCTTGAGGCTGGCATCACCCCCTACAAAGCCCTGGGAGCCTTGAGACCTGTGGAGTCCTTGTGACCCCACAAGTCAGGAAGGATTTCTCTGAAACCACTCAGGGCAGCAGGGTTGGGACCTGCTCAGCACTACCTCCTGCAGCAAAGTGGGTAACTACACTGCCAACCACTCCCCTGGACCAAGGATCAGGGTCCTCACAGCTTCCTGGCATCACATAGCCTCCAGGATCCCAGCTGGTCCCACGGAGATGCAGGCCAGCTCCAGTAATAGCCACATCAGACTTCTCATCAACTGGCAGGTAGGTCTCACAGCTGGATGAATTAATTGAATTTTTTTTAATTGAATTTTTTTAAAAAGAAGAAATACAATGTTTTTACACCTGAGTGTTGTTAAGAAAATTTATACCTATGAGACTTGACTATGGGCAAAAGTGACCCTGCAACTTCCTGGCAACTCAGAGGCATTGCAGGAAAGGGACCCAGAGAGGCTCAAAGAACAAAGCCCTCTGAAGAGGTGAAGAGGCTCATGCCTTGGCCAGAAACAAACAGAAACACACCCAGGAAATAGGCAAAATGGAAAGGATGCCCTTTACCAGAAGAAAGTCCGTCAGTACTGTGTGGGGTCTGTGAGTTCATAGAAAGTAGGGCAACTGGTCAGGACTGTGAACTTATGACTTAGCATGTGAGGGTCAAATCTGGAGCATCTACTGTGCTCCCTCAGGGCTTGAGCACAACAGCTGGAAACAAAACACGCCTCCCCTCAAAAAAAAAAAAAAAAAAAAAAAACCCACCCATGGCTTCAAGGCTCTCCCAAGATGAAGAATTTGGCTCCAGAGGAGGAGGAAGTGACTTAACTCATTACTAACCACATAATTCATACCACTGTATATTCTTCCATTTTAACTAAATTGAATGCAACTGTGCCAAGAACTGGAGGGAAGAACATTACTTGGGTTAGTGGGGTGGATATTTCCAAATATTAAGACACTATTTGAGACATGTGCTCAGTCACAGGTCTCTCAGAATTGACCATGTTTGTATCACTCTGTGACCAGGGCTGACTGGATCAGGGAAGGTCACCTGACCCAGGATGTGCCAATCAGCTTCCCTTTCATGTTAAAAATGTTAGTCGCTCAGTTGTGTCCAACTCTTTGCAACCCAATGTAAGGACCAAGGTTTATATGACTTAATTTTCCCAGAATTCTGTATGATAAACACCTTTATGATCATCATGTCACATCTGAGAAAACTATGGACTTGTTCAACTCACAGCAAACAAAGTGATTGTCAATTAATTTTATTAAACAACAAAGTTTTTATAATGAACCCTGGGTTAGCTGGAAGTTTCAAGTAAACATGATTGTCTTAACTCTAAAATTATGGGGGAAAGCAAGTCATCTGATAGTAAACTCAATTAGGAATATAACTAAAATGAATGAATCCCAAAACCAACTCAGTACTGGCACAGGTCCACCACTTCAGCCCATGCTCATCAACTACACTTATATCATATTGATGATCTAAATTTACATCATGAGGATGTCAGTTAAGAAAATGGCAAGAAGTTTTAGAGATGGATGGTGGTTATGACTGCAGAACAGTGGGGATCACTTAACGTCATAGAATTGTACACTTAAAGTGGTTGAAGTGATAAGTTTTATGTTACGGATGTTTGACCACAATAAAAAAAGACCATGGTGAATCACTGACTTTCTTGGCTTGGTATGTATTATTCCTGATGGTTAGTTAAGACTCTTTGGTTGCTATAGAACCAATAGTAGCTAGCTTGAGCCAAAAAAGGGGAATTGCAATGATGCAATGACATATCTCAGAAATCAAAGGCAGGAATACTAAGAGATCTCGGAGGACTAGAGTCAGGAACCGTAAGGCCACTGGGACACTTCCTTGTCTCTGCTTTTCTCTGTGATTCTTCTTCATCCTCATTCTCTCAACTACCTGATTTCTCTGTCTCTCTGGCTCACAGGGTGGAATGTACTCACTGCCTTCCTCTCTTCACGACTCCCAACTTTACTTGGCCTGTTGTACTCTTGTGTTGAGAATAAGTGGCAGTCTCTCACTCCTAATTCCACATACCCATAAGAGGGAAACTTCCCTGGTGGCTCAGATGGTAAAGAGTCTGCCTGCAATGCAGGAGACCCAGGTTCAAACCCTGGGTCAGAAAGATACCCTGGAGAAGGAAATGGCAATCCACTCCAGTATTTTTGCCTGGAGAATCCCACGGACAGAAGAGCCTAGTGAGCCCCAGTCCATTGGGTTGCAAAGAGTTGGACACAACTGGTGAAAACTAGTTATCATTATTCATAGCTTTGATATATGGGCCATATTGAAAAAATGGTTAAGGGTTCAAGGATTTGCTATTTTAGGCAACACCATGTCAATCTGAAATAATGAAGGTGGTAAGAAAAATAGATTAATATGGACCTTTAATAAAATCTTAAATTATGATGGATAATAACTGGATAATGGATGGAAAATATTTAAGAAATGGTTCAGTAGAGGTTCCTCAGGGACCAACAACCAAAATATCAAAAGTGGAAGGAAATATAAGTAAAGGCCTGGTCAACATAACACTCGGCTTAGAATCTCATCCCCTCATCAGAGAGTCTGATATGATAACACTTTATTTGAAACAAAATAGGAAGGTTTCTCTCTATTCCTGCACAAAGCCCCCGTCACTGGGCAGACTTCATTTGCCTGAAATAGGAAGCCACACAAGCATCTAGAAGGCTCACAAAGTACAGAGCACCAGGGCTGAAGCAAAAACTTGATAAGCCTTGAACCCCAAATGAGACTGAACTCACTGTTACGCTGAGCCAACCCTCCTACCAACACCACCATTCCTAATTTGCCTCTCATCTGGGGAGGGGATATGATGTGAGATGTAATTTGGTGATCAAGTTTACTCCCTGCAAAACTTGAAAAGAAAATATAATCATTTTGGATGAATTTTTCCCCCTTGACTATCTTGCCTATTTCTTTGCCATCTTAAACACACCACAAAAATCTCATGCAGTTTCTCATTGACACGCATGCGGCATTACCTCAAATGCCCATGCCATCAATACCAGAAATGAGATTATTCACCTATTTCCCATGCATGAAATGGCCTCAGAGCACTCTTGGTTCTGACATCCTTTTCCTTTGTTTCTGCCTCTTGCCATTTTACTGTGTCCTCCTTTGTTGCCACCCACCAGTTATTATTTTCTAATTTAACCAATACCCTGGCTTTCACTCCATCTTTTTCTCATATTTCAATAAAATGGCAATGTCTTGTTTTATTCTTCTTCACTGAAGATGAATTGTTGGGATCACAACATGGCTCCTGGACCCTGGTGTAGAAGTGAGATTTGATTTTGAATGCCATCTCATGATAACAACTCTGTGACACGTGTTAGCTGTTTAGTGTTTGCCTTGTCTAGTGTTTACCTTTTTGTTTGTCAAGGTTTGACTTGAAAGAGTATCTGAGGCTCCCAAATGTCCTTTTTTGCCTGAGTTGAAATGACATTCTTTCCCTGTATGTTTCCTGTTGCTGTTGTAACAAATTACCAGAAAGTTAGTGACTTGAAAAGCACAAATATGTTATTCAACAGTTCCGGAGGTCAGAAATCCAAAATGAATCTCTATGGACTAAAATCAAGGTTTTGGCAGGGCCATTATCCTTTCCAGAAGATGAAGGGGAGAATCCGTTTGTCTTTTGCGGCTTCTAAGAGGCACCTGCATTTCTTGCCTTATTACCCCCGTCCAACTTCACAGCCAGCAATGACCAGTCAAGTCCTCACAGGACGTCACTCTGACACTGGCTCTGCCTCCCTCTTCCCCACGGGAGGACATTGTGATCACATTGGCACACCTGGATAAGGGCTTCTCTGGTGGCTCCGACAGTAAAGAATCTGCCTGCAGCTCGAGAAGCCTGGGTTCAATCCCTGGGTTGGGAAGATCCCCTGGATGAGGGAATGGGCTATGCACTCCAGTATTCTTGCCTGGAGAATCCCATGGAAAGAGGAACCTGGTGGGCTACAGTCCCTGGGATCGCAGAGTCGGACATGACTGAGCGACTAACATTTTCACCTGGATAATCCAGGCTAATCTCTCTATTTTAAGGTGATCTGATTAGCAGCCTCATTCCATCTGCTATAATTTCCCTTTGTATTGTATTATATTCACAGGTTCTGACGATTTGGATTCAGACATATTTGGGGGCCATTATTCAGCCTACTACAGTCTCTATATTTTATGGTAAACATCCTAAGGTGAATCTCTTATTTTTTAAAAAAATGAGAAAATATAGTGGTGGCCAAGTGGAGGGAAACAATGATACAACCCACATCACACTCCAGAAGCACTCATTCTTTGTGCCATCTGTGAAATAAATTTGATTTCCACGAGGCCCATTTGCCCACCATCTTTCAGAAGGAACTTGGAAACAATAATATGCCTGTAAGCGCTTGCATACTTTCTAATTTTCTATTTTTATATGATTTTGTGCAGTTTTGGAAACCAGATAATTTATTTTGGAATTGTATCAAAATGGAATAATATTTATATTGTATATATTAATTGTATAAATATTTATACAATGCTCACAAGTGCCAGGAGTTATTCTAAGTGCTTTTAGGCATCATTTCCAGTCCTCCCAACACCTTTGGAGGATAGGTTTGTTTGGCCCATTTCACAGACAAAGGAACCAAGGCTTTTAGCAATGCATCTTGATTGAAGGACTTGAATAATACCTTGAATTTTTTCAACAAAATAGAGTTGTTTAGCAAAAAACAAGAGTGAATGTGGTGTAAACAGTCAACAGTATCTTCTATCTGTATATTTTTACATGTTAAAAATTAACATGCATACAAAAACTCTGCAAGAATATAAATAATGTTAACAGCTATCTATGAGAGGGAACTTTGTGCCAGCTGAGACATACATATTTATGATTTTTTTTTGCAATGAGCTTGTATTATTTAAAAATAGTAACAGGCATTATTTTTTACATTTAAAAATGAAGTCATGCCATTGTAAATCAACTATACTTCAATCAAGAAAAGAAATGTTTTAAATTAAGTCATTCAGAATTGAGTGCAGGAAAGGATTCATTTCACTCAGGAAGTGAACCAGTGTCAGTAAAAAGAGCAAAAGAAGACTTTCTAACAGTGGCAGGGAGTAGAGACCAAATCAATGAAGCAGGTACTAAACAGATTCAGATTAACAAGGGAGCATTATTGTTTCTAGAAGTGTTAACCAGGAAGTGTACAGTGTATTCCTAATTATCCATTTGGAATTTGGAGATGAAAATTTGTAGACCTAGGTAGTATATGATGTTTTATGCTGAGATATATACATCAATTTTTAAATCTTAATTACATTAAGAATTTTTTTTTAACTAAGAGAGGATATGATTTAAAGAAATCTTAGTTTTGGGTTTTTTTAATGTAAAATGTATCTGTCATTTGGAATGGGTTATTTCTATGACTTAGGCCAGAATTTCCTAAACTGTGCTCTGAAGAAATAGAATATGTATTCCATTAAAATAAATGATGCTGATGTTATTTTTTTTGACAAAAATTTCTTCTAGAAAAACATGTGTGGGGACTTCTGTGGTGGTCCAGTGGCTAAGACTCCATGCTCCCAATGCAGGGGGCCCGGATTTGATCCTGAATTAGATCCCGCTAAGGGAAAGTAAGAGTTCGCGTGCTGCAATGAAGATCAAAGATCCCGTGTGCTGCAACTAAGACCCAGCACAGCCGAATAAATAAATAAAAATAAATATTTTTTAAAGAAAGAAAAATATGAAAGTATATGTGTAAAAAATCAACTAAATAATATTATTTTAATTCTGTAGTAAACTGTCTTTAGCAGAAACAGCTGGAGTAGTCCCTGGAGGACATTTGCTCTGTGCTTTGATGTATGGGCAGCAGTTACCACCAACTGGCTTTCAAGCTCCTGGTGGCCAGCCCCGAAACTGCCTACACAATATCCACTCTCCTTGCCTGCCTTACCTGTAGAAACCTGATTTTGTTCAGAGTGCCCAAGGCCAGGTGCAGACTTGATTTTTCTCAGCTTCTTCACAGCTAGTAGTGGCCATGAGATGTAAGGGGATGTCTGCTCAACTGACTTCCAGAAAGATGTTTTCCTGGTGAACGGGAAAGACTCAGCTGCCTTGTACCTTTTGCTGTTTGCTTTTGTCCTCCTTTCTCCTGCATGAGATACAGATTTGACATCTGGAGCTACAGCAGCCAACTTGTGATCTAGAGGACAAAAGTCACAAGCTAAAGGTAGTGACCCAAGGAGCTAGCCAAACTTGGGGTCCTTGATGACATCACAGAATTACTGTACCAGTTTAGAGGTGTATTGCTCACCTCTAAGTTCCCTGATATAAAGGGGGGAAAGCTATTTAGTTAAGCCATTGTTGTCGGATTCCTACTGCTGCTGCTGCTGCTAAGTCGCTTCAGTTGTGTCCGACTCTGTGTGACCCCATAGACGGCAGCCCACGAGGCTCCCCCATCCCTGGGATTCTCCAGGCAAGAACACTGGAGTGGGTTGCCATTTCCTTCTCCAATGCATGAAAGTGAAAAGTGAAAGTGAAGTCTCTTGGTCTTGTCTGACTCTTAGCGATCTCATGGACTGCAGCCTGCCAGGCTCCTCCATCCATGGGATTTTCAGGCAAGAGTATTGGAGTGGGGTGCCATTGCCTTCTCCTCAGATTCCTACTACACATAGCCAAATATAATTCCTATTACATGCAGCCAAATGCACCTGGATTTTTACACCCATGTGCATCATCTTTTGATTGATTGCCATAATGTCCCAAACCTAGTCACATAATTTCACCAGATGTCCATGATGCTAAGCAATATTTGGTGAAATAGGAGAGTGAAAAACTGGCTTAAAACTCAACATTCAAAAAAACTAAGATCATGGCATTCAGTCCCATCACTTCATGAAAAACAGATGGGGGAAAAATGGAAATAGTGACAGACTTTATTTTCTTGGGCTCCAAAATCCCTGCAGACTGTGACTGCAGCCATGAAATTAAAAGATGCTTGTTCCTTGGAAGAAAAGCTATGACAAACCTAGACAGCATGTTAAAAAGCAGAGACACCACTTTGCTGACAAAAGTCTGGATTGTCAAAGCTATGGTTTTTCCAGTAGTCATGTACGGATGTGAGAGTTCGACCATAAAGGAAGCTGAGCACCGAAGAACTGATGCTTTTGACTGTGGTGCTGGAGAAGACTCTTGAGAATCCCTTGGACTGCAAGGAGATCAAACCAGTCAATCCTAAAGGAAACCAACCCTGAATATTTATTGGAAGGACTGATGATAAAGCTGAAACTCCAATACTTCGGCCACCTGATGTGAAGGGCTGACTCATTAGAAAAGACCCATTAGGAAAGAAAGATTGAGGGCAAGAAAAGAAGGGGGCAACAGAGGATGAGAGGGTTGGATGGCATCATCAACTCAATGGACATAAATTTGAGCAAACTCCAGGAGATAGTGAAGGACAGGGAAGCCTGGCATGCTGCAGACCATTCGGCCACAAAGAGTTGGCATGACTGAGAGACTGAACCACAACAACATTCAATATTAAATAATTATCCAATACTAACGTGTTCCCTCCAGATCTATGGCTAAAGTGGTAAGGATTTAAATGATAAGAAGTTCTTGGGGTTCTAAATGATATCTGAACCAACACAAATTTAAAGTGTTGATACTTTAAAGTGTTGAATACTTTAAAGTGAAGATGAGTAATCTGAATTTTAACTTTCAAAAAGAAAAAAAAAAAAAAAATCTAGGGGACTTTCCCAGCAATCCAATGTTCAAGACTCCATGCTTCCACTGCGGGGATCACGAGTTTGGTTTCTGGTGGGGAACTAAGATCCTGCATGCTTCCTCATGGCATGGCCAAAAACACAAGAACCCTAGATGTGTGTTGCCCAAGTAGAAACAATGACCACTATATGGAGTAGCCTAAACTAAGAGGATACGAGTATCACACAGCATATAACTCACATCGTTTGCCTCTTTGCTCCAGGGTATATGGGAAGTGGGACTTTTCACTACACACAGCACTGTATGAAAATGCAGTGCTGCATCTGATGAATCATGCTAATACCTCTCAGCCACAAGACTGTTTCCAATAGAGAGACAGGGGATTTTAAAAAGACAACAATATTCAAAACACAAATATCTGAAAGACAAAAAATACACAAACATTTAAAAACACAGATATACAAAAGACATGGAATATATACAAACTACTTTAAAAGTTTTATAAGAACATGTAAAATAAAAAGCTGTTTTGCTTTCACATTTTTCCTAAGGAAATACATCTGTGAGACCCTTTACCTTTGCCTTCTTTCAAACCAGTTTTCATTGTAGTGAATACATGTCTGCTAGTGTTATGTCAGTATACTATCATTTTTAATGTATACCACGGTCAAGGTTAAGTAACTTTGGGAAATACCATGCTAAACTGATTGATCTCTAATCTCACCAAAAAAAACTTTAAAAATCATAGTCCAAGAATAGGAGTTGGCCTGGCCTTGGAAATCCAGGTTAACATTCTTAAGGAATGTTAATGTTAACCTCAAGGAGAGCCTACTAATTATTACTTTTATTCAGCATCCTGTTGTTTTAATTCATAAGAAATCAGATTACAAAAGTATGTCACATACATCGAGAGAAATTCCAACAGTGGGGAAATGCACAAAGTCTCTCCCTGCTGGACTGTAGACTTTGGAAGACTAGCCATTCCTGTTTCATCGACCTCTGTCTCTCCAATCCCTAATCTTGCACACAGCTGGGCTTCAGCATCCTTTTCTATGGTTAACAGGCTAAGGTATTGTTCTGTAGACCTCTCCTACACCAAGTTTTAAAAATAAATTTTCGTTTTAAAATAGTCTCAGATTTACAGAAAAATCATGAAGATAATACAGAGAGTTTCTATATACACTTACCCAATCTCCCCTGTTTTTAACAACTTACATTGGTCACAATGAATGAACAAATACTGACACTTTATTCAGATTTCCTTAGTTATTACCTAACATCCTTCTCTGGTCAGGATCCCATCCAGGACACCATACAACATTTTGTCATCATGTCTCTTTAAGCCACTCTCAGCTGTGACAATTTCTCAGACTCTCCTTGTTTTTTGATGACCTTAGCAGTTTTGAGGAATACAGATCAAGTATTTTGTAGAATACCCCTCTATTGGAATTTGTCTGGCATTCTTTTCATGACTAGAGAGGGTAGTGAGTTTTTGAATGGAAAACCCTAAAAGTAGAGTGCCACCCTCTTTACATCACGTTAAAGGTGAAAAAAGAGTGAAAGTGTTAGTTGCTCAGTCGTGTCCGACTCTGTGACCCATGGACTGTAGCCTGCCAGGATCCTCTGTCCATGGAATTCTCCAGGCAAGAATACCGGACTGGGTAGCTGTTCTGTTCTCCAGTGGAACTTCTGGACCCAGGGATGGAACCCAAGAATCCTGCGTCTCTGGCATTGGCACATGAATTCTTTATCGTCAAAGCCACCAGGGATGAATTATCATTATGACTTATCACTGTTGATATTAACCTTGGCTCCTAGTTAGACTTAACCATCCCTCACATACCGCTAAATGGAATCCCGCTGCCTTTCATGTCCAGACAGGGATCTGATTCCAATTCATAACAGTCAGTATCCCCAGTTAGCTTGGACTCGGGCAGCCTAAACACTGAATTGATTCATAAGACAAATGTGTGACCTTCACACTGGCCCTGAGCATGGGAGGCGGGTAGAGAAGAGTCAGGTTGACCTGCCCATTTTGACAACATGCCAAACCCACCTGGGAGGCTTGCCAAGGGCCAAGGTCAGCAGCCAAGTAGGGCCAAGTGCCCAGTCTTCTTCCTATCCACGGGTGCTGACCTTTCATGGTGCAGCTTGGAATTTTCAACCCAATCTCTTCTGCAAATGCCTTCTGTGGGTGGTGACTCATTCCCCAGGACTCTCGGAGGCAGCAAGAGTCCAGAAAAGCTGGGCGAGAATACGAACGGAAGAGGAAAGAATAGAACAAAATAGATCTGACAAGTTTACCAGTCTAACCTGCCCCTCTGTTGCACTGCGTGGTTTTTGCTGGACTCTTCCTTACTTTATTCAAACATATCAAGAACAAGTATTCAGATTCTTTTACAGTCACTTTATAAATTCTTTAAAATGTTTTTATGGAAGTATATACACATTGATATACAATGTGTCAATTTCTGCTGCACTGCAAAGTGACTTAGTCATACATGTATTCTTTTGGGGGGCTTCCCAGGTATCACAGCGGTAAAGAACCCACATGCCAATGCAGGAAGTACAAGAGTTGTGGGTTCAATCCTTGGATCAGAAAGATCCCCTGGAGTAGGAAATGGCAACCCACTCCAGCATTCTTGCCTGGAAAGTTCCATGGACAGAGAAGCCTGGTGGGCTACAGTCCGTGGGGTTGTAAAGAGTTGGACACAACTGAGCACACATGCACACACACACATTCTTTTCCATATTATTTCCCATTACGGTTTATCACAGAATATTGCATATAGTTCCCTGTGTTACACAGTAGGATCTCCTTGCTTATCTATTCTTTATGTATTAGTGTGCATCTGCTAATCCCAGACTCCCAACTCTCCCCTCTCTCTCCACCCTGGCAACCCCAAGTCTGTCCTCTATGTCCATGAGACAGTTTCTACTTCAGATACATTCATTTGTGTTGCATTTTAGATGCCACCTTTAAGTGGTATTATATATTTGTCTTTCTCTTTCTTACTTGCTTTGCTTAGTAGATCCATCCATGTGGCTGCAAATGGTATTCTTTCATTATTTTTTATGACTAATATTCCACTGTATATAGATACCATATCTTCTTCATCCACACATCTGTCAATGAACATGTAGGCTGTCTCCATGTCTTGGCTATTGTGAATAATACTGCTATGAACATTGCATGAACATAGGGGTGTATGTATTTTTTCAAATAACAATTTTGTTTGGATATATGTCTAGGAGTGGGATTGCTGGATCACATGAAAACTCTTAAAGCTTTTAGTTGTTTTGAGGAAACTCCATATTGTTTTCCATAGTGGCTGTATCAATTTACATTCCCATCAACAAAGTAGGATAATTTCCTTTTCTCCACACCCTCTCCAGTATTTGTTATTTATATATTTTTTAATGACGGCTATTCTGACCAGTGTGAGGTGGTACCTCATTGCAGGTTTGATTTGCATTTCTCTGATAATTAGCAATATTGAGAATCTTTTCACTTGCCTGTTGGCCATTTGTATGTCTTGTTTGGAGAAATGTCTGTTTAGGTCTTCCACCCATTTTTCGATTGGGTTGTTTGGGTTTTGTTATTGAGTTGTATGAGCTGTATATTTTGGAAATTAATCCCTTGTCATTCACATCCTTTGCAAATATTTTCTTTCAGCTCATAGGCTGTGTTTTTGTTTTGTTTATGGTTTCCTTTGCTGTGCAAAAGTTGTAAGTCCAGCTGGGTCCCATTTGTATATCTTTGCTTTTATTTCTACAATGTTGCCTTAGGAGACTGACCTAAGAAAACATTGGTATGATTTATATCAGAGAATCATTTGCCTGCATTCTCTTCTAGGAGTTTTACTGTGTCATGTCTTATATTTAAGTCTTTAAACCGTTCTGAGTTTATTTTTGTGTTTGGGGAAAGGGTGTGTTCTAACTTGATTTACATGTGGCTGTCTAACTTTTCCAACACTACTTGCTGAAGAAACTGTTTTTCCTCCATTGTATATTCTTGCCTCTTTTGTTGAAGACTAACTGGCCATAAGAATATGGGTTTACTTTTGAGCTCTCTATTCTGTTACATTGATCCATATGTCTGTTTTTGTGCCAATACTATACTATTTTGATTACTGTAGCTTTGTGGTATTGTCTGAAGCCTGGGACGGTTATATCTCCTGCCTTGTTCTTTTTCCTCAGGATTGCTTTGGCGATTCTAGGTCTTTTACAGTTCCATATAAATTTTAGGATTATTTGTTCCAGTTCTGTGAAAAATGTCAGGTAATTTCATAGGAATCACATTAAATAAATCACATTAAGTGTAGATTGCTTTGGGTAGCATGGCCATTTTAACTATATTAATTCTTCCAATCCAGGAGCATGAGATATCTTTCTACTTCTTTGAATCATCTACAATTTCCTTTGTTAATGTTTTGTGAAAAGTGAAAGTGTAGTCCCTCAGTTATGTCTGACTCTTTGTGACCCCCTGCCAGACTCCTCTGCCCATGGAATTCTCCAGGCAAGAATCCTGGGGTGGGTAGTCATTACCTTCTCCAGGGGATCTTCTGTGCCCAGAGACCGAACTTGTGTCTCCTGTACTGCAGGCATATTCTTTACCACCTGAGCCACCAGGGAAGCCCTAATGTCTTGTAGTTCTCAGCATATAATTCTTTCACCTCCTTGGTGACATTTATTCCTAAGAATTTTTTTATGTGATTTTAAAAGGAATGGTTTGCTTACATTCCCTTTCTGATGTTTCATTACTAGTGTAAAGAAATGCAGCCAATTTCTATATGTTAATCTTGTTTACTGCTACCTTGCTGAATTGCTTCCTCAGTTCTAGTAGTTCTTGTGTGGAGTCTCTAGTGTTTTCTATATATAATATCATCAAATTCTTTTTCATTGTGTACAATTAGGGTTTGGAACATTGTTTTTCTTCCCTCTCTTTATTCTGACACACTGACTAGTTCAAGTAACTGAATTAAATCACACAAAATAATAATAAAAGTATGTTATATAACATTATTTCAGTTAATATTTATTCACATTGTACAATGTATCTGGAATTGTGCTAATTAATTTATGTACATACCTCATTTAATTCTCAACAACTTGATGAGTTTGTTAGCCTCATATTCTAGAGGATAAAGTGAGCCATAGAAAAGTTAAGTAACTTGCCCAAGATCATATAGCTAATAACTGGCCAAGAAGGCTATAAACACAGTCTGACTTCTCACTCCATACTGCTACACAGTTGATCAGATCACTACATCACATTTCTATACTATTCAAAAACAACTACACCACTCCTCCAGTGTTCAGTTAACCACCCACCATACTGCTACCCCACTCAGCAAGCCCATATGGCATACAATAGTGTCTTCAATACTCGCAGCGACTTGCGAGGTGCCAAGAGTAGAAGGATGAATACAACGGAGTCCTGGCCAAAAGGATCTCACTGTTGGTTAACTTATCCCCAGAAGAGCTGGGGAATCCAGAAATTCCCACATGTCCATGTCCAGATTCAGTGGTACAAGTGAGTTGGCTATCTAGAGGAGATCTCGATTCAGGATATAGAATTTCAGCATGTGATGAGTTTGAGACTGAAGAAAAAAAAAAAAAGGCATGGAAGATGACCATAATCTCAAATAACTAACAGTGTTCAAAATGTTGAAAACTAGTTCAGTT
This sequence comes from Muntiacus reevesi, assembly GCF_963930625.1. NCBI lineage: Eukaryota > Metazoa > Chordata > Mammalia > Artiodactyla > Cervidae > Muntiacus > Muntiacus reevesi. The sequence goes on along the minus strand of NC_089251.1, from coordinate 41,515,420 downwards.
CCAGCCCATCAGAAAAGACATACATCCATCATGATGGAGGATGGGCCAGTCAGAATAGTGTCACTTATGGAGGACCTGGAATGGGCTGGACATCATTAGCCTTGAGAAATCCGCAGAGACGGAGCAACAGGGGCCCTTCACAGAAGATACCAACTTTTGTTGAGTTGACCCAGTGAGATTTTGTAGTCTTTGTTACTGCAGCCTAGCTTTGCCCATCCTAATATTTATCAGCCTACATCTTTCTCCTGAACACCAGATGCAGATTCCAGATACTGACTCAACAGCATTGGGATGTCAAGACGGAGATTTCAAACCCAAGAGGCCCACAGTTGAATTTCTTAATTCTCCCCTAAAAACTGTGCATTCAGCCTTCCCTACCTGAGTGGGACGTCAATTCTATCCTAATTACTTAGGCCAGAAACCTCAGAGCCATCCTGTCTCTTCTCTTTCTCTCACATCCTATGTGCAATCTATGAGCAAATGCCTTTGCCCTACTTTCAAAGTATATTCAGAATTGAACCATTTCTCACCACTTCCTGTGCCACCCCCTTGACCTAAGTCACCATCATGTCTCACTGGGATAAATACAACAGCCTCCCAACAGGTCTCACCTCTTCTATTCAAGAACCTCCTTAGAGTCTTATTCTTAATGCAGCAGATCACTTTAAAACATTCAAGTTCCATCCCAAATCCTGCAGCAGCCCCCCATTTTATTCCTGACAAAAGCCAAAGTCTTTTCATTTTTTTAACTTTTATTTATTTATTTGGCTACATCCAGTCTTAGTTGCAGCTTGTGGGATCTTTCTAGTTGTGGCATGCGAACTCTTGGTTGTGGCATGTGGGATCTAAGTCCCTGACCAGGGGTTGAATCTGGGCCCCTGTATTGGGAACATGGAGTCTTAGCCACTGAACCATTAGGGAAGTCTCTTGTTATTCTTTTTGAGTATCATTATTTACTCATGTTTTACACTGATTTTTTTCTCCTTTTCAGTGCTCAGGTTGTCACAATCTGGCCAGTGGGAGTCCCAGAGATCCTTGCAAGCATTTTTGCTTTTTCAAATTAGTAAGATTTTCTAACATTTCTGCTTTCTCTGCTCTGAACATAGAATAATAGTCACTCTCCATGGAGCCCTGGTTCCTTTTAGTAGAAAGTAATAATAGAGACCAAAACCTGGCTGCTTTAGGGATGGATACCAGATTGTTCCCTAGGAACACAGGTGGAGATAGCATCACTACTAGACACTATTGACAGGTAGATGTGTGTCTTTAAAAGATTTCATTAGTCAAGATCCAGTCAAGAAAATAGAAATCACACCAGCACTAGGAATTTCCAATAAGAGAGATACAAAATAGACAATTAATAACAAAAGTGTTAGGTAGTTGGGGGAAAAGCAAATAAGGAATGCTGAGGTAAACCAGAGATTACTAGCTGAGGGCCCAGCTGCCCCTGGTCTGAGGAGCAGAAGGGAAGGGGAGGTATTACTAGAAACCAGAATTCCAGAGGAGGCTGGACAGGCCTCACACCCAGACCTGTCCTCACCCGTGTGCACTGATCCTGGATGGAAGCTCAAGCGGGTGGGACTCTGGATAATGAGGAAGTCTGTGGCTCCACTGACACCTCCAAGGGGCTGCTGGAGGCTAGCGTTGGGGCCGCAGAAAGGAGCTAGAAGCTGAGCTAGAGTTGTCCAGGGCCCCCGACAGGAGAGAGGAACAAGAAAACAGGCTTCTCTTCCCTACTTCCTCCCTTTCAGTTCCCACCAGTGCCTCCAGGCCCATAGGAAGCCAGCTGGCAAGGGAAAGTGGGAAGTATGGCTCACCCCCAAGATCACAGAAAGGGTGGCCTAGAGGGGGTCATAATAGATAATAGAGGATAACCAGCACAGAGTTCATGAGGTCACCCAGACCTTCCAATGAAACTCCAACTTCTTTTTCTTAATTGAACTGTAGTTGATCTACAATGTTGTGTTCGTTTCTGGCATACAGAAAAGCAATTCAGATATATTCTTCTTCATGTTCTTTTCCATTATGGCTTATCACAGATACTGAATATAGTTCCCTGTGCTATACAGTAGGAACTTATTATTTATCAGCTTTATAAGTAGCAGTCTGTATCTGTTAATTTCAAGCTCTTAATTTATCTGTCCCCTTCACTCCTTTCCCCTTCGGTAACCATAAGTTTGTTTCCTGTGTCTGTATAAACTCCAACTTCTTTAAATCCTCTTTAAAAAAAAAAAATCTTGTTTTGGAATAAACAAATTACTGAGTTATTAGTTTCTCCAAATGTTATATCATTTCTTATCAATTTTATATATTAAACAAGTATGTACCCACATTCATGTAAACCTATGTACTTAAATATCAATATAACATTAATGGACACTATTACTTACTAGTATCCATATATATTTTACTCAGAGTCTGACCTAGGCTGGAATTACATTCTCTTCCACTCTCTCTCTCTTTTATTGTGGTAAAATATACATCATATAAAATTTACCATCATAACCATTTTTAATTGTACACTTCAACAGTGTTAGGTATATTCACATTGTTGTGCAACCAACCTCCAGAAATCTTTTCATCTTGCAAAACCGAAACTCTATACTCACCAAACAATAATTCACAATCCTCCTCTGGCCCCAGCCCCTGGCAGCCAGCCTCCTACTTTCTGTCTCTCCAAAACAGCATACTCTAGCTGCTTCATGTGAGTGGAAGCATACAATATTTGTCCTTGCGTGACTAGTTTATTTCACGTAGCATAATGTCTTCAGTGTTCATCCATGTTGTAGCACAGATCAGATTGTCATTCCTTTTTTTTTTTTTTTTACTGTAATATCAAGGTTTTTTTAATTGTTAAAATATACATGACATTTATCATTTCAACCATTAGGTATACTGTTCAGAGGCATTAAGTACATTCACAGTGTTATACAACCACCATCCACTCATCATATAAAGTTTTAGAATACTCAGATAATATTGTATATTGTTCATGGATGTATGCTTGCTGCTGCTGCTGCTGCTGCTAAGTCGCTCAGTTGTGCCCGACTCTGTGCGACCCCATAGACGGCAGCCCACCAGGCTCCTCTGTCCCTGGGATTCTCCAGGCAAGAGTACTGGGGTGGGTTGCCATTGCCTTCTCCGTGTCCTTCCTTTTTAAGGCTTTTAAATATTCTATTACACATGTATGTATATATACACACGCACCACATTTTGTTTATCCATACCTTTGTCAGTGGACATGGGTCACTTCCTCTTTGGCTATTGTGTGCAACCCTGCTACGAACACAGTTGTATGTTTCCCTTCTCTCTCATAATCCTTCTGTACACTTTCATGCTATAGGAGTGATTCTTAACCAGGTCTGACCTAGCACCTTCTGTCATTCTAAAATGAAGTTCATGGGCAATTTAGCCTGTCTATTGTACAGTTTCAGGAAAATCAGTACAATAAAATATTTCATTGAGTAAATACCTGAGAACAATCATACAGGGCACATAACAAAATCATCAAATGTTTTTGCATGTTGCTCATGGTGACCACAGCCACAAATGTACAATGTGTCAGGAGTGTTGTATTGGTGATTTGAATAGCAGAAATAGTGTTGCTTGGTGGCATGACTTCCTAATGTGGGTAACCAACACAGTAAAGTTTGAAGCAAAGCAGTCAGTTTTCAATGTCATGGCAATTGTAACCTTAGAAATACAGTGCATATTTATGCTGGGCAAAATATACCTAAAAAATTTTTTTTTATTTGGCTGCTCTCAGTCTTAGTTGTGGCATGTGGGATCTTCCATTTTCATTGCAGCATGCAGCATCTTTAGCTGTGGCATGTGAATTCTTGGTTGCAGCATGTGAGATCTAGTTCCCTGACCAGGGATTGAATCCAAGCCCCCTGCATCAGGAGTGTGGCATCTTAGCCACCGGACCACCAGGGAAGTCCCCCAAATACTCGATGTTTCTGTGTAAAACAGAATTAGGTTCTGGGCTCAGATCATTTTAAACAGATTATTCCCCTATAGGGCATCGAAAATTAGTGCACATGTGGGATGCTTTGTCATGCAGGATGGTCCAGGGATCTGCAAGACATCTAGCATCTTTGGCCATGCCCATTAAATCCCAGTAGTGCCCCCTCAGCCGTGACACCAGTCAGCGATGCCCCCGGACTCTTCCAAAATGCCCTCTAGGCCGCAGTGCCTCCCACATTAAGAACTGCTGTTCTGTAAGTCAGTACGCTCACTGCCTCTGTCGCTTAAGTCCTAACCAATAAAGCTGTGTAACCATGGCAAGCATGAGGAAAAAACCCTGCAGACTTATTAATCTAATTGGCTAACTAGTGTGCTCTGAAACCCACTGCCAAATTTATGCCAAGGCCGTGCATCCCACAGGTTGCTCCAGCCAATGTCTGAGTACAGTGGGATATGAAGGCCAACTTGTTTCTAGAAGGCTTGAGATACCTCTGACTGCTGACTTCACCTTGAGGTTCCCCAGTAGCCTCGCTGACTTTTCTTGGCTGCACGACAGGCTAGGATGTTTCCATCCAACCTGCTTCCCTCTTTCCTTCACTTGGGGTCAGACTTTCATCACTCTATGACAACTGTGCTAGTTCTGCTCCTTCTCTATTTTCTCTCCTAAATGTCTCCCTAGTAAAATCTTTGTACATTTTGTCCTATCTTGGCATGTGCTTCTTAGAGGACTTGGAGTCACCTAGTAACAAAAACCCACAAGCCTCCATGACACACAACACTAGGTGTTTATGGCTCCTGTTTCTGGGGGCTACTAACTAGACAGCTCACTGACTTTGGCTGGGTTTGTTCCTGTATCAGGGTTGACTGGCCGGTAGCTGATTTAGGATCACCTCCTCTATGATGACTGGGGACTCAGCTGGACTCCACGTATCTCTCATCCTCCAGCAGGCTAGGCCCAGAGTGTTCTGATGGCAATGGTGCAGGCACAAGAGAAAAGCCCAGCGTATAAACCTATTTCAAATTTGTGCTTGCCTAGGGTCAGCTAAGGGTTTCCCAGGTGGCTCAGTAGTAAAGAATCCACTGCCCAATGCAGGAGACTTGGGTTTGACCCCTGGGTCAGGAAGAGCCCCTGAACCAGGAAATAGCGACCCACTCCAATATTCTTGCCCGGAAAATTCCATGGACAGAGGAACCTGGTGGCCTACAGTCCATAGGGTCACAAAGAGTTGGATATGACTTAGCAACTTAACAAAAAACAAAAGCAAAGGATAAGTTATACCCACTGGCTAAGGAAAATCATACAGTTGAGCCCAGATGGAATCAGAGGAGCCTGAAAAGCAGCATGACAAAGGGTCGGGATTCAAGGAGAGGTGAAGAATGGGACAATTTTTATAATCTACCACAATGTCCATGCATTTTTGTTATTAGTGAACTACCACTCGCGTTTTTATTTTTATTTTTTAATTAAATTTTTTTTTTTTTATTAGTTGGAGGCTAATTAGTTCACAACATTTCAGTGGGTTTTGTCATACATTGACATGAATCAGCCATAGAGTTACACGTATTCCCCATCCCGATCGCCCCTCCCACCTCCCTCACCACCTTACTCCTCTGGGTCCTCCCAGTGCACCAGGCCCGAGCACTTGTCTCATGCATCCCAAAATTATAACCGCATCATTGTAGAACCACTTATTGATAGAGAGGAAGTCTGAGTATTTACCAAAAGACTTTGAATTATCCACACAAGGTTATTTAAACTAGAAAATATTTCCGGTACATTCATTGTCAAGTTGAAATCATTTTCTCCTCCCTGCAATGACCCAGGGCTGTGACTGCCCATGACAAAGATTAGATCAGATATAGATAGCAAATAACTGACATTTTTTTTGTAATTCAGAGTGATTTATTAAATTTTCAAACCTCTCCCACACAAAAGTAGACATGGTTAGACATTATTATTTTAAAAATAAATTTGAATAATTCAAAATTATATCTATAGTAATATCACTTGCTTGTATTTTTTCTTAAGTAGGAAAACCTACTGTGTTACAGGTCAGTAGCCAGGAATTACCTCTAAGCCTAGGTGCACCTGTGGCTGTGGGCATTGTGTATAAGCATCATTTGTCATGTGTGTTGTAGCAGAGAATGAGTGGAGAACCAGAGTGACTTCTCTGCTCTGAGCTCCTGTAACCCATACCTTCCTACTAAGGTTGCTCAATCTGTGTGCAAGAAAATCAAGAATGGAGCCTTCCCTTTCCATCACTGATTCTCTCTTGCAAAAATAAACAATTAGATGTTTTGTAATTTTGGAAAAATTACTTCCTATACTACAGTGCTCTCTTTATATTTACACATTTCTCCTTTACCAAGCCATTCAAGCATGGTGTGCAGGCACCATGACACTTCACCCCTAAATAATTCTCCATCTTTTCCGAAGAATGAGGTCATTTTCCTGTTACTGAGGACGCCATTGTCACACCTGGGAAACTCAACATTAAGTCCAACATTCCATTCAGATGAGTTTTGCCTAATTGTATCAAAATTATGGTTTAGTTTTCTTTTAATCCAGATCCCATTGCATTTAGTTGTTTTTATTTTTTATTTTTATTTTTTGCAGTTAGTTGTTATATCTTATTAATCTGTTAACAGGAAGAATAAAAAACAAATGTCTGGGTCATACCCTAAGGCTACAGAAACAAAATTTCCAGGGTTAGATCCCAGGAATCTTTTTAAAAACTCTTTCTGAAGGGAAACAAAAGAAAAATCTCTCTGGATGACTCTGATGAAAGTCAAGCTTGGGAATCACTGAGTTCTATTTGGAAGGTTAATTATCTTTTCAGCTGTCCGTGGCTGTTTCCCCAAACAGACTTCAGTGCATTCTTGTTCCAGGAGTAATAAACTGTTGGGAGAACTATACCTCATTATTATTGATATCCATCTCTTCTCTTCCCTAACCATTGCCACTCTCCTCAAATCCCACCTGTTTCTCACCTCTTAACATTATACTCACAACTTGACTGGCAGGTTTTGAAAGCCTGGCCCTAGACTTTATCTTAGACTTCTCTTTAATTCCAAATTCTGTTAATTCATTGCCCTTGTAAGTACTTTTTAATTGAATAATCTAGCATGGGAGTAGAGGGGTGTGGAAGGGAAGGACTGGCTTTTTGCAAGGCAGATCCCTAGGTCTTCCTCTGGGCACGGGAGCATGCATTTTAAGCAGCTCCTTAGATAGTTCATACTCCCTTTTCTGTGTTTCATCGTGTGGGCCTTTCAGAGGGATTTACTCTTGGTAAGCAACTCTGTAAACCTCTGCTTGTGTCGCTGAATTAAACCTCCATTCTTAGAACCCTTGTCCACAAAACAGACACCAAAGGAATTTACCTTCCCATCTTTTAACTCATCTCTTTCAATGCTCCTATTTCACCAGTTCTCTCAGAAGAAAATGTCCATTCACAGAGTCTTAGCTTTTCTCTAAAACCATAGAAACAGGCATCTTATTTCTGCTCTCCCTGCCTTTTACTCTCTCTCTGACCAAATTCCCTTTTAGTGTTGACTCAAATTGTTTATCTGAGTCTGTGCCTGACCTTTTGGTTCTAGGGACATCTTTATGGCCCCCTTCCCCTCACTCCCCCTTTTTTTTTTCCTTTTTGGTGGGTACAGATGATGTAGAGGGGAGCCCAGAGGAATGATTACAGGTTGAGAAGTGACCCACACCTTGATTCCAGTATGCCACTTTGAACGAAGTTGTTCATCATGGGAGAAAAAGAACTTATTTATTATTTTGTTTTTTTCAACTTGCCTGCTCTGTTTGCTAGGTAATCTGATCTATTTGAATAGCAAATATTCTATTTTTGAAAATTACATTAGATTTTCCGCAAAGCTGTGTTTTGCTACCGTAGAAAGAATTACACAGAAATTTAACCTTTTCAATACGGTTGTTAAAATATCTGGTGTCTCTTAGTAAATGAAAAGGAGCCCTCTAGAATCCAAATTTGCCTGTGATGAAGGATACAACTTTCCTTTCTCACTCCATTTGGCAGAAAATAATTCCTGCCAGATGATGTGATTCTAGTGATGCCACTAGCAATTTTAGTGAAACAATGTGGAAAATATGATGCTGTCATCAGATATGAAGTTAGATAAAAATTTCTATTTATCAATTTCTAATGATTTATAATATGTATTCATTTATTTTAAAAAATATTTATTATTAGTTATTTTTATTTGGCTGCGTCAAGTCTTAGCTGCGGCATGCATAATCTTCATCGTGCAATTCGGGGTTTCTAGCTGCGGCATGTGAACTCTTAGTTGCAGCATATGGAATCTAGTTCCCTGACCAGGGATCAAACCCAGGTCCCTGCATTGGGAGTGTGGAGTCTTAGTCAGTGGACCACCAGGGAAATCCCTCTATTGATTTATTGATGCTAAATCCCTACAAGGAGGAGGAATGAAAAATTATGAAGAGGGGCTTCCCTGTTGGTCCAGTGGCTAAGACTTCACACTCCCAATGCAGGCAAACCAAGTTTGAGCCCTGGTTGGGGAACTAGATCCCATGTGCCATAACTAAGGATTCAGCATGCTGCAACTAAGACCCAGCACAGCCACATGAATAAATAAAGAAATATATAAAATAAATTTTAACAAATTATGAAGAGGTAAAATAAATGTAATAGGTGAACAAATGGAGGGGATTAAAAAAAGAAATAAGGCAAGAAAAACAAGGCAGAAAGTGAAACCCTTTGTCAGCTGTTGGGGGACATGAGTGGACACCTGTTTCTCGGTTTACTTCATTTGTAGGCAGTACTACTGCTAGGCAACCAGTCTTTGTAAGAAGTCCCAACAGACCAGTTCCTCTTTAAAGGGAGCTTTTGCTAGTTGAATGACAGATGCATGTAGCACAGCATAAGGCACCCACAAACACTGCTCTCCCACTCAGCACCACAGTCATACCCAATATGAGTGCTAACAGTGCAGGGAGCTTCCCATTCCCAATGGAGGGTTAACTATTAACACAGCTGTGAAGTGCATGGGAACAGCCCCCAAAGCTACGGGCAGCAGGCAGACTTAGAGCAACAGGTATTAGGAAAGGCTTTGGGAGAGAAGTGGTATCTGAACTGGGACTGGGTACAGAAGCCAGAATATGTGGAAGCAGCACCGTCTGATTTTGTTGCATGGACAGAGAGCACAGCAGTAAAGAATCTGCTTGCCAATGTAGGAGATGCAGGTTCAGTCCCTGGGTTGGGAATATCCACTGGAGAAGGAAATGGCTAACCACTCCAGTGTTCTTGCCTGGGAAATCTCATGCACAGAGGAACCTGGCAGGCTACAATTCATGGGGTTGCAAAGAGTTGGACATGACTGAGCAACTGAGCATGCACTCAGAGAGAGCACAAGGCTGGAGAGTGAGCTGAGGCCTGATCATGGTAAGTTTTGAATACAGGATGGAAAGCATCTTCTTATTTCAGAGGGAGCCCTGACAGTTTTTGAACAAGAAGTGATCTGAAGGAGTTGCCCTCCAAGATCGTTCTTGCCTACTTCTTTGGTAATAGAAACCCCAGTTTTTAACTGGGTTTATGCCTGCAGTACTCTTGCCTGGAAAATCCCATGGATGGAGAAGCCTGGTAGGCTGCAGTCCATGGGGTCGCGAAGAGTCAGACATGACTGAGCGACTTCCCTTTCACTTTTCACTTTTATGCATTGGAGAAGGAAATGGCAACCCACTCCAGTGTTCTTGCCTGGAGAATCCCAGGGATGGGGTTGCACAGAGTTGGACACGGCTGAAGTGACTTAGCAGTAGCAATGCCTGTGCAAATTAGGACTGCTTCCCTAACTTCTCTTGAGACTAGGTGTGGTCATGTAACTAAATTCTGGTGAATGAAATAGAAATGAAATAGAGTGTGCAATTTTTAGGAAGTGTTCTCAGAGGGAGAAGGCCTTGCTCCTTCTTATTTTTTCCTTCTGGATGGAAGCCCAACCAGACCCTAATATGCATATTATTTATTAGGAAGATTGGCCTGGGGCAAGACAAAACACCTGATGGCTGGAACAGAGTAGCATTGGAGGTGGGAAGACTAATTAGGAGAACACCTCAACGGTGAAGATAAGAAGTGTGGAAATAAGAACTGAGCCAGAATGGCAGCTTTGAGAATAGATGGGAAAGGTGGATAGGCTAAATATTGCGAAAGGAGAGGCTGTGGGACTTGGCAATAGGTCAGGTGAGAGGAGACACCAGGAAGAATCAAAGGTCATTCTGAGGTTTCAAGTAGAGGTGACTGGGAAGTCAAAGATACTAGTAACAGAAATAGGGGGATCAGCAGGATAAGGAGGCATCCTTGAGGAAGGCAAGTAGGAGTTCAGTCCTGAGCATATAGAGTTGAGATGCCTGCAAGATAGCCAGGTGGAGAAGTAAAGTAGGCCATTGGAAATTCATTTCTGCAGCTTGATTTGAGAGCCCTTTGCATAAAAGTGGTAGTGAAAATGAAGGGAGGGGCTGCTTGGCAAAATAGAGAGTGTGTCTATAGTGTGTCTCTTTCTTCAGTGAACACAGAGAAATAAACTTTGCTCTGCAAAACCAGATAAAAATATGTAAACTCTTCATTTGATTTATACCCTCTCCTTCAAAAAACCCTACAAGCTGTCTGGCTTCAAGCAATGAAATCCTTGCTGTCTCAAAATGTGGACAGCTCCTTAGAGTTCCTTACTAAGGCATTATGATTTGCACAGATAGCTGTGCTCACATGTTCAAAGATGACTCCTTTTCACCAAGAGATCTATAGTAAACTATCTTCCTCCTTAACTCAGGTTAGCCACACATAAGAAGACCTCTCTTCCACAGATGTCTTAAAAGAACAATTCCTTTCAAAAGCAGAGAGAAAGAATATGAAAATCTAATTAATAAATGTGACAGTAAGATGCCTCTTCAGAGACTTCTCTCATATCTGCCACGACCAGAGCAGTTGTTAAAGAAAACTTGAAATAAAAAGAAACGAACCTAATGTGAACCTTAGGGAAACATCTCAGCAGGCTGGCTGAATCTGTGTGTGCACTTTCTTTCATGGGATGGCTGGGGATCAGGGGATGGAAAAGGTTAAAAGCCAGTGGCTTGTTTGTTTCAGCTGAAGGTACAAGGTAGAAAAAAATGCAACTGGAAGTGGTGGTGAGAGCTCTGTTTCTTTTCCAAGTTTCGGTCCTCAGCTCACAGAACGGAAGACAGCTGCTGGGGGACCCTGGGCCTATCCCGGTGGCCTCAGGCCAAGGGCCTAGGAGCACACGAGTGCGCGAAGTGCCAGGGTGTAGGGGCTAGATTAAGGACCCCGTTTCACTTACGAGTAAAGCTTTACCAGACCCCTTATTGGGAGGGTGATAAGGCTTTTGCATTTGCCTACCCATCCATCCATCCTTTGTCTCAACGTCAAGGCCTGCGCCGGGTCAAGGCTTTATCGCACGCAACCACACAGGACTAGAGGGGGGACTTGACGCAGGAGTAAGATGTGGGAGGACCGCCCAGGATCCCCCCCACCGCGCGAGGCCCCTTCGCAGGAGGGGCGGGCGGCACCGGAGCGACAGTACCACGGTGCCGGCAGCCCCTCCCCCAACCCCCAGGACAAGGAACGCAGCCGCGTTCCACGTTCTCCCCGACCCTCTGACCGCGAGGGCCCAGACCCCGGCCGGCCCGAGAGGCCCCGGCAGGTGCCAACGAGCCCGGGCCGTCCCTCAGGCCGCGGCCCGCCCCGCGGTCGCCGGGAGCCGGCCTCGGAGGCTGTGGGGGCCGGGACTGGCCGGCTCGCCCCGCGCCCCAGCGGCTTCAGGCGGCGGCCCCGGCGCGGCCGCCCCTCCCCCCGTGCCGGTGGCCTGGAGCCCGGCGAGAGGCGCGCGGCGGCGCCTCTCGGATGCTGATTGGCCGGAGCCGCAGGGGGCGGGGCGGTGAGTGTGAAGGGGCGGGCCCAGACCGCTCTGCACTCGGGTTTTTCTCCGCTTCTGCGAGCTCCCTCATTGCATCATCTTCAGTCGGTGGCCGCAGCGAAAGGCTGGGCGCGGCGCGATCCACTCAGGCCGGGGCTCTAGTTCGGTCTCCCGCGTCTGTCCTGGCCCTTCCCGCACCTGCTCCAGCGCCAAGGCCGGGGGACCACAGCGGGCCGACTCCGGGAACCTGCTAGGTACAGCTAGCGGACCTCGCCTGCTCCACGGGATCCATTCATTGAGAGCCGAGTCTTTTCCCTGAGCGCGAGTCCCCCGCCTCCTCCAGCTCGAAGCCGCGGACAGCGCCATGGAGAAAAGCAGCGAGACCAACGGCTACCTAGACAGCGCCCAGGAGGGGCCTGCAGCGGGGCCTGGCGAGCCCGGGACCACTGCTGGACGCGCGGGGCGCTGCGCCGGCTTCCTGCGGCGCCACGGGCTCGTGCTGCTCACGGTGTCCGGGGTGGTGGCGGGTGCCGGCCTGGGCGCGGCGTTGCGTGGACTCAAGCTGAATCGCACACAGGTCACCTACCTGGCGTTTCCGGGCGAGATGCTGCTCCGCATGCTGCGTATGATCATCCTGCCGCTGGTGGTCTGCAGCCTGGTGTCGGGCGCCGCCTCCCTCGACGCCAGCTCTCTCGGGCGCCTGGGCGGCATCGCCATCGCCTATTTCGGCCTCACCACGCTAGGAGCCTCGGCTCTCGCGGTCGCTTTGGCGTTCATCATCAAACCTGGATCTGGCGCACAGACCCTTCAGTCCAGCGACCTGGGTCTGGAGGATTCGGGGCCCCCACCGGTCCCCAAAGAGACAGTGGACTCCTTCCTTGACCTGACCAGGTAATGTCCCCGCGACCTCCACCCCACCTCTCTGAGCCTCAGTGGGAGACGCCAGCTCTTTAATGCACTCTAGTTCATATGCACCCATATTCATTCTTAACTGGCTGCTGGTGGCCTTTAACAGTTTTAAATGTCAAAATAACGTCTACAGACTTTGCGTGATGACCACACCTGTGCAAACGTCAGCCGGGTCGCACCGAACATTTTCTAGGACCAAAGGCTCCATCTTTTAGCAAGACTGGTCCTACCGTTAGGTGGGAGTGTGCTGGAGAGAGGCAGAGGTCTCACCTGTACTTCGCTTATACTCTTTGGCTGCCCTCTGTAGGGAAAAACATTCCAACCACGCCCCTATATTCTCACCTAATTTTCTCCCCAACTGGCACAAAGAAGCTTCTGAGAGCATTGGTTACATTTTGCCTGTTGGGCCATTCTCCCCTGTAATCTATGGTATCTGTTTCAGCCCTTTGACTGGGAGGAAGCTGGCAGTTTTTTTGAAGGGTGTCAGTGGACCCAAGAATAACAAGGCTGGGGTTAGCTGTGCAGGGCTCATTGCCCAGAAACATGCGTCTCTGTGGGGCTTGGGACAGGTTGCTCTCCACCTGCATAGTCAAGACCACTGTAGAGTATTGTGAGTTTCAAGGGGCTTTATTTGTGGGAAGATGTGAATTCTAGAGAGAGAGGAGAAAGAAGCATCTTCAGTTAACTTTGCCTGCTTTTGGGGACTCTAAAGTTGCATTTCATCCCTAGAAATGAGGTATAGTTTTTGTGGATTCGCCAAAGCCTCAGATTCTTTTGGTTTCTCCGTTAGCCCAGAGTTCACAGATGGGAAAACTGCAACCTAGAGACATTTACTGACGTGGCCAGGTTCAGTTGAGTGGGGAGAGCTTGGCTGGCTCCCTCTCCAGGTTTTCAATAATTCTGGAATCAGAGCCTTGGACATATGTTTTGTCTTGAGTCACTGAAGCAAAGCTCCTCATTGCTGAGGCTGTGAAAAACAGCAAACACTGGGCAAAGTGACTTGACTTCCTGCTGTTTCCATTTCTCCTTCTGGAAAATGTGATGACTGTCTGCCACTTAAGAGAGAGTGTTCATTTAAAGTTATAACAACAAAAAAAGGCAAAGCCATTTACTCTGGGGGAAAAAAAAACAACAACAACCCATAACCTCTCTGATAATGGGGACCAAAAAGTTCTTACCATAAAGATAGGTGGAGTTGGCCTATTAGAACTTTGATGAGATATAGCCTTTGTCTAGTGTCTGGTAGCTTGTTATTTGGAGTCTTTAGAGATTGTTACAGTTTGAGGACTAACTTTTAGGTGGGTACCGAAAAAGCCTACTGAGGTTCAGAGTTGTGGTCACTTACACTGACCGCTAAGCATCATGGCTTAGCGGTCAGTGTAAGTGCAGACTCTCAGTGGCTCAGGCTGAAAACACAGAAGGGCCAAGTGAGGCTTCATCACGGTTTGTTGGAAGTAGGTAGTGTTTCATGTGCCTTTGACTTATTACCATCAATGTATCAGTGAAGTAGCACGATTGTGGGCTTCAAGGAGTCTTTTTTGCAGGGATCAGTGGCTCAAGGAGTATAGACGTTCTGACATGTTGATGGTACCCCATAGGGAGACTGGTAGCACTCTTTTGTCTCCAAGAGAGAGGCAATGGCTAAGAAACAGGGTGTAGGGGGAGAAGTGAGGGATTACCATATTACCACAAGCCCCAGAAGGGACTTATTTCCTGATCATAGTTTTCTAGTTTTAGATCCAAGTTTCTTCAACTCCTGCTTCTGAAGTGAATGACCCGGCATTGTGACTTAGTGGTTAGTATTAAGTGTAGACTCTCAGTGACTTGGGCTGAAAACATAGGGAAGGACCAAGACAATCTTTGTCATGGCTTGTTAGAAGTAGATAATGTTTCGGGATGCTTCCAGCGGCTGACCTTATTTAATCCAGCAGCTCACAGATAAAGGTAGGGTAGGTGGTAGACCCTATTTTACCACTCAGAAAACTGAGACAGATTAAGTGATTTGCTCAAGGCCACAGAGTGGTTTATCAAAAGAGGGAGAGAAGAACTATGGGTCTGGCTCCCCTCTGGTTCAGGGCTCTATTTCTTCCACTCTTTCCTTCCCTAAGTCAGTACACCGTAGTCATGAAGCCATGCTGCTGGTCTAGTCCCATATCAGAAATGTTTGCCCTGATGCAGATGCTGACCAGGAACCAGGTAGGGTATGACACTCCCTTCTTGTAAGCAGAGGAGTCGAGCCCTTTCAGTGAAGGAAAGTGAGTATGCGGGTTGAATCTGACATTCTCTTTGAGCCCATGTGAGAAGAAACAGAATCCTGAGTCATGTGGAAGTGCTTCCTGAGTCTGGGGACCCTCTGGATAAATGCTTTTAAATTGCTTCCCTTGGGATTTCCCTGGTCCCCGGCGGCTCATTGGTTAAGACTCCACCTTCTAATGCAGGGGGTTCGAGTTTGATCCCTGGTCGGGGAACTAAGATCCCACATGCTGCAGTGTGTGGCCAAAAAGTAAAATAATTAATTAATTAATTAATTAAATTACTTCCCTCAAAGAAACCTCAGGGATGCCTATTTCATGTGACTCTGGGCATGTTCCCTGGCAAAGGCAGGGCACAGTCCTTTCTGCCTTGTGGGCGAGTGATGAAATGAGACTGCAGGCAAACACCTCAGGGATCCTGCAGGCCTGCCCCCTGGTAACTGCCTAGAACTTACACACCTGGAAGGAGTGGGAAACGCCTCAGGTGATTTAGTGCAGCTGTGTCCAAGGCTTTGCTCAAGTCCATGATCTTTCTGGATGGTGGAGATGCCCCAGACTCCCACTGGATCTCTCTGCCATGATTTCTAATTTATTTTTTCAAGATGGAACTTAAAGTCAGAAAGATATGAAGTTAATAGATACTGATTGAGCCTTTTAGAAAAGTCAGAATGCCATTGCCAAGTGTTATGATTTCCCAACACAGTGGATTAGAAATAGCACAGCAGATTGGGGCGTGGGGATGAGGCTAGAGCAGGCCCTTAGAGAGCTGAGAAGGGACAGTGACAGTAGCTGGCAGGTGGGAAAGTTACGGTTTCCTTCTGAGCACCATGCTTAGGATCCTGGGAGAACGTCAGAACTCATTACTGGATGTGACCCAGAGTGACTTTTAAGGAAGTCTTCAAGAACCCAATCATTGTGGAATTCTTGGTCTCTAACTGCTTACTGATCGTGGGTCCTAGGACATGTCCGTAAATGTGCCTTGGCTTCCTCATCTTTATAATGGTGATCATGAGAGCACCTGCCTCTTGGGATTATGATGAGGGTTGAATGAGTTATGTTTGTAAAGCTCTAAGAATAGTAATGCTTGCTCTTATTATAAATGGAGCAAGATTATGACTGATGATGTTTTTCTGGTTCACATGAGTTAATGGGGATGATTCTCTTCTTATGTGTGTGCTAAGTGGCTCAGTCATGTCTGACTCTGTGCAATCTCGTGGACTGTAGCTCTCTAGGCTCCTCTGTCCATGAGATTCTCCAGGCAAAGATACTGAAGTGGATTGCCATTTCCTCCTCTAGGGGATCTTCCCAACCCTTGGATCAAACCCGTGTCTCTTATGTCTCCTGCATTGGCAGGCACTTTCTTTACCACTAGCACCACCTGTGAAGCCCAGCTCTCTTTTCATACTCTGAAATGAAGAGTGGGTGGGAAGAAAAGGATGTTTGGAGAGCTCAGGATGACTTGAAGTTAATAGAGCTTTTTGGGTATATTGGGAACCACGTGGAACCTGGAGAAAAATCCTGGTGAATAGTGGCTATGTTTTGGACTAACAGAATCAGCAATGTGGAACATTTGGGAAATGGAGAAAATCAAAACTAAACACAGAAGAGCCTTCCATTCTGAAATGGGGCAGAAATCCTCACATATCCTCCCCAACATCTGTTTTCTTTTTCCCCTGCATGACATGTGTCTGGTCTCCAAATATGACCTCAGGTTTCTTCACCTGTCAATGGAAAGGACTGAGGTAACCTTCCTCTGAGTGCTAATATTTGTGGTTTTCAAATGGAAGACCAGACACTGATGTGCCAAGGAGGCAGGGGTCTAAGGCACTGTCTGTACTGGCAGCCTGGAGAAGGGCCCTGGACAACTGTCTTGCAGAAGTGTTCCCATGGCTGCTGGGTACCTGGTAAAGACAACTGAGATTTTGCCTGTTGCCCAGTTTTCTAGGCTCTATTGCTTTTCTTGCATTCATTTTCTCAACAGTGGACAGTTCTAGGAGCCTTTCCCCTGCTGGAAGGAGGCTCTAGGTCCTTAGTTTTTCTCCCAAGAACAGGGTGACTATGAGGCCTCTCAGCCTGCAAAGAACACATTTCTTCAGTAGATGTGAAGAAAACTGTCAGTGACTGAGATCTGATATGAGTCCCTAGATCACAGTCAAGGGAGTGAATGATGAATCTTTTATTTAAATGTTGACCACAGCAGATTATCTGACCTACGTCCCTCCCTTCTGTAGCCTAGATGAAGACTCCTAGCAAATCGAACGTGGATCCAAATTAATGGACATTTCTCAGCCTACCTAGGCACTGAAACTGGCAGCTTGTAATTTAAAACTAATTTCTTTAGCTCGACACCAGGCCTAAAGAACATAAACCCAGGGAGACAGTGTGGATAGTGATGAAGTACAGACACTGAGATCGGCTACCCGAGTTTGAATACAGCTTCACCACCACAGGCTTTCCTAGTGGCTCAGACGGTAAAGAATCCGCCTGCAATGTGGGAGACCTGGGTCCAATCCCTGGGTTGGGAAGATCCCCTGGAGAAGGGCATGGCAACCAACTCCAGTGTTCTTGCTGGAGAATCCCATGGACAGAGGAACGGGCTATAGTCAGGGGGTCTCAAAGAGTCAGACACGACTGATCACCTGATACTTTCCCTTCACTCTCACTACCACTTACTAGCTGTGTGGACAGTCGTTTAGCCTGTTTGTACCTCAGTTTCCTTATCTGTAAAATGGGCTTAATAATAGTGTCGCTACTACCCAGACTTGTTACAGGGATTGAAAGAGTTAGTATATGAATGTCTCTCTAGTATTCTAGCATGTCTCAGCCTCTTGGGGACAACTGAAGGCTACTTGATACAGAGAATGAGTGGTCCTCTTAGCCTTGTTTCCTCCAATACCCCCCACCCCAGGGGCCCGGGATTAGCCTTTCCAGCAGGAATCTAAAACTGGACGTGGGCCTCAAAAAGAGGATAGTTTACTCCCCCACCCCCTACTGTCTCCATAGTGTGGGCCCATCACCCCCAGCTCTCCCTCTGCTTCTGACCTTGTAGGGGGTACCAAGATCTGAAGATGCATACCCCTGTTAGCTAAGTCTGTAACAATGAACAGTACGGATGATAAATATTTATCAGGTGTACATACAGTGTCATATCCTGTTCTGAAGAGTCTTTGAAATGTTCATAAGTTCACTAACGACTGTTTGAAGTTAAATGAAAGGAAATGCTGTTGGAACAAAAAATATATATGCCTAAGCAAAAGTAAGTTGCTTTACATTCTTCTCATGTGGAACAGGGAAATGCATACAGTCCTTGACAATAGGATCAGAAGAACAAACAGGACCCGATGTATAAAGAAGGAACATTTGTGAAGTTTTTATGGTGTGAGCTGCACGAGTGTGTTCAGTACCACTCACAGCAGTTCTGCGTTCGCCAGTTCAGCCTTGGCTCATAGCAGTTTTTCTGTTTGCTTTAAACTACGTGTCCAAATGTTCCTAAAGCACTGGCAAGACCCGTCCATTCATTCTCTCCCAGTTTGATCTGACTCGGGTCTCTGGATGTAGTAATACAGTCTTGGCACTTTTGCAGATGTTTTTGACTTAGATACACTATGAGAAATACCTTTTAGATGATAGCATGCACATATAGACACCCCCACCTCCACGTAGACAACCTGAAACACAAGTTCCACAAAACCACATTTTAAGTGCTGATGCACGCTGCTCTTTTATTTTCTGTCTGAAGTATTACATCTTTTATAGAGTGTTCCTTAGAGCTGGGAAATACAGCTGGTATTATGTAATGCCAGAACATTTCTCAGAATCAAGGACATATTGATTGTCCTTGATTTCTCAGAATCAAGGACAACAGAAAAAAGGGCATATTTGAGAATTCGAATAAAATGAAGAGCTCAGTGTTTAGAAGCGTACTAGCACTCTGTGAAATTGAGCGCTCTGCAGAGATGAGCCTGAGGAGCATTTGATCCTTTTGGTTTTCAGATGGTGGATCTTACAACATCAAACCTGTACTGGAGTTGTGAGGTCCACAACTCACCAGCCACAAGTAACTATTTAAAGTTAACTTGTTTAAATGTAAATAAAATAAGAAATTCAGACTCTAAGTAGCACTCACCATTGTTCAAGTGCTCAGTAGCCACACAACTAGCATATTGGACAGCATAAATATAGAAAGTCCTGTTGGACGGTGCTGGTCTGTGTGGAATGTGAATGGGAAATATAGTGAATTCCTATCTTTGGACACTAAATGAAGGGTTAAATTGATCACTCTAAGATCCTGTTCCTCACTTTGAAAGCACCCAAGGTTACTCTGTCAATGTGAGGAGCTGGGAAAAGTGCCTGGAGACAGAGCTCTGGGGGAAAAACTGCTAGTGTTATGGAGCAGACGATCCAGGAGAGCTCAGCAGTAAGAAAAAGCCCAAGTTCACTGCAGCATCTGTGTCTAAAAGCTAATGAAAGAGGGGGAAGAAAAGTGCAGAGGAACAAAATCAAAGAACTGACACACCTGATTGTAAGACTTACTACAAAGAAAGCTACAGTGATCAAGACAGTGTGGTATTGGCAAAAGAACAGACAAATACATCAGTGAAACAGGGTAGAGAGCCCAGAAATCAACCCACCTAAATATGACCAACTGGTCTTTGACAAAAGAGTAAAGGCAGTAGAATGGCACAAGAATCATCTTTTCAGCAAATGGTGTTGAAACACCTGGACATCCACGTGCAAAAAAAGTGAATCTAAACACAGCTCTTGTGCCATTCACAAAAAATCAGCTCAGAATGGATCACATATCTAAATGTACAATGCATAACTATAAAACTCCTGGAAGATAACATAAGATGACCTCTGATATTACAATGACTGTTTAGATACAACACCAAAGGCAGGATCTATGAAGAGTAGAGAAAAATGTTTTGTCTTACTGCTGCAGCCAGCACAGCAGGTAGGATTGAAAGTGGTTGACGCACAGTTTGGGAAAAAGAAACTAGAAACAGAATTAAAGTTTTAAAAATGGAACTGGGGGACTCAAGACCTCTTGGGTCAAGAGCCCTGTTCCTCGGAACCACATCACTTTTATTTAGTGTCTTGGCAAGCAGAAAGTATCTGTTGTGTTACGATGAAGTCAGCCTCCTGTGTCCCCAGTCACATCTCCCATTTTATTGATTACTTTAAACTATATTTGTTATTTTCTTGTACAAGGGCTATCACCTAGCTGGAGGTCATAGACCCGCACATGCCTTGGAAAAACATCTTAGTGTGTGCACAGCAGTGTTCTGAACTTGCACTGACCCGGCATTCCAAAGTCCACACTATGTTTTTCCTTAGCTTAGAAGGGCATGACAACCCCAACTGATCAACCCGATGTACTTTTATTTGGGTTATGCTGTATTGCTGTATTTTGCTTTTATTCTTTTCCCATGGTGATTTTCTCATTTAGCCAGAGCAACAGGCAGCTGACTATTAACCCCTGCACCTTACTTCTGTAGCCTCACACCCTTGCCCCTTGGAGGGCAGGTGGGGGAAGGGGTGCTCCTGCTCCTGGCCTGTGTCAACGAGGGGAACTAAAGGAGAGTGATTCAGTGGGTTCAACTCATTTTCCCCAGGCGTTTCCTCCCAAGGGATTAATATTTAAGAGCTGAGTTGTGTAATCTAAAAAGTTCAGTCATCCCATTGAATGTGCGTATGATTTTTGGTTGTCAGATCTCCTTTGCAGTTAGCACTGTATCTTTTGTCCTAATTTTTAAAGGAATTTTGAGATATGATTTACATACAAAAGATGCACCCATTTCAGGGGTGCAGTTCAATAAGTTTTGACAGATAGATAAACCACTTAATCACTACCACAATCCAAACAGTGAACATTTTTGTCTCCCATGATCCTTCTCAGCAGTTCCCACACTTCATCCCTGGCCCCGGGCAGCTTTGGATAGAAAGTTTTGCTTTCTATCACTATGGATTAGTTTTGCTTTTTCTAGAGTTTCATGGCAATGGAATCACTCAGTATGTACTTTTCTTTGTCTGGCTTCTTTTGCTCAGCACAGTGTTGCTGAGATTCTCCATGTTGTGTATATTAGTGATTGATTCCTTTTTATTTTCAAGTGGAATTCCTTTGTATGGATTTATCGTAATGCTGTTTGTCCATTCATCAGTGGACATTTCCGTTTCGAGCAATTAGGAATAACGCTGTTATTCATATAGCTCATGTCTAGGAGTAGAAATGCTGGGTGATATGGTAAGTGTATGTTTAACTTCATAAGAAACTGCCAGAACACATCATATTCCTCTTAGGAATTTGATTCTTTTGGCTGGAGTTGCTGTTTTGACACTAGTGTTGAATGTACCCCTCTATTCCCATTGGATTTTGTAGACTATCTGAAAACAGATTGGTCTAGAAGTTGTGGGTTAGGCTCCATTCTGGGTGAGGCAGTATTGGGTTATTGCTTTTGCTAAAGACACCAGGCTGGCCAGATAGTAGTGTTTGATCAAGTGGTCTGTGACTCTTGGAAGAGAGTGTGTTTCAAGGCTATGGGAGAGGCTGTGCTTGCCCCAAGTGAGGATACAGCTCATTTCTGAAGGATGTGAAGTATTTGGGGGGGAAATCATCCCCCATGGAGAAGATAGAGGGCTTCTATCCCAGCTCTCTCCTTAACTTCTCTGTCCTTTTAGGGAGAGAAGCAGGTGACCAGTTCAGCCTGAGAACTACTGTGGTGGATGTAGAATGGACGAAACCTTGGCTCAGGGCCTGTTTTTGCTTCTAACTAGTATAGCAAATGGAAATGAGATACCAAACAAGACTGAGAAAGGTGCTTTGTAATGGAAATCATAGGCAAAAGTGAGTTACTTTTCATCTATACATTAACAAATAACCAATACCAATGCTGAGTCTGTTTCTGCTGCTGCTGCTAAATTGCTTCAGTCGTGTCCAACCTTGCCTGACCCCAGAGACGACAGCCCACCAGGCTCCCCCATCCCTGGGATTCTCCAGGCAAGAACACTGGAGTGGGTTGCCATTTCCTTCTCCAATTTAAAATAAATAATACTTGTAATAGGAATCAAATTTCAGATCGCCATTTTGCAATGGTTAATTCAACAGATCACATTTTGTCCATTTAAATACAGCCATGTACTTTCAGGTATTCTTTTTGTTTGGGGGGGGGTCCTCTTGTTTTATTCTATTTTATTTTTCATTTATTTTTATTAGTTGGAGGCTAATTACTTTACAATATTGTAGTGGTTTTTGTATTCTATAAGTATGTTGAAAGCAATTCAGGTTTCATAGACAAGCAAGTGAGGAAATGCTGAGTTGCCGTCTCTAGCTGTTGGCTGTCTTTTGGAAGCCTGAGTGTTCTAACAAAGTCATTTTTGTGTCTCATTAACCCTGTTGGTGGGTGTATTATCTCTTGTATAACAAGTTACCACCATTTAACAGCTTAAAAAAGTCACACATTTATTATCCCACAGAATCTGTAGTGTCAGGAATCCTAGCATGGCTTAGCTTGGTTTTCTGCTTCAGAGTCTCTTACAAGGCTGCAATCAAAGTGTCGGCCACAGCCGGGGTTTCTTCTGAAGGGTAAACTGAGGAAGGATTCCCCTCTGAGGACACATGGTTGTTGGCAGAATTCAGTTCCCTGAGGTTCACACTGGGAGCCTCTGTTCCTAGCTGGCTGTTGGCCAGAGACCGTCATATGGGTCTTTCTGACATGGCGGCTTGTTTCATCAATATGCAAGCCCAGAAAGCAATAAAGACTGTCTTCTAGCAAGATAGAATCCACAAGTTTATGTAACCATATCACAAGAGTGATGTCCCTTTACCCTTACTGTATTTTGTTTGTGCTCGTATTCATGCTAAGTCACACCATTTGTGTCCAACTCTTTGCGACCCATGGACTGTAGCCCACCAGATTCCTCGGCCCATGGGATTCTCCAGGCAAGAATACTGGAGAGGGTTGCTATGCAACCTCTTCCTCCAGGGAATCTTCCCAATGGAAGGAACGAACCCACAACTCTTGCGTCTCCTGCATTTACAGGCGGGGTCTTTACTACTAGTGCCATTCTACTGACTAGAAGCAAGTCATAGCCCCCACCCCCACACCCCACCATGACACACACCCTCAAGGGGAGGGTATTACACAAAGATGTGACTAGCAGGAGGCCTCTTAGACTCTGCTTGCCAAGCTGGGCTGCAGTCAGACCTGCTGACCTCTGAAACTGAATACATGCAAATAGTTGCCTAGAGATTCTAGCACTGTGAATTACTCATCCACAGAAGTAAGAATTAATGGATGTTCGGCACAGATTGTAGAAGATGAGTTTTACTCTCCAGACTTACTATAGGAAGTCAGTAGAAAAATGGATTGTCAGTGGGATT
The DNA here is from genome assembly GCF_963930625.1 of Muntiacus reevesi. Taxonomy (NCBI): domain Eukaryota; kingdom Metazoa; phylum Chordata; class Mammalia; order Artiodactyla; family Cervidae; genus Muntiacus; species Muntiacus reevesi. The sequence goes on along the minus strand of NC_089251.1, from coordinate 41,492,011 downwards.
TTCATCTAGCACAACTCAGTTCTCAGTTCAGTTGCTCAGTCGTGTCCGACTCTGCGACCCTGTGAGCTGCAGCACGCCAGGCCTCCCTGTTCATCACCAACTCCCAGAGTCCACCCAAACCATATCCATCCAGTCGGTGATGCTATCCAACCATCTCATCCTCTGTCATTCCCTTCTCCTCCTGCCCTCAATCTTTCCCAGCATCAGGGTCTTTTCAAATGAGTCAGCTCTTCACATCAGGTGGCCAAATTATTGAAGTTTCAGCTTCAACATCAGTCTAGCATCTGTACAAAATCTGACCCAAAGGAGGCTCAATAAAAAACTATTTGCCTGCCAAGGTTTTGGTTTCAAAATCTAGTGTAACTGGATCAGTTCTATTGCTCTCCTTTTATAACAAAATTCTATAATTTCCTTCATCCTGAAATGAAATCTATAAATAGAATTTACGCTACACATAATCTCAAACATCAATATGACCTAACTGTAATATAAAAAACATACCAGATTGGTGGTTGCCTGAGGTGATGGTGGAGGGTGGGATAAATAGGTAGAAGGGATTATTACATATTTTTAAAAATAGAAATTAAAAAGTATACTGTAAAGTTTTTAAATGTTAAATACCGAAGGAGAGTAATTCATAGTAAAAATAATGTATTTCAAGATGTGAATGCTCTAAAACAAAATGGGTAGGTGCTTGCTTCTGAGTTTATAGTCACCATTAATGAGAGAGCTTTAAATTCAGACTGATACTCAGTTACTAGCATGTGTGATTAAGGGCCCAGATCCTATGATTTTTCATTAGTGATGTGCTTTCCCAGAAAGTGAATGATTCTTGAAAATATTCTGAACAAAGCAAAACAAAAAAATCATCCCACCTTTTACACAGGAGTTTCAGTCCTAGAAAATTCAGTGTATATTCAAACTGCACAGAAAATACCTTGCTTTGAAGTTAGTTTTTAAGCTCAAATGATTTATAAATAAGATTTTCCTCTATAGTTTTGTGTCATACAGGACATTGGGAAGTATGAGGGCCTTGAAACTATTACACAGGACTTTGCCACACTTAGCAGAACAAATAGCGGGGACCTGGCACTTCTGCCTGAACATACTCCCCCAGTTCCAGGAATGCCCCCTAGTTATCATAACAACAAAGCATTCCCTTGGATTTCACAAGTTGGCAGCTGCACTTCCCACTGAGAACCACAGCCCTAGGGCCTAGCCACTAGGGGAAAGGAAAGTAATGCAGTTATTCTGGTTTGCTTGGACACAGCTAAATATCAAGGGTACCACGAGGGAGATGAGGATAGAGATCAGTGCTTTAAAATCTCTATTGTGACCCTTTAGCCAAGGCACAGTTGAGTGCTTGGATCAAGCAGAAGATGGCAATAACTGCAGGACGTGGGGAGAAAGGGAACCCTGTGTGTTAGGCTGGTCAGGTGTGAGCATCTGAAAGTGAACATGTTGAATGACAAATTTTAAGGATCCTGACAAAGTGCTTTCTTTTCCAACAGAAACCTGTTTCCTTCAAATCTTGTGGTTGCAGCTTTCCGGACGGTAAGCTTGATGGTTTGCCAAAAATAGGAAACTTCGGGTGTTATATGTTTATAGCATATAAATTACTGCTATAGAGTTAGGTAAGGTGGAACAAGGAGGGTTGTGTGCACTTAGTATCATTGGCCTAAATTTTTATCGATGGGCCCCTGCAGTGAAAATAAACAAAACAACAAGAAACCAAAAAATTGCCCAAAATATCCCAGCATCTTTTCACATCACCTAGTACCCTCAAATCACGTTTTATAGAGCTCTTAAATATTTTACAATTTTAGTTTTTTTTATCTTTTTAAGTTTTTTGGCTGCATTGCACAGCCTGTGGGATCTTAGTTCCCAGACCAGGGATTGAACCTGGGCCATGGCAGTAGAAGTGCTAAGTCCTAACCACTAGACTGCCAGGGGAATGCCCTAGAATTTTTTTAAAAAATGCATTTTTGTCTTTTTTTTTTTCTGATTATAACTATAATATATGCTCCTTCCAAAAAAAAAAAATTAAAGTACAAAAGAATAGAAGGAAATAAAAATCACCCATAATCACTACCTAGAGCTACCCAGTAACATTTTGTTATACATCTTTCTGGTATGTTTTTTCTATATGTGTGCATGTGCACCTGCACACAGACACACACGCACACAAGATTTTAAAATAATTATACTACATACATTGTTATTATGTATACAGATATTGTTCAGTAACCAGCTCTTACTGTGAACATTTTCTCATGTTGGTAAACATCCTTCTGCATGAGTTATTGGCTGTGGTATGAACATGTCATAATTTTACTCAATCAGTCCCATGTGGATGGCTGTTTCTAGTTTTCCCCTAACTTTAGCAATCCTGAATGTAATGTTCCTACAGCCAAGCTTTACACAGAGAAGGAATATAAAGGTCTAGATTAGATGGACTAAACTGATTGCCTTTTTCACACACTATCTTTTCAGTTTCCGCTCAGTCTTGCTCTTTAAAAAAACAAACCAAAAAACCCTGGGTATAAATACAACTGTGGCTTGTATGCATAATGTGAGATAGAAGGCAAGAGAAAAACGAGAAATGTCGTGGCTTTCAGTGCCTGCCACGGAAGGTGTGGGGTGGCTTTGTATCCCCTGCCACCCCTAATCACAGGACTGCTGATCATCTCTGCCTGTCTGAAAGCTTGATAAGTCAAAGCTGAGAGAGACCAGAGCTCTTTAAAGGCAGGTTCAAAGCAGAGGCCTCTGGGTCTGAACTGCCTAATGGGCCCCTTTTTAACAGTTCAAAAGCCTCGTGTCCTTAGAAGGGTGTCATATAACAGAGTCCCCTGAACGTTAGTGCACACTGCTTCAGGGAGACGCCTGTGTGTGTCAGGCAGAAGTGTGTGAAGTCAACCACAGGACGAGAGTTTGAAAGATAGCTCCCCTCTGATGAGTAGGTCTCCCAGAAGACTCAGCCAAAAACACCATCTTGCCCCCCATCCTTTGTTTTGAGCAGTGGAGGGCTGAAGGCGTATTAGAAACAGATGCTGAAAAGCAGTCAAGCTCGAGTAAGTTTTGGAACAGAGTGGAGCATAAATAAATGAATGAGAATAAAATGACACATCAAAAAAATGAACTTTACTATTATGGAATGAATACCAAGTTTCTCCAAATAATATGAATTCTCAGCCGTTTAAGATATCAGCTTGAAACTGTACAGACCTTCTCCAAACTGGGGTCTGGGGACCCAGGAAATTCTCTCCATTGCCTTGGGTTCCTAAATAATCAGCGGTCTCCTAGAGTGCGTGTTGCCCTGGGCTTAGGTGACTTTGGTTCAGTCCTCAGAGGCCCTTGTCCAGCCAAGCCAGTGAGGAATGCCAGCAGGCCTGGAGGGAAGAACGACCAAGTAGCAAGAGGCCCAGCAGTCCTCTGGATTCGTCTTGAGAAAGGTCTTCAGCTGTGAACTGACGGGGTTTTCTCTTTCTCTCGCTCACAGTATGCAACTGACTACAGAGAAGTGACCCACAACACGAGCGCTGGAAACATAACCGTTGAAAAAGTAAGGGTTTTTGTGAGATCACTTACGACAAATCCTATAACACAAATAATGCTTCTGAACTCAAGGAGCATACATTATGCTTATCTTTTTCTCAGCAGGACTGAAGACTGGGATTTGAATTGCACAGTTTAGGTTTCTCTTTGGGCCGTTTACCCTCTTTAGGATGTCCATTTCATTGAATTGAAACTAATGTCCCCTTTCTTAAAAAAAAAAATTGTGTAACATCCCTTCTGTTTTTCTGAAATATAAATAACAGGTGATTTAACCTACCCTTGCGCATAGAATTTGCCTTAGGGGTTTAACTCACTATAACCATCATTCATTCACAAATATTTTTTTGAGTACTTGTTTTTTCTTTTGTTGTTGTTGTTGTTGTTGTGTGTGTGTGTGTGTGTGTGTTTTATTTGGACACACCACAAGGCATGTGGGAATCTTAGTTCCCTGACCAGGGAACTTGAGTCCCTTGCAGCTGAAGTACAGAGTAACCGCTAGAACACCAGGGAAGTCTCTTGAGTACCTGTTGTTTACCAGACACTGAGCTAAGTCCTAGCCTTCATGCTGGAGCTGAAAGAGATGAGGGACCTCAAGGATTATTTAGCCCAGCCTTGAAGCTACCACGGGAAGAAGGAGGAACTTTGCCCTTCCCCCATCCCCTGTGCACCTCTCCAGGGCTAAGTGGCTCTGAGTTCTCCCAGCCTGTCTTTGATTGAAGGGAAAAGTTCTACTTTTTTTAAAAAAGTTGAAAGCTAATAGTTTAGTCCCTTTCACTTCATCTTGCAGATGAAGCATCTGAAGCTCAGAGAAGCTATTTTAATATCAGCCAGGACTAAGCTCAGACTAGAATGATGGTAAAAATGCTCTTTCAGTTTTTGCCACGCTGACATGTTTCCTATTCAGAATTTCATAATGTGTTGTGATGGAATAAAATGTTTGTCTAACATATATGCTTACAGTAGTGAGACTCAGTACTGATGGAAACAAAAATAAAGAACACATTATATTTATATATTTTAAGTCAGTGCTTTAGAAAGAATGTCCTGAAAATATCCATGTTGATTCTGAACATCATTTTCAGAATTTGTCAGTGAGGAGACTATGGTAGGAACCTAGCAACAAAGAATTAGTAGGCAAAGGCACTGACTTTTTTTTTTTTTGGCCACACTCTTGAGGCTTATGGGATCTTAGTTCCCTGACCAGGGATTGAACTGGGGCATACAGCAGTGAAAGCACTGAATCCTAATCACTAGACCATCAGGGAATTCCCTACAATCATTGACTCTTGATCTGAAGGACTATTTCACCAATCAGCTTGTCTTTTAAAGTGAAGTGAAGTGAAAGTCGCTCAGTCGTGTCCGACTCTTTGCGACCTCATGGACTATACAGTCCATGGGATTCTCTAGTCCAGAATACTGGAATGGGTAGCCTTTCCCTTCTCCAGGGGATCCTCCCAACCCAGGGACTGAACCCAGATCTCCCACATTGCAGGCAGATTCTTTACCAACTGAGCCACGAGGGAAGCCCTGTCTTTTAAAAGCAGCCCTTTGAAATGATTGTCCAGCCTCTAGCTGAGCACATCCAGTGAGGAGAGGTTCAGTACTTTCTGTTTCAACCTGTGCCCATTTCCAAAGCTTTCACAGTTAACGAGTAGGTGAAAATCCTGTTTGTTGACTTTCCAAATCCTGAGACTCCATCTCCCCTTGAGTTTCCGGCCCCTTGATCTGTGAAATCACTGAATGTTAAAGGAAATATGAGCCTTTCCTCTTTCTGGGCGCCCTATTGCAGTCTGACGGAGACCTGAGCAAATGCATTCTTTAGTCCTCACTCATCTGTTGTAAACTTAGACCCTGTGTCCCCTCTGATCCTACAGATCCCCATTGGCACCGAAATTGAAGGGATGAACATTTTAGGATTGGTCCTTTTTGCCCTGGTATTAGGAGTGGCCCTGAAGAAACTCGGCTCTGAAGGAGAAGAGCTCATTCGTTTTTTCAATGCCTTCAATGAGGCGACCATGGTGCTGGTGTCATGGATTATGTGGTGAGTGTCACCCTACCACCCACTCTCTCTCTCATTTCTCCTGCTATCCAGAAAAGAACCCCACTTAGCTGTTCTAGGTCACCTCTGTGGGGCCACATGGCCCAGTGCTGTCTGTGGATGATGTATCACAACCAGTCTTGGCACAAGGGTTGAAGGATCTCAGAGAAATAGGCATGCACCATGGTTAATAGTCACTTCCTCGTCACCCACAGTGACCCCTGGGGTTCGATCATTGATGATTTATCGATGAGTCTCACCATTATTCTTGCCACATCTTGTGGGGCAATGAGTTCCATATAAAATAAGGCTTATTTCTCTTTAAAGAATAGATTAAAGCTTTAGAAGGGCCCCTCACTATAGTATTTTACAACATGGAGGACAAATCCATCTTTACCCTGTACGTACAGGTAAACTTGGAATGGTCTTTACATGTATGTCTCTTTATATAATAGCAATGAAAGTGTACTTGTTTAATAAAAACCACCAGATTGATTTCTGGCTAACAAGGAAAAATTTGACAAGATCTCTCAAAGTAACTTCTCAGAAATCATACCAATTCCAATGCCAATGCTTCAGTAAGCTTTATCCTGCTGTTTTACTGAAGCCAGACTGTGTGTTTTAGTTTCTACCCACTCGTTGTTGAGAAACTAGTTTATCTTTTAATGCACAAAACTTGTTCCTTATTGTCAACCCTTAAGTATCCTAGGATGTCTCTCTCTCAGATGGCACTGGGATGGCAGCTGGACTGATTTTAAGAGAGAAGACTGGAATTTGGTAGGAAAGCTTGAGATTGGTTGGGAAGCCAAGTTCAGAGCCTCCACTAGTAGTATTTATTCTGCTTAACCAAGTTTTCTTGCTCAGCCCCAAACTCCAGAGTCTGAGTCTGCATCAGAAACATGACACTTCATATGACTTGTTGTTCTGGGGAGAAAAATATTTCCAGAAAGGAAAAAGTGTTTTCATCCTGTCAGATTCTTTCCCTGGCTTATTTTTTTTGGTCTGAAATCCTCCCAAAGGTTGGATTAAAGAAAACTGTGCAGGAAAGTGATGTTCCTATGTGAAGACATTTGTTTTCAATCTGAAACCAATTTACAGTCATTCCTTCAATGTGACGTGTTAGTTGCAGAAGCAGACATTTGGAAAGGCAGACCTGGCTGAGTGTCTTAACTGCAGTGGGATATCTGTTGCCCAGAAAGTGCATCCCACCCAGAACTGGGGTTTAGGATGCCTTAACTGGTTAAAGGGGCTTCCCTAGTGGTTCAGTGGTAAAGAATCTGCCTGCGATGCAGGAGACACAGGTTCAATCCCTGGGTCAGGAAGGTCCCCTGGAGGAGGCCGTAGCAACCCATTTCAATATTTTTGCCTGGAGAATTCCATGGACAGAGGAGCTTGGCAGGCTACAGTCCATGGGATCCCAAAAGAGTCTGACATGACTTATTAACTAGAACACATACAAATACACACACACAACTGGTTAAAGGATCTCCCCCAGGTGTGGGAGGGATCTTCAGTAGTAGCTCTTTCTTTCCTTCACTAATTACCTACTATAGTATCAGGCACCTGCCTAGCCTGTACTGTTCATAGAAATAATTTCTCAAATATCAATGTATGACAAAACCCACTGAAAAATAAAAAAATTAAAAATAAAATAAAATAAAATAAAATAAAGAAATAATTTCTCGGTAGATGGTCAGCAAACCTTGCAGGCCATATGGTCTCTGTCATAACTGCCAATGCTGCCATCACAGGACAAAAACAGTCATAGACAATTTATAAATGAATGAACTTGGCTGTATTCCAGTAAAACTCATGGTGCCAACCCATGCATTAAACTGTCCAGGGAGGAAGGAGGGAAGGGAGTCCTCTGAAAGTGTTAGAAGAAAATACAGGGGTAGAGAAAGTCCTCCGACACAAAATACAGAAAGGAAAAGCCATAAAAAGCTGCTAAATTTGATTCCACCAGAGTATAAAAATGTTTGCATGCAAAGGATACCTTGGATGAAGTTATAAGACAAGACACCTATTGAAAAAAAGTGATATATATTTACATATAGCCTCTACACACACACACACACACACACACACACACACACTCAAAGCATTGGGATTGAAAGGACTGGTACAAGTTCATAAAATGTTAATCTTTCTGTAGTGAAATTAATAGAGAACTTGAGAGTAAGTGTTAAAAATCTTTTATAGCAGTTTTATATTCTTTAGCATCTAAGCCATGATCATTGTTCTATTTTGTGTGTGTGTGTGTGTCTTTTCTAAGAATACTGGTCCTTGACCAACTAGGTAGAAATGAACCAGTTTTTCACCAAAGATAATTTGAGAAGAACTAATATAAAGAGCCCTGACTACTGAAGAAGAAAAAAAAGACTGAATAAACTCTTAGAAAATGAACAAAGGAAATGAGCAGGCAATGCATAGAAGAGGAAACCTGAATGACCAATAAACATTTTAAGGGATGGCCAACTTATTAGAAATCAGGGAAATGAAAAGCTTGGTTCTATCAGGCACTGATAAGAATGAAGTTAACATTTCTCAACAGCAGCATTATTTTTTTTTCCTTTGAAATTTCAGGAATTTTTATTTTCATTTTTCTGCATTTCCCACTTTCAACAATAAAAACCTGTTTCTTTTTTATTGAGATATAGTTGATTTAGTTGATTTAGGGCTTCCGTGGTGGCTCAACTGGTAAAGAATCCGCCTGCAATGCAAGAGGCCTGGGTTTGATCCCTGGGTTGGGAAGATCCCCTGGGGAAGGAAACAGCTGCCCACTCCAGTATTTTGGCCTGAAAAGTAGTCCATGGGGTTGCAAAGAGTTGGGCACGACTGAGTGACTTTCACTTAATCACTAATAGTTGATTTATGATGTTATATTAGTTTCGGGCATACAGCATGGTGATTCAAAGTCTTTATAGATTATATTCCATTTATGGTTACTATAAAATACTGGCTATCTTTCCAGTGTTTTGGCTATTGTGCTGTAGAATGTACCCTTTATTAGCAGCACTGTTGACATTCTTTGTTGCTGGGGGTTGTCTTGTGCACCGTAGTATATTTTGCCATATCCTTGGCCTCTAGCCCTTAGATGCCAGTAGCACCCCTGCCAAAGCTGTGACAACCAAAACTGTCTCCAAATATTATTTAATGTCCCCTGGGGGGCAAAATCATCATTGGATGAGAACCAGTGGTGCAGGGAAAGGATTATTCTCCTAGAAGCCATTGGGAACATGACTTAGAACAGCCACATTGGAGAACAATTTGTCAGGATCTACTAGACTTTAAAACATACCCCATGACTCAGTAACCCCACTTCATGGTGTCTGTACCTGGAATATATGGGCATGTGGGCACAAAGAGGCCTGTCTGCAGTGTTCTGTGTGGTGATGAAAACCTGGGAATAATGTAAATGCTCATCAGCAGGGTAATGCAAATAATCTATAGTGTAGTTCTGAGGATGCTATTTTTAAAGAATGAGATAAAGGTGGAATCAACCCAAATATCCATTGACAAATTGAATGTATAAGGAAAATGTGGGATATGCATACAATGGAATATTATTCAGCCTTAAGAAGGAATGACATTCTGCAAAGTGCTACAATATAGAGGAAGCTTAAAGTCATGAATGGGTTGCCATGCTCTCTTTCAGGGGATCTTTCTGACCTGGGGATCAAACCCGGGGCTCCTGCATTGCAGGCTGATCCTTTACTGTCTGAGCCACCAGGGAAGCCGCAAGTGAAATAAGCCAGACACAGAGAGGCTAAAATTGTATTATTCCATTTATGAGGGTACCTTGAATAGTCAAGATCATAGAGACTGAAAGTAGAACAGTGGTCTCTGACAGCAGCAGTGAGGGGAACATGGGGTTATTGTTTATTAAATACAGAGCGTCTGTTTGCAATGATGAGAAAGTTCTGGAGATGGACAGTGGTGGTAGTTGCACAATACTTTGAATATACTTAATGTCACCAAACTGTACACTTAAAATGGTTAATATGGTCAGTTTTATGTTATGCATACTTTACCATGATAAAAAAAAAAGACCAGAATGAGGTAGATGTCTATGTATTGATATGAAAAGTTCTCAGAGACATAATAGGGAGTTTTAAAAAAACATGCAGATTTAAACACATGTATCTAAAAGAATAGAAAGTGGGACTAGTTACCAGAGGAGAGGGCTGGCTTGAGGACAGGGCCTAAAGATTTTGGTCTTAGCTATCATGTTTTAATTTTTTGAAAGGAGAATGTATTCATGTATTACTATAGCATTTAAAAATAATAATACTTCTTATAATATCTCTGGGAAGAAGTCTCAAGAAACCAGTGACACTGGCTATCTCTTCTTGAAAGGAAGCCTGGTACTTAGGAGGACAGAGGTGGCAGGTAGATCCCATCCTGTTGTACCCTTTGAAATTATAACTGTGTGACATTATTATCTATATAATTTAAAAAATTTATAAATAAAGTCAATAGTTATAAAATTCATCTTCAGCTCAGTCCAATCGCTCAGTCATGTCCAACTCTGCGATCCCATGGACTGCAGCATGCCAGGATTCCCTGTCCATCACTAACTCCCAGAGCTTACTCAAACTCACGTCCAACAAGTCAGTGATGCCATCCAACCATTTCATCCTCTGTTGTCCCCTTCTCCTCCTGGCTTCAGTCTTTCCCAGCATCAGGGAGTCAGTTCAATGAGCCAGTTCAAACCAGTCAGTCCAATGAGTCAGTTCTTCACATCAGGTGGTCAAAGTATTGGAGCTTCAGCATCAGTCCCTCCAATGAATGTTCAGGACTGATTTCCTTCAGGATTGACTGGTTTAATATCCTTGTAGTCCAAGGAGCTCTCAAGAGTCTTCTCCAACACCACAGTTCAAAAGCACCAGTTCTTTGGTGATCAGCCTTCTTTATGGTCCAGCTCTCACATCCGTACATGACTACTGGAAAAACCATAGCTTTGACTAGATGGACCTTTGTCAGCAATGTTTCTGCTTTTTAATACTTTTAAAATTCATCCTCAGTTAAGCTCAAAACAACAGACTTTTGTCCTTTGTAGCTCCCATAGTTCATTTCCTCCCTTCCTTCCTCCCACCCAGCCATCAAAAAAAATCTTCACACTCCAAGAGTGTTCCCAGAAGGTCATTGTTAGTGACTTCTTCCCACGGAATCATGTTTTCCAATCCACAGAGATTTTGAAACTTCACAAAAGTCCCAGCTTTGGCTCAACTCTGTATCACAACAATTCTACAAAATTTAATAGGTGTTAGTCTTTTGTGTTTCTGAGTTCTCAGAGCAAGCCTGAGCAAAGCTGAAAGTCAAGCCCACAGTTGCAGAGGCTTTAATCTCAGATTTCCTTCCACTTGGGAGCCCACGTGGTTGGTAGCATCCAGCTGTTAGGAACATACAATATCCAAGGGGAAAGAAGTTTGGGTCCTCATCCTGACTCCACACCCATGATGAGTGATCATGTTAATTTTACTGTTTCATGGCCTATAAAATAGGCAGAGCATACCCCTATCCTTTTCTATTTCTCAGGGTCACCCCAAGAGAGATGAAGACCACCTAGTTGAGAGTCCACACATCTCATGTCAGGAAGGGCCTGTATCTCTCAGCCCCAACATCCTCATCCTTGCTTACCTGTGCCCTGTGCTCACATCCTAGGTACGTACCTGTGGGCATCATGTTCCTGGTTGGAAGCAAGATTGTCGAAATGAAGGACATCATCATGCTGGTGACCAGCCTGGGGAAATACATCTTCACGTCTATATTGGGCCATTTTATTCATGGAGGAATTGTTCTGCCACTTATTTATTTTGTCTTCACGAGAAAAAACCCATTTAGGTTCCTCCTGGGCCTCCTCACACCGTTTGCAACAGCGTTTGCCACCTGCTCCAGGTGAGTGGTTTTCAGGTGCCCTTGGCTGCCCTTGAGCTTGGAACCAGAGGAGCCCGTGGTGGATGCACAACTAACATCTTGACAAATTTTAATTTCTTGAAAACTCTAAATTGGTTTCATCTGATTTTTTTGCACTGCCAGCCCCATAGCTCTTAGGGAAGTAGATTTTTAGGATTGCCAGAATGAGAGATTGCCTCATTCCCTTCTCCTTCTTGCTTCTTAGAGGTCAGTTAGATCATAATTTTACCCAGCTGGGGGTCCTCACCCTAACTAGACCTCAGCCTGAGTGAAAGGAGACAACCACTTGACTCAAAACACATTGCAGGAAATCTTCTAGAATGATACCTGCTCAGTTCTCCCTATGGATGGGTGAATTAGGAAATAAGACCAAGGCATAAGGCATCCTGGTGAGGGGTGTGTGCTCAGCTCTCTAGCAGTCCACAATATTGTGGGATTATCTAATTTAGCACAAAAGATGGACCTTGTCATGGCTGATATTCTTCCAGAAAAACACTGGGCTTTCCAAATACAAAGAAAACTTTCAAAGGATGGCGGCATATCGTTTGATTCCCACATTTAGTTTTTGCCCCTCTACTGCATGTATCCCACCATCCTGCCCTGCAGTGTCTATGACAGGGTTGTGGTGTGGGAGGAATGAAGGAGGTAAGTTTCTCCGGCTTTGGCCGAAACCAGCCTATTTCAGCTATGCCAGCCACACGCTGCAGGGTCTGCAGAACCCACAAGAGGGAGCGGGTCCTATTCTTCATTATCTTGGGATGCAGTTCCTCTTTCCAAACTTTCAGAGCCATTTCTTTTTCTGTTTTTTTGGCCACACTGCCACGGCATGCGGAACTTCCCTGACCAGGGATTGAACTCATGTCCCCTGCAGTGGAAGCCCAGAGCCTTAACCACTGGACCACCAGGGAAGTCCTGTCAGAGCCATTTCTGCTTCTTGGCCTAGAAGAAAAAACATAGCTTGCCTTTTACTTTTTGGAGGGGAACATGTTCAAGAGAGGAGAGTAAATAGTTCTTTGTTCTCTTGAGAATATTCTGCACTGTGAGACAATGTGTGGTTCTTGGGAAATCTGGAACAGGTGTATCCAGGTGAAAAATACCGTAAGTCTGGAAAGCCCAGTTTTGAACACTTTGGGAAAGCAATTGACAAAACCCCATGTATGACAGAAACTCTGCAACAATTCTGATTTTTCTTTTATTTCAAGGGGAGAGTGCCATAACCTAGGATGGTGCTAATTGTTCTGTTCCTGGGTCTGAGCTGAGTAACAAGTTAGCCTGGTCACGAAGGACTATTCTCTTATTTGGTTGTTTGCATTTCCCAGCTCGGCAACCCTTCCCTCTATGATGAAGTGCATTGAAGAAAACAATGGCGTAGACAAGAGGATCAGCCGGTTTATTCTCCCCATCGGGGCCACTGTGAACATGGATGGCGCAGCCATCTTCCAGTGTGTGGCCGCAGTGTTCATTGCCCAGCTCAACAACGTGGAGCTGAGAGCTGGACAGATTTTCACCATTCTGTAAGTTCTATATTCTTTCCTTCATCTTTAGGCCTGGTTTAAAGTTTGAGATATTTTTTGTTGCGATTTCCTTTGAAAAACTTCATGAATCCAATCTTACCATGACTTGGGTGTCTCATTTGTAAATGAGGACAGCATGAATTCATTACTTGAAGAAAGTGGATCCTCTCTCAAGGGTGCAGCCGACAGACTGGGGTTGTATGGTTTTCAGTTCCAAGCCATGGCTGCCATGTTCTGCATGTCTCTGTGTCCCCTCGGTGCTCCGGGCTCATGGCTGATCCTGCTGTCCCATCCCCTAGAGTGACTGCCACGGCATCCAGTGTTGGAGCAGCAGGCGTGCCTGCTGGAGGGGTCCTCACCATCGCCATTATCCTGGAGGCCATCGGGCTGCCCACTCATGACCTCTCTCTGATCCTGGCTGTGGACTGGATTGTGTAAGTAGCAAGTTCTAAGGGCACTGAATAAAAGAAAGTCTGTTTTGAGCTCCCTAGGAGCTTGGCACTGGCCCGGGGCATGCAGCGAAACTTAAAACATGCCATTACTGAGAACTTGCTTAGAACATTCAGGAAAGTCAGAGGCCCAAGTCTCTATAGAGATTGTTGGCTGCATAGGGGTCATAACCAGTGGAGCAGTGAATCTTCGGGAATGATTGTCCTTGGCCTGGAATGTCCAAGGAGTGATTTCTGTAAGGGGAAAAAAGATGAGCATTGCTAATGCAAGTGCCTGGGCTTGTGCTCAGGGGCGGAGTTAGAAAGGAGCTGTGATCTGGGTAACCATCACCAGGGCTCCTGTAAAGACACAGAACAGTTTCTAATTGTTGCTTCCTTGAGTCCCATGAATGACACTTTTCTCAGATGCAAACAATACCTGTATCATAGGGAAGGTCAGTGAGGCACTGATGTTGGACAGTAGGTAGAGCATGTGAATAAGAAATGAGCCCTGAAAAAAAAAAAAAAGAAACGAGCCCTGGAGCCTGGGTTCACATCATTTACTAGTTGTGTGATATGAACTGTCTGTGATTTAGTCTGCCAGTCTGTCAAAAGGGGATAACAGAGCCCTGTAGCAGAGCTGTAGCGGAGACTAAGCGAGTTAGCACATGCACGTCACACGGAAGCGTGTTCAGGCAGCACTGGGGAAGGCACTCCTGGCCAGGCTGCTCAGAGCCGGGTCTGGATATGCTGACCACTAGAGCCTGCCCCTGGGCTGCTGGATCTGCCCATCGTGGTTCGGAGTGCTGCGTTCCAACGTTATTTTTAAGCCCCGGAAACTTGAAGGGACTTCTCAGAATTCCTCGAGCTCCTTGGGGGTGAAAAGTGCTTTTGGAGATGCACAGTGTTCAGACAGCACATCGGAGGGACTCAGTCCCCGTGGTGGTGAGTAAGAGGGACCAGGGCAGAGTGTCAGAGGCCCCGCCTCCTTCCTCACCGACTCCCCTCCATGGGGAAGGCAGGCATTTAAGGGGTGCTTGGTCAGGACGAGGGAGGTCTGGCACCAAGCGAGCTGTCCAAGGGAGACCCCCACCACCCACAACCTCTGATTCCACAACCCTCAGCTTCTCCAGCACCTCAGGCAAGTTCCTATTTTCCCTCCTTCTTCAGAATGAGCATGATACTTCCTCTGAGCCCCATGGAGGGGTGCTGGTTGTTGGGCTCTGGGAAGACAAAGCTTCTGGAAAGGGCAGTGCTGTTCTCTGTGAGATGGTATTTGCCAACAGCCATGGGAAGCACATGAAGGTTACAGTTCAGTAGAGATGCAGTGTAGACGTGAGACTGGGAGGGAGGTTCCCACAGGATAATGGTGAGTGGGAGGGAAGCTGGACCCAGGACCGAATCTGCACCATCACCCCAGTTGTGTGTGGGTACTTAGTTGCTCAGTCATGTCTGACTCTTTGCAACCCGTGGACTGTAGCTTGCCAGGCTCCTCTGTCCATGGGATTCTCCAGGCAAGAATACTGGATTGAATTGTCCTTCCCTTCTCCAGGGGATCTTCCCAACCCAGGGATCAAATCCAGGTCTTCTGCATTGCAGGCAGATTCCTTACCATCTGAGCCACCAGGGAAGCCCTCGTCATCCCAGTTACTTATAACTTTTACACGACGGTGTCTCACACATGAAGCACACACATAGGGAGATTTCTGGAAGGAAACAGATCCAGATGTCACTACTGGTTCACTCAGGGATGCAGAGGATGGGGGGGGAGGAGTGACTTTTGTTTTTTCCTTCATATTTCTCTTCTTCCCAACTTTTCTACAATGAGTGGGTCTGTTAGTTTCATAAGAATGAAAAATATTTGGAGAAAATCAGTTTAGCGTCCCGCGACACTGCACGCCCTTGGCTTGCTCTCCCTCAGGGTCACAGCACAGCCTCCTGGTACCTCAGCCCGCAGTGATGTCCGCCCCCTGGTGGCTCCACGCGGCATTGACTGTAACGCCTGCCTGTTCTCCCCCTTGCAGGGACCGCACCACCACCGTGGTGAACGTGGAGGGCGATGCCCTGGGTGCGGGCATCCTCCACCACCTGAATCAGAAGGCGATGAAGAGAGGGGAGCAGGAGCTGAGCGAGGTCAAAGTGGAGGCCATCCCTAACTGCAAGTCGGAGGAGGAGACGTCGCCCCTGGTGACGCACCCAAACCCCGCCGGCCCAGCAGCCAGCACCCCAGAGTCCAAGGAGTCGGTTCTGTGATGGGGCTGGGCTTCCAGCTCACCCAGCGGGGGTGCCCACCCCATCAGTCTGGCCACCTGGCCCTGGCACCGCCCTCACTGACTTTTCGCCTCCCGAGCAATGCATTGGCCCAGCCACCGGTTTGACGGTTACTTCTCAGCACAGACACTGGGGTTCCGGACCAAGACACTCGGACATCTGACACTCGACCATGTCCAGGTCAAGTGTGTGCACCCCGGCTCTGTCTGGAAACAGACCCTCGAGCCGTCAGGGTGGGGAGTTACAGGCTCACAGAGACCTGGCAGCTAAAGCTTGGAAGATGCACATGTTATTGCATCACACCCAGGAAAGTT
Source organism: Muntiacus reevesi (assembly GCF_963930625.1). NCBI lineage: Eukaryota > Metazoa > Chordata > Mammalia > Artiodactyla > Cervidae > Muntiacus > Muntiacus reevesi. The sequence continues at coordinate 41,475,972 of NC_089251.1, read as the reverse complement.
CAGCATTTGGATACTTCCTGGACAGACCTGGGCGGGTGGCAGTCATCTGTCACCTTGTGAGCCAGAATAATTGGAAAAATTCCCAAATTCGTATCGTTGGCTGGAATTCTCTGAGCTGGGACTCAGGTGTTAAGAGTCTCTGACTAGGCATGGCTGGCTTCTGGGTGACTGGGCTGGAGGCGCTGCGTGCCCATCAAGTTAGAAATACTCCATGGTGTTAGCACTGCTGGTGTCTCTGGTTAGCGGCATTAAGTAAACAAGTACATTCTGAGGTCAAAGAAAGGAGGGGGAGTGCAGCCTGCAGGGGAAAGGGAAGCAGCCCAACGGGTAAGGACACACACTCACACTCACACACACACACACACACACACACACACACACACACACATTAATGTCCCCAGTCTGGCCCCAGCCCTGGGAAGTTTTCTGCTTTCGTGACCTGGACCTCTGCCAACACTGTGGCTTTAACCACCTCCACTCTGATCTGGCAACAGGCCACAGTGGGGCCTCCGCCTCTGGGGAGGTGTGATGTGGTCATTACATTCAGGACCCTGACTGGTCTAGCAATAGATTTCAATCCAACTAGACCCTCCCTTAAAGCAAAACAAATTTTTTTAAAATACTACAAACCCACCCTTCACTGCGGTGAAGCCAGATGTCCTGGCTTTGGCTGATTTGGATAGGCTTGGTTTCTCTTTCCTCCAGCACATCAGAATTTAAAATTATCAGCCAAATGGTCGACCTGATACCTACTGACTCAGGTTGAACCTTGGAGAGGGGGCTTTATAGAGAGCACCAGTGTTGCCAGGGGCAGGGAAGGAAGACCTAAAAGGCACAAGACAGCTGTTTCGCTGTAGTTGGTGTGTATGTGTGGGGTGACCTATAGCTAGTCCTGGGGCCTCACTTTACCCCATCAGTAAAATGGGGCTGATGTCACCTGCCTTTTACCTACCTCAGAGGAATCTGGTGAGGCAAACTGAGTGAATCTGTGGAAAATGAGCATTTCGCATCTTGGCTATTAAGTGCTAACACTTAACCCCGTACCTTCCTCACTGTTACCTAAGTGATACCTAAGTTCTCCAGGAGGCTCCTTCTCCCGGGGAGGACAGCTTTTATGAGCAGGGCTTTGTTTTGTGTGCAGGAGCAACTGTTGTCACGTCACTTGTCCTCTTGGCAGTTTCTTGTGAGCACCAAATGCAGCCTCTTCCTGATGTGCTTCATCTTTTTGTAAATTAGCTTCCCAGGCCACTTGTGGGTCCCTGGCCTCCCAGGGCCTCCCAGACCCAGGCACGTTTCTGCCACCACACGCTGGCCATTATTCAAGCTCCCAAGCTTTCAGCCTTGCTCATTCCCCTGTTTTCTCTGTTGCTATCACCCAGGCCCTGCAGAAGGGGAGCACACCATTAGGATGCATGTCCCATCACAGCTAGAACAGGGAGAGGGACAGAGACAGTGAAACTCCCCTATTTTAAGATTATGGGGCATGGGCCTGAGCAGAAGTGGTGGGGAAGAGCCAAGGGGCACAGAGAAGACCCAGCCAGTGGGCAGGCCCTGCTCCCTCTAGCCCTCTTTAAAACAAGCTAAGCCACTCCTGTGAAGCAGGGGTGCAGTACACGGAAGCCTTTACCCTCTGGCTTGTTGTTGATGCCTTCTGTTTTTAAAGGAGAAATAATCATATGACTGGATTCCAGACTGCAAGTGAACATTCATTATTTTTCAGGCTTTGCTAGATCTTATTTTTCCCTCTTCCACCTCTATGTAACTATGTGTGTACACACATATGTGTAGCATATGGGGGGTATATGTGTGTTTAGCATCTATATCTACATGTGTGTTTGTGCATTTTAGCTCCAGTCCAAACAAGTTTGAATTTTTGGACAGAGGTGAATTAACTGCAAGTTGTGTGGCTTTGGCATCCTGATTTTCCTGTTTCTAAAGGTGAATTTCACAAAACATGGACAGTCTGACCCAGGGACTGCACACACTCTCTCCAGGACCTGGCGGTGCAGTGTGGGGAGCACGTGGCCTAGGGAAGGGTGCTTCCATGTAAAACCCCTCTGATGATCGCTCCCCTCTCCCTGGTTTCTCCCTGTTTTTCTGTCCGAAAGAGGAATCAGACTGGGAGTGACCCCGCTGGGGGAAAATGCCACCCTCTCATTGTCTGATGATGTGTCCCCTGCTCTAACATGTCGTAATGCTGTTCATCTGTTTTCAATATGTGACACTTGCCTTAAAACATAGCAGTCTTCAAAATGAATACAGCATTTCTACTAGAATCCGATGTTCCTTTATTTTTTTCTTGTGTTTTGAAGTTGCATTGACTGGTGGAGTTCTTCTGGGGGATGGCCTGTGGGTAACAAATTGAGGGGTTATTTTTCTAGCTACATTTAGCCAGCATGACCCCCGGTAGCAGGGCAGGCCACTCAGGTGGCAGAGCTGCTGCAGAACCATCACTGATGTGGCTTGTGGTGGTGAGCTCCAGGCTCCTGGGCTCCTCCCACTCAACACTAGCAGAGCCCTTGAAGCAGTGAGTGGTTTGGCCACATACCTCCATTAAGCCAAGCCTTGTTAGGACAAGTAGGTTGACAGGTATTAATTGACCATCTAGTGTAAGCCCAGAGCCAAGCTGGAAGAATGCCCCAGTCTGTAGAATCACTGAGAAAGTCCCTGCATAAAACAGTTGCCCGTGCCTACTGTCCTCATTAACACACCCAGAACCTTCTTTCGTATCATCTCAAGTTCAGTTGGGGCTTTCCAGGTGGTGCTAGGGGTAAAGAACCCAGCTGCCAATGCAAGAAACTTAAAAGACTTGGGTTCAATCCCTGGGTCAGGAAGATCTCCTGGAGGAGGGCATGGCTACCCGTTCCAGTGTTCTTGCCTAAAGAATCCCATAGACAGAGGAGACTGGCGGCCTATAGTCCATGGGGTTGCAAAGAGTCAGACATGACTGAAATGACTGAGTGCACATGTTCAGTGACATTGCATCCCAGCACTATTAGGAAATTTAGAAGCTTCTTACAGTAGGATTATCCCACCAACTCCCAGTGACAGCCTTAGTTTCCAGACCCCGGGCCCGCTGAAGGAAGAGAACCTTGCTCTCACCTGGAGATATCCAGCCCTCCACATAATATGGAAGCCAGTTTTACTTTCTGGGCAAGGCCCAAAGGGATGTGGAGAGCCTGCACAGATCCAGTGCCTGATGGGGCTTGTTACTAATGACATATAGGTTCCCACCTTGGAGTGTGGCTCCCTTGATTCTCTGGTTGGAGTATTTGGAGACTGGGGTGAGTACTCAGTGATTAAGCTTTTCAATGTCAAATCAAGAATGGCAGTTCCATAAGCCACCTCTTCCCAGGGGAGACGAGAGGGTGCTGATCTGTTGGGTCACCGAAGCCTGCACAGAGGAACATCTGGTGACACCATGAACGCATGAATGATGCAGCAAGGAGGAATATGCACTGTCTGTGTCCAGTCCCAGATCTGGCACTTTTTGCTGTATGACCCTGGGCTTGATAACATCTCTGTGCCTCAGTCTATTCGTCTTTAAAACGGGATAATAATCCTGCCGGTGGCATAGGCTTCTGAAGAGTAGAGGAGTTGATGTAAGATGATGTAAGGAGTTGATGTAAGATGCTCAAAAGAGTGCCTGACCCAGGAAAGTTCCTCTGTCATGCTGGCTCTCAGATCAGACACACTGGCAGGAGAGCTTCCCAACCAGCCTGTGGCCCTTTGCATCTGGCCCAATGAGTGATATTTCCTTATTTGGCTTGGAAAGACAGAAAGGAAGATCTATTTCAACTCGTGGGCCTTTCTGCAGATCTGTGCCTGTGTAGTATGACAGTATGCCCATGTTGAACATTTCTCCTAAAAATATTTGGATAACTACCTAAAAGAAACCAGGCTTTATAAATTATTTTCAGGATGCATGTGAAAGTCCCTTATTCATAACAGAAGCCCACATCTAGAAAACTCGGCCTTTCCTTCCTTCAACTATTATCCTCCCAAGTTGCAACTCTGAATGCAGACAGCTGCTTCCAGCAGGGTCCTGCCTTCTACACAGGAAGTTGCTCTCTTGGCCTGAGCTCAACCCCTTTTCCTCATGTTTGGGGACACAAAGGCAGGCTTCTGGTCTACCTCCCCATTGTAGGGCCCTGGGCCCTGGGCCCCCTTCTTGAGGCTATCAGTGAATGAGAATGAGGAAACATATAACAAGAGGGAAATCTTGAGTCATTTGGAAGATAACTTTCCCATCTCAAGGGTAGAGCACTGTGATCCCCACTGTTTTCCATCTTTTCAAAGAGTTGGAACTGAGTATCCTAAATTTTCTCTTCTCAGAATCTCAAACCTACATTGTTTTCTACAAACAATATACAGAAGAGTGTTGAGCTAGATTTTTTTTAGCAGATTTAGGGTTATTTGGAGTGACACACAAGAGTGAGATGATAGTTTTGGGATTCTTAGTGTGGTCTTCATGACTGTCCCCTAGCTCTGCCTTTAGGGGAAAAAGAAAATCATGCATTAAGCTCAGACATAGTCCTTCTTTGTAAAAAAAAAAAAAAAAAAAGAGTTTCAGCAAATGTCCTGAGGTCAATGAAGACTCAGCGTCTCTTCATTTTCTGGAAAAAAAAATAGAATTAAAAAAATTTTTTTTTAAGTAATCCACACACCATAAAATTCTCTTCTTCAAAGATTTAGTAGTTTTTAGTACATTCAGAGAGTTGTGCAACCATCACCACAATCTGATTCCAGAAGATTTTCCTCAGCTCAAAAAGAAACCCAGAATCTCTGACAAACACTAATTTATTTTCTATCTCTATGGATTTGCCTATTCTGGATATTTTGTATTTGTAGATATAGATATTTTCTTTTATAGATACATCCCAGACAAAAAGAACTGATGTTTAAAATCACTGGGACTTCCCTGGTGGTTCAGTGATTAAGTCTCCACACTTCTGATGCAGGGGACGTGGGTTCGATTCCTAGCCCGTAAACCAAGATCTCACATGCCGATGGGCATAGCAAAAAAAAAAATTCTCTTTGGGGAAAAAGAGTGTAATCATTGCCCACCTTCCCACACACACCCACAGGAGAGTCTGTAAGATATTTTCTCTTTTTTTAAACTATTTATTTATCTGGCTGCTTTGTTGGTCTTAGTTGTGGTGTGCAGGCTCAGTTACTCCGCAGCATGTGGGATCTTGGCTCCCCAGTCAGGGATTGAACCCACATACCCTGAATTACAAGTCAGATTCTTAACCACTGGACTACCAGGGAAGTCCCATGTAAGATCTTCTTTATCATCAGATACAGATTCAGTCATTTTAGCCTATTGGGGGAAAAAAAAAGAGGGGATTGAATTTCTAGGTTAATAGTGGATAACCAGAACACTTAACTAATTTGAAGAACCTTTCGCCACACAGGTGTAGCTGATGAAGGTCTAGGTATCTAGACCACGTGCTAAGTTATAGTGTGGCCTGGACCCAGGCAACTGAGTCTGCTAACATTCTGTTCTGCACTGTGCGGTTCCATGCCTGATATGGCGCACACTGTGTTCTCTGTAAGCGATGCTCCCTGAGGTTGTGTATTGTGCAGACTTTATGGTTATACACAGCAGCCCTGACCTCAGAAGGTGGAAGAATTGATGCTTTTGAACAGTGGTGCTGGTGAAGACTGTCCCTTGGACAGCAAAGAGATCCAACCAGTCAATTCTAAAGGAAATCAATGCTGAATATTCATTGGAAGGACTGATGGTGAAGCTGAAGTTCCAATACTTTGGCTCCCTGATGCAAAGAGCCGACTCATTGGAAAAGACGCTGATGCTGGGGAAGATTGAAGGCAGGAGGAGAAGGGGATGACAGAGGACAAGATGGTTGGATGGCATCAATGACTCAATGGACATGAGTTTGAGTAAACTCTAGGAGATAGTGAAGGACAAGAAAACCTGGCATGCTACAGTCCATGGGGTGGCAAAGAGTTGGACACAACTGAGCAACTGAACAATAACAAATAAAAAAGCATGTCGAAAATGTCTGCCCTGTAAAAAAAAATTTCTTTTCTTTTTAATAAGTGGTGGCTGATGAGTCTCAGAGGCAATGAGGTTGAGGTTAAGAGGAACCTCCTTAATTAACTTCCCTAGTCAGGTTGGTTTTCCTGTTGGTGTGTCTTTCACAGGGTCTGTTGCCAGGCATTTTGTGGCATCAATGTACCCTTTATCTCTCTAGGCCACAGAGCACCCTGGGCTGCCTTTTTGGGTTGCTCCCAGACCCCCCTCACCTCCAGCCATGTCCATGTAAGAGAAGCAATCTTACGACAAACGGGTCTTATGAGTGGTAATCTCCATTCAGTCCTTCCAGAAACAAGAGCAACAATGGCCAGGACTGAAAGCATCCAGGCACTAAAGAGTGCAATGCTCTGTGTGGCATTATTCCATTTATACCAACAAAAGTGACCAGGGTTACATATCAGTTGAGTAGCCACAATCAGGTGGAGAGAGGGTCAATGATTGGACGGGAACTACAGGGGCCTCCAGAAATGCTGGCTTTGTTCTGCTTCTTGATCTGAATGGGTGTTTACTTTGTGATAATGCATTAAGTTGACCGAATATGTTTTATACATTTTCCATTAGTCAGGAATACTTCATTAAAAAGAATAACAGGGTTGGTGGCATGATATGGCAGGAGATCCAGCTCTCTGTAGTGTTTCCCAGTCTCTCTGGGTGACCATGTCTTTTCTTAGGTGTCCTGTGGCCCATTGGAAATGCTCTCAGCTAATTGCATCCTGACCATCTAGAGCAGCAGGTCAGCCAGCTGTGGCCCCCAGGTCAAAGCCAGCCTGCTTCTTGCTTTTGTATGGTCTCAGGCACTGCTCCAACAGACAAAGAGCAGCCAAGGAGACTACGCATCGGTGGCCCCATCCACGCAGGTCAGGGCCAGATCACCCATTAGTCTCAGTACACACAGGGCCGAGGGTCCACAGTACATTTAGGAGCCCACAAAAATATTTTATTTTGAAAACAGAAGGAAAGCATATAGTTCAGACTGAATTTCATTTGTCTTTATAAGACCACAGGTCCAAAATGTAATCTTTAATATGTGTATCTGATACAGGGTCCCGTGTGGTGGAAAGTCATACATGGCCCAGACCACAGTTACAAAATGTAATCTTTAACATGTGTATCTGATACAGGAGTCCGTGTGGTGGAAAGTCATACATGTCCCTGTCTCTCCAATCCCAGCACCAACTTCTCTGGCTGGAGGCTACATCTTATCCCTGCCCAGGGCCTACACTGTCACCACCTGCATGTTGGGAACTTTGCTGTTGACAAATGCTGGGGATCAGGGAGTAGAAACCCAGTCCACGTGTTGACAACTTGGCAAATGTGGCCAGCGGCCCAAGCTGAGATGACTGGACTTATGCTCCAGGCTCTAGGTGACACTGGCAGCCAACCCTCCACCTACCGTCTATCAATCCCCTCCCCAGACAGGCCAGTGGCTGTATGTCCTGAAAATATCTCCAAGCTGATGGCACCTGGGCATCAAGATGTCCACTCCTGGGAATGGCAAATGCCAGGCAAAGTGGGGTTAGGATGGGGCAGGAATTTTCTCTCCTGTTATATTAATAGAAGAACCTACATGATACCCTCAATTTGGCCTTGTCCCAGAAAATCTAGATAACGTACCAGCTGGGCCTTTATGGAAAAAGGTTGCCAACCCCTGCTGTAAAGAAAACATGTCTCATCTCTCATGATCCATTTGCCACTGGTATGGTTTGCTGGAAACTGGAAAGCCAAGTAAACTAGGCTGTGGTGTTCAGCCCATGAAAGATAGCACAGCCATCCCAACCCTAGGACAATGGCCTGAGGTTTGTGGATTGACTGGCTGGCAGTTTATCAGTGGCAAGGGAAACTAAGGCACATACCTCAGGGAGACTTTGAGGTGGCCCCCAGAGATCCTGGCCTGCGAGTATTCATTCCCTTGTGGAGATGGGAGCTACAACACCAAGTAGACCTCACCTGTGTAAGAGTCTTAGAACTGGAAGCTGGCCTCCAGACACAGATGCTACTTATAGAAAAATCTATGCTCTTACTTCATTTTAAATCCTCAGACACTCCAGAGAGAGAAGTAAAGCTACATTCATGAGAATAAATGAGGCAAAGTAAAAAGTCCTACCCAGTGGTTCTCATTAGAATCACCTGAGCATAAAAATACTTAAGCCCCACCCTAGAGAGTCTGATTCAATGGGTCTAGGCTTGGACCTGGATAACTTACATTTTTTAAGTCCCAAGTGAGCCAAGGATGTGAGCCAAGGATGAGAACTGCTGTGCTAGTGATTTGTTGTTGCTTAGTTGCTAAGTTGTGGCCAACTCTTTTGCAACACCATGGACTGTAGTCGGCCAGGCTCCTCTGTCCATGGGATTTCCCCGGCAAGAATTCTGGAGTGGGTTGCCATTTTCTTCTTCAGGGGATCTTCCCGCAAACCTGAGTCTCCTGCATTGACAGAGGGATTCTTTACTGTTGAGCCACCAGGAAAGCACAGCGATTTGTAAGAAATATATATCTGGTCATTCAGGTGGCCACAATGTACTTCTCATACACAGTTGGTCTCCATCCACAGTTCCTAGCCCACAGCTCCCTATGTGCTTGGAACTCCCTGAGTGCTAGGAATAGCAGCAGCATCTTTGGTCATAATATTTGGTTTCTTGTGGTCAGTTCCTGAAACTGCTTCAGAGCCATAAAGGTGAAGTGAGTGTCCTATTGTTCCTAAGCAGTCCCTTCCCACTGCAACTTGGTTTATGTTAATGAGGTGACTTTTGAAAGCACTTAGGGATGGGAGCTGGTGTCCAGTGGAACCGACCACATGATTAGAAGTTGGCACTTTCAGTCCTACCCCCTGACTTGGGGTAAAGCAGAGGAGCTGGAGGTTGAACAGATCACCAGTGACCAATAATTTAAACAACCATGCCTACGTAATTAAGCCTCTTTAAATACCAAAAGGACACAGTTCAGAGAGCTTCTGGGTTGGGAAGCACATGGAGGTTTCCGGGGAGAAGGGCACACTCCAAGCACAAAGCTCCTCGCCCCTTCTTACAGTATCTTGCCCTACGCATCTCTTGTATCTGGCTGTTCTTGAATTATATCCTGTTATAATAAACCTGTAATCTAGTAAATATTTTCTGTGAGCCTTAGCAAATTAATCAAAACCAAGGAGGGGAAAATGGGAGCCCCTGATTTATAGCCCATCAGTCAGAAGCACACGTGATAACCTGGACTTGTGATTGGCATCTGAAGTGGGGGCAGTCTTGTGGGACCGAGGTCTTAACCTGCAGAATCTGATGTTCCCTCCTGGGGAACACTGTCCAAATTGAGTTGAATTTTAGGACACCCAGAGGGTGCTGAGGAACTGATTAGCGGTGCGAGAAAACCAACTCCATCCCACCCACACAGTGGGATCTGGTGTTAGTCGGAGCTAGCCATGTTTCTTTCTTAGCCCAGAAGCCTTCTCTCAGTGTCTAGTCAGTGCTATTGACAAGAAACATCTCTAGGCAGCTTTCAGTCCCTATATTCAAATTTCCTGCTGTGTGTCTTTATGTACAATAAAAGTATACTACATTTAGCATTGTTCTATGCAAAGCTGATTAATGCCATTCATATGAGGAATTACACTATTATAGAATAGGGTTAGCATAGATATTTCCTAACATTAGCAGGTGGATGGAGTATTAGCACCCTCAGCTGAGAGCTCTCGTGGCATCTGGAAGCCCTGAGCATGAGCACTCGTGCTTTGTTTTCTCATTCTGAGTCACGAAAGTCAGTGCGTTCACTTCTCCCAGGTGTTTATGTTCTCATGGTAAAAGCTGTCAAAAAAAACATCCAAGGGATAGCGCTGGAGGTGCCACAAAAGTGCTGAGGAAGAGTAGCAGCTGGCTTTCAAAATGAACTCCTTCAAGAAACTGGATGAGGAAACAGGGCAGAAGAGGCAGTCCGATAGGGAGTGCTAGAGCCCCCTCTGACTGATAAGCATCAGAGCACGTGGGGGAAGGGATTAAAACTGAGAACAGTAACTAGAATAAAGGATAACAGCAGATTCATCACAACATAAGGGGGTTTAGAGAATGCTGTGACAACACACCGCCTTGAGCCCAGTCTTAATAATAGCTTTGATTAGAGTAACCTACTGGTAAGAATTCCAAGTTACACACAACAGAATCCATTCTAGACACGAAAAGCATTGATTACAGGGTATTAGGAAGAAGTAGCACTTCTGAGAACGATAGGGGAAACAGATTGCTAAAAGCCAGTAGGCAGGAGCAATGCGGCTGAGAGGTCTGAGTTCTAGAGGAACTGTTCTAACAGAAGTTCTATTGCTGGCACCGCCCACCACCGCACACCTGGGACACAAGGAACCAGGCAGCGGAACCCCGTCCCCAGCTACTGCATCTGACCTCCCAACACAGCTCTACCCTGTATTCCTCACCTGCACCTTCCCAGGCACACAGCTTGGAAGAAGTCTGGAAAAGTGGTTTCTGGTTTTTCAGGCTTTACACCTGACAGAGTTAGAATGAGCTTCAAGGAGCCAATGGGCAGGCTTCGCAACAGCTCCCATTTACGGGACACATCCCCCTACTCCAGACAAGGCCTGGATTCCTCTAAATGCCTGCATTATGATACATGCAGATTTTTGCAAATGAACAAATACTTCAAGCCGTCTTGCAGTTCTGTTCCCTACTGGCCGGTGGATCTGTTTCTGTCACCATCTCCGTTCAGCAATACCTGTTTTACATCTATTCGAAACTGTACTTCCCCTTGCTTTTTTTCTCTCAAAGGAGTACAAAATATAGGCATGAGACTTATTTGTGATAAGAGACACAATTCTCATAAATTTAATAAAAATGAAACAAAGGCTAAAAACTACTAGCAGTCCCTAAAAAGGTCAGCCTATAGCCTCACTGAGACCCTTACTGGGACAAAAGATCAACTGCCAAATCGCACATAGAGAACTCATTTAAATCGCTGAAACCATACCCCTGAAGACTAAGTCTGATGAACAAAGAGCCCTTGGCAATTTTACCGTCTTGTTTACCTTCCTGGGAATGAAAACCACCTTGTCATGCGGAAGGCTGTTTTTAACTTTTGCACATTATCACTTGGCTGCGTTTTTCAGACCCCATGAATGTATGAAATGTATGTATATCTCAGTCTGCAGAGAAAGAAGCAAGAACAGGTGTGCAGGGGAGAGGAGGGAGGAGCCACTCGCGGAGCTGCGCACGCGGCCCCGCCCAGCACGGTGCACGCCTTGGCCCAGCGGCGGCCAGCCCAGCCGCGGCGGAGGCATCCACGCCTCCCCCGGAGACGACGAGCTCCGGTTCTCAAGCCTCAGTCCTTTTTCTCCGACTCTTGCTAGTCCTGGGCCCTTGGCTGGCCTGGAGTGAGGTGAAGACGCCATGGAAGATCAGGCGGCCGCTGAAGGGCTGCATTATGAGGATGGGGTTGGGGAGTGAGATGGGGTGAGAGGCTGGTCGGCCTGCGTGGTGTCTGCTGAGCCCAGGGCGCCGTGGGCTACGCAGAGCTCCAAGTCTGCGCTCTCTGTGCTCCCTGCCTTGTTGGCTACGACGAAATCTCCTTTCCTTTTCTGATAGCGAGTCTTCTCACACTTACACACCTACTTCCCCGTATCATTTCCATGTGAAGGACAGTAGTGATTTATGTTAGAACAGCATAGAATCTCACATTCTTAAGGAAACCGCCAGTGTGTCCCATGAGACAGCCTTTTGTGAACAGCAAGCTACTCGTCCCATTGCCGAATTCACTTATTAAAGAAAGAAATAGTTGGGAACTTCTCCAAAAAGCAAAAGCTATTTTAAATGGGGGCCAATGGAGTCCCTGGAGAAGGCAATGGCAACCCACTCCAGTACTCTTGCCTGGAAAATCCCATGGACAGAGGAGCCTGGTAGGCTGCAGTCGATGGGGTCGTAAAGAGTCGGACATGATTGAGCGACTTGACTTTAATGGAGCCATGACTGGAACTAGGGGGCCACCGTGTGGTTAAGTGTCAAAAAGTGAGGTCCAGAGTTTTCCCCCCTCACATGTTTCTGCAATTAATCTTTTCATACAAAAGACAGACAGGAACACCAGAGCAAAATTTGCCAAAATTCTGTTCAGAATGTTCAGTTGGCCTTCCACGGTGGAACATTTAAGCCAAAGTATATGCCTGAACCACTATCATCAGCATCACCTGAGAATGTATTAAACATGTAGGTTTTTAGACCCACCCTAGATCTACTGATTCTGGAACTCTAAGGGTGGGGACAACCATCTGAGTTTTAACAAACTCCCTAGGTGATTCTGTTGCCAGGTAATGTCTGAGCTCCACCAGTTTAGACCAGGTAGGTAGAAGAACATCTCCTTGGGCTGGGCTAATTGTTTTATTGATTGCAATTATTATAGAATTCACTAATTCAGTCATTCAGCAACTATTGTATTTCATTCATTTAACACAGATTTACTGCATATTTAAAGAGCAGCAAGAAAGTTCACGTGATTGAAGCAGAGCAACCAAGGGGAAGAATGAAAGGAATGAGCTCAGAAGAGGCAGGCAGAGGCTGGCTGTGTAAACAGTAGACCATGACGAGATGCAGAGTGTCATAGGAGCCACTGGAGAGTACAGAGCTGGGAAGAGATATAAGATTGTCTTCTTATCAACAGAAACTCCAGCTACAGATAAAGAACTGACAGTGGTGGAGGGAGGGGACAGATAAGGAGCTGAAACAAAGCTCAGGAAAGGGAGAGTGGTGACTTGGATTGGGGTGTGGCGGTGGAGATGTTGGCTCTGGATGGATTTTAAAGATAGTGTCAACAGGATTTACAGATGGATTGGATATGAGATGAGACCAAGGAACATCTAGGATTACCCCAAGGTTTTGTGCCTGAACAAAACTATATTTACTGAGAAATAATTAAGTGCCTACTAAAGATATACTTTGTCTCACAGTTAAAAAGATTAAATGTAAAAAAAAATTGAATGTTTTAGTAGAAAAGACCAATTAAATGAAGATTATGGGTTGTTTCTCCTTCCACACAATTTACCTCATTCTTTTTTTGAGTCAAAATATTTCATCATCTTTTATAAAAATGTGTTTTAATTTCAGCAAATAGCCTGGAATTTCAGATAATACTTTTGTACACTGGTGTTTACAGTGAAAGTAGGGATTGTACTTGGGTAATCAAGGGCTATTCTTCATAGTAGTAGTAGAAACAGAACTCCTTTATCAATTTGCTACTTTTGTTCTTCCTGCGGTACAAATTAGCAATAATTATGTGTGCCAGCAAACATACATTTTGATATATAATAGAGTCATACTCCCCATTTAATTCAGCAGCCAGACTCCTGGCAACCTCAACCACTTGGAACTCAGGTATGAATTCCCAGACTGCACTCAGCAGCTTAAGTGATGTGTCTAAAATTAAAGTTAATGATTTAATAAGCTTAATTATTTGATTCCTTCTGGCAACCTTCCATTTGTCCCAGGTTTAATCCAATTCAGTAAATGGTTATTGGGTGCTTACTGTGAACAGGGCACTCTGTGTGATGAGGAGTACAATAGGGAGAGACAACAGACTACAATTACAAGGTTGGGGCATGAGGAGCAGACGTGCTGACTGCAGCAAGAAAGAGGAGATGGGAAGATTAACATCTAGAAGGGAATCAGAATCTCAGGGCTTTTGAATTAGCACTAATAACAGCAGGTAATTAAATGGCCCCCTAGGCTAGATTACAGCCAGCTCAATGCCTGAGGTTTCCTAATAAATTTTTTTTTTTTAAGTTGTTAGTAAATAATTTCCTAAGACAGGGAGTGACATAGAGCATTTGAGAAAAAATTTAATCAAAATGATTAGCATTTAACATAAAAGGGTCATTTTTTAGTTGCCTGAATGATTAATTCAATCTATCTCATTTTCATAAGAATTAATAGAATGTTATTACAAATGTGCCTGGAGAGTTCTATTAAGGAACAATTTGAAAACTGAAATCTTGACTGGCCAAATACATGGCTAGTCTTTGGATCTTTTCACATGGATGGGCTACAGGCTAACCAGAGGTGTAGATCTGGAAATAGAGAGGGTAATTGCTAACTTTTGGTTGCTGTAGTCACCTTGCATTCTTTCCTTTAAAACCTTTTCGTTATGGGAAATTTTAAATACACACAAAAGTAACAGAATAGCATAACGAACCTTTATGTACTCATCACCCTCTGACCAATCCCATTTCATCTAGATTTACCCATATCCCCCCTCCTGCATTGTGTGTGCATGCTGTTGCTTCAGTCGTGTCCAACTCTGTGCAACCTGATGGATGGTAGCCCGCCAGGCTCCTCTGTCCATGGGATTTTCCAGGCAAGAAGTTGCCATGCGCTCCTCCAGGGAATCTTCCTGACCCAGGGATAGAACCCGCATTGGGAGGGTTGCATTGCCAGGTGAGTTCTTCACCATGAGCACCGCCTGGGAAACCCCACTCCTGCATTATTGTGAAGGAAATCCCAGACATCACATCATATCCATTCAGTTCAGTTGCTTAGTTGTGTCTGACTCTTTGCAACCCCACGGACTGCAGCATCCAGGCTTCCCTGTCCATCACCAACTCCCGGAGCTTACTCAAACTCACGTCCATTGAGTCGGTGATGCCATCCAACCATCTCATCCTCTGTCATCCCCTTCTCCTCCTGCCCTCAATCTTTCCCAGCATCAGGGTCTTTTCAGATGAGTCAGTTCTTCACATCAGGTGGCCGAAGTATTGGAGTTTCAGCTTCAGCATCAGTCCTTCCAATGAATATTCAGGACTGATTTCCTTTAGGATGGACTAGTTGGATCTCCTTGCAATCCAAGGGACTCTCAAGAGTCTTCTCCAATACCACAGTTCAAAAGCATCAATTCTTGGTGCTGAGCTTTCTTTATAGTCCAACTCTCACATCCATACATGACTACTGGAAAAACCATAGCTTTGACTAGACGGACCTTTGTTGGCAGAGTAATGTCACTGCTTTTTAATATGCTCTCTAGGTTGGTCATGGGCTTCCCTGGTAGCTCAGAGGGTAAAGCATCTGCCTGTGATGTGGGAGACCCACGTTCTATCCCTGGGTCGGTAAGATCCCCTGGAGAAGGAAATGGCAACCCACTCCAGTATTCTTGCCTGGAGAACCCCATGGACAGAGGAGCCTGGTGGGCTACAGTCTACAGGGTCGCAAAGAGTCAGACACGACTGAGCGACTACACACTAGGTTGGTCATAACTTTTCTTCCAAAGGGCAAGCATATTTTAATTTTATGGCTGCAGTCACCATCTGCAGTGATTTCAGAGCCCAAAAACAGTCTGTCACTGTTTCCATTGTTTCCCCATCTATTTGCCATGAAGTGATGAGACTGGATGCAATGATCTTCATTTTTGGAATGTTGAGTTTTAAGCCAGCTTTTTCATTCTTCTCTTTCACTTTCATCAAGAGACTTTTTAGTTCTTCTTCTCTTTCTGCCATAAGGATGGTGTCATATGCGTATCCAAGGTGACTGATATTTCTCCTGGCAATCTCGATTCCAGTTTGTGCTTCATCCAGTCCAGCGTTTCTCATCATGTACTCTGCCTATAAGTTAAATAAGCAGAGTGACAATATACAGCCTTGACATACTCCTTACCCTATTTGGAACCAATCTGTTGTTCCTTGTCCAGTTCTGACTGTTGCTTCTTGACCTGCATACAGATTTCTCAGGAGGCAGGTCAAGTGATCTGGTATTCCCATCTCTTTAAGAATTTTCCACAGTTTATTGAGATCCACACAGTCAAAGGCTTTGACATAGTCAATAAAGCAGAAGTAGAGGTTTTTCTGCAACTCTCTTGTTTTTTCGATGATCCATTGGATGTTGGCAATTTGATCTCTGGTTCCTCTGCCTTTGCTAAATCCAGCTTGAACATCTGAAAGTTCACAGTTCACAGACTGTTGAAGCCTGGCTTGGAGAATTTTGAGCATTACTTTGCTAGCATGTGAGATGAGTGCAATTGTGTGGTAGTTTGAGCATTCTTTGGTTTGCCTTTCTTAGGGACTAGAATGAAAACTGACCTTTTCCAGTCCTGTGGCCACTGCTGAGTTTTCCAAATTTGCTGGCATATTGAGTGCAGCACTTTCACAGCATCATCTTTTAGGATTCGAAATAGCTCAACTGGAATTCCATCATCTCCACTAGCTTTGTTCATAGTGGTGCTTCCTAAGGCCCATTTGACTTCACATTCCAGGATGTCTGGTTCTAGGTGAGTGATCACACCATCGTGGTTATCTGGGTCATGAAGGTCTTTTTGTACAGTTCTTCTGTGTATTCTTGCCACCTCTTCTTACCATTTTCTGCTTCTGTTCGGTCCATACCGTTTTCTGTCCTTTATTGTGCCCATCTTTGCATGAAATGCTCCCTTGGTATCTTTAATTTTCTTGAAGCAATCTCTAGTCTTTTCCATTCTATTGTTTTCCTCTATTTCTTTGCATTGATCATTGAGGAAGGCTTTCTTATCTCTCCTTGGATCTCTGCATTCAAATGGGTATATCTTTCGTTTTCTCCTTTCTTTGCCTTTCACTTCTCTTCTTTTCATAGCTATCTGTAAGGCCTCCTCAGACAACCATTTTGCCTTTTTGCATTTCTTTTTTCTTGGGGATGGTCTTGATCACTGCCCCCTGTACAATGTCACATACCTCTGTCCATGGTTCTTCAGGCACTCTATCAGATCTAATCCCTTGAATCTGTTTGTCACTTCCACTCTATAATCTTAAGGGGTTTGATTTAGGTCATACCTGAATGGTCTTGTGGTTTTCCCTACTTTCTTCAATTTAAGTCTGAATTTGACAATAAAGAGTTGATGATGTGAGCCACATCTAGCTCCCAGTCTTGTTTTTGCTGACTGTATAGAGCTTCTCCATCTTTGACTGCAAAGAATATAATCAATCTGATTTCTCTATGGACCACCTGGTGATGTCCATGTGTAGAGGCTTAACTCTTGTGTTGTTGGAAGGGGGTGTTAGCTATGACCAGTGCGTTCTCTTGGCAAAACTCTATTAGCCTTTGCCCTGCTTCATTCTGTACTCCAAGGCCAAATTTGCCTGTTATTCCAGGTATTTCTTGACTTCCTACTTTTGCATTCCAGTCCCCTATAATGAAAAGGACATCTTTTTTGGATGTTAGTTCTAGAACGTCTTGTAGGTCTTCATAGAACCATTCAAATTCAGTTTCTTCAGTGTTACTGGTCAGGGCATAGAGTTGGACTACTGTGATATTGAATGTTTTGCATTAGAAACGAACAGAGATCATTCTATTGTTTTTGAGATTGCATCCAAGTACTGCATATCAGAATCTTTTGTTGACTATGAAGGCTACTCCATTCTTCTAAGGGATTCTTGCCCACAGTAGTAGATATAATGGTCATCTGAGTTAAATTCACCCATTCCAGTCCATTTTAGTTTACTGATTCCTAAAATGTTGATGTTCACTCTTGCCATCTCCTGTCTGACCACTTCCAATTTGCCCTGATTCATGTACCTAACATTCCAGGTTCCTATGCAGTATTGCTCTTTACAGCATTGGACTTCACTTCCATCACCAGTCACATCCACAACGGGGTGTTGTTTCTGCTCTAGCTCTGTCTCTTCAGTCTTGCTGGAGTTATATCTCCACTGATCTCCAGTAGCATATGGGGCACCTACCAACCTGGGGTGTTCATCTTTCAGTGTCCTATCTTTTTACCTTTTCATTCTGTTCATGGGGTTCTCAAGGCAAGAATACTGAAGTGGTTTGCCATTCCCTTCTCC
Organism: Muntiacus reevesi; assembly: GCF_963930625.1. Lineage (NCBI taxonomy): Eukaryota > Metazoa > Chordata > Mammalia > Artiodactyla > Cervidae > Muntiacus > Muntiacus reevesi. Next base: position 41,458,143 of record NC_089251.1, on the reverse strand, counting down.
AGTGGACTGCATTTTGTCAGAAGTCTCCACCATGACCCATCCATCTTGGGTGGCCCTACAGGGCATGGCTCATAATTTCACTGAGTTAGACAAAGCTATGGTCCATGTGATTAGATTGGTTAGTTTTCTGTGATTGTGGTTTTCAGTCTATCTTCCCTCTGGTGGAGAACATTATGGAACCTTCCTGATGGGATAGACTGACTGAGGGGGATACCGAGTCTTGTTCTGATGAGGGGGCCATGCTCAGTAAATCTTTAATCCAATTTTCTGTTGATGGGTGGGGCTATGTTCCCTCCCTGTTATTTACCTGAGGCCAAACTATTGTGGCTCAGCTGGTAAAAAATCCGCCTGCAATGCAGGAGACCTGGGTTTGATCCCTGGATTGGGAAGATCCCCTGGAGAAGGGAAAGGCTACCCACTCCAGTATTCTGGCCTGAAGAATTCCGTGGACTATACAGTCCATGGGGTCACAGAGAGTCAGACATGACTGAGCAACTTTCATTTCAAACTATGGTGGAGGTAATGAAGATAATGGTGACCTCTTTCAAAAGGTCCCACGCAGGCACTGCTCCATTCAGTGCCCCCAGCCCCGCAGCAGGCCATCACCAACCCATGCCTTGACCAGAGACTCCTGGGCACTCACGGGCAAGTCTGGGTCAGTCTCTTGTGGGGTCACTGCTCCTTTCTCCTGGGTCCTGGGGCACACAAGGTTCTGTTTGTGCCCTCCAAGAGTAGATTTCCCAGTCCTGTGTGAGTTCTGGTGGCTCTATGGTGGGGTTGATGGCGACCTTCTCCAGGAGGGCTTATGCCACACCCAGGTCTGCTGCACCCAGAGCCTTGCCCCTGCGGCAGGCCACTGCTGACCCGTACCTTCCCAGGAGACACTCAGACACAGTTCTGTCCCAGAGCCGAGGTTTGAGAGACAAGTAATACCTTCCCCCTTTTCTTTCTTCACCATCTCCAGAAACCAAAACTCTTCCCCAGGTAGTGGCCTGGGGGTTCCTGCAGACCCATTTCCCAGTTACTTCCCAGTGAAGACAAAGGCTGAACTGAAGACTAGGAGCTCTGGAAGCGGACAGAACCGCCAAAGCCCAGCTTTACCTCACTGCTGTTGACTCTGAGCAGGGTTATCATCTCACCCAGGAGAGCAGCAGTTCCAAATGGCAGGCCACCAGCAGGTCCAGATCCTCATGGCTCACAGTGTTCATCCTCGGACGGACACATTCCCTGCCATAAATGTTTCAGTATCTATTTCTAACAGGTAAGGACTCTTAAAAAAAAAAAAAATCCCCCCATTTCCATTATTATATCTGAAAAAAAACAATAATTTTAAAATATTTCTCTGACTTCTAATCAGAGTTTAAATCTCCAGTCACTTCATAAAATTATAACTTTTATTTATTTATTTGGCCAGTTGGCATGCAGGATCTTTGTTCCCCATCAAGGCATCAAACCTGTGCCCCCTACAGTAGAAGCACAGAGTGAATCTTAACAACTGAGCCACCAGGGAATTCCCAAATTACAATGTTTAAAAGGTTTTTTTGATTTAGGATCTATCTCAGGCTCACACAGATACTGATTGATCTGTCCATAAATGCCCCGTCCCCCTCACCTCTGCCCCATATAATACTTTTTCGCTGAAATAAATTTGTTGAATACAATAGGGATTTTGGCCTGGAGAGTTTCCCACAGTGTGGATTTTGCCATTTACAACTCTATGGTGGCATCATGTATTGTATTTCTCTTGCCTCACCTTTGAATTTCTTATAAATTGTTGGAACTATAGGCGTATTCAGATTCAGGTTCAATGTTTTTGCAAGCTAACTTCCTAAGTACTGTAGTAGCAGGAGGCTCTTCGTGTCTGGCAGGGTCTTTTTGTTATGACAAGGGGTGTTGACACTCAATGCTTAGATCCTTTAACGTATAATGGCTTATCAAATGGTGATAGTCTAATTCCCCTGTTCCTTATACAGCACTGAAACACCTTTCATTTACTATCTGGTTACTTAGCAGAACAGTTCAGAAAAATGGGATGATTCCTTCTTTTACTGGTTTTCAAAACACAAAGTTGACTTTCCAGCATCCTCTAATGAGGAACAATAAACTTCTTTTTAGTAACATTGTTAACCTGTCACTAAATATAACATATTATAATTAATTGCAGTTTTTATCTTTATTGATGCTGAAATCATCCCATCTTTTGCCAGAGGGAGGCTTCTCAAGTTGGCTCTTGGATCCTTTGGGGATGACCCAAGTCATCTTTGAAAAACCTCCTTACTCCCTGGAGAATTCCATGGACAGAGGAGCCTGGTGGGCTATAGTCCATGGGGTCACCAAGAGTCGGACATGACTAAGCAACTAACACTTTCACTTTATTCTCTGGTATGATAAGACCTTCCAGGCTCATCTTATATTTCCCAGAGCCAACAATTTCTCCCAGGACTACTGGTTCCTTTTAGTAGAAAATGGTATTTTGAGATGTATTCATCATGCTTGAGTTTTATGATATTTTGACATCTCGGGGAGCCTTGGTGACTGGGAGAAGACTGCCTCTCCAAAAAATTCCCAAAATAACAGACAACTCCCCTGCAAATGTACCTTTCGCATACAAACCAAGCAACCCTAAGTCCATAGCCCCAACCACCTTTTTTATCTGTCACCCACCAGGCCAGTATTTCCCCCTGCCCAGAGTCAACCCAGGGTCAGAACCAGACAACTAGAGACCATCTTAGAACCCAGAGAGCACCAACATTGTTCAGACTATTCAATCCTAAACTGTTTATCCTTCTCTGCCTTGCCTTTCCCACAGAAAACACCACAAAGGCTCTGAACCACACTCTCTCCTCACTCCTTATGCCTTCTGATGAAATCTGGTGTTTCCCCACGTGGCCCAGCGTGGTGTGGCATGCCCTGCTCTTGGAAAGTGTGAGTAATAAGTTCTTTTAATGGCATGACCTCCCTGTGTGATCACTCAGTCAGCTCCATAAATTAATATCCTATGGGTATGTTTTAACACAAGGCCACAACCTGGAGGCTAGGAATCCTCGTTACTGGTACAGGTCACTATGTCTAGGTCTTTTCCATGGAGAGAGCTAAGAAACACATTCTGAATTCATCCCAATAGTTCCTGTTCAAAATCAGGACCTTAGGGATTTTACTTGACCCTTTCTGTCTTATACCCATACCCTCTTTCTCCCACACTGAGAAATCTGTCTCCCATTTACACTGGGAGTGACAGAAATCCAATTTCACATATTGTATTGGTTTATTATACTGCAACAAATATATAGCAATCTCAGAATAGCACTTCTGCTAGCAAAAATATGATTATACGGCTTAATATTTATTTATTTATTTTTGGCTACACTACGTCTTTGTTGTTGCATGCAGGCTTTCTCTAGTTGTGGCAAGTGGGGGCTACTCTCTAGTTGTAATTGTGGTTCATGGGTTCAGCTGCTCCATGGCATGTGGACTCTCCCCAGACCAGAGATCAAATCCATGTCCCCTGCACTGGCAGGTGAATTCTCAACCACTGGTCTACCAGGAAAGTCCACACAGCTTAATACTTTTATTCTGGCTATTCTTTTTTGTCCTCAGAGTATATCCAATCAGGAATGTACCCTTAGATTACTGTTTTTCAGTCATTTAGAAGAGCTCCTCCTCTGGGGAGTTATCCAGTTTGCGCTATCCCCAAAACTGATTTGTTTTACTGCATTTTTTAATTTTATGGTTGACTTTAAAATTTTGGATTCTTTGGGATTGCAAAGAATTAGACACAACTGAGCGACTGAAACACACACACACACTTCATAATTATGCATATTATTCACATGGCTCCAAAGTCAGATCTACATATGAAGTCATGTTCAGAGAAATCCGACTTCTCTCCGTCTTCCTCCTCCCACAGGACCCTGTTCCTCTGCCCCATAGGTGCGTGCGTGCTCACTCACTCACTCATGTCTGACTCTTTGAGACCCCATGGACTGTAGCTCACCAGGCTCCTTTGTCCATGGGATTTTCCAGGCAAGAATACTGGACTGGGTTGCATGCCCTCCTCCATGGAATCTTCCCGAACCAGGGATCGAACCTGTATACCTCCTGCATCAACCTACAGATTCTTTACTGCCAAGCCACTGGGAAGCCCCATCCCCATAGCTAACCATTTTTTAATTTTATTGGTTATTTTTCCATCACTTGGTTTTTAAATATAAGTGTGTGTGTGTGTAATCTATACATTTATGTATTTAATATTTTATACATTTTTTATGGTTGTACACCTTTCTCTACCTTGCTTTTTTCTCACTTCACCATACATGCTGGAGACCACACTATGGTAGCATTTAGACATATTCTTTATTTCTTTCAGGTGGATAGCTGCCAACTGTAATTGAGTATTTGGTTTACCATGTGCCAGGCACTGTGCTGAGTAGCTTACACAGATTATCCCATTTAATCCTCAGAACAACCCAGTGAGGTTGGCACTATTACAATTGCCATTTTACAAACGAGAAATTAAAGGTTAAGAGATTGGTCACCCAGCTGAAAAGCAGTGAATAATTTTTTAGGATAGAAACCAGAAATGGGTAAACTTTAGGCCAACATTACCCATGTATTTCTTTCTCTCTTGTGCTTAGTCATTCAGTCGTGTGTGACTCTTTGCAACCCCATGGACTGAGGCCCGCCAGGTTCCTCTGTCCATGGGGATTCTCCAGGCAAGAATACTAGAGTGGATTGCCATACTCTCCTCCAGGGGATCTTTCCAATCCAGGGATTGAACCCAGGTCTCCCGCATTGCAGGCAGATTCTTTACTGTCTGAGCCACCAGGAAAGCCCATCTTTCTCTCTAGTTAGACATAAAGATAGAGAAGTTAGACATAAAGATAGACTATTTATACAGTGAATTCGCAGACATCAGTGCCCCAAAATATTCAGAGGTCCTGAATGACTTGTAAACAAGGATTCATGGAGAAGTTTCCATGGATTCAGAGGGCCTATCAGGCACAAAATTTAGATAGACATAGATCCATAAAGTAACTTGAAAACCATTTTTAAGTCTTTTCTGGCATGTGAAAAAAAGTGACCAATCTATTGTGTAGAGGTAAATGAGGTAACTTGGAATCAATGAGAAATCAAAGTAGACAAAAGTCATCGTGGAATTGTCAGATCTTCAGACACAAAATGCGAGGTGTGTCTACGGACACGCTCCACCTTGCTCCTCCACTGAATTGTTGTTGTTCTTTGTTTTCTCATAGGAGAGTCTCCTTCTGTTGTCAGCTGTAGCTAGCCCCCAACCCAGGGCAGGTGGGCCAACTGCAGAGAAAGGGTGCAGTGAATGGCTGGCGGGACTGAGAAGATACCCCCAAATGGTATATGTCCCAGGCCTTATAATGCTTTGTCTCCTAGTTATTTGTATGGTTATTCCCACCTTCTTAAAAGATTGTTGGGAAATTTAGGCAGGCCCTCGTACACTCACTTCTGTATACCTTCCCCCATCTCAGCATAGCCAGTGGATCAGGGCGGGCACTTGATCCAAAGGAAGCCAATTACTCTTATTGGAATTTGTGGTTAGGACCTGAGATGTGTTGAGGCTTCTGCTGGATACTCCAGATTCCCACCTCCATCAGCACGACTCTGTTCAGACCAGTGGCTGAGGAGTTCCTCTGCTTTCTTCTTTCACCTCCTACTCACCCATTAGTAAGTCACTCCTGCTTATTTTACCTCTAAACTAGATCTCAGATTCACTTGATTCCTCCACCCCACGTTGGCACCTATCTATCTGCCATCTCTCACCTGGACAGTTGCAGCAGGTTCCAGATTCATGTCCCCCTTTTTCTCGTGTGATCTTCAGATGTGAATTGGAGTAAGGCTCACTTCTGCTTAGAGTGCTTCAGTGGCTCCTCTCTGCACCCAGAACAGAATCCACACCCTTATCCAGGAAGCCCCACCACCTCTCCTGCCTCATCCCTGCAGCTGTGCCCCTTGCCCACCTCACTCCAGCCATGGGCCTCGTATAGGTTCCCCATGCACCTGGCGCTTACCCACTCACAAGCCTGTGCCCATCTGGATGCCTGGAGCTCATGTTCTCCCTGACCTTGTTGGCGCCTCATCTCTCTAGCCTCACCTAATGTCACCTCCTCCGAGGAGCTTTCCCTGACCACACAATCTGAAGTAGGCCATCAGCATTTTTCTTCTCTCAACACCTCATTTGTCTCTTTTCTGGCACTTAGCACAGTGTTTAATTGTTTTTTATTTGTGTATTTAATTGTCTCCCTGGCTCAGTGGTAAAGAATCTGCCTGCCGATGCAGGAGACTTGGGTTTGATCCCTGGGTCAGGAAGATCCCCTGGAAAAGAAAGTGTTAACCCACTCCACTGTTCTTGCCTGGGAAATCTCATGGACCAGGGAGCCAGGCGGGCTACAGTCCACAGGGTCTCAAAAAGTCAGACAACAACCACTTTTGAAAGGGATAATGGGATTTAAAACTAAAGTTGCTGTTTGGATTACAACTCATAAATCCATCTCTTTTCAACTTACAGTTATATTAATAATGCTGATAACAGTTTAAGGCATTTTCTTTTCTCCAGATAATAGAGGTTTACTGTCCATCAACACTTTACAGGGAAGATCTGTGCCTTCAGTCAGATTTGCCCTTTTCAAATGGGTCAGTGTTCTCATTTTTTTGTTTTTGTTTTTGTTTATTTTGTTTTAAAGAAATGAAGGGTAGGGAAGAGCTTTGGTAGAAAACTCCAGGAAATCGCCTGAGTTCTGTTAAATGTTCCATGTTTTCTAAGTGCATTTTCAGAATCAAAAATTACTTCAAGCCCTTAGGGAACTGAGTTTTGCAGCTGACTCTGTACCTGGTCAGATATATCAATCACCATCCTGGAGGAAAAACTTCCCTTGATTAAGTCAAGGCCTAAACCCCTACAGTGGTACCCCTGTACCCTCCCACCAACCGGAATCCCCCACTATACAAGTCAGGATGCTTCTAAAAGGCAGAGTCCAGTACAGGGAAGATGTTCCATAGATGTTTGGCAGATCAATACTATACTCCCACCCCATTAGTATGGTCTTCCCTGGTGGCTCAGTGGTAAAGAATCCACCTTTAATGCAGGAGATGTGAGTTCAAGCCCTGGGTTGGGAAGATCCCCTGGAGAAGGAAATGGCAACCCATGCCAGTATTCTTGCCTGGAAAACCCCATGGACAGAGGAGCCTGTCGGGCTACAGTCCATGGGGTCGCAAAGAGTTCCACATAAGGAAGCTTTTTGCACTGAGCAGACTCCACCTTGTGGCCATATTTGAGAACTGCGCTACTGCCCAAGGGCAGCAGAATCATCACCCCTTCTTTTGTAGTTCTCATACCTCTTGATGTTGTTTAGTCACTGAGTCCTGTCTGACTCTTTTGTGACCCCATGGACTACAGCCGTGAATCTCCTCTGTCCATGGGATTTCCCAGGCAAGAAAACTGGAGGTGGGTTGCCATTTCCTTATCTAGAATATCTTTCCAACTCAGGGGTTGAATCCACATCTCCTGCCTTGCAGGCAGCTTCTTTACTGATGAGCCGTGAGAGAAGCCCTCACATATTTCTAGGTCTCTTTAAAAAGTACGCCAAGATAGGGACTTCTCTGGCGGTCCAGTGGTTAAGATTCTGTGTGTGCTTCCACTGCAGGGGACTAGGACTCGATCTCTGGTCAGGGAACTAAGATCCCATATTCTGCACAGCTCCTTCTCCCCACCACCACCCCCCAAAAAAGTACACCAGATCTACTGCATGGAATCTCATGCAGACATCTTAAACACAATTTCTCTCAGACCACATATATTCTTTATTCTTCAAGTCTCTACATCCTCTTCTATCTATATAATTGGTTTTCTTTAATTTCTTCAAAGCCACAATAGGAGAGGTGCTTTAAAAACACTTTCACATTTAATCCTTTCAGTAGTCCAGGAGACTGATGTATATTACTATGACCATTTCACAAGTGAGGAAATCTAGGTATGTGGGCTCAGAGTTTCAGTAACTTGCCCAAGGCCACACAGCTAATAAGGGATGTGGTGGGGGGTGGGATTTGAACTAGGTCAGTTAAATACGTAACCAGACTTTCTAGCAAACCACATTACCCCCTGATTAATAGGATTTTCATCTACCCAGGTTTTGAAATTGGAAAATAGTAAGATGCTCTTGGTTACTCTGTTTCTCTTTCGTTGATAGGCAGAGAAGGTTTACTGTTACCACCTCCTAAATGACACTAGAATTTGTCCCTTCCTCTTTCCCCACTGCCATAATCTTACTTTGGCCCTTCCTCACATCTCATGTAAAATACTGCAATAGCCTCCTAACAAGTTTCCATTCCCCGCCCCTCCATCCCACCCCACTAAGGAAGGGTCCTGGTTTTGTTTGTTTGTTTTTAATTTTTTATTTATTTGGCTGTCCTGTGTCTTAGCTATGGCATGTGAACTCCTAGTTGCAACATTTGGGATCTGTTTCCTGACCAGGAATTGAACCTGCACTGCTGTGGCTCAGATAATAAAGAATCTGCCTGCAATGCAGGAGACCCAGCTTCAGGAAGATCCTGAGAAGGGAATGGCTACCCACTCCAGTATTCTTGGCTGGAGAATTCCATGGACAGAGGAGCCTGGCAGGCTATAGTCCATGGGGTTGCAAAAGAGTCGGACTCGACTGAGCAACTAACAGTAACTAACCCCTGCACTGGGAACTTGCAGTTTTAGCCACTGGATTGCCAGGGAAGTCCCGGTCTTAGTTTTAAACTCTAAATCCAAAAAGTCACAGACCATCCAGAGGACATTTAAGCCATATATACCAAGAGCCTTAAAAATGACTGTACCCTTTCAATCAGCAATTCTTCTACTTCTGTGAATCTGCTTTTCAGAAAGAATCCCGTGGGTGAAGAAAGCTTAAGTGCACAAAGATGAACAGGGCAGTATTACTGATGCAGTACATTCATCCCCTCCAAGTTTTTAAAAACTCCATTATGGAATAAATTATCTAGATCAAGTTACTTTCAACTCCCAATAAGAAAATCTGTCTCATGCCATCTTTGGGAGGTCCTTGTGGTTATGAGTCCTCCCTGGTCACTGCCAAGGCCCCCAGTCTCCGTTTACCTGGTTCCCTCAGGTCTGTTGTTGTTTGTTAAGTCTCTCGTTGTGTCCAACTCTTTGTGACTCCATGGACTGCAGCACGCCAGGCTTCCCTGTCCTTCACCATCTCCCAGAGTTTGCTCAAACTCATGTCCATTGAGCCGATGATGCCATCCAACAGTCTCAACCTCTGTCACCCCCTTCTCCTGCTCTCAATTTTTCCCAGCATCAGGATCTTTTCCAATGAGTTGGCTCTTCTCATCAGGTGGCCAAAGTACTGGAGCTTCAGCATCAGTCCTTCCAAGGAATATTCAGGACTGATTTCCTTTAGGATTGACTGGTTTTATCTCCTTGCAGTCCAAGGGACTCTCAAGAGTCTTCTCCAGCACCACAGTTCAAAAGCATCAATTCTCCGGTGCTCTGCGTTCTTTATGGCATAACTATCACATTCGTACATGACTATTGGAAAAACCATAGCTTTGACAATCCGGACCTTTGTCAGCAAAATGATGTCTCTGTTTTTTAATATGTCTAGGTTTGTCATAGCTTTTCTTCCAAGGAGCGTCTTTTAATTTCACAGTCACTGTCCTCAGTGACTTTCGAGCCCAAGAGAATAGTCTGTCACTGTCTCCACTTTTTCCCCATCCATTAGCCATGAAGTGATGAGACTGGATGCCGTGATTTTAGTTTTTTGAATGTTGAGTTTTAAGCCAGCTTTTTCACTCTCCTCTTTCATGCTCATCAAGAGGCTCTCTAGTTCTTCAGTTCTAACAGCCACTAGCTTCCATGTCATCCTCAGGGCATGTGGAAGTTTGGTGAGGTTGGCGACACCTCACTGTTCCCTCTGAGGTCAGGCCAGCCCCTGGCAGGAGGGGCTGGGGGGTTGTCAGGGAGGAGAGCGTAGGTCCCGGCTGTCGCAGTAGCCTGGACCCTTCCCCTGGCCAGAGGACATCTTTTATTTTGGAGAAAATCCACAAGTGCCTCTGCTCAGGCTTCCTCAGAGCCATTTCCTGTCTCTTCGCCCCACTGTACACTAAATCACCTCAGTGGGGTAGACTGTGAAAACAAAGCCAGGAAGGGATTGTTTTTCAGCTTCTTCTTTCATGTCACCACAAACCTCCCCTGAGGAAAGTAAACACAGGGCCTGCTACCTGCTTGAGGAAGAGGAAGAGAGGAAATGGTTGAAAAAATAGATATATTACAGCAATAACCCTCTGCTTTTCCAGTCTCTTCCATGCCTATGGAAATCTCTTTCCTGTCTGTAGCTTTTGTTATTTCACATTTGCTTGTCTAGCTATGACAAACCTAGACATATTGAAAAACAGAGACATCACTTTACTGACAAAGGTCCGATTGTCAAAGCTATGGTTTTTCCAATAGTCATATATGGATGTGTTGGGACTTCCTTGGCAGTCCAGTCTAGTACTTAGGACTTTGCCTTCCAATGCAAGGGGTATGTGTTCAACCCCTGGTGGGGGAGTGAAGATCCCACATGCCTCCTGGCCATAAAACCAAAACATAAAAAAGAAATAATATTGTAACAGATTAAATAAAGATTTTTCAAAACAGCCCACATTTTTCAAAAAAATCTTAAAAAATAGACTGTCAGATATTTCTCCAGTAAAGATGGGTTTATTTGGGATCAACTGAAATTTGCAAGGCGAGGGTCTTCAACTCTGCCGTGCAAGTTCCCCACCGTAAGGGAAGGAGACTACTTTTTTAGAGGAACAAAGGCACGGGAGAGTGCTGTAGTAAACAGAGTCCTTGACTTTTCCTTGCCAGGAAAGAAGAGATGTCTTTTCTTCTTTCTGTTGGGCTCTGCTATGGTTGCAGGGCATGAGTGAGCCCCCATTCAGGTCTCTAAACTCTATTTACTTGAGGTTTCTGCTTAATAATCTTAACATATCTATCCTCATTTTCACCTCCAGCTCTGACTTCTGAACTTCAGCTCTATATGTCTCCAACTAACCACAAATCAGCACCACTAGACATCTCACTTTCACTTTATGTCCAGAGTTAACCATCACCCCCAAGTCAGCTTTCTCTGTGCATATCTTCTTTCTGTCAGCGAGATGGAGTATGCAGGCCAAGTGAAGTTCCTCCCCTGACATTACACCCTCCTAGAAGTCTCAAGATGCCTGCTGGCACCCCCAGTTTAGCAGCTCTTTTGCAGAAGTTGTTCCATCTGGTACCACTTCAGAGGTTAATAAATGGACTGTTACCGCCAAATAAAAATTGTCACTCGCCTTCTGGTTCTACAAGAATGAAGTCATTGGCCGCTGCAGTCTCTGACTTTCAGCACATCCTTCAAGGAGTTCAGGGTGGACATTAGGAATGAGGCACTCTGTGCTCTGGGGAAAATTGGCAGGACAGGCCTTCAGTTAGATAGATATCTTCCGAAGGAGTTTTCATGAGCCCAATTTCTGACATCTCCTCATACCTAGAAAAGCACTAAAATCGTTACCAGAGATGTCTGTCCCTCATGACTAGAAGCAACCTTCTGCCAAAATGTGTGCTTAAGTACAAGTGACCCCTTCACTAAGCTCACATATGTCCTGACTTCCTCCCGTACCTCTTCAGAGCAGTGCCTCAGAGCTCTCTGAGAGGCTGTTTCCCAGGCTATCGTCCTCATTTTGTCCTAAATAAAACTGAAATCGCGGTCCTTGGCTAAGAGGAGACTCTGCCTTGGGCCCGCCGGTGTAATAAACTGCACTCCACTATCTGCATTGTCCTTCTGAGTGAGTCTGTTTCCCGGAAAGCGTGGCTATAACATTTGGTGCATGGGCCGAGAAACTCCTCGCTTTGAGGAGACAGGTCTCATTTGAGGCCACCCCGAGGCTTTGTAGCTTGAATCTCCTAGAGGGGGGAAGGCGCCTCGCCTCTCTGGAAGGATTCTGCTTTTCAACGCCCGGACCTTTCACGTCAGCAGGTAGTGGACGGCAGCAGGGGAACTGAGCGCTCAGGTGAGGAGGAACCCACCCAGCAGGGTGGAAGAGGAGGCTTGATCACCCCCCTGGGAGGGACTAGAAGGAGCGGGGACCCACAGGAGCCTGGAATAGGCAGGTGGCGATTGCTTGGTACACAGGTCGACGAGCGTGCTAGGGTTTAAGAAGGAAATTTGTGAAGGACATTTAGGAGGTGTGTCCACGCCGTCTCGGGGAAAATTATTACCAAGCGATCGCCAGGGGATTCTTAGGGTAAGAAGCTGGTCCTTGTATGCTCGTATTCTGCCCTCCCCCAGGAGGTGTCCCGTCTGCTGTGAAATTCTTGACCCCCTCGGAATTGTTAGGCTAGAAGGAGGGGGATACAGAAGTGAGTATGAATTGGCTTTTCCGGAGATGGCCTGGGACATGAGATATGTAACCCATCTGTGTTTTCACCCGCACCTGATCAAGCCCACCAAGGCAGAATGGACTTTAAGGGAGAAACAGTCTCGGACCATGTGATGTTCTGGTTCAGCTGTGCTGACCGGCAGGTGAAGACACGCTGATCCCCCTTCTCCCTCTGGGATCTGGCAGGTAAGGCTCTTCTCTCCCCAATTAGGAAGGAGGCAGAATGGCAATTTAAGTGTCACTGAGTGGAAATATGAGAAGTACATAGGGTACTGAGAACTTCGTAGACAGAATGAAAAGGAAAAGTAGAAGAAGGTCCGAGAAGGTAAGCAAGATGGGGGAAAGTGAATCTAAGGCAACTGTATTGGAGTGCATGATTAAAAATTTAAAGAAGGGATTAGGAGGAGACTATGGGGTGAAGATGAAGCCTAACTGCCTCCACATACTCCGTGAGGTCGAATGGACCCCAATGGGAGCAGGATGGCCACCAGAGAACACCGTGAACTTAAAAATTGTGGAAGCAATCTATACAGTAGTCACAGGAGAGCCAGGACACCTGGTTCAATACCCATCTATTGACTCATGGCTGGGGTTAGCTAAAGACCCTCCTACTTGGACAAGGTTCTGTATCCAGAAGGGAAAGGGAAAAATATTAATGGCACAAAAATTGACTGATGATAAAAAAGGAAATTCTACAGGATTTGGACGGGGATGACCTGACCCCTCCCCCATGCTGGATAATGACACGCCTGCCTCCCAGTGCTTCACCAGGACCGGAGGCCGCCTTAATGCCCGATCCAGGGCCAGGTGAAGTTTCTGCAACAGCCACTGCTCCTCCGCCTGCTTTCCCAGAGTTCGTAGAGCCGCCGTTTGGGCAGGCTCTGATCCTGGTGACAGAAGCCTCTAGCCAACACTTCCAGGATCCGGCTCCAACGGAACCGCCCAAGCTATACCCGCCTCTCCCGGTGAGTACTGACAAGAGGGGGAGGGAGACGTTGGAATTAAGCAGAGATTGCGCTCTGCCAGAGAGCTGCAGGGAATAAAAGAGACTTACAGTGCTAGCTGCTGCTCTGGAAAAGTCTATCTTGGGCCCTCCGGAAAACCTCATCTGCCCCAGAGACAGGACAGTCCTTCAACGGTCCCAAGGGAGGCCCCGGTCCCCGTTACAGCCAAACCATTGTGCCCGGTGCATGCTTTTGGCCACTGGAAGAATGAATGCCCTAAGGCAAGGAAAGAAGAGGAAGCTCCTGCAGTTTTGGGGCTTGCTGACCTGGAATTTAACTAGGGCTGCCAGGGCTCAGAGATATCAGGTCCCTGAGAGCCCATGGTAACCGTAAAAGTGGGGGACCAAAACATTGACTTCATGGTGGATACAGGAGCAGAACTGTCGGTAGTAACAAAACCTGTGGCACCACTGTCCAAAAAGACTACCGCTGTAACTGGGGTGTCGGGAGAAGAGATGATTAAATCGTTTTGCCAGCCCAGAAAATGTCAGATGGAGGGGGGACACCAAGTGACATTCCTGAGTGCCCAGTACCCCTGTTGGGAGGAGAGCTCTCCAAACTAGGAGCACAGGTGACTTTCTCCCCTGAAAAGAGGCCCACCTTCTGGACGGACTCTATGACTTATTTGCCCTCTCTCTCAGTGCCAACCCAAGATGAGTGGAGGTTGCATGAGCCCCTGAAGGCAGAGCCGGGTGGGCCGGAAGAGCATGAGAGAGCTAACTCAATTGTTCCCTGAGGTCTGGGTGGAAGACAACCCCCACTCCCCCCAGGCTGGCTGAACATCACGCCCCAGTGATAATGGAACTCAATCCAGGTACCATCCCGGTTAGAGGGCACCGGTACCCGCTATGGATGGAGCCTGAACCGGCATATTGCCCTACATCAATAGATTGAAACAAGCAGGCATTCTAGTAGAGTGCCAGTCGGCTTGGAATACGCCAATCCTGCCAGTCAAAAGGGAAGGAGGACAGGACTATAGGCCTGTACAAGATCTCAGGCTAGTCAACCAGGCTACTGTGACTTTACATCCCACTGTTCCAAACCCCTATACCTTGCTTAGCCTCCTCCCGCCGAGGACTAAAGTTTACACTTGCCTAGATCTCAAGGATGCCTTCTTCTGCGTACACCTCGCCCCAGCATCACAGCCCATCATTGCCTTTAAATGGGAAGATCCAGTCGGGAGCACCAGATAACAAAGGCTAACTCCACAGCCATCTTTGGGGAAGCCTTGGCTTCTGATCTGGACTCATTCCATCCGGAAGAGTATGGATGTCAGCTCCTACAATACGGGGATGACCTGCTGCTGGCTGTCTGAGACCAAAGAAAAATGCTGAAAAGGGACAAATGCACTGCTCCAGCTGTTGATGGAAGCAGGTTACCGGGTGTTGAAAAAGAAGGCACAATCTACAAAGAGGAGGTAAGGTATCTGGGGTTTGTTTTAAAGAAGGGCTCAAGGTTCCAGACCCTAATTGGGTCTTATATACTGATGGCACTAGCCTGATAAAACAAGGACAACAGCTGTTGGGTTAGCCAGAGCAGACGGGGCCATCAAGACTGAAAAGAGATGGTGGGAATTGTCAGGTGACAAATTATTGGTACCAGAGGAGCTGGCACACACTCTGGTAAGCCAAACACACCAAGCGACCCACCTAGGCCATGCTGTCTGCTCACAGGTTAATGCTGCCTCTCGGGTATTCAGACAAAATCCTCTGGGTATTCAGCTGAAAGGCATGCTGCCCCTTGAACACCTGGGAGTGGACGTCACTGAAATGAAACCTCACCGACACTACCATTATCTGCTGGTCATGGTATGTGCATTCTTGAGATAGGTAAAAACTTTTCCTACCTGGACTGAAAGAGCATCAGAAGTAGCCTGGTGGCTGCTTAGGGAAATGGTTCCCAGATTTGGATTTCCTACCAGCATTGGATCAGGCAATGGCCCGGCTTTTGCAGCTGATTTAGTACAACAAGTAAGCAAAACTTTAAACATCAAATGGAAACTGCACACTGCATATAGGCCCAGAGTTCTGAGATAGTGGAATGAACCAACCGGACACTTAAAGAGACTGACTGCTCCTGAGTGGACTTGCTTCTGACGGCTCTGCTCAGACTCAGGATGACCCCACAGTCCCAAGGCTATTCTCCATACGAAATTGTGTATGGGAGGCCTCCTCCCATAATAAAACAGGTGTCAACAAATTTGCCTCAGGTAAGGGGGGATAAGATTTCACAGCAGATGGAACTGGGTAAGGTAATAAATTGGGTAACTAAGTTTGTACAAGAAAGGGTGCCGTTCCCCCTTGGGGAACAGATTCATGAGTTTACACTTGTTGACCAAGCATGGGTCAAAGATTGGGAACATGATTTGCTAGCCCTTTGGTGAAAGGGCCCTTATGTTATTCTAACTACCCCTACTGCAGTTAAAGTTGCAGGTATTGTCCCTTGATCCATCACACCAGAGCAAAGAAGGCATACCACGCTGACCCGGAGGACGCCAAGTGGACCACCCAGAAGGACCCCACCGACCCACGGGAAACCAAGATCATTCTGAGGAGGAAGAAGAAAACGAGGTCCCGGACGAGCCCTCTACGGGATGGAGCTGGGTAAACGACTCCTGCTGCTCGGCCTCACCAATGCAATTCTGGACCTGACCACTGCTCCTGCACAGGACAACGTCTTCATCTCGTGGGCCACAACTCTGCCAACTGTTGGGTGTGTGGGGCTATACCCCTGTCAGTAATGGACAGACTCCCCTGGTGGGTATCGCCACTCTGTTCCTCTCTCCAACCATAACCTTTCTTTGCTCTCCTGGTGTAAAAAGAAGCCATCAATGGGCCAGGGACATAGGGTTACATTTAACATGAACACCAGCCTTACAGAAGTAACAAAGGCTTACACCTCATATGTGAAAAATAAAAAGGAGAAGCGTTCTTTACAAAAGGGGGACAGGCCTCCCAGTACCTTGAGCAATACTACTAGGTCTGGGATGAATATTTCTGGATGACTCCTGAGAAAGGACAGTTGATTACCCCTGCTACTATTTGCTGGGAACAAAAAGAACAGAAAGTTGGATTTGGAGACCACCCCCTAGACCCAAAAGAATTAAAATATATGGGTTATTTGCCCCCTGAACAATGTAAACAAATCTTGGAAGTTACCTATCACCCCAATCAATCTGTTCAGTGGCCTGTTTCCGACTGGAAATATAATCCTGGAATGTGCTGGGTAGCCCCCAATGGGACCCAGTGGCTCTGTGGGCTTGACTTATGGCCATGGTTACCAGTTGGCTGGGTGGGGCGTTGCACATTAGGATTTGCTTTCGCCCATGGCAGAATTAAGCCTAGCCTGCACCAGCCTCCAGTAAACCTGCCTTATCTGCATGCAAGATGGACACGATCTGTGTTCCAATGGTATGACTATCTTGCTGCCTTGTTTGTACCCTCTGTAGGGACAACGGATATCATGGTTAAGGTAGAGGCCTTAACTAATTTCACTAAACAGGCCCTCTTAGACAGTACAAAAGCCATTAAAGCTTTAAACGAAGAACAAATTCAGATGAGGAAGGCAGTAATTCAAAATAGGATGGCATTAGACATACTCACAGCAGCCCAAGGAGGGACTTGCACCGTAATTAAAGTTGAATGTTGTGTGTAAAAAAAAAAAAAAAAAAAAAAACTGAAATCGCGATTCTCACATTGTGCAGGCTTCCCCAGTGGCTCAGTGGCAAAGAATCTGCCTGAAATGTAGGAGATAAGGGTTCCATTACTGGGTCAGGAAGATCCCCTGGAAAGGGAATGGCAACCCACTCCAGTATGCTTGCCTGGGAAATCCCATGGACAGAGGAGCCTAGCGGGCTACAGTTCAAAGGGTTCAAAGAGTCGGACACAATTGAGCATGCATACAAGCAAGCATATACCAGTTTAAAAAATGAGTATAGACTCTATTTGTATCTCCCTTCTTGCTATATTTACAAATGTAAAGTTTTCAGTGATTTTTAAGCGATTTTCATCCTCTTTCTCTTCATTATTGCATTTAAAGTATATCGGTGATAGTTAACTCCAAAATTTAGTCTACGTATTACATTGAGATAGGATACTGATGAAGATTTAGAAGATGAATGTGTTACCAACCTGGACTCTAATCAATAGACCCTGATGAGAGGACAGAGGAGGAATTCAGGCAAGGCTTTATCGGGACTGGTGCTGTAGCATGAGGGAGGAAAGACAAGTAAAAAGTTTCCTTGCTCACTCCCAAAGGGGGAGAGCTGGTTCCTTAAGTGGGGTGAGGGGAGGAGTGGATCTGTGGGAGCCAGAAGGGGTTTGCGTGGTCTGCCCACCCCCTTTGTGGTGCTATGTGCAGGTATCATGCACAGTACCCTGCTTTTGCTCCCGGAACCTCAGAAATGGCAGCTGGGTTTTGGCCTTTTTGTATCTTTTGGTTCACAGTTTGTGCCACCTGCTCACACATGCAGTTATTTTTAGTCTCTTATAGTTTCTTTGCATTTTGTTGCTTGAGGAGATGTCCAGATGCAAGCACTGCAGTAAAGGGTCCCAAGTGCCAGGTCCCAGCCTGTCTCAAATGGACCATCACCTGCATACTTGGACCTGGGACCAGATACAATGACTGCTGAGACTTCGAACTGTTCTCCTTTGGGGCAGGCATGAGGACATTTTTGTTGCTCTAGGAGACATGGTTGTATTGTGCAGCCTCAGAGATGAACCATAATGGGGATCCTTTTGGCCACCAGGACCTGAATATCCTTCTGATTTGGAGTGAGCCCCCCTACTCTGAGTCTTAGATTTAGATTGGGCCCATCTCCCACACTAGAAGCCAACTGGTTCAGCACAAACCACGACAGAAACCAGAACTCTCTTTGCCTAATGGTAGTTAGAACACAGGAATATGACCTACAGTTTAGACAAGTCAATAGTCCTGCCCAAAACTTGAATCTTGAATGCATACCTAACATCACAGAAGAGTTGGAAAATAATTCATGGAGGCACTGAAAGTGCAGACATACATCCTAACCAGAGCGGCTGGAGCAGTGTGGCTTGGGCTGAGTATCTTGCTCCCCAGTCTTCCTGGATTTTTACCATTTCCAGACCTGGTCTCCCAGCTTTTCTGATATAAGCAATATAACCATATACATTTCTAGATTTATTTTGCTTAAGCTTAGAGGCACCATAGGTAAGAAATTCTCTCTCTCAGCCTCATTCTTTAAAATCCCAGACAGGGATTCAGGCCATCTCAGGTTGGGTCACACCTTTGTGGAGAAGAGGAAGGAGATTATAGTTGGCCTGCCCTGGGCTCCATGCCTTCTTGTTCTCTGTCCTTCCTGCTTTGAAAGGCAAGAAATGTGATGCCCCTAAAGACTCATCTGATCCAAAGGATTTCAGACAGTTCCTCAAAGGAAAGATCACTTCTCAGGCAAAAGCAAAAGATGCTCACAACACATAATTACAGGAAATCATAGCTAAAAGGTGGCACAGTGGTGAAGAATCCACCTGCCAATGCAGGAGATACAGGAGACATAGGTTCGATCCCTGGATGGGGAAGATCCTCTGGAGAAGGAAATGGCAACCCACACCAGGATGCTTGCCTGGAAAATCCGAGGACCCTGGCAGGCTACAGTCCATGGGGTTGCAAACAGTCAGACACAACTGACTGACTTAGCATGGATGTGAACACTGCTAAAAGGAACCTCCAGAGTCATCCATCCTCCGCCCTCTTACAGACAAGGAAACCATACAGGGTAGAAAATTATAAAGGCCAAGTGCAAGGTACACACAGTGCTGCAGAGTTGAAAGGAGGAAGAGGGCACATCTGGTTGAGATCAAGGTGGGATTTAATCTGGGACCTGACATACAACGGGGGTACTGGACTGGTGTTTTGCTGACTTCAGAATTACTTCTCCGCTCATAGTCTGCTTATTTCAAATTCAACCTCCCATAACTTCCTTGGCTTTTTGAAAGCTTACTCATTTGCCCTTGATTTTGTTTTCAAATTCCCTTCACTTGTATTTGGTACCCTGATTCTATCCTCGACCTGGTTACTTGTTTGGACTTGGTTCATTCTCTGTCCAGCTGGTTGTCTTGGCTAGGAAAGCCCCAAGTCTCAACCAGTGGGACTGGATGACAGCCCCAGAGGTCTTCTGTGTATTCAGAGAAGACCAAGGGCCACAAACAAAGACATCTTTCAGTGTCAGGCAGGTAATATATGTGTGAAGTGGCTGGCTGTTACTTAAAACAGAAGTGGTGCTTATGGGATTTAAATTTCTTATCTAAAAAGCAAAAGCAAAATCAATGTATTGCCCAAGTAAAACCAAGAAACCATGTGGGCTAGTTTCTCTTCTGTCAAAGTTTATGACTCTTGGATTAGACAGAACCCCCAGCTATCATTGCAGATTCTGGAAAACCCAACAAGTCTTTATCTGGTAACCTGTATGAGGCCAAAGAGCTTAATGGTAAAGAATGTGTGCTCTGGAATTCAAGTTGTCCACAGCGGGGGTTCAGACATTTACAGACCTGTTTGATGAACTGGTGAGACATTCAAGGTAAGCCAGATTGCTCAAGTGCTGCTGGGTAAACGTATCAGAACGCAGGACGGGTCTGACACAGATTACCAGGTGATTCCTTCCCCATTCCAGGCCGGTGGTAGTCCTTTTACACCCCAGGATTCGCTCAACAGTACAAGCTGTGCAATTAAGCTCCCAGGCCTCATGCTAGCTGGAGGAGAGGAGGTGGTGGTGGAAGAGGATGTGCATCGTGGCCTCCCACGAGCTGGATCCCACTTCCCCTCAAATTCCATCACCGATTTCCCATCGGAATGGGCTGCTCAGAGAGCCGCTAAGCAGCTACTGGTTCATTTATTCACAAGCCTCCCATCCTTTCCGAGCCTGCCTAAGGTTCCACCTAAAGCTGTCCCCAACCACCAGGCCGGGGGGTGGGCACCTCGCCCTCTTCCGGCGCTCGAGCGCTGTGGCACCTGTTCAGGCCTCGGTCACACGCCTAATTGTTCAGATGCGAATGTAAACAGACGCACGAAGATTGGGTCCGCCTCTCTGGCAGCGGCGCGCCAGGAACACTGCCAGGCGCTTTGCCCAAAATGAACGGAAATGAACGGGTGCATGACTTGGGCTGCGGCCTACTAGCTAAAACAGAGCGCCCGAGGGAACCCACCCTTCCTCGCGGCCGGGGACTACGCGCCCTCTCACTACCCCTTTCATCCAGAACACTAGAACGGGAGCCGCCAGCGCGGAAGGCGAGGAAGGACAGCCGACCGAAGAAGCGCCGGCTTCCCATAGGCCAAGGCGGTACCAGGGGTGGGCTGTTCTTGCAGGAGCGGGTCGTGCATTGGTCGAGCCTCCGGCCCGAGGGCTGGGATTGGTCGCGCCTCTCCGAAGGCGCCCTCCGCGCGGAGGCGGAGCGGCGGAGGGCGTGGCCGGCGCTCGGTCCCGCCCCGGGCGTTCAGGACTCCGGCGGGAGGGCCGCGGTGTCCACCTGGGACTCCGTTTTCGGAGCTGCCGCATGCGACTGCTGACGCCGCCGGCCCGTTCGGGAAGTCCGAAGGGTTCCGGACGCGGTAGGTAGCGACCGACTAGTGCACGGGCGCGGAGTTTGGGGTTCTGCGAAACCCGGGGCTGCGGCCCGGCCCCTTCGCCCTGCGGGGGCGGGCCGCGGGGCCTTGCGTCCCCCTCACCTAAGGGCGCCGAGCCTTCGAGGGGCCGGGGGCGCCTCGTGCCTGAGCCTCCATTTTGCAGGCGGAACGGCGGGTGAGGGTAGCGGCCGGGAGTCGGGGCGCGGAGGCGGGAGGCCGCCGTTGGAAAAGCCTGAGCGCGGCCAAATCGGGCCGCGGGAGCGAGCGTGTCCGGGCATCCTCCCGTCCGAGCAGCTGCGCCGCGTTGCTGCCCCGGCTTCCGAGGACTCTCTCCCCCTCGCGGCCTCGCTTCGGGCGTGTCTTGTTTATTACTCTGCGCGCACGCCCGGCCCAGGTGCTCCGGGAGTTAGGGGCTCGAGCTGCTCCTGGGTTCGGGCTGCCTTAGAGACCCTCTCTCACCCGCTCAGGGTCATTCCGGCTGTTAAGATGGAGACGAACGATGCCTTCTGGTCGCTTTGAATGCGGCAGCCCCCGCTGCTGAGGAGAAAATGCAATTCGTCTCACATGTTTTGCCTGGAAAGACCACCCTTTCCAACTGCCATCACCAGAATGGTTCTCAGCCCAGGGGCACAAGTCCAAAACCTGTTTCAAGCCCTTTATAATTCTTGGGTTGGGTTCGGTGTATTGTTTGTAATAAAAATGAACGGAAACCTGCCAGTGCCACAGCAGATTTGGACCTCACTGGGAATTTACTGGAGGGGGGTGGGGAGGGCGGACACGTAGGTAGATGACATTCGTAAATGCCCTTAGGTTCCTAGACCTAGGATGTGAAGGATGTTGTTAAACACTGATGCGTGAGACACTGTTTGGGGTCAAGAAGTCAACGTTACAAGGCTTGATTAAAAGAGGTAGAGGTAACAATTCTGTAAAGCAATTATCCTTCAACAAAAAATGAAAAAAGATAGAGGTCATCCCTTCTCCTTCTTGTTCCTTCCACCACCTGGGTCAGTCAGTTCTGGGTCTCCTGCTACAGAAAAGAGCAAATAACTCATGTTTCACCTCTTCTGGAAGGCTTTTTAAAGTTCTTTCCCTACCCCTCAACTAATAATCACTCCCTACTTTGATCTGCCTTCAGTAGCCTCTGTTTCTATTCATCACACTGTATTGTGGTTTCCCCAGCCCCTAGGACGGTGCTTGGAACACAGAAGACACTCAGTGGTTGAAGGAGGCCAAAAAAAAGCAAAAAATCAGTAGTGTAGCCAAGAGTCTACAAAATAAAAACTAATTCCATTAACATGTTGGGCCAGTTATTCGTACAAGTGAGGAAAGCAATTGAGCTGTGGCTCTCAAGTCAAACCCCATGACTTTAGCTCAACCTTGTTACTAACTTCGGATAAGTTAGGTAACTTCTTCATGCCTCAGTTTCCTCAGTAAAATGGGAATGACAATAGTACCTGCTTCATGATTTCTGAGGATTAAATAAAATATTGACATAAAGTGCTTGGCATAGTTCTCTGGCACAAGGAAAATGTTCCTTAGCTGTTAACACTTGTTAGGATAAGAATAAACATATTTGAGCAGATTCACTAATACTAAACATCTGTATGGTATTTAACCCTCAGGTTCTGTCTGCCTTTTGGTCCTTATCTGTTCCTTGATTTTAAAAACATTCCTTAAGCCATTCCAGAATTTTTCCCCCACTGTAAAAGTATTCCATGGAAGGTTACCTGTTTATGCATTTAAAGTACTGTCACCCACTGGAAATTGATAGAGTGCCAAATAACAGTTTGGCCAAGTATTGCAGTAATATTTGATGCACTCTTCATGTGGTCTGTTACTGAAAATGGTCATTTAGAAGCAGAGGCAAGGGAGGCTGATGTGACTGACAAAAAAGTTGGTTCAGATGGAAGTGGACTTGAGATGGTGTCTCTCCTTTTAACTTAAATCTGTTTTCATGAAAAAACTGTCTCCTGTCTTTAAAGTTGTTCACAAACATTGTGAACAGTGGAAGAGGTCTTCTTCTAGTAGCTCTGAATCTATTTGCTAGACCTTGAGGTGGCAGATGCACCCTCTAAGGGGAGGTTGCCTCACTTCCAGATTTTCCTGTACCACTCTCTGGTCACAGGAAACAGGCTTAAGTTGTCCATTTCCTGCCAGCTGTAGGTCCCCTTGGCATGTCAGTTTCTCTTAAATTACTCAGAGTCTCCAAAACAAAGACCCTGTCTCTTCTCACTTGCAACTATCACAGGAGATTTCTCCTCTCTGTGCTTTTAGTGTAGCTACATGAATCTGGAATCCTTTCTAGGAAATACTGTTCTTTCTGAAGATGCCTTTCAAGTTGTGACATCCTGTCATTAACCATTAAGAAACTGGCCACAAGGTGTGAGCTTTTCCTAGTGTCCTGTTGGAAAGACCTTAAGGACAGGGACTGTAAATTTCCTTCTTCTGTCTGCCTTGCATAAGGTGGGTGCTTGATGAATGGTTGGAAAGCCACTGTATTTCCCTTTCAGGATGCTGAAACAGGCTTACTAACTTGGTAGTTCTGAAACATTACTGTGCCTACCAACCACCTGGAGAGCTTGCTAAGATGCAGATTCTGGTCCCAGAGCCCTGGGGGTGGTGCCTGAGAATCTGCATTCCCAGCAAGCCCTGAGGTGATGCAGGTGCTGCTTTTCCGTGGACAATACTTTGAGTAGAAAGATAGTAACATAAGGGTCTACGTTTGATTTTTAGATGTACAGGTAAACAGGCTTTGTTTTCTTCTGGTATTTGATGAAGTGTTGGATTTAGAGCTTTAAAAAAAAAAAATCTGTTTTTAACACTTTCCTCTATTTTGTTCCAAAAATTATTTGAATAATCTTTCCAAAATTATTTCAGTGTAACAAGATTCTTCATAAAAGTGATTGAGACAGATCAGGTGAAATACCAAAGTTGAATGCCTCTCTGGCCTCTGCATTTTACTTGCGTGAGACTACTGATTTGGCTCTGAAACCTTCCAAGCAGCAAGAGCAAAGAGGAGAATTTTTTTAAAATCAGTTTTGCCACTACCTATATAAAGTATAAAGTAAAGAGCAAACTGGCTACTCAGTGAAATCACAGTTTCTGTTACAGAGACCTGAGAATTCTTCTCCAAAGAGAAGCATTCTTAATGGCATCTCCGGAATATCAGTAAGTTTCTTATCAATCTTCACATCGTGTGCCCCGACGGACTTACAGAAAACTGTCAGCACAGTAAAAGCAGTGGCCTGTGGAACTGCAGCCGTGTGGTCCAGGGTCAGCTTCTTTAGACAGCAAGAATGATTTGTGTTATGGAGCAGATGTTTTTTGACCTTGCTCTTTGGTGGGAACAGAGTAGTTAGTCACTCGTTGATGTCCAACTCTTTGCAAATCCCATGGGTTGTATCCGCCAGGCTCCTCTGTCCATGGGATTCTCCTGGTAAAAATACTGGAGTGGGTTGCCAATCCCTTCTCTAGAGGATATTCCCGACCCAGGAATCGAACCCAGATCTTTGGCGTTGCAGGCTGATTCTTTACCGTTTGAGCGACAGGGAAGACCTAGGTGGGAACAGAGGGTCCATTTCATGGACATGTTCAGCCCCCATCATCCTCATGCTTTGAGCTTCGTTGGATGGCAATAATCTACGGCCAAGGAGGCCAGAGAGCTTGGGGTGGGGGGAGGGGTGGCTGGAAGCTCAGTTAAGTTCCTTGTAGATGTGGCAGTCGGAGAAGGCAATGGCACCCAACTCCAATACTATTGTCTGGAAGGTCCCATGGATGGAGGAGCCTGGTAGGCTGCAGTCCATGTGGTCGATAAGAGCCAGACACGACTGAGCGGCTTCACTTTCACTTTTCGCTTTCGTGCATTGGAGAAGGAAATGGCAACCCACTCCAGTGTTCCTGCCTGGAGAATCCCAGGGACGGGGGAGCCTGGTGGGCTGCCGTCTGTGGGGTCACACAGAGTCGGACACGACTGAAGCGACTTATTAGCAGCAGCAGTAGCAGCAGTGTATCTCCTTAAAGGCCATCTAAAGACCGCTCGTGACAAGTTAAAAGATCGGCCTTGCTGTGAGATTCTCTTGTCACAGAGAACACAGTTTTGGTTGATTTTTTTTTAACTTTATTAAGCTGGTTGCGTAAAAGATATTATACATTCTCATGTTAACAGTTCTTGTCATGAACAAAAGCAACAAAAATAGTGCAGTAGTAAGATCTGTGCTTCACATACAATCACATGGTGATAGGAGCTCAGGCCCCGAAGGGGCTGCAGGGCTTGCGCAGCCAGGGAAGGAGCAGGTGGAAGGGGGATGGCTTTGAGCCACGGGCCTCCCAGTCTCAAACCTCCCGCACAGCGTTCCTGGCAACCACCCCACTCTGAGGCCAGCCTGGGCCCCTTGTGACTGCTCCTCTTGTTGGCCTCCCCTCATAGTCTTCACCTGCTTTCATGCTGCCTCTCATGTCGGGACTGGTTTCTGCCTTTGAGCCGCTTTCTGCCATCCATCTAGTTCCCCCAGAAGCCTTCCAGCAACCGGACAGTGCTGGGTCCACCTCACCACCAACCCCCCCCCCTTTCTTCCTTGTGTGAAGATTCATGTTCCTAGAGAAAGGGCTGCACGGAGAGCCTCTTTGTCTGCTTCCCCGGCCTGATTCTGCCGCCGTGTGTATGTGGCATTCATTGACCATTTACACCTATGGCCTCCTACAAAAACAGCTCGGAGCTTCAGGGCTTTAGCCCCTGAACCCAGGCACAGAGATGGGTCCCGGGAAGAACCTGGCTTCCTGGGCACAGTTGCTGTAAATCAGATGGTTTGTGCGCTTGTGATTTAGAGAATCCTGATCAGAGGAGGATTGCCCCCTAAGGTGAGCATTTGTACATTTGAACGGTTTAGTTAAGAGAAGAACATAGCCAGCCCCCCTCAACCTCCCCCCTCCTTTCCACCCACACACGGACTTCCAAGTTCTCTGTTCTCCATCCTGGACAGGAATGAGTGGGAGGAAGTCCTGGCAACTGTGACAGGCCTGCACAAAGAGTGTGCGGCCAGTACTAGGAAGGGTCAGATGTCCAGACTTAACCAGTTAGTGTGACCCCAGAGGTGATATATGAGCATATCTTTACCATAGGGCAGGAGTAAGCCAGATTGTTGAACGCTACTGACAGCATAGCACGTTTTCATCTGAGCAGTCCATTTGGTATTCTAGAAAGGAGGAAGCTTGTCTCACTGGAAGAATTCAAGCAGAATCCCCTTTTCCACCCTCACCCTCAGAGGGGTGAGAAGAAACGATGATGTGTAAAATCTAGAGTCTGTGTGGAAATGAGAGCTGGACTGTCATACAGTGTTACAGATGCCCACCTGACACTTGCCCACAGAGCTGAGCCCTTTATCCATTTGCTTGGCTGATGATTGATGTCTTCAGCAGTCATTCCTTCAAGGAGTTTTCCCTATCCCAGTTGAGTTCTCCCTTTGTTTTTTGCAATACTTATGTACAATTTGGATTGAACACTCATGGTGGACTTTTTTCGTTTCACATGAATCTGTTTTAATTCTCATTTAAAAAAAGAAAGCAAGCTCATGTGGCACAGGGAAAATACACCTTGATTTGTTAGGCAGATTAATAAGTGAGATTATGAACAGACTATGTATCCAGACTGAGAAAATAACCACCTATAATCTGTCTTTTCAGAAGTACCATTTCCATGAAAATCACTGAATTTCAGACCTTCTCTCCTGGTTGCTGAAGGACTTTTGGCGACACTGTTCACTTAGTTCAGGTTTGTATCTGTGCTTGAAAGTTACCTAGCAGTATCTCCAGAGGAGCTTTTAATTCTAGCCCACCACTCACGCCCAGGATGAAGAGACACCTTCTTTTTGAACAGTGAAATCCAGACAAGACAGATCAAAAACACATTGTTAAACAAAGAGATCATTTCTTTGTACCCCTCTGTTGCCCCAGCATCATCTTATTCCAGTCCCCTGTCGTTCAGACCACATGCTTTGGTGAATGGGGGCCAGGAGAGTAAATTTGGATTAGATAGTCAGGCCCATCATGGCCTGACTCTGGCCATTGAAAGAATTTATAGAAATGGAGCAAGAAGTTGGGGCCTCTGGTTAGGTTCAGCCTTCACCCTAATTTTTCCAGCTGGTGGACTCAGCTTGTTGCTATAATTGTGAAAACAGTTTTCCTGTCATCGGCTTCATGTGCCGTCTCTTAAATAGCCACTAGGTGAGGATGTGGCTCCGTGAAGGTCTTTCCCTATGGGACGTGGTCCCTTCCCAATCTCTCTGCTTTGTGTCTGTTTGGTACCTTGTTCCCCAGTTGGTGCATAAAGAGCTTGGGTTCTGGAGTCACTCGGGCCTGGATTTGACTCTCTGAAAGGTTTCCCCCCTCTGTGAAATTAGAATGAGAGGACCCACCTCCTGTGGGAAACTGGCGTGCTCTCAGGCCACAGGTGGGGAGTGTACCAGATGTCTGAAGTACCCGTGTGAGTCCCCTTCACCTCAGCAGTTTCCTCTGGCTTGATCCTGTGGGTGTGCTAGTACGTGTGCAGTGGGGTGTGTGCGCGCGTGTGCGCTTGTTCATCACAGCATTAGTAGCAAAAGGTTGGAAATCACATAAATATCCACCAGTAGGTGGAATAAGCCATCATGCATCCTTACAGTGGAGTACAGTGCTGGTTGGTGGCAGAAACCAGAAGGCACTGACTGTGCATTGCTAAGGGAAGATCTCCAAAGTATTTCATTTAAAAAAAGAAAAAAAAAAAAAAGCAAGATTCTGAACAGCATGTCCTGTACAGTTAACTACTTTCATGTTAAAGGGGGCGGTGGGGGAGGATGAAATATACTTTTGTGTTTGTCTACATATACATCAAGAGATGAGAAACACACACAGCATTAATTAGACCTACCTGGTTTTTTTGTGGGAGTATCTAGTGGTAAATATTTTTGCTCGATTGATATGAAAAATTGGCTGCTTTTCTTCCTCTGTTGGACTCCTTTGTTCCTTGTAAGGTGCCTTGCTTCACTAATTCTGTCTCCTTGCAGCCCCCCGCCCCGCCCCATGACACCAGGTGACCGGCCCCATGCACTGTGCGCAGGCACTGCCCACGTGGCCTGTGTCCTCTGGGCTAGGGGAAGGAGACTTGCATGTGCAGTGTATTCTCTCTCTGAACCATATGTGACCGGTTCAAGGCAGTCATTCTACTGAGTCCCTGTGCGCGCGACGGCCATGAGAAGGTGCTAAGAGTGCACGTGACCTGTGTCCTGCCCTCGGCTCGCTGCTGACTGAAGCCTTGCCAGTCGGCCAGGCCGGGCAGGACACTATTGTTTTCCGGGCGCACTGTCCCCACCAGTAGTGTTTCCATTGTGAGGGCCGAGCAGGATGTGCCCCCTCCGTGGCCTCCACCTGCTCAGGCTTCCTTGCTGCCCCAGCACCTCCTGTTGCCATCAGTGCCTTCTTGTCTCTGAGGAAACGAGGCTGTTTCTGGCCAGGTTTTAGCTTTGAGGCTGGCAGTGCGTTCCAGGCAGCTGCCCAAATCCTTAGCGCTTGCACTCACTTGCCTCCCTGTTCAGTCCTGGAGTTCTCCTCCTGCCCGCTTTCATCCCAGCCTCATCTGGCCCTGGCTCCCAGCAGAGCCCTCACCTGCGCACTCAGGCTCAGGGCCCCCCTCTGTGGTCCCTGAATCTCCTGTTGGAATGGTCCTGTTCTCAGATCCAACTGCCAGATCGTTCCTTCCCTCGTCCCAAGGGCTCACGCTGCTTCTCCCCTCCCTGCTGCCCGCCCGGTGTACTTCTCTCTTGTTCTCACATGCGTGTACACCGTGTGGCCACTGCCATTGTCATCCTCCCGGATTTCCATGGCTTCCCTCAGTTACCCGTTAATCGTAACCCAGGTCAGCGGGAGGACAGTTGCTGCTGTAGCTCTGGCCATCCTTGGAATGAGAAGTGCCCACCTGCTGCACAGCCCAGGGTGTGGCTTCCCGACTGCCTCTCCTTCGCTGGCAGAGCAGGCACTGTGGGAGCCCTGAGCTCAGCCACAGCCTGGAGTAGAGCAGTCGGAGCCAGGCTGGAGCCGCCTGCCTGCTGCGGGGCTGTGGTGACTGCAGCTGCTGCAGCGCTGGCAGAGTGAGGGCCCCAGCCAGGCCCCTTGCCCCGTGGGGCTGGGCCATAGAGACAGGTGACTGTGTGTTCAGTCACCAAGTCGGGTCCGACTCTGCAGCCCCCTGGACTGCAGCACACCAGCCTCCTGCCCCTCACCATCTCTTGGAGTTGGCCCAAGTTCATGTCCATTGTATCAGTGAAGCCGTCCAACCGTCTCATCCTCTGTCACCCTCTTCTCTTTCTGCCTTCAATCTTTCCCGGCATCAGGGTGTTTTCCAGTGAGTCAGCTGTTCACATCAGCTGGCCAGAGTATTGGAGCTTCAGCATTAGTCCTTCCAATGAATATTCAGGGTTGATTTCCTTTAGGATTAACTGGTTTGATCTCCTTGCTCTCCAAGGGACTCTCAAGAGCCTTCTTCAGCACCCCAGCTCAAAAGTATCAATTCTTCAGCGCTCTGCCTTCTTGATGGTCCAGCTCTCACATCCGTACATGACTACTGGAAAGACTGTAGCCTTGACTGTGTGGACCTTCATCAGCAAAGTGATGTCTTTGCCTTTTTACACACTGTCTAGGTTTGTCATAGCTTTCCTGCCAAAAAGCAATTGTCTTCTAATTTCATGGCTACAGTCACCATATGCAGCGATTTTAGAGCCCAAGAGGAGGAAATCTGTCACTGCTTCCACATTTTCCCCTTCTGTTTGCCATGAAGTGATGGGACCGGATGCCATGCTCTTAGGTTTTTTTTAATATTATGGCTGAGATAACAAGGGTGACTTTAGGCAGGACCAAACCCATGACTCATGCTTCCCAGTGTTAGTGGTAAAGAACCCACCTGCCAATGCAGGTAGACATAATAGACATGGGTTTGATTTCTGGGTTGAAAGATCTGCTGGAGGAGGGGATGGCAACCCACTCCAGTATTCTTGCCTGGAGAGTCCCATGGACAAGAGGAGCCTGGTGGGCTACAGTGTATGGGGTCGAAGAGAGTCAGACACAACTGAAGTGACTTAGCACGCAGCACAAACCTTGACTCTGGTTTGGACTTGCGTTGACCCTCCTGGGTATCTGTTGGGGCTGCTGCAGCCACATAACAGCAGAGGACAAAATAACAGCTCCCACATCCCCTTTGGAAGGGTTTGGAGCTGAGGAAAAGCCAGACTTCTGTTTTTCTTTGAGGAAGTGGCCATCATTTGTTCTTTTGGCCAAAAAAAATATTTGTCTTAATCATTAAGAAATAAAAGGTTTCCTGGTCATAGAAGCAGGAAGTTTATCTTTTTCTCTCCCTCTCCCATCTTGTAGGGAGCTGAAGCTTCAGCAGAACCCTGACCCAGGGACATCTCAATGGCCCTGGGAGAAGAAAAGGCAGAGGGGGAGGCGTCCTCAGAAAAGAAGGCCCCTTCCTGTGGGGGCTGGAGCCGCAGGGAGCAGGAGCTGAGCCCTGCAGGGCCTGTGCTCGGGGAGCAGCCGCCACGCCTGGAAGCTGAGGGAGGACCCGCCTCCCCTGTTGGGGGCACCGAGGGGCTCCCCAGCCCTGCCTGCTACGGTGGGGTTGGCCCTGGCTCCTCCAGAACCTGCCAGCCACTGGCCACTGGGGCCAGCAGGGAGCCAGCAGCTGGTGGGTCTAAGCCTGCTCTCAGTTGCACGCCTCCTCCTGCCAGCCTGGAGACTGGAGATCTGCCCTCTGCGGGAAGCCAGGTAGGCACCAGGGTAGTGGGGCTGGCCTTTGAGAGTCCACTCCAGCGTTGTCTCACCATCTTAGAGCTTCCTCAGCACCTGGATGAGGCGGGGAGGTGGGGAGCTTAGGTAGCTGGATGTGCTGACTTCTGTTCTGCAGGTTCACGTGGACAGGTGGGCCCAGCGGAGAGCTCTGTTCACAGCGTATCCTCTTCCTCAGAAGTGTGACTGGTGACCTTTTGAGGATTGGGGATGCTGTAACCAAGACATCCAGAGGCCAGGCAGGGGAGCCGCAGTGGGGGAGCCATGTCCTATTTTTGACTTGGTGATGTGGAGGCTTTCTGGGGTCCTTGGGGAGATGTGGGGAAGAAGGGTCCAGGGCTGTGGGCTCCTGGGAGCTGTATCCCACTGGGCCCTCAGGGACCTTGCAGCACCGTCTCTGGGCAAAGAGGATTTTGGGGGCTTCCCCGACTACAGGCAGCTCGCCTGTGGGTGTCATGTGGAGCTGGGAGTCCTTCCTGTCTCTGACCTCGGGCGAACCACCAGATCTTATAGGCCCTCAGGACAGTGGGGAAGGTTACCCGATTGACCTGTCCCTCCCAGCTCTGACAGCCTGTGGTGGTCCGCCTGCCAGGACCTTTCGTGGTGACGGCTTTGCTCTGTGCTGTGTCGTGGTGGAACTGGCTGCCACGTGCTGCCCGGGGCTCTGTGACATGAGGAGGTTCTAAGCATGACTGCCTGGGAGGAGACAGAGGCTAGGCCCTACTGGCAGGGGGCCGGGGCCCTGCGAGGCTCAGGGCACCTGAGTCAGTGAGGTGGGCGGCCAGCGAGTGAACACAGAGACGGGCTGTCTGTGAGTGTCCGCCTGGTGCTTGTTGCGGCGCTGCTGTTTGGTGAGCTCCCGTTGTTCACCCTGCAGCTCATCTAATCCGCGTAGCCTGAGGAGGCGATCCTGTCACCACCCCCACGTTGCAGGTGAGGGAGGTGAGGCTGGCAGCTGGGGGTTGGCCTTAGGGCTGCTGGTTCCAGAGCCCACACCCTAAACTCTGTGCCATCCTGCCTCCCTTGGGGGTGGGCTCTTCGTCGAGCCAATTAAAAGCCTGAGTGAGGAGGCTGGGGTGAATGACTCATTTGCCACTATTGAGTCACCGCTGGGTGTGAGCCGAGCCAGGTGGGGCCTGGTGGGCCGCCTGCCTGCCAGGTTCGGATGTGTGTCCTGTCGGCAACAGAATTACTGAGGTCCTGCTTGCCCAGGGCGCGCTTCTCCGAGGTTAAGCAGTGTTCCAGCTAAGCTAAGTTCCAGTTAAATTCCAGCTCCAGCACGACAGAGCTATTTGAGTTCTGCTTGCTCTCACACAAGGCGTCTGTGCAGGAAGAACCGGGCAAGGCCGGTAGTGGGGGTTGGGGGATCAGCTCCAGGAGGACCGTCTGCCTCCTCGTCTCCATCTCCAGCCGCACCCTCGCTGAGTCTGACTCTCGCACCCTCGCTGAGTCTGACTCTCGCACCAGGTAGCAGGCTCTTCTTTTCCACAACTTTCCTCTGGATCATCTGGGTCCCCAAAACCACCCCCGAGTTGTCCCCGAGGAGAGAAGTCTGGCTCGCCTGTCTGACCTTTTCCTTCCCTCCTGTCACTAGATGGAGGAGATCAGACTTCCTGCCCCGGAGGCGGAGGCGCTACCTCGGACTCGTGCCATTCCCAGAGCTGCTGCTCTTTGCTCGGGACATGATGCTGACATCGAAGACGACCCATCCCCTGTGGAGTCGCCGCACGTGCCAGACCTCTGCCCACAGTCTCCCATCTCAGGCTTCCCGTGCCCGTCGAGGTGGAGGTCGGCTGTGAGCCCGGGGACGCCCGCGCCACTGTCGTCTAGCTGCAGCGTGTCAGCCTCCTCACCGGGCAGCAGTCTCCAGGGTCACCAGGAGAAGGCGGAGCCTCGGAGTGGCTGCCTCGCCAGGGTCTCCTCCTGCCTGGAGCTGGCTGTCCCACCTTCAGCCCCCTCAGCGGTAGGCCCTGGGCCTCGGCTCCAGTGGTTGCCCCAGCCCGTGTCCTCAGCGGGGGATGCCCCCGGGCTGGGCAGGAGACGCCTCTCCTTCCAGGCTGAGTACTGGGCCTGTGTGCTGCCCGATTCCCTGCCTCCCTCCCCAGACCGCCGCTCCCCACTCTGGAACCCGAACAAAGAGTACGAAGACCTGCTGGACTACACCTATCCCCTCAGGCCCGGGCCCCGGCTCCCGAAGCAGCTCGACAGCCACGCGCTGGCTGAGCCCGTCCTGCAGGACTCAGGCGTAGACCTCGATAGCTTCTCCATCTCCCCGGCGAGCACCCTCAAGTCACCCACTAACGTCTCCCACAGTCGCCCACCAGCCGAGGCTGCCGCCCTTCCGTTCTCTGCGCCCAGAGAGCCAAGCCTTAAGCTGGGGCCTTCTGGAGTACCCCAGAAGCAGGGTGGTGTGGGCTTAGCATCTTGCAGCCCTTTTGCCTCTACCCCCAGAGCCCCAGGCGGAAGGGCCACTCCTTGGGTGAGCAGAGAGCCTGCCCGGAAGAACCTGAGGGACTGGCCACCTGTGGGCAGGCACCTTGAGCTGGGCGCTCCACACCTGAGGACACGGGACAGAGGGTGGCCCTCACCCGGGCTGGAGAGGGAGAAGGGGGCCAGCCAGGGCCTTGGGCGCCTCGCCTGCACGGAGTCTGGATGGAAACCACAAGAGGAGGTGGAAAGTGACGACGAGTATCTGGCCCTACCCACTCGGCTCACACAGGTTTCTAGCTTAGTTTCATATCTGGGCTCCATTCCCACCTCTGTGCCCCTGTCCACGGATGCTGCTGAAGGGCAGAGCTCCCTGGACGTGTCGGACAGTGATGGGCCAGCTTCCCTCCCATCAGACTCTAGCCAAAGCCAGCTTCCCTCCAGGGCTACCTTCAGAGGGTCCTGGAGCGCTGAGGACCAGAAGCACCGTTTGCTACACTCCTTCGTACGTGCAAGGCGCTCTGCTGGGGAGGGCAGTCTGGTGAGCGGCCAGGCCCTGGGGGTCTCCGCTGGACCAATGAGAACACGCGCCTCCTGGTCAGCAATGTTGGATCCAGATGCTGAAGGGCAGCCTCCCAGGAAGGGTGGAGAGCAGGGAAAAGAGTCACTCGTGCAGTGCGTGCAGGTAAACTCAGCGTTTCAGCACTGTTGCCTTTCTTCCCCTTGTCCACTAGTGAAGCTTGGTAACATTGAGCACTTAGGTGCCAAGCACTGTACTGCACCTTCTGTCCTATCCTGATGACTGCTGGCGTTCTCTTGTCACCGTTGGAGGAAAAGGCAGCAAGGTGTTAGGTAACCTGCACCTTCACAGTCCATGAGAGTAGAGCCTGTGCCAACCAGTCCCCAGGCTGCCCCCAGGGCGCTTCACCTTGAGAGTCAAGAGGCCCTCTGCACAGGAGGGACCTGTGCTCAGACGCCTTCAGGAAGTACAGGCTCAGTGAAAGTGTTTTCTTGGCCAAAAGACTTCCCAGAACTTTAATTTGATAAAGTGCTGTAACTGCAGAGGGTCAGGTGTACAGTATTGCCTAGACTTGCTAGACTCTTGTGGACCATATGAGAACATCAGGAGGTGGAGCTAATACTGCATGGAGTAGGGTTGTCAGTATCAGGTGGTTGTGAGTTTTGGCTCCATTTCTTTACTTTGCTTGTTGGTAGAGTGTGGAGCTTTGCCTCTTTGGTCATTGTGTGGGTTAAATGAAATAATTCATGTCACATACCTTGCACAGTCCCTCACATATGGATGTTCAGGTGCGTGGCTGTCCACACATTGGGAGAACCCAGGGCCTGCCTCCCGCCTGAGCACCCAGGTGATGTGTCCACACGGCAGCAGGGCAACCAGCCGAGGGCTATGTCCCCAGGAGTGGCATCACAGTTGTTTTCTAGCTCTCAAGGAGGGCTTTAACCTGCCCCGTGGTGTCGTGTGGACTTTATTTGTACTGTGAAGCAGGTGGTACGGGTGTTAGCATGTGGAAGATTGAAACTGTGGGGTACAGGCCTGGGCTTACAGCCCCCTGGTGAGTGGCTGGCAGGAGTCTGGGGCCCGGCTCCCTGGGCGGGTAGGAGCAGCACAGGGACAAGCAGCTTTAGTTCAGTTTTCAGGTGTAGGATCAGGTCAGTCTTGGTCACGGGCCCACATTCTGTGTCCATGTCGTCCCCAGGAGCAGTTGTATAGTCAGTACGGTGCTGACCGAGGAAGTGACCTCTGAGTCGGGCAGGTCCCTTCTGGGCCGTTCTTCCCCCCGCCCCCCCCGACTCTCCCATCACGTGCCCTCCTCTGCCCCTGCACACAGGGCTGGCCCTTCACAGACGGGACACAGAGCCAGGGTGAGCCCTCCATATTGCCCTGGCAGAAGTCTGGAGTCACGGGGTGGGGACAGGCCGGGAGCAGAGAGGAGACAACGCCTTGGTGCGGAATGCCCTGGAAAGGTGCAGTGTGTAGCCTGGGAGCCCCCAGATATTTTTAGCCTGTGAAAATGTAGCCTGCGGTTCCATGGGTGACACACGATTTATTTGTCTACACAGACATTTTGTTGTCAGCTGGAAGAGCTGATCCACTGGCTGTATCACGTTGCAGACACTACTGACCACCTCACTGCACCCAGATCCAGCCTTACGGGCCTCAAGTCTTCCCTGCAGCTTTACCGGGTAATAAGTGGTCCTGGTTTCTGATTGTTCACTCACTAGAGTTGTGGTAAATTACTTGATTAGAAAGTAAAAGTTCAAATGACTGCTGCACATTATGTCATGATCCATTGACTTTTACCTGAAATCTAATCGGAGATCTTACCGGAAATCTAATTCTTTTCAAATCCTTAATGCTGAAAAACTTAACATGTAGGAGTTACTTCCCAGACCAAACAGACCTTGAAGAAAGTACATTTTATTTATCGTCAATCCAGAATACTTCAGGATTATTTGCAATGTGATTTTCCAAATGTCTCAGGCTTTCCTGATAGCTCAGTTGGTAAAGAATCTGCCTGCAATGCAGGAGACTCTGGTTCAATTATGGGGTCAGGGAGATTCCCTGGAGAAGGGCTAGGCTACCCACTCCAGTACTCTTGGACTTCCCTTGTGGCTCAGCTGGTAAAGAATCTGCCTGCAATGTGGGAGACCTGGGTTCGAACCCTGGGTTAGGAAGATCCCCTGGAGAAGGGAAAGGCTACCCACTCCAGTATTCTGGCCTGGAGAATTCCATGGACTACAGTCCATGGGGTCACAAAGAGTCAGACACAACTGAGTAACTTTCACTTTCAAAATGTCTCAGGGATTGATAGGCAGAGATCTGCATTGTTAGGAAATCACAAGACTATTGAAATTAAGTAAAATTAAAAGATTAGGTTTTTCAGTTCTGGCCACATTCCAAGTGTTTGGTCATCACATTTGTCTGGTGGCTACAATATTGAACAGAGCATTTAGAACATTTCCATCATCACAGAAAACTGTTGGGACAGCCCTGACTGGTATTTTAAAGATTTGAGCTGAATTGCACTGACTCCAGAGTACACACAAGGCCTTTTGATGGTATTTAAACCAAAATATGACCCAGGTTGCTTCTCAAGGTATTTTTTGGGGGGTAGGGGTTACCTCTTTTTAGATTCTGTTAACTGTCTCTTTGTGGGCCCCGGTTAACTTTGTAACGGGTGTATTCTGTGACATTCTGTGCTGTTCTGCCACAATTATCCGTAGGCCCCCTTCATTCTCAGAAGTGTTCTGAATTGGATGATGAAGTATCAGTTGATACTGATATTCACATCGACTGAACCACTTGCTGACTTACAGCATGTCTGTCTGGTTGACCAAGTCTTTCTGTCACCTCTTCCAAAGGAGCAGAGGTAGTGTTTGTGCCTGAACTTGTGGTTTAATCCAGTTTTCTGGGACAGTTCTTTCAGTAGAAGAGTGTGTGATTTGTGACCAAGCCAGGGCCACACCACCCAACTCAGAGCTCCTTCCACACCCAGGCAAGAGGGGGGACCCTTTGTTTTCCAACTTGGAGCCAACTAAAATTTAGGGGCAACGCCTTGCCTGGGTGGGCCAGCTGCCCTACCTTCGTGGGAATGCTGCTTCCTGCTGAGTGGAGAGTGGTTGCCAGAGTTCCTCTCCCAGAGCACGCTTGAGAGAGGAGAGGAAGGCTTGAGTGTGAGGGCCCTCCCCCAGGAGGCCCAGGGCAGCACCACCATGAGAGAGGACACTTGCTTGGAGTTTGGACCTACTGGGGTGGCCTTTCTAGAGGGCCTCTGCCCCCCTCCCCTCAGAGCAGGTGTCTCATAGCAACTCTGTTCCTTCCATTTTATCCCTCCTCCTGTCCTCTGCATGTCTCCGCTCCCAGGCCGGTCACATGCACCTGTCTTGCTTTGTGGGTAGAGTTGAGATCTGAGCTGGGAGTTACTGCAGGTTAGCGAAGCCTAGCCCGCTTGTGTCATCCACACAACTGTGTCACCAAGTGGGACCTCACTGTCAGCGCTGCTCCACACAGAATTGTGCTTGGCTCATGCCCACATGTGGGCTGCCTCGAGCCTACTTAGATACCAGATTTAAGCACATGTACGTTGGTTCACACATTTTTCATTTGTGACCCTGTCTTGTGTATTTTGTCTTAACACAGTGGGTTTGTGGCAGCATATAAACTGCAGAGTACTAAAGAAGAAAATAATAAATACAGGTTAATATGCAAACAAAACAAGACAGGAATATAGTAAATCCAAAAGTAAAACTGCAACTTTAAAATGTAAACTGCACCCTGTGCTGAAGGTGGTCATGGATATGACTTTACATCTTAGCAGCTAAAGGAAAAACCAGAAACAGCTACAAGGCTTGGTACTGCAAGGGGAAAAGAAATCAACTGCTCAGGGGACTCACAGCTTCCCTGACGCCTTCACTTGGCCTCAGGTCTGCAGAGAGCGGGACAGAGGGAGGACGTGGGGCAGGCTGCTGCTGCCTGTGGTCATACTGAAGGCGCCTCTCTGGTGGCTCTGACCAGGTTCACTAGAATGGAAAACAGTCTCAACAGGCCCGTGAGCTTAAAGGGGACCCTGTGAGGTGTAGCGCACACAGGAATCCCTGCCTCCAAGCTCGGGAGCTAGGTTCTGCCAGGGAAAAGAAAACTCTGCTCTTGTCAAATTGTAAACAGAAAAAAAGGATTGACTCTGGATTTGCCTTGGGCTCAAAGAAGATGAAATTAAACTACTGCACTGTTTACTTGAGGAATTCTGAAGACTGGGTGGGTTAAAGGGAAGTGCAACTACCAAACAAAAGATCCTTTTTAATGACTTATGAAATGGTAATGAAGCTTTTCCCTGTTTTTTTCTGTTATGCTCTAAGCAATTTAAGAAAGATATAGATGAACACCAGTCCCTGACGGAGAGTGTCTTACAGAAAGGGGAGGTCCTGCTTCAAAGCCTGCTGGATAATACCCCAGGTGAGATGCTTGGGTTTTGAATTTAGCCGGTGCCTAATACCTCTCAGTGCAAGTTCGGGACTCACTCTGTCACCAGGCGGAGCCAGTAATACAAGAATCCCTCGTGTCCACACCCGTTGGCTTCAACTCCCACAGCTGACTGCCAGCCTCTCGCATTTTCATGGCCCCACAAACACACGATGAAGCAGTCACAGCCCTGCGGGTGTGAGAAGTCAGGCACTGAGCCTGCAAGAACGATGCACCTTTTTTTCTTTTCTTTAATATGTATTTGGCTGTGCTCAGTCTTAGCAGCATCCAGGAGCTTTAGCTGCAGGGTGTGAACCTTGCTGCTGCATGTAGGATCTAGTCCCCTGACCAGGGATCAAATCAAGGCCCCTGTTTTGAGAGCACAGAGTCCCAGCCACTGAACCACCAGGGATGTCCCAAGAATAGTGCTCTTTAAGCTTCTGCCTTTCCTTGGTGGAGTCCTTGGTGGGAATGCTGGCTTTAGTCCAGATCCCCTTAGCTTAGGGGAGCCATGGACACAGTGAGGAGCCTGCAGGGCTCCCTTTTTGCCCTGCAGGCTGGACCCCTCTCTGGTTATCTGCTTTGGGAGAGGATTTGTTTCAGGACCTGAGAGCAGTCAGTCTCTTCTATGGGAAGAGACTGAAGAACTGATGAGAGAGGGACAGGTGGACAGTGGTACACAAACTAAGCTTGAGCCCCTTTTGCAGGATGGATCCCCAGATTAGGAAGGCGTGAAAATGAGACTCTGAGAGTGCATCTCAGGGTGCAGGTGTTTCCAGTTGGCCTTGCCCTTGCTGGGGGCAGGTATGATAGGATGAATATGACAGGAGAATGCTAAGTTAAAGCAAGGAATTGATGGACCCCTCAGAGCAGTCCCTATTTTTCTGTAAGACTGGGCAAGCAAGTGCTGAAAAAGCCCATCTATGTTCTGCCTCAGTTTTGGAGTGAAATGGGATTTACACTGGAAGCAGAACAGTGTAAACAACAGTGGGCAGGACCCACTGGCTTGAGAAGGGAAGAGGTGGCGCTTTCCTGACCAGCAGTGGTGGGTGGGTGTGTGGTAGGGAGGTGGCGCGAAGTGTCCCAGCCTGAGCACCGCTGACACTCTGGGCCATGTGATACTTTGTCACGAGTACAGCTGTCCTCTTGTTGCACCAAGTTTATTAGCATCCCCAGCCTCTGCCAATTAGATGCCAGTAGTAAACCTCGGTTTTGACAACCCCAAACATCACCAGACACTGCCAGGTGTCCCCTGGGAAGGAAACCACCACCAGGACTGAAAACTGAGCGTGGGCAGAGGGGTTTTGCTGGGGGCAGCCACTGAAGGGTTTTCAGCAGGGCACGACTTAACCCATTGTCAGTCCCATGAGCCCACAGCCATCCCTTGCCCTGGGGACGCCTTTGCTTTGGCTCATCCACTGTGCTCTTGCATTAAGAGTTTTTTAACTTTTATCGGGGAAGAAATGGGGTATGCCAGGCTCCTTTGCCACTTGTTACACCAGCACTGTCTTGAGTACTATGTGCAGAGACTGTGCCACAGCCCCTTGAGACTTTACAGAGCTGACTGCATGGGGCCACACAGGGCGTGGCAGCCTGACTCCAGCCCCTGTGCGCTGACACCCCACTCAGGCTCCTGCACCTCCACACACACACAATAGTGTAAAGAACTCAGCACCAGGAAATTCCCTGGAGACCACATGTTAACAGAGGGCTTCTTACAAGCTATAGGTTGTTCTTGGACCTTCATTT
Source organism: Muntiacus reevesi (assembly GCF_963930625.1). NCBI lineage: Eukaryota > Metazoa > Chordata > Mammalia > Artiodactyla > Cervidae > Muntiacus > Muntiacus reevesi. Next base: position 41,418,144 of record NC_089251.1, on the reverse strand, counting down.
AAAAATTGACTCAGTAATACTTCTCAATACTTAATCGGTAATGATGTCCCCCTTTGCTCTTCTCTCCAAAGGAGTAGAGGTATTTACTGCCTAAATAAGAGACTTTTTTTTTTAGGGAATTCTCTGGTGGTCCAGAGGGGAAGAGCTAGCGCTTTCACTGCTGTAGGCCCAGGTTCAGTCTCTGATTGGGGAACTAAGATCCCACAAGCTATGCATGCCATGGCCAAAAAAAAAAAAATGCTTTGGGGTATTTTGTGGTTTTTCAGATCTGTATCCAGGCTTATTCAGATGGACACCATGCCCCTCCCAATTCTCTGCTTGCACTAATCAGGAACTTGGCTGTTTTGTGAAAATCACAGGTTCCCCTAGACATACACAGGGTCTTCAGCTAGGCACACAACTCTTCCCTCCAGATCACTGTCAGTGTCAGTGGAGCCCAAGCATGGACACCCCAGTTCCTGCAAACTTTTTCAGAGCCCGCTTTCATCTTCAGCCACATGCAAAGCCTGAGGGACAAGTCAAATTAATTCCTTCAAAATGTGTTCATCTCACCTCCAGCTAAAGGGTTTTCCTGTAGTTATCTGGCAAGTTTTCACTACATTTTGACCTGGTTACCTTGGTGCATGAAGTAGCAGATCTGCCTTACACCCTAACTCCTCATTATCTTAGATCAGACAACTAGAACCTATTAACATCGAGCTGAACCAGGCATGTATTCAATGAAAACATCGAAGTCTCAACTGGGAAAGAATTTCATCACTGTTCCAGCTTTCCTTTTGTTTGGCCCCAACCAAATGTTCTGACATTTTAAAATAAAAGTTAAAAAAATAGAGGCCCCCTGAATCCCACCGACCCCACCCAGGCCTGTTCACATGACAGGTGAACTTGGAGGAGAGAACCTGACCCGCTCGCCCTTGCAGGTGAGCTGTGCCGGGCCCTGGCTGCGTTCCGCGGCCAGCCCTGCTGGCTGCTCTAAGTTGTCAGGTTGGCACTCTGCCCTGATGATGCTGCACCGCTGTGGCTTCCCTAGGGGCTAACCTCCACAGCCTATTCCTCCTTCCACCCATCCGTCGGCATCCTCTGCAGATAACTCGGCTTCCCCTTTCCCTTCCTCTGCTCACAGATGTTGCAGCTGTGGCAGGAAATTATGGAGAGGGTGAACACAGCTGATAAAAGGCACAGGAAGCAAAAGCAGCCTTTGTGTTTAACAAAGGAAGTCAAGTTTTTAAAAGAAAAAAAACCAAGCCTGTTGTGTGTGATGCACTCTGAACCTGGTCCCTCCCTTCCTCAAATACTTGGCCTATAGGGGTTGGAATCTTGGCCTCATGAACCATCTTGTCTTAGCCTGCTTTCAGGTAATTTTCTTTTGAAGTCTATTCATTTAGGACCCACCAAAAAGCGTTCACAAGCAAACCCATGTTATGTTACCGCATCACCCATATATGTGCTAAATGACAGTCCCACAGTCAACAGAAGCTGATCGGACCTGGTAGCAGGACCTGGAGTCCTCATGGTGGCATGTTGTTTTCATTTCAGACTTCAGCCCCACAGGATCTGGCTGTGAGCCAGGGGTCTTATCTCTAAAAGTCAGATAATACCAGTCATCAGACAACCATGTCTCTCTGCATTTTTGTGAACTGTGTAACTCCACTGAGTGGAGCCAGTGAAATAATTCAGCATCAATCACAAGTTAACATAGATTCCACAGTGCAGTGCAGTTCAGTCCGGGGCGGGGAGTTTTTTTTTTAAGTGGACATCGTGAAACTTGCTATGTTCCTGTTTTCTGCTACACCCTGGTATATTCCTTGAAGGTACACTTGGGTTGTCTCTTTGGCCTTACTGCTTTAAAACTCGTTTGTTAGTGTTGAAGGATGTCCTGGGCAGGATCTCTCGGCAGCCCAGCGCGCTGGAGAGCCACGCGGATTGCCTGTATGACACCATCTTGGCCTCCCTAGACACACTGGCCGGCTGCACCCTCACTCCCAATAGCACGCCAGCGGCACACAGGAGCACCAGTGTGAAGGGTATTAGCCTGGTGAGTACAGCAACCCCAGAGGAGAAAATTTGTCCTGAGACCCCAGTGCCTGATTCTGGAACAGAGCTCTGCTCTAATAGTTGGCTGTTTCTTAGAAGCTTCTTGAACTAAGACCTACTGAAACAAATGAGAGGCTGGGAGAAGCCGCTGGAACTGAAAAGGGGAGATGCTGCCATTGCCAGGAAGTGGGGCTGGGGTGCGGCGCTTTCTGTGATGATGAAAGCGGCACGTTCCATTGCTCACTTGCAGCCCTGTGCCTGCTGAGGACTAGGGTGCTCTGTGCTTCCATCTTAAATGGCTGACGTGTCACCCCTCCCCACCCATGGAAACAACTGTAGAATTCACCTGTACCAACTTTTTTATGTCTGTGCACGTATGCTTCTCCTGTACAGGCTGCCTCTATCCTATAGGCTCTTCCCACCCAGCTCGTGTGGTGCTCCATCTGTAAGCAACTCTTGACAATGCCAAGTAGCCACAGGGATCCTAAGTTACAACTCCCCACATCTCCTTTTCCTGGAAATGCTCTCTGTAAGCATCACACAGCACTCCCCTCCCAAAAAAGGCTAGGGGATGGATAGATAGGCGCACCAGGCCTTGGAGATGTCACAGATAGGAACAGAAGCTGAGAGCAAAGAGGGGCTGCTGCCCACTGTGGGGCTACCACTGCCCCACACCATGATGCCACAGCTGGAGCATGCTGCTTCTGAAACGTCTCCTACAGCTGAAACCTGGCATTTAACTCAGATTTCCTGAGTGAGAATTCACTGTAGATAAAAGAAGGTAAGGGATAAATCCAGGTATGTCAGGAGCAGGGAGTCCCTGTATTTGCATCAAATAAATCTAGGCGGTAGTCATTTTAATACTAAAATGCAGATGATTGCCATGTCACTTCTTCCTCTGCAGCATTCTGCCTGTAACAGATGCTTCTCTTTCTCTTTTAGGCATCTTCTCTGGAAGAGATGTAATAATCTGTCAGTCAAAATGTGGCTATTGGGAAACTTTTGGAAGTCCTCGTGAGAGCTATTTAATATTGAAACCAAGGGGGAAATGTGACTCTAATGTACTAGCTTTAAAATGCTAGCTCTTCCCTGAAAGGAAGGGCTGCTGAGTTACTGTTTTTATTTAAAATGAGTCCTTCCCAGTTAAGGTTTTCCTTTGGTGCTTCTTATAAAGAGCATGTAGCTTTCTTCCAGTTGTTGATAAAATAATGCCAACAAGGCTTAGAGGATTTCCTCTCCCTATGTCCAGTTAAAAAGAGGAGACAGAACTCCTAAACTAGTCCGCGTACTGAGATCATTTAAAGAAGGCTGGTATGAGAAAGAAGGTACCCAGTACTTGGTATTCTCAGGCATACAAGAGGATACAAGAGACAAAAGGTGACTGGTGAGCCAGGAACTTGGATCTTTTCATAAAGCGAAGCATAGGCTTATAAATCACTCTCTGAAGACTGTAGAAGACACTCAAACTCTCCAAAATAATAGAAAGTTTTGAACAAATAGAACCTCTGCAAATTAGTTTGGGCTGCTAAGATATCTTTTATCATCTTAAGTGCTCAGGGCTCCATCTGCCTGCCCAACGTTTTAAAGGAGAATGTGATAGGGGCTTAAGAAGCTGCCATTGAGCTTCAGTCCACTAATGATCTGCCTTCAGGGTACCTTCAGGAGAAGGCATTCTCCTCTCCTCCCTGTGAAGATTCAGAGAAGGACATGGATAGGCTCACACAGCCTATAATAACTATAGAAGCTAAGGCTGTTCATAGTGAGGAAAAAAGGGAATTCTTTGTTGCTTTGGGAGTTGACATATAAGTACCTTGTTGGGGGGCGGGGGGGCGTAACCAAGGAGCAACTATTTAAAGCCAACTCTGTAGCTTTTTAAAGTAAAATGATTGGCCACTGCTGGTAACCACACATTCTGCAAAAACAAAGAAGTGCTTTAAAAATGTTTTATTGGGCTGTGAATGCACATGGAAGGAAGAAAGCACTTTCCCTGTGTACTTGTATTCCAGTAGGCTACGACCTGAGGAAAGGGTTCTCCACACTTAAATATGTGATCAACATTTCAAGAAAGTCAATATCCTTTCTCAAACTCTAGGTTCTCACTTGAGGAGGGTGCTTAAGAAAGGAAGATACTTTATAAAGAAATGGACAAATCACCTGAACCCAGAGCAGGTAACATTAGAACAGTTGCTTTCATAAAGGAGCCTTCTGATATCCCCTCAGAATAAAATACTTGGTAGAAATTACCCTCTTTAAGAGAAGCTTAGAACTTTAATTTTGGGGGCTGAGCCACTTAACACCATCTCATCCACCTCTGTAAACTAAAATCCTAAAGAGTTTAAACTGGAAATAAGCTGTTTATAAGTTTTAATGTTTAAAGATTTTAATTCTAAAGGGAAACTATAAAATTCAGTAGCAGTTATAAAAATGGAGTATTTCAAGTGCCTCTGCCATTCTAGTATTTATCAAAATGCTTAAAGCATTTATCAAAATGCTTAAGGGCATAATTTTGATTTTGCTGTCTCAGTTTTTAATCTTGGTTCTGTACATAGATTTAAAAAGACAAAACACCTTCCTAGCAGATTATTGTATATGTAAAATAGTCTTAAAGGCCTTAATTGGTTAAGAAGGCATATCTAATAGCCTCTGTTCTTAAATTGATATATTTCACCTTCTCTTTGATGTGACTATAAATTGGTACATGCCTTTCCAATGAGTGTGTTACAGGACAAGCCCTTGGGAGTTCAACCCATTTATTTACAAACATTTTGCTAGGCATGAAAATGCCTTAACTAGTTAGCAAAAGAATTGTTTCTATAGGACTGTCATCTTCAAAGTGACCAATGGTATTTTACAGTAGTTGAATGCTAAAAGTGCCACTCAATCTAATAATTAGCTTCAGCTGACAGAAATTTTCACAGAATATTTTATTTCAGAGTACCCTATTTTGTAAAAAACTATTACTTTACCAAGCGATGATCTAAAGATATTTTTGTTCACTTCCTTTGCCTACTCTGGACCTACTCATGAATATCACTGAAGAGTATCAGGAAAGCTATTAATAGTATCTTCAGCAGTGCTATAGGTGTAAGACCTCCCTTAAAATTCAAGCAGAAATTGTTTCTGACTAGAAGATGCCGCCAGCAGCATTTCGTAAGCAAACACGGCCAGGTTCGATTCTGGGAGCCTAGCTGGCCAGTGTCTGGTACACGTTAGCCTTAAGGACAGCAGTGGCTCAGTGACACGTTATGTAGTTACAAACCCCAAGTTTACCTGTAGTGTAATTTCCTAGTAGTCCCCTTAAAGTAGCAGAACTGAAGTCCACAGGAAAGTGGCAGTACTGGGAGCTAGATTGGCAGTTTCAAAACCTGGGTTCTTGTTGCAGCTCCATGGCTTAAGCTCATCTGCAAATAGTAGACAGTGTCAGTACAATACTATTTTGAAGCTTAAATGGGAATACAAAGAAGGACAGATGTAAAATATGTTGCAATGACAACATACATGCTAAAGGAAATTTTGGTCCGAAGTCAAAAAAATTCATTGCTTAGACCAGAATGGCTATCATTTTGCAAGGATTTCCAGAGACTGAGACTGCTTAGGTTTAGAACATGTGAGCTAATTCATAGCAACCACTTACAAAATACGGCGAGCAATAATTCGAGTGAATGGATTATCAAAAGCCCATAATAATATAGCTTGAAATATTTGTACTTGAAAATGGGGGTAGGAATAGGAGTATTTTCCCCCAAAACTGCATTTATTAAGTGAGTAGTGAAGCATGCTGAAACATCTTGTCCCAGTCTTGACTACCACAAGGAAAAGAACACTAGAATTTTCAAAAATAAATGTAAATATGCTTACACCTCAAATTCACATAATTTTTTTGCTAACTCACCAAGAAAAAGCTGACAGTTTGAACAACTTGCTGTATAAAACAAAAGTGCATTACATTGTCTGAAATTTGTATCATCTACTTTAAAACTATTTCTAAATTATTTGTTTGTACTGTATTGATAAGGCAAAAAAAACCTTTTGAAGCATTAAAAAAATTTCACCCAAATAACTATTGGTAGCTTGAGGAGTTTTTCAGTTGCCTTATGTGAAGATGAATAGACCCAACAAGCACATCTATAATACAAAGTAAACTGTGATTTTATTGTGAAATTCTCATAGATGGAAAATTAAATTGAATATTTATTCTGTCCATTTCATTTTACAATAATCTTACCACTTATTTTTGTACCATGTATTTCAATTGCCTGTTTAGTGAAAATAAAGAAACCTATAATTTTTGGCTTGTTTTTAAATTTTATCACTGAATTAATTAAAGACCCCACCATAAAATGTGTAGCCAACAGCCACATCCCACGCCCCTAAGTAAAGAATATTTTGGTTACTATTTCAACCCCAAGGAAACAATCTTTGACTTCTATCACCTTAAAATGCCAGAGTTAGCAAAAGATTTTTGTTCCCCCACAATAAAAACAAACCCTAGGATCTTTCAGGTCCTAATTAACAAAATTTTCACATGTGCAAAATTCGACTGAAATAAATATTTCTCTCATTTATCACTCCCACCCAGCATTCATGTTTTCAGCTAACTTTAAGGGACATATTAGGGCAAGTAGTAAATGTCCTGCTTCCTACTTAAATGCTTTAACTCGCCTCCAACCTAAGGTATACAATTGTGGAGGATAAAACAGCTGACATCAGACTCTAAACATGGAAGAAACAATATTAGCACACGTGTTAGTCTGCCAATTAAGGAAAGGTGGTGTTTTCCACCTCTACCACAGAAGAATCAAGTGTTGATCAATGAAGCCATTTCAAATGGTTCTAGAGAAGGATCAGCGATAATAGGCTAGGTAGCATACATTCTAAAACTTATTTTCATACAATTTAATCTCCCTGAACCACTAAGCTTGGTTAAATCCCTGTGCAGCACAGAAGCCTCCCTAGGTCATTTACTGGGTATATTATCTGGAAAGCATATTGGATGCTGCTCTAAAATAGGTCTACAATGCCCTGGTTGCACACACAAATGGCTGTTTTGAGTATAATGCAAGGCTCTATTTCCCTTTAGCCATAAGAATTAAAACAATACTTATTCACCATACAGTTTGATATTACTTCCAATAAGTACAATATTTATTAAACATATCTTCAGTTGTTTTGTTACATAGTGTGCAACAAATTACAATATTCTGCAGCCACAAATTATATGCAGAGTATGAAGAAACTATTAATCAGATAGTGTAATCTTTCCGTTTATAACTCTACAAGGAAGAACTAGCAAATCAGATCTTACATATAACATCTCACTAAACTTTATGCATGGAAAGTGACAGACACTGGTTGTGCTGTTTGATACAAAATGGCTGAACTTCATCTTCAGAAGACTAAACCTGACATCTAAACATGCCAATATAAACATCAAAACAAAATATATTCTAACCAACCACGGGAAACAGTCTGGTATCAGGAAAGCAACAAGGATTACACACATTATTTTATAAACCAGCACACAAAGGTTTAAAACAGTTCTGAAAATGAAGTTAGCTGTCTTGAGTCAAGGGAATAAAAAAAAAGTCAGTATTGACCATTTACAATCTCTGACCTTTGTGGAGACGGTAAGAATCTGTTGTAGTGCAGCTACATACAGTACAATTCAGGCAATTTTGTTTTTTTCACTTGGGTTCAGATTGCAAATTCATTGCTGTGAGAAAAGGACGGAGGCAAATTTTAGCAGCAACCTCCACCTGACTGCTTGACCGGAGTGCTCTGAATTTTAACATTGGACTTCTCGGCACCACCAGCTGTTGCTCCAGGACCCATTCGCTTTTTTATCTCAGCTGCCATCGTCATGAAAGACTGTTCTACATTCGTTGCATTCTTAGCACTGGTTTCCAAAAATGGAATTCCAAGGGAATCAGCAAATTCCTAAGAGAATATGTAAGGCAAAATTAATTGAAAAATCTTTTTCACCATCTGAAATAAGGAATGATGAATGACTTAAGTTTACTGAACTCAGATAAGAGAATGCACGAATTATCATTGTCAAAGTTTCCAGTGCATGTATTTTTAAAAGTTAAGGTGGGGACTTCCCTGGCAGTCCAGTGGTGAAGACTTCGTGCCTGCAATTACGGGGGCATGGGTTCAATCTCTGGTTGGAAAACTTAACAATAAAAGCTAAGTTGGCTGCAGCCATTGTGTGACTCTATACCCATATAAAATTCAAATTCAGCACCTTCCAATTCAGTCTGAAAGTCAAACTTGAAACATACCTTTGCTGTTGTGTAGTCTACTACTTTCTTTGTGGTCAGATCACATTTGTTCCCTACCAACAACTTGTTGACATTTTCACTGGCATAACGATCTATTTCCTGCAGCCACTGTTTAACATTATTGAAGGACTCCTAAAAAGACAATTTAAAGAGTGATAATATAGTTCTGAACATAACTATTCTAATGAAGCAAATGATAAACAGAAGTGTCTCTCCTGACCTAAGAAGAGCTAGTGAGACAATATAGCTATTAAAAAAGAACTCTTAATGCTGGGAAAGAAGTGAACAGACACTTTGATACATATTTATATGAATAAGAATACAGAATTTGAAAGCTTGAGGATGACAATGCCTTATTTGAGAGGGAAATACAGCGCAGAGTTAAACTATAGCTCAGGCAAATCCCATTGTTTTGGAATATGCTATTTATATGCACGACAAAACCTAGTTTTTCAATGTGACAAAATTCTGGCTTATGAATAAGGTAGCCTAACTGTTAACCACTAGAGATGTCACAAGTTATTAAATAAATGGATCCAACATAAAGATACTTGTTTTCCAGTCATATTTAAGGGAGGAAAATTTCCATTTTAAATATTACAAGGAAATGACTTGAGATTTATAACTAGCAATGATTTCATGTTTTATCACCCAGTACTCCTAATGGTGTTGAATCTGAAGTCTTATAATTCTAGTAATCTCCTAATTAGCTCTGATTTCATATTTCACTCCTTGGCAAGAGGAGGAAATGTCAACCCACTCCAGTATTCTTGCCCGAGAATCCTATGGGGATTGAACATTTGCTATAAGAATTATACATTGTAATTTTCATGAACATTTTCTACAAGAATTATACATTGTAATTTCAAAGTTCATCTTTCACTCCTTGGCAGGCAAAAGAAGGACCCTGAAATTTTCTAACTTTCTGATCAAAAGAACAATTACTGCCTTTGAACCACATTCTTAGACTATTCTTCACATCCCCCTACCTTCTTTCAACAAGCTTATCTTTAGATATTCACTGTCGTCTTAAAATGTTCCTCAAAGCTCATCCCTATTTCTGAACCACATTAGGGGTCTCCATAGGCAGAGACCCCTAATCTTACTTTTGGCAGTTCCAACAGGTCTAACTACCAGGCAAATTTCAACACCTATCACCAAGCACACAATATGAGCCAAACAATCCCAGTTCCCTACAAACTCTTGACAAAATGGTTTAATTGATAATAAATATAATTTGGGTCCCTTGAAAGCAAATGTAAATCCAATTACTAAATTTTCTGTTTACTAAAGGAAAATAGGAAATTTGGGTTGACCAGTTTATTAGGTATTCAAATGATGTAGGGGAGAAAAAATAACACTGTACCTGTTCTTAAAAGATAACTGGTTTAAGATAAATGTTTTTGTATCATTCACTTCATTTGGGGTGGACAAAGTCTGCTATATAAATAATACTCATAGCTTGTATGCAAAGTAAAAATAGTGTGATATTTAATCAAATAATAACTTACTACATTGTTAGTGAAACACAATTTTCTCCTGGAACTTACCTGATCTGTCACATCATACACAACTATGATGCCATGGGCTCCTCTGTAATAACTGGAGGTGAT